>NC_092759.1:75457696-76657696 GCF_047496795.1 Chiloscyllium punctatum | reverse complement strand
TAGGTGGCAGGCGGTGTGTGGACTTCGTTGAGGTTCAGGCAGGGGGTGACGTGTAGGAAGCAATGAGGGTCAGGCTGTGGCATTGTGTAGACGTCGTCGAGGTTCAGGCAGGGGGCGGTATGTGGACGGCGGAGAGGGTCAGGCTGGGGACGGTGTGTGGACATGGTTGAGGATCAGGTTGGGGGCAGTGGGTGCACATCGCTGAGGGTCAGGCTGTGGTTGGTGTGTGGACCGCGATAAGGGTCATGCTGGAGGTTGTGTGTGAACGTCGGTGAGGGTCAGGCTGGGGTCAGTGTGTGGACGTCAGTGAGTGCCATATTGTGGACAGTGCATGGAGTCAGTGAGGGTCAGATTGGGGACAGTGTGTGGACGTCGGTGAGTGCCATATTGGGGACAGTGCGTGGACTGCTCTGAGGGTCAGGGTGGGGACATTGAGTGGGTGGCAGTTATGGTCATGCTGGGGGCAGTCAATGGACTTCGGTGATGGTCTGGCTGGGGATGGCGCATGGACAGTGGTGAGGGTCAGGTGGGTGCAGTAGGTGCACGTCGGTGATGGTCAGGCGGGGGTCTGTGTGTGGATGGCGGTGAGGGTCAGGCTGGGGGCGGAGCGTGGACTTCGGTGAGGGTCAGGCCAGGGGTAGTGTGTGGACTCTGGTGAGGGTCAGGCTGGGGGCGGTACATGGACGTCGGTATGGGTCAGGCTGGGGGCGATGTGTGGACGTCGACAGGGTCAGATTAGGGACTTTGCGTGGACGTCGGTGAGCGTCAGATTGGGAACGGTGCATGGACCCTGGTGAGTGTCAGTTTGCGGATGGTGAATGGAGGCAGTAGACCGTGGTGAGGGTCAGGCTGGGGGTGGTGCATCGACGTCGGGGATTGTCATGCTGGGGTTGGTGGGCGGATAGCGGTGAGGCTCAGATTGGGGGCAGTGAGTGCACGTCAGTAAGGGTCAGGCTGGGGTCAGTGTTTTGATGTCAGTGAGCGTCAGGCTAGGGACAGTATGTGGACATCGGTTTGAGTAAGACTGGGAAGGAGCGTGGATGTCGGTGAGTGTCAGGCTGAGGGCGGTGCGGGGGCAACGGTGACGTTCAGGCAAGGGCCATTGTGTGGACGGCTGTGACGGTCAGACTGAGTCAGTGTGTGTGGACGGTTGTGAGGGTTAGACTGGGTCGGTGTGTGGACGCCGGTTAGGGTCAGGTTGGGGGCAGTGGGTGCACATCAGAGAGGGTCAGGCTGGGGTCGGTGTGTGGATGTCAGTGAGTGTCAGGCTGTGGGCAGTATGCGGATATCGGCTTGAGTCAGACTGGGGGCGGAGCGTGTACGACTGTGAGGGTCAGACTGTGTTGTTGTGTGGATGGCAGTGAGGGTCAGGCTGGGGGTGGTGTTGAACGGCGTTGCGAGTCAGGCTGGGGGCGGCGTGGGGGCGGTGTGTGGAAAGTGGTGATTTTCTGGCTGGGGACGGTGTATGGACGTAAGTGAGGGGCAGGCTATGGGCGGTGCGTGGATGTCAGTGAGGGTCAGATTAGGGACAGTGGGTGGACGTCGGTTAGGGTCAGATTAGGGACAATGCATGAATGTCGGTGAGTGTCAGGCTGGGGGTGTGCATAGATGTCGTCGATGGTCAGGCTGGGGGCGGTGCATGGATTGCAGTGTTGGTCAGGCTGGGGTCGGTGTGTGGACGGCGGTGAGGGTCAGGCTGTGGGTGGTGTGTGGCCGGTGGTGAGGTCATGCTGGTGCAGTGTGTGAACATCAATGAGGGTCAGGCTGGGGGTGGTCTGTGGTGGTCGGTGAGGTACAGGCTGTGGGCAGTGTTTGCACGGCGGTGTGTGTCAGGCTGGGGCTGGTGTGTTGATATCAGTGAGGGGCATGCTGGGGCATGCTGGGATCGGTGTGTGGACGTCAGTGAGGGGCAGGCTGGGAGCGGTGTGTGGACGTCGGTGTGGGTCAGGCTGGGGGCAGTACGTGGACGTCGTTGAGTGTCAGATTAGAGACAGTGCATGGGCAGCGGTGAGGGTTAGATTGGGGACAGTGCGTGGAAGTTGGTGGGAGTCAGACTTGGGATGGTGTTTGGAAATTGATGAGTGTCAGATTGGGGAAGGTTCATGGAATCAGTGAAGACCAGGCTGTGGGCGCTGCGTGGACAGCCGTGAGGGTCAGGCTGGCGACAGTGAGAGGGCGGCAGTGATATTCAGGCTGAGGGCGGAGCATGACGTCGGTGAGGGTCAGGCTGGGGGCAGTGTTTGGACGTCAGTGAGGGTCAGGCTGGGGATGGTGTGAGGACGTCGGTGAAGATTAGACTGGGTCGGTGTGTGGATGGTGGTGTGGGTCAGGCTGGGGCTGGTGTGCGACATCGGTGAGGGTCATGCTGGGATTGGTGTGTGGTCGTCATTGAGGGTCAGAATGGGGGCGGTGTGTGGATGGCAGTGAGGGGCAGGGCGGGGCAGTTAGTGGATTGTGGTGCGGGTTACTCTGAGGATTGCGTGCGAACGGCAGTGAGTGACAGGCTGGGTGCAGTGTCTGTACGGCAGTGATGGTTAGGTGGGGGGCGGTGTGTGGACGGCGGTGAAGGTCAGGCTTGGGGGCAGTGTTGGGGGAATAATGATGGTCAGGCAGTGGGTGGTGTATGGCTGTTGGTGAGGATCAGGCTGGGGACGGTGTAGGTTCGGCAGTGAGGGTCAGGCTTGGGGCGTTGTGTGGACAGAGGTGAAGGTCAGGCTGGGGGTGGAGTGTGGTTTTCGGTGAGGGTCTGGCTGAGGATGGTGTTGAACAATGGTGAGGTTCAGGTGGGCGTTGTGTGGGGGTCAGTGAGCGTCAGGTTTCGGGCGGTGTGTGGACGTCGGTGAGCGTCAGGCTCTGCATGGTGAGTGAAAGTCGGTGAAGATTAGTCTGGGGTGTTGTGTGGACGTCGGTGAAGATTAGACTGGGGCAGTGTGTGGACAGCAGTGTGGGTCAGGCTGGGGCTGGTGTGTTGACATCGGTGAGGGTCATGCTGGGATCAGTGTGTGGACATCAGTGAGGGGCAGGCTGGGGGTGGTGTGTGATCATCGTTGAGGGTCAGAATGGGGACGGTGTGTGGATGGCAGTGAGGGGCAGTGTGGGGGTGGTTAGTGGATAGTGGTGAGGGTTACTCTGGGGATTGTGTGCCGACGGCGGTGAGTGACAGGCTGTGTGTGGTGTGTGTACGGCAGTGAAGGTCAGGCGGGGGACAGAGTTTGGACGTCACTGAGGGGCAGGCTGAGGCCAGTGTGTGGACGGCAGTGAGGGTCAGGATGGGGACGGTGTGTGGTTGTGCGTGAGGATCAGAATGGGGACAGTGTGTGCACCTCAGTGAGTGTCAGGCTGGAGGTGGAGTTTTGACGGTCATGAGGGTCAGGCTGGGGCAGTGTGTGGACGGTGGTGAGGGTCAGTTTGTGGGCAGTGCGTGCACTTCAGTGAGGGTCAGGCTGGGGTCGGTCTGTGGTCAGCGGTGAGGGTCAGGCTGCAGGCGGTGCGTGGACGTCGGTGAGAGTCAGACTGGGTGTCGTGCGTGTACGTTGCTGTGGGCAGGCTGAGGGCAGTGTTGAGGCAACGGTGATGGTCAGGCTATGGGCGGTCTATGGTAGTCGGTGAGGGTCAGGCTGGGTACAGTCTGTGGATGGCAGTGAGTGTCAGGCTTGGTGCATTGTGCAGATGGCGGTGAAGATAAGGCTTGGGGTGGAGTGTGGGCAGCAGTGAGGGACAGGCTGTGGCGGTGTTCATCATCGTTGCCATTCAGCCTGTGAGTGGTGTGTGGATGGTGGTATGGGTCAGGGTAGGCGTGGTGAGTGGACGGCGGTGAGGGTCAAACTTGGGGGCAGTGTTATGGCAATGGTGATGGTCAGACAGTGGGCAGTGTATGAATGTTGGTGAGGGTCAGGCTGGGGACAGTGTGTGGATGGCAGTGAGGTTAAGGCTTGGGGCATTGTGTGGACAGCGGTGAAGGTCAGGCTGGGGGTGGATTGGGGCTTACAGTGAGGGTCAGGCTGGGGGTGGAGTGTGGCTTTTGGTGACGGTCAGGCTGAGGGTGGTGTTGAAAAATGGTGAGGTTCAGGCTGGGGGCGTTGTGTGGACGTCGGTGAGCATCAGGCTTCGGGTGGTGTATGGACGTCGGTGAGCGTCAGGCTGGGCATGGTGAGCGGACGTTGGTGAGAGTCAGGCTGGGGGTCGGTGATGGTTAGACTGGGGCATTGTGTGGACTGCGGTTTGGGTCAGGATGGGGCTGTTGTGTTGACATTGGTGAGGGTCATGCTGGGGGTGGTGTGTGGATGTCAGTGATGGTCAGGCTGGGGGCGATGTGTGGACGTCGCTGCGGGTTGAAAATGGGGGCGGTGTTGGATGGCAGTGAGGGGCCGTCTGGGGGTGTTTAGTGGACTGCGGTTGGGTCACTCTGGGGAATGTATGTGGGCGGCCATGAGTTTCAGGCCGATTGCGGTGTGTGTACGGCAGTGTAGGTCAGGCGGCGGGCGGTGTGTGGATGGCAGAGAGTGCCAGGCTGGAGGCAGTGTGTGGATGGCGGGGAGGGTCATGCTGGGGAGAGTGAGTGGACGTGGTTGAGGGTCGGAATGGCGGCTGAGCGTGCACTTTTTTGAGGGTCAGGCTGAGGGTGGTGTGTTGACGGCAATGAGGGTCAGGCTTGCGGCGGTGGGTGGACGGCGGTGAGGGTCAGTTTGTAGACACAGCATGCACGTCCGTGAGAGTCAGGCTGAGTTCAGTGTGTGGACGGTGGTGAGGGATAGGCTGCGAGCGGTGTGTGGACGGTGCGGGGTCAACGGTGACGGTATCAGATTGGGGTGGTGTGTCAACAGTGGTGTGTGTCAAGCATGGGGTGGTACGTGTACGGCAGTGAAGGTCAGGCTGATGACAGTGCGTGCACGTTGGTTAGGGTCAGGCTGGGGCAGTGTTTTGACGTCAATGAGGGTCAGGCTGGGGGCAGTGTGTGGATAGCGGTGAGGGTCAGTTTGGGGGCACAGCGTGCACGTCGGTGAGGGTCAGGCTGAGTTCAGTTTGTGGATGGTGGTGAGGGTCAGGCTGGGGGCAGTGCTTGGACGTTGGTGAGAGTCAAGCCGCGGGAGGTCGTTGGGCAACGCTGACGGTCAGGATGTGGGCGGTGTATGGATGTCAGTGAGGGTCAGGCTGGGGGAGGTGTGTGGACGGCAGTGACCGTCAGTCTGGGGCGGTATTAAATGGCGTTCTTAGTCCGCCTGGGAGCGGTGTGTGCACAGTGAATTGGGTCAAGATTGGGGTGATGTGTGGATGGAGGAGAGAGTCAGGCATGGGTCAGTGTGTGGACAGTGGTGATGATCAGGCTTGGGGCAGTGTGTGGACGGCAGTGAGGGTCAGGCTTCGGGAGGTGTCTGGACGTCGGTGACAGTCAAGCTGGGGGTGGTCGTTGGGCAACACTGACGGTCAGGATGTGTGCGGTGTATGGATGTCAGTGAGGGTCAGGCTGGGGGAGGCGTATGGATGGTGGTGAGGGATTGGCTGCGGGCAGTGAATGGACGTCGGTGAGAGTCAAGCGGAGGTCGTGTGTGGATAACAGTGAGTGTCAGGCCGGGGGCGGTGTGTGGACTTTGGTGAGGGTCAGATTGGTGACAGTGCGTGGACGTTGGCGAAAGTCAGACTGGGGATGCTGCGTGGACATAGGTGAGTGTCAGATTGGGGACATTGTGTGGATGTCGTTGAGGGCCTGACTGTGGGCCGTGCGTGGATGGCAGTAAGGTTCAGGCTGGAGATGGTGAGTGAGCAGCAGTGATCATCAGGGTGGAGCGGTGCATGCACGGTGGTGAGGGCCAGGCCGGAGGCGGTGCATGGACGTCGGTGATGGTCAGGCTGAGGACAGTGCATGTATGTCAGTATTGGTCAAGCTGGAGGCAGTGCGTGGACATCGGTGAGAGTCAGACTGGGGGCGGTGTGTGGACAGCGGTGTTGGTCAGATTGCAGGCGATGTGGGGGCAATGGTGACGGTCAGACTTGGGGTGATGTGTGGACAGCGGAGCGGGCCACATATGGGGTAGTGAGTGGACGGTGGTGAGGGCCGGGCTGGGGGTGGTTTATGTACATTTGTGAAGGTCAGGCTGGGAGCAGTGTGTGGACGGCGGTTAGGGGTCAGGCTGGGGACGGTGTGTGGACATGGGTGATGGCCAGAATGGGGGCAGTGCATGCGCGTCGGTGAGGGTCAGGTTGTGGGCGTGTGTTGACGGGAATGAGGATCAGGCTGGGGGAGGTGTGTGTATAGCGGTGAGGGTAAGTTTTGGAGCAGAGCATGCACATTGATGAGGGTCAGGCTGGGTCTGGTGCATGGGCAGTAGTGAAGGTCAGTCTGTGGGCAGTGTATGGATGTCAGTGAGGGTCAGGCAGGAGGCGGTGTGTGGACGGCAGTGAGGGTCAGGCTGTGGGCGGTTGGGGCAACGGTGATGGTCAGTCTGGGGGCGATGTTTGGACAGCAATGAGGTTCAGGCTGGGGCGGTGCCTTGAAGATGGTGATGGTCAAGCTGGGGACGGTGTGTGGATGTCGGTGAGCGTCAGGTTGGGGGCAGTGGGTGCACATCAGTGAGGGTCAGGCTGGGGTTAGTGTGTGGACGTTGTTGAATGTCAGGCTTGTGGCAGTGTGTGGACGTTGGTGAGAGTCAGACTGGTGGTAGTGCATGAACGTCGGTGAGGGTCAGTCTGGGGGCAGTGGGTGCACATCAGTGAGGGTCAGGCTGGGGTTAGTGTGTGGACGTTGTTGAATGTCAGGCTGGGGGCAGTGTGTGGACGTTGGTGAGAGTCAGACTGGTGGTAGTGCATGAACGTCGGTGAGGGTCAGTCTGGGGGCAGTGGGTGGACGGTGGTGAAGGTCAGTTTAGGGGCAGAGGGTGCACATCAGTGAGGGTCAGGCTGGGATTAGTGTATGGACGCCGCTGAATGTCAGGCTGGGGGCAGTGTGTGGATGTTGGTGAGAGTCAGACTAGTGGTGGCACGTGAATGTTGGTGAGGGTCAGGCTGAGGCGGTGTGTGAATGGGTGTGAGGGTCAGTTTGGGGGCAGAGCATGCACATCAGTGAGGGTCCGGCTGTGTTCGGTATATGGACAGTGGTGATGGACAGGCTGTCGGCGGTGTGTGGACAGTGGTGAGGGTCTGGCTGCGGGTGGTGCTTGGACATCGGTGAGAGTCATTCTGGTGTCAGTGCATGGAAGTCGGTGAGGGTCAAGCAGGGGGTGGTGTTGGGGCAACGGTGATGGTCAGAATGTAGGCAGTGTATGGATGTCGGTGAGGGTCAGGCTGCGGGCGGTGTTAAACGGCGTTGTTCGTCAGCCTGGGAGCGGGATGTGCACGGTGATATGGGACGGGATTGGGGTGGTGTGTGGATTGATTTGAGAGTCAGGCTTGGGTCGGTGTGTGGATGGCAGTGAGGATCAGACTTGGGGCAGTGTGTGGACGGTGGTGAGGGTCAGACTTCGGGCGGGAGTGTGGATGGCTGAGAGCATCAGTCTGGGGGCAGTGTGTGGACGGTGGTAAGGGTCAGGCTGAGGGTGATGTGTGGACGTCAGTGAGGGTCAAGATTGGAGAGGTGTGAGGACATCGGTGAGCTTCAGGCTGGAGGTGGTGTGTGGACGGCGGTGAACATCAACTGGGTGTGGTGTGTGCATTTCAGTCAGGTCCAGGCTGGTTGGCAGTGTGTTGATGGCGGTGAGGTTCAGTCTGGGGGTTGAGTCTGGGCCGCGGTTAGGGTCAGGCTGGGGCGGTGTTGAACGTCGTTGTGAGTCAGCCGGGGACTGATGTGTGGACAGTGGTATGGGTCAGGATGGGGTGGTGAGTGGAAGGCTCCGAGGGTCAGGGTGGGGGCGGAGTGTGGCTTTCGGTGAGGGACAGGCTGAGGATGGCGTTTCACACTGGTGAGGTTCAGGCTGAAGGCAGTGTGTGGACGGCGGTGAGGGTCAGGCTTCGCGTGGTGTCTGGATGATTGAGAACATCAGGCTGTGGGCGGTGTGTGGATGTCAGTGAGGGTCAGGCTGGGGGCGGTGTGTGGACTGTGGTGAAGGTCAGCCTGGGGGCAGTGTGTGGATCAGGCTGGGCGCAGTTTGCGGTTGGCGATGAGGGTCAGAGTGGGGTGTATTCGACGGCGGTGAGGGTCAGAGTGGGGGCCGTATGTGGAAGGGTGTGTGGGTCAGGCTGGGGGTGGTGCATGGATGGCAGTGAGGGTCAGGCTGGTGGTGGAGTGTGGGCAGTGTTGAGGGTCAGGCTAGGGCAGTGTTGAACTTCATTGCGAGTCAGCCTGGGAGCAGTGTTAGAACGGTGGTATTGGTCGTGGTGGGTGTGGTGAGTGAACGGTGTTGAGGGTCAGACTGTGGTCGGTGTATGGCTGTCAGTGAGAATCAGGCTGGGAACGGTGTGTGGAAGGCAGTGAGGGTCAGGCTTGGGGCATGGTGTGGAGGGCAGTGAGGGTCAGGATGGGGTTGGAGTTTGGCTTTCAGTGAGGGTCAGTCTGAGGGTGGTGTTGAACAGTGGTGAGGTTCAGGATGGGGACGTTGTGTGGATGGCAGTGAGTGTCAGGCTTCAGGCTGAGTGTGCAATTCGGTGAGCGTTAGGCTGGGGATGGTTAGTGGACATCAGTGAGAGTTAGGTTGGAGGTGTTGTGCGGATGTTCTTGAAGATTAGAAAGGGGAGGTGTGTGGTCGGCGGCTTTGGTCAGGCTGTGGCCGGTGTGTGGACATCGATGAGGGTAATGCTGGGGGTGGTGCGTGGACATCGGTGAGGGTCAGACTGGGTGCAGTGCGTGGGCGTCGGTGGGGGTGGGATTAGGGAAAGTGCGTGGATGTCACTGAGGGTCAGATGGGGACAGGGCCTGGGCGTCGGTGAGAGTCAGACTGGGGATGGTGCCTGGACATCGGCGAGTGTCAGATTAGGGACGGTGCATGGAGTCAGTGAGGCCCAGGCTTTGGGGAGTGCGTGGACGGCGGTGACGGTCAGGCTGTGGATGGTGAGTGGGCGGCAGTGATGGTCAGCTGGGGGCGGTGCGTGGACGGCGGTGAGGGTCAGGTTGGGAGCAGTGGGTGCACATCGGTGAGGGTCAGGCTGGGTCTGGTGAGTGGATGTTGGTGAGAGTCAGGCTGGGGGCGTTTTGTGGACGGTGGTGAGGGTCTGGCTGGGAGCGGAGTGTGGATGTTGGTGAGTGTCAGACTGGGGACCGTATGTAGATGGCGGTGACAGTCAGACTGGGATGGTGTGTGGACAGCAGTGAGTGTCAGGTTGGGTGCGGTGTGCAGACATCGGTGAATGTCAGGCTATTGGTGGTGTGTGGACGTCGGTGAGGGTCAGGCTGGTGATGGTGTGTGGACAATCGTGAGTGCCAGGTTGGTGGCGGTGTGTGGACTTCGGTGAGGGTCGGACTGGGGATGGTGTGTGGACGTCGGTAAGGGTCAGATTGGGGACAGTGCGTGGACGACGGTGAGAGTCAGATTGGGGATGGCGCATGGAGACGATGAGGGCCAGGCTGTGGGCAGTGAGTGGACCAGTGTACGGGTCAGGCTGGGAGTGGTGCATGGACGGTGGTGAGGGTCAGGTTGTGGGCAGTGGGTGCACATCAGTGAGAGTCAAGCTAGGGTCGGTTTGTGGATGTCAGTGAGGGTCAGGCTGATGACTGTATGGGGACGTCGGTGAGAGTCGGACTGTGGGGTGCGTGGACTTCGTTGAGTGTCAGACTAGGGGTGGTTTTTGGGCAACGGTGATGTTCAGGCAGGGGCCATTGTGTGTGGACAGGTATGAGTGTCAGACTGGGGGCGGTGTGTGGACGTCAGTGACGGTCAGGCTGGGGGTGGTGTGTGGATGGCGGTGATTGTCGGGCTGTGGGTGGTGTTGAAAGCCGTTGCGAGTCAGGCTGTGGGCAGGATGTGGACTGTGGTGAGGGTCAGGCTGTGGATGGTGTGTGGACGTCGGTGAGGGTCTGACTCTCACCGAAAGCCACACTCCACCGCCAGCCTGACCCTCCCCAACGTCCTCTCACCACCCCCATTCTGACCCATAGCACCGTCCACACACTGCTCCCTATGCTGACTCACAATGACATTCAACATTGCCACAGCCTCACCCTCACCGTTGCCCACACTCCACCCCCAGCCTGACACTCACCACCGTCCATACAATGCCACAAGCCTGATCCCACTGCCGTCCTCACACCGACCTAACACTGACTCTCACCTCTATCCACACACCATCCCTAACCCCTCAACTGAGTGTGAGGGGTTCAGCGTGACAGTGAAATAGTGAGTGTGAGTTGGTCAGGGTGACGGTGATGGATTGAGTGTGAGGTTGTCAGGGTGACGGGGATGGATTAAGTGTGAGAAGATCAGGATGACGGTGATGGAGTGCATGTGAGGCAGTCATGGTGATAGTGATGGAGTGAGAGTGAGGGTGTCAGGGCGACGATGATGGAATGAGTGTGTGGCGGTAAGGATGAAGGTGATGGAGTGAGTGTGAGGGTGTCAGGGCGACGATGATGGAATGAGTGTGTGGCGGTAAGGGTGAAGGCGATGGAGTGAGTGTGAAGGGGTCAGTGTGACAGTGAAGAAGTGAGTGTGAGGTTGACCGGTTGACGGTTGTGGAGTGAGTCTGAGAGGATTAGTCTGAAGGTGATGGGGTGAGTGTGAGGGGGTCAGTGTGATGCTGCTGGAGTGAGTGTGAGAGAGTCACTGTGACGGTGATGGAGTGAGTGTGAGGGGGTCAGGGTGACGGTGATGGAGTGAGTGTGAGAAGATCAGGATGATGGTGATGGAGTGAGTGTGTGTGGGACAGGGTGACGGTGATGGAGTGAGTGTGAAGGGGTCACTATGACTGTGATGGAGTGAGTGTGAGGGGTTCATGGTGATGGTGAAGGAGCGAGTGTGGGGGGTCAGGGTGATGGTGATGGAGTGAGTGTGAAGAGGTCATTGTGACGGAGATGGAGTGTGTGTGAGTGGGTCAGGGTGAATGTGATGGAGTGAGTGTGAGGGGGTCAGCGTGACAGTGAAGGAATGAGTGTGAGGGGTCAGCGTGATAGTGATGGCGTGCATGTGAGGGGGTCAGGGCGGTGGGGATGTAGTGGGTGTGGGGGGATGAGTGTGATGGTGATGGAGTGAGTGTGAGGAGGTCAGGGTGATGGTGACAGAGTGAGTGTGAGGGGAAGAGTGTGACGGTGGTGAAGTGAGTGTGAGGGGGTCAGTGTGACAGTGATGGAGTGAGTGTGAAAGGATTAGTGTGTCAGTGATGGAGTGAGTGTGAGGGGTCATGATGATGGTGATGAATTGAGTGTGAAGGGGTCAGTGTGACTGTGACAGAATGAGTGTGAGGGTGTCAGGGTGACGATCATGGAGTGAGCGTGAGGGGGTCACAGTGACGGTGATGGAGTTAGTGTGAGGGGGTCAGGGTGACGGTGATGGAGTGAGTGTGGTTTGGTCAGGGTGACAGTCATGGATTGAGTGTGTGGGGGTCAGTGTGACAGTGATGGAGAGAGTCTGAAATGGTGAGGGTGACGGTGATGGAGTGAGAGTGAGGGTGTCAGGGTGACGATGATGGAATGAGTGTGTGGCGATAAGGGTGAAAGTGATGGAGTGAGTGTGAAGGGGTCAGTGTGACAGTGGAGGAGTGAGTGTGAGGAGGTCAGGGCAGTGGCCATGGAGTGGGTGTGGGGGGATGAGTGTGACGGTGATGGAGTGAGTGTGAGGACGTCAGGGTAACAGTGATAGTGAGTGTGAGGGGAAGAGTGTGACTGTGATGAAGTGAGTGTGAGGGTGTTAGGGTGACAGTGACAGAGTGAGTGTGAGGGGGTCAGGGTGACACTGATGAAGTGAGTGTGAGGGGGTCAGGGTGACAGTGAAGGAATGAGTGTGAGGGTGTCACTGATCACCTCACACTCCATCACCATCACCCTGACCCCCTCAGACTCACTCAATCACTGTCACTGTGATTCCCTCACACTCACTCCATCACTCTCACACTGATCTCCTCACACTCATTCCATTACTGTCACCCTTAACCTTGCACAATCGTTCCATCACCGTCAGCATGACGCCTTCACACTCACTCCGTCACGTTCACCCTGACCCCCTCACACTCACGCGATCAGTCACACTGACCCCTTCACACTTACTCCATCACTGTCACAGTGATCCCCTTACACTCACTCCAGTACCATCACACTGATCCTCTCACACTCACTCCATCACCATCCCACTGACCCCCTCACACTCACTCCATCACCATCATCCTGACACCCTCACACTCACTCCACCATCGTCACCCTGACTCTCTCACCCGCAATCCATCATTGTCACCCTGATCCCCTCAGACTCACTCCATCACCCTCACGCTGAAACCCTCACACTCACACCATCACAGACACACTGACGCGTTCACACTCACTCCATCACATTCACAGTGATCCCATCACACACACTCCATCACTGTCACCCTGACCCCCTCACACTCACTCCATCACTGTCACCCTGACCCCTCACGCTCACTCCATCACTGCCACCTTGACCTCCTCACACTCACTCCATTACCGTCACCCTGAAAAACCCCACACTTACTCCATTACCACCCTCCTGACCCCCTCACAATCTTTCCATCACTGTCACGGTGACTTCCTCACACTCCGTCACTGTCACCCTGACTCCCACATATTCACTCCATCACCGCGTCACCCTGACCCCCTCACACACTCCATCATCATCACCCTGACCCTCTCACCCTCACTCCATCACTGTCACCCTGACCCCTCAGACTCACTCCATCACCGTCACCATGAAACCCTCACATTCACACCATCACAGACACACTGATACATTCACACTCACTCCACCACCGTCACAGTGATCCCATCACACTCACTCCATCATTGTCATCCTGACCCCCACACACATTCCATCTTCATCACCCTGACCCGCTCACACTCACTCCATCACTGCCACTCTGACCTCCTCACACTTACTCCATTACCGTCACCTTGACAAACCCAACACTCACTGCATCACCACGTTCCTGACCCCCTCACATTCTTTCCATCACCGTCACACTGACCCACTCACACTTGCTCCATCACTGTCACCATGATCGTCTCAGATTTACCCCATCACCATCATCTTGACACCCTCACACTCACTCCATCACCATCACCCTGACCCCCGCACACTTACAAATTCACCGTCACCCTTACCCCCTCACACTCACTGCATCACCGTCACCCTGATCCCCTCACAGTCACAACTTCACCAACACCCTGACCGCCTCACACTCACTCCATCACCGTCACCCTGACCCCCTCACACTCAAAACTTCACCATCACCCTGACCCCCTCACACTCACTCCATCACCGTCACACTGATCCCCTTACACTCACTCCATCAACGTCACACTGACCTCCTCACACTCACTCCATTAACGTCACACTAATCCCCTCACACTCACTCCATCATTGTCACCCTGACCGCCTCACACTAGGCGATCACAGTCACACTGACCCCTTCACACTTACTCCAGCACCGTCCCACTGATCCCCTGACACTCACTCCAGCACCGTCCCATTGACCCCCTCACAATCATTCTATAACTGTCACTCAGACCCCTTCACACTCACTCCATCACCGTCACCCTGACACCCTCATACTCACTCCATCACTGTCACCCTGACCCCCTCACACTCACTGCATCACTCTAACACTGATCCCTCACACTCACTCCAACAATGTCACACTTTCCCCCCACTCTCACTCCATCACCGACACCCTTAACCTCTGACAATCATCCCGTCACCGTCACCATGACCCCATCACACTCACTCCATCAGTCACCCTGACCGCCTCACACTCGCTCAATCACAGTCACTCTGCCTCCTCACTCACTCCATCATCATCACATTGACCACCTCACACTCACTCCATCACCATCATCCTAACCCCCTCACACTTGCTCCATCACTGTCACCCTGGCCAACTCACACTCACATGATCAGAGTCACACTGACTTCTTCACACTTACTCCATCACTGTCACAGTGATCCCCTTACACTCACTCTATCACTGTCAACCTGACACACTCACACTCACTCCAACACCATCACCCTGACCCCCTCACACTCATTCCATCAATGTCACACTCATCCCCTCACACTCACTCCATCACTGTAACCCAGACCGCCTCACACTGACTCTATCATTGGCACCCTGAACCCCTCACACTGACGCAATCACAGTCATACTGAACCCCTCACACTCACTCCATCACCGTCCCCTACCGCCTCACACTCACTGCATCACCATCACCCTGACTCCCTCACACTCACACTATCAGCATAACACTGACAATCTCACACTCACTCCATCAGGGTCATACTGATCTCCTCACACATAATCCATGACTGTCACCCTGACCACCTCACACTCACTCCATCACCTTCACCTTAACCCCCTCACTCTCACTCTATCACCGTCATGCTGACCCCCCTCACACTCACTCCATCACCGTCATACTGATCCCCTCACACTCACTCCATCACCATCACCCTGACCAACTCACACTCGCTCCATCTCCATCACACTGACCCCCTCACACTCACTGCATCACCGTCATCCTTACCCTCTGACACTCACTGAATCACCGTCATCCTGACCCTCTCGCATTCACTCCATCAACTTCACACTGATCCCCTCACACTCACTCCACCACCATCACCCTGACCTATTCGCATCGCTCCATCACCAACACCATGACCCCCTCACTCTCATTCCATCATTGTCACACTGATACCCTTACATTCAAGCGATCACAGTCACACTGACCCCTTCACATTTGCTCCATCTCCATCACCCTGAGCCTCTCACACTCAAGCGATCACAGTCACAATGACCCCTTCACTTTTACTCCATCCACATCACACTGATCCGCTCACCTTCACACCATCAATGTCACCCTGACCCCCTCACGCTCACTCCATCACCATCACCCTTAACCTCTCACAATCATCCCGTCAACGTCACCATTACACTGTCACACTCACTCCATCACAGTCAACCTGAACCCCTCATACTCACTACATCATCGTCACCCTGACCCACTCACACTAACGCGATCACTGTCATTCGGACCCCACCACACATACTCTATCACCGTCACACTGATCCCCTCACACTCAATCTATCAACGTCACCCAGACCACCTCACACTCACTCCATCACCATCACCCTGACACCCTCACACTCACTCCATCACTCTAACACCGATCCCCTCACACTCACCACATCAATGTCACGCTTTCCCCCTCACTCTCACTCCATCACCGTCACCCTTAATCTCTCACAATTATCCCGTCACCGTCACCATGACCCCATCACACTCACACCATCACAATCACCCTGACCACCTCACACTCACTCCATCACCATCATCCTGACCCCCTCAGACTTGCTCCATCACCGTCACCCTGGCCCCCTCACACTCACACGATCACAGTCACACTGACTTCTTCACACTTACACAATCAATGTCACAGTGATCCCCTCACACTCACTCTATCACTGTCAAACTGACAAACTCACAATCACTCCATCACAGTCACACTGACCACCTCACACTCACTCCATTTCTGTCATCCTGACAAACCCCACACTCATTCCATCACCACCCTCCTGACCCCCTCACTATCTTTCCATCACTGTCACCCTGACCTCCTCACACTCCATCACTATCACCCTGACTCCCACATACGCACTCCATCACCATCACCCTGATCACCTCACACTCACTCAATCACCATCACCCTGAACCCCTCACTATCACTTCATCACTGTCACCCTGACCCACTCACACTCAATCTATCACTGTCACACTGACACCATCACACCCACGCTATCACTGTCACACTGACGCACTCACACTCCCTCCATCACTGTCACACTGACCCTTCACACTCACTCCATCGCTGTCACACTGATCACCTCACACTTACTCCATTTCTGTCACCTAACAACCCCCACACTCACACCATCAGCAACATCCTGACCCCCTCACAATCTTTCCATCACTGTTACCCTGACCACCTCACACTCCGTCACTGTCACCCTGACTCCCACATACTCACTCCATCACAGTCACCCTGATCCCTTCACACTCACTCCATTTCCGTCACCCTGAAAACCCCCACACTCACTCCAAGACCACCCTCCTGACCCCCTCAAAATCTTTCCATTACTGTCACCCTGACCTTCTCACACTCCATCACTGTCACCCTGACTCCCACATACTCACTCCATCACCGTCACCCTGACCGCCTCACACTCACTACATCACCATCACCCTGACTCCCTCACACCCACTCCATCAGCATCACACTGACAATCGCACACTCACTCCATCAGGGTCATACTGATCCCCTCACACTCAATCCATGACCGTCACCCTGACTCCCTCACACTCACTCCATCACCGTCACCATAATCGCCTCACACTAACTCCATCTCTGTCACACCGAACCCCTCACACTGACTCCATCACCGTCATCCTGGCCCTTTCACACTCACTCCATCAACTTCACACTGATCCCATCACGCTCACTCCATCACCGTCACCGTAACTTCCTCACATTCACTCCATCATCGTCACACGGATATCCTTACAGTCACTCAATCACAGTCACCCTGACCTCCTCACACTCACTCCATTGCCGTCACCTGACAACCCCCACACTCACTCCATCACCACGCTCCTGACACTCTCACAATCTGTCCATCACTGTCACCCTGACCTCCTCACACTCCGTCACTGTCACCCTGACCCCCTCACACTCACTCCATCACCATCTCCCTAACCCCCTCACTCTCACTCTATCACCGTCACGCTGACTCTCTCAGACTCACTTGAACACCATCACCCTGACACCCTCACACTCACTCCATCACCATCACCCTGACCACATCACACTCAGTCTATCTCCATCACACTGATCCCTCAAACTCACTCCATCGCCATCACCCTCACCCTCTCACACTCAAGCGATCAGTCACACTGAACCCTTCACATTTACTCCATCTCTATCACACTGATTCACTCAACCTAACTCCATCAATGTCACCCTTTCCCCTCATTCTTACTCCTTCACCATCACCTTTAACCTCTCACAATCATCCCATCACCGTCACCATGATCCCTTCACACTGACTCCATCAAAGTCACCCTGACCCCCTCACACTCACTCCATCACCATCACCCTGGCCTCCTCACACTCACGTGACCACGGTCACACTGACTTTTTCACACTTACTCCATCACGGTGAGTGTGATCCTCTCACACTGACTCTATCGCTGCCAACCTGACACGCTCACAACCACTCCATCACCATCACCCTGACCACCTCACACTCACTTCAATTCTGTCACCTGACAAAACCCACACTCACACCATCACCACCATCCTGGCCCCCTCACAATCTTTCCATCACTGTTACCCTGACCACCAAACACTCCATCACTGTCACCCTGACTCCCACATATTCACTGCATCACCGTCACCCTGACCGCCTCACACTCACTCCATCACCATCTCCCTAACCCCCTCACTCTCACTCTATTCCGTCACGCTGACCCTCTCAGACTCACTCCATCACCATCACCTTGACCGCCTCACAATCAGCCCAGCACCGTCATACTGATCCCTTCACTCTCACTCCATCACAGTCACCCTGACCACATCACACTCACTCCATCTCCATCACGCAGATCCCCTCACACTCACTGCATCACCGTCATGCTGACCCTTTCACACTCACTGCATCACCGTCATCCTGACCCTCTCGCACTCACTCCATCAACTTCACACTGATCCCCTCACACTCACTCCATCATCTTCACCCAGACCGATTCAACACTCACTCCATCACTGTCACCGTGACGCCCTCACACTCACTCTGTCATCATCACACTGATACAATTACACTCACTCCATCACAGTCAGCATGAACCCCTCACACTCATTCCATCACAGTCACCATGAACCCCTCACACTCACTCCATCTCCACCACCCTGACGCTCACACACTCAAGCGATCACAGTCACACTGACCCCTTCACATTTACTCCATCTCTACCACACTGATACACTCACCCTCACTCCATCAATATCACCCTGACCCCTCACTCTCACTCCAACAACATCACCCTTAACCTCTCACAATCATCCCGTTACCGTCACCATGATCCCATCACAATCACTCCATCACAATCACCCTGACCGCCTCATACTCACTCCATCACCATCACCCAAACACCCTCACACTCACTCCATCACAATCAGCCTGACCACCTGACACTCACTCTATCACCGTTACATTTACCACCTCACACTCACCCCATCACAATCACCCTGACCCCGTCACACCCACTCCATCAACATGATCATGACCCCCTCACACTCACTCAATCACTATCACCCTGACCCTTCACACTCACGCGATCACAGTCACACTGACCCCTTCACACTTAGTCCATCACCGTCACAGTGATCCCCTCACACTCAATCCAAAACTATCTCACTGATCCCCTCACAATTACTCCATCACTGTCACGATGACATTCTCAGACTCACTACAGCACCATCACCCTGACCCCCTCACTATCACTTCATCGCTGTCACCCTGACCCCCTCACACTCACTGCATCAATGTCACACTGAACTCCTCACACCCACTCTATCACTGTCACCCTGACACACTCACAATCACTCCATCACCATCACCCTAACCCCCTCACACTCACTCCATCACTGTCACCCTGAACCCCTCACACTCACTCTATCACTGTCACACTGACCGCTCACACTGACTCCATCACTGTCACACTATCCCCCTCACACTCACTCCTTCATCGTCTCCCTGCTCCCTTCAGACTCACTCCATTACCGACATCCTGAAACCCTCACACTCACTCCATCACCGTCACCCTGACCCGCACTCCCTCTACATCACTGACACCCTGACCTCCACACACTCACTCCAGTACCGTCGCCCTGACAACCCCCATACTCACTCCATCACTACCCTCCTGACCCCATCATAATCTTTCCATCACTGTCACCCTGACATCCTCACACTCCATTACTGTCACCCTGACTCCCACATACTCACTCCATCACCGTCACGCTGACCCCCTCACACTCACTGCATCACCATCACTCTAACCCCATCACACTCACAACTTCACCGTCAACCTGTCACCCTCACACTCACTCCATCAGCATCACACTGTCAATCTCACACTCACTCCATCTAGGTCAATCTGATCCCCGCAAACTCACTCCATCACCGTCATCCTGACCCCCTTACACTCTCTCCATCACCGTCACCATGATCCCCTCACACTAACTTCATCTCTGTCACACTGATACCCTCACACTCACTGCATCACCGTCATCCTGACCCTCTCGCACTCACTCCATCAACTTCACACTGATCTCCTCACACTCACTACATCGCCATCACCATGAGCCCCTCACACTCACTCCATCATCGTCACACTGTTACCCTTACACTCACTAAATCACAGTCACCCTGACCCCTCACACTCACTCCATCACTGTCACACTGTCCCCTCACACTCACTCCATCACTGTCTCACTGACCCCCTCACACTCACTCCTGATCTCCTCAGACTCACTCCATCACCGTCATACTGACCTCCTCACACTCACTCCAGCACCGTTACCCTGAAACCCTCACACTCACGTGATCACAGTCACTCTGACCCCTTCACACTTACTCCATCATAGTCATGGTGATCCCATCACACTCACTCTGTCACCATCACGCTGACCTCCTCACCCTCACTCCATCACAATCCCCCTGACTCCCTCACACTCACTCCATCACTGTCACCCTGACCTCCTCACACTCACTCCATTACCGTCACCCTGACAAACCCACACTCACTCCATTCCGCCCTCCTGACCCCCACTCAATCTTTCCATCACTGTCACCCTGACCGCCTGACACTGCATCAATGTCACCCTGACTCCCACATACTCACTCCATCACTGTCAAATGGACACCCTCACACTCACTCCTTCATCGTCACCCTGATCTCCTCAGATTCACTCCATCACTGTAATACTCACCTCCTGACACTCACTCCATCACCATTACCCTGAAACCCTCATACTCACGCGATCACAGTCACTCTGACCCCTTCACACTTACTCCATCACCGTCACAGTGATCACCACACACTCACTCCAGCACCATCACACTGATCCCCTCACATCACTATCACAATGACCCATCACACCCACTCTATCACTGTCACCCTGACACACTCACTCTCACTCCATCACCGTCACCCTGACCCCTTCACACTCACTCTTCAACGTCACCCTGAATCCCTCACACTCACTCCATCACTGCCACCCTGACCTCCTCACACTCACTCCATTACCGTCACCCTGACAACCCCCACACTCACGCCATCACCACCCTCCTGACCCCCTCACAATCTTTCCATCACTGTCACAGTGACTTCCTCACACTCCGTCACTGTCACCCTGACTCCCACATACTCACTCCATCACCGTCACCCTGACCCCCTCACACTCACTAAATCACCATCACCCTGACCCCCTCACACTCACTCCATCAGCATCACACTGACAATCTCACACTCACTCCATCAGGGTCATACTGATCCACTCAAATGCACTCCCTCACCGTCATATTGATACCCTCACACTCACTCCACCACCGTCACCCTGACCCATTCAAACTGACTCCATCACCGTCACCGTGACCCCCTCACACTCACTCCATCACTGTTCACCCTGAACCCCTTACACTCACTCCATCACAGTCACCCTGAACCCCTCACACTCATTCCATCACCATCACCCTGAACCCCTCACACACACTTCATCACTGTCACACTGACCGCTCACACTCACTCCATCACTGTCACACTGACCCCCTCACACTCACTCCTTCATCATCACCCTGCTCCCTTCAGACTCACTCCATTACCGACACCCGAAAACTCTCACAATCAATCCTTAACCATTACATGAATACCCTCACACTCACTCAATCACCGTCACCCTGACCCGCACCCTCTCTACATTACTGTCACCCTGACCTCTTCACACTCACTCCATTACCGTCGCCCTGACAACACCCACAATCACTCCATCATCACCCTCCTGACACCCTCACAATCTTTCCATCACTGTTACCCTGACCTCCTCACGTTCCATCACTGTCACCCTGACTCCCACATACTCAATCCATCACCGTCACGCTGACCCTCTCACACTCACAGCATCACCATCACTCTAAAACCCCTCACACTCACAACTTCACCGTCACCCTGACCACCACACACTCAGTCCATCTCCATCACACTTACGCACTCACACTCACTCCATCACCGTCACCATGATCCCCTCACACTTACTCCATCGCAGTCACACTGATCCCCTCACACTGACTCCATTACCGCCATCTTGACCCTCCCACACTCACTCCATCAACTTCTCACTGATCTCCTCACACTCACTCCATCACCCTCACCGTGACGGCCTCACACTCACTCCATCATCGTCACACTGTTATCCTTACACTCACTAAATCACAGTCACCCTGACCCCTCACACTCACTCCATCACTGTCACACTGTCCCTCACACTCACACCATCACTGTCACACTGACCCCCTTACACTAACTCCTTCACCGTCACCATGATCTCCTCAGACCCACTCCATCACCGTCATACTGACCTCCTCAGAATCACTCCATCACCGTTACCCTGAAACCCTCACACTCACGCGATCACAGTCACTCTGACCCTTTCACACTTACTCCATCACTGTCACAGTGATCCCAACACACTCACTCTGTCACCGTCACCCTGACCTCTTCACACTCACTCCATCACCGTCATAGTGATCCCATCACACTCACTCCATCACCGTCACCCTGACCTCGTCACACTCACTTCATTACCATCACCCTGACCCCCCACACTCACAACTTCACAGTCACCCTAACATCCTCACACTCCATCACTGTAACCCTGACTCTCACAGACTCACTCCATCAACATCACCCTGATCCCCTCACACTCACAACTTCACCGTCATCCTGACACCCCCACACTCACACCATCAGCATCATCTGACCCCCTCACGCTCACAACGTCACGGTCACCATGACCCCCTCACACTCACTCCATCAGCATCACAATGACAATCTCACACTCACTCTATCAGGGTCATACTGATCCACTCACACTCACTTCATCACCGTCATATTGATCCCCTCACACTCACTCCACCATCGCCATCCTGGCCCATTAAAACTCGCTCCATCACTGTTGCCGTGACCCCCTCACACTCACTCCATCACCGTCACCCTGACCCCATTACACTCACTCCATCACCTTCACACTGATCCCTGCACACTCACTCAATCCCCATCCCCATGACTCCCTCACACTCACTCCTTAACCGTCACCCTGACCCTATTACACTCACTCCATCACGTCACCCAGAACCCCTCACGCTCACTCCATCACCATCACCCTGACCCCAGTACACTCACTCCATCACCGTCACACTGACACCCGCACACACACTCCATCACCGTCACCCTGACCCCCTGACACTCACTTCATCACGGTCAGCATGACCACATTACACTCACTCCATCACCGTCACCCTGACCCCATTACACTCACTCCATCACCGTCACATTGACTCCCGCACCCTCACTCCATCACCCTCACCCTGACCTTTTCATACTCACTCCAAAACTGTCACAGTGAACCCCGCACACTCACTCCATCACGTCACCCAGACCCCCTCACACTCACTCCATCAGTATCATCTGACCCCCTCACACTCACAACTTCATGGTCACCATGACCCCCTCACACTCACTCCATCAGCATCACACTGACCCACTCACACTCACTCTATCAGGGTCATACTGATCCACTCACACTCACTTCATCACCGTCATATTGATCCCCTCACACTCACTCCACCATCGCCACCCTGACCCATTCAAACTCGCTCCATCACTGTTGCCGTGACCCCCTCACACTCACTCCATCACCGTCACCCTGACACCCTGACACTCACTCCACCACGTCACCCAGACCCCCTCACACTCACTCCATCACCGTCAACCTGACCCCCTCACACTCACTCTATCATCATCAACCTGACCCCCTCACACTCACTCTATCACCGTCCCCATGACCCCCTCACACTCACTCCATCACCGTTACCCTGACCCCCACACACTCACTCTATCATCGTCCCCATGACCCCCTCACACTCACTCTTCACCGTCACCCTGACCCCATTCAACACTCCATCATGTCACACAGACCCCCTCACACTCATTCCATCACCATCACCCTGACCCCATTACACTCATTCCATCACCATCACCCTGACCCCATTACACTCATTCCATCACCAACACACTCACTCCATCACCGTCACCCTGACCCCCTCACACTCATTCTATCACCGTCACCCTGAACCCATTACACTCACTCCATCACCGTCACCATGACCCCCTCACACTCACTCCATCAATGTCACACTGACCCCCTGACACTCACTCCATCACATCACCCAGACCTCCTCACACTCACTCCATCACCGTCACACTTACCCCCGCAAACTCACTCCATCACCATCACCCAGATTACCTCACACTCACTCTATCCCCGTCTCACTGACCCACGCATCCTCGCTCCATCACCATCACACTGACCCTGAAACACTGTCTCCTTCCCCGTCACTATGGCCAACTCACACTCATTCCATCACTGGTACCCTGACCCCCTCACACTCACTCATTCTCCGTCACACTGACTCCATGAAACTCACTCTGTCAGCGTTACCCTGACCCCCACACACTCCCTCCATCACCGTCACCCTGACCCCGACACACTCACTCCATCACCGTCAGACTGACCCCCTCACACTCCCTCCATCACTGTCACCCTGACCCCATTACACTCACTCCATCACCGTCACACTGACCCCTGCACACTCACTCAATCCTCATCCCCATGACTCCCTCACACTCACTCCTTAACCGTCACCCTGACCCTATTACACTCACTCCATCACATCACCCAGAACCCCTCACGCTCACTCCATCACCATCACCCTGACCCCATTACACTCACTCCATCACCGTCACACTGACACCCGCACACTCAATTCATCACCGTCACCATGACCACATGACACTCACTCCATCACCGTCACATTGACTCCCGCACCCTCACTCCATCACCCTCACCCTGACCTTTTCATACTCACTCCAAAACTGTCACAGTGAACCCCGCACACTCACTCCATCACGTCACCCAGACCCCCTCACACTCACTCCATCAGCATCACACTGACCCACTCACACTCACTCTATCAGGGTCATACTGATCCACTCACACTCACTTCATCACCGTCATATTGATCCCCTCACACTCACTCCACCACCGTCACCCTGACCCATTCAAACTCGCTCCATCACCGTCACTGTGACCCCCTCACACTGACTCCACCACGTCACCCAGACCCCCTTACACTCACTCCATCACCGTCACCCAGACCCCCTTACACTCACTCCATCACCGTCACCCTGACCCCCTCACACTCACTCTATCACCATCCCCATGACCCCCTTACACTCACTGCATCACCGTGACCCTGACCCCCTCACACTCACTCTATCATCATCCCCATGACCCCCTCACACTCACTCTATCAGGGTCATACTGATCCACTCACACTCACTTCATCACCGTCATATTGATCCCCTCACACTCACTCCACCACCGTCACCCTGACCCATTCAAACTCGCTCCATCACCCTCACCGTGACCCCCTCACACTGACTCCACCACGTCACCAGACCCCCTTACAATCACTCCATCACCATCACCCTGACCCATTCAAACACGCTCCATCACCGTCACCGTGACCCCCTCACACTGACTCCACCACGTCACCAGACCCCCTTACACTCACTCCATCACCGTCACCCTGACCCATTCAAACACGCTCCATCACCGTCACCGTGACACCCTCACACTGACTCCACCACGTCACCGTGATCCCCTCACAGTCACTCCATTACCGTCACACTTATCCCCTCCCACTCACATCATCACGGTCACCCTGACCCCCTTACAGTCACTCCATCACCGTCACCCTGACCCCCTCACACTCACTCTATCACCATCCCCATGACCCCCTTACACTCACTCCATCACCGTCACCCTGATCCCCTCACACTCACTCTATCATCATCCCATGACCCCCTCACACTCACTCTTCACCGTCACCCTGACCCCATTCAACACTCCATCATGTCACACAGACCCCCTCACACTCATTCCATCACCATCACCCTGACCCCATTACACTCATTCCATCACCATCACCCTGACCCCATTACACTCATTCCATCACCAACACACTCACTCCATCACCGTCACCCTGACCCCCTCACACTCATTCTATCACCGTCACCCTGAACCCATTACACTCACTCCATCACCGTCACCATGACCCCCTCACACTCACTCCATCAATGTCACACTGACCCCCTGACACTCACTCCATCACATCACCCAGACCTCCTCACACTCACTCCATCACCGTCACACTTACCCCCGCAAACTCACTCCATCACCATCACCCAGATTACCTCACACTCACTCTATCCCCGTCTCACTGACCCACGCATCCTCGCTCCATCACCATCACACTGACCCTGAAACACTGTCTCCTTCCCCGTCACTATGGCCAACTCACACTCATTCCATCACTGGTACCCTGACCCCCTCACACTCACTCATTCTCCGTCACACTGACTCCATGAAACTCACTCTGTCAGCGTTACCCTGACCCCCACACACTCCCTCCATCACCGTCACCCTGACCCCGACACACTCACTCCATCACCGTCAGACTGACCCCCTCACACTCCCTCCATCACTGTCACCCTGACCCCATTACACTCACTCCATCACCGTCACACTGACCCCTGCACACTCACTCAATCCTCATCCCCATGACTCCCTCACACTCACTCCTTAACCGTCACCCTGACCCTATTACACTCACTCCATCACATCACCCAGAACCCCTCACGCTCACTCCATCACCATCACCCTGACCCCATTACACTCACTCCATCACCGTCACACTGACACCCGCACACTCAATTCATCACCGTCACCATGACCACATGACACTCACTCCATCACCGTCACATTGACTCCCGCACCCTCACTCCATCACCCTCACCCTGACCTTTTCATACTCACTCCAAAACTGTCACAGTGAACCCCGCACACTCACTCCATCACGTCACCCAGACCCCCTCACACTCACTCCATCAGCATCACACTGACCCACTCACACTCACTCTATCAGGGTCATACTGATCCACTCACACTCACTTCATCACCGTCATATTGATCCCCTCACACTCACTCCACCACCGTCACCCTGACCCATTCAAACTCGCTCCATCACCGTCACTGTGACCCCCTCACACTGACTCCACCACGTCACCCAGACCCCCTTACACTCACTCCATCACCGTCACCCAGACCCCCTTACACTCACTCCATCACCGTCACCCTGACCCCCTCACACTCACTCTATCACCATCCCCATGACCCCCTTACACTCACTCCATCACCGTGACCCTGACCCCCTCACACTCACTCTATCATCATCCCCATGACCCCCTCACACTCACTCTATCAGGGTCATACTGATCCACTCACACTCACTTCATCACCGTCATATTGATCCCCTCACACTCACTCCACCACCGTCACCCTGACCCATTCAAACTCGCTCCATCACCCTCACCGTGACCCCCTCACACTGACTCCACCACGTCACCAGACCCCCTTACAATCACTCCATCACCATCACCCTGACCCATTCAAACACGCTCCATCACCGTCACCGTGACCCCCTCACACTGACTCCACCACGTCACCAGACCCCCTTACACTCACTCCATCACCGTCACCCTGACCCATTCAAACACGCTCCATCACCGTCACCGTGACACCCTCACACTGACTCCACCACGTCACCGTGATCCCCTCACAGTCACTCCATTACCGTCACACTTATCCCCTCCCACTCACATCATCACGGTCACCCTGACCCCCTTACAGTCACTCCATCACCGTCACCCTGACCCCCTCACACTCACTCTATCACCATCCCCATGACCCCCTTACACTCACTCCATCACCGTCACCCTGATCCCCTCACACTCACTCTATCATCATCCCATGACCCCCTCACACTCACTCTTCACCGTCACCCTGACCCCATTCAACACTCCATCATGTCACACAGACCACCTCACACTCATTCCCTCACCATCACCCTGAACCCCTCACACACACTTCATCACCGTCACATTGACCCCCGCTCCCTCACTCCATCACCGTCACCCTGACCCCCTGACACTCACTCTATCACATCACCCAGACCCTCTCACACTCACTCCATCACCATCACCCTGATTCCCTCACACTCACTCTATCCCTGACACACAGACCCCCTAACACTCACACCATGCCCGTCACACTGACTGCCTCACACTGACTCCATCACCATCACACTGACCCCCTCACAATGACTCCATCACAATCACCCTGACCCCCTCACACTCCCTCCATCACAATCACCCTGACCCCCTCACGCTCACTCCATCACCGTCAAACTGACCCCTCACATACACTCCATTACCGTCATCATGACGGAGTGTTCTCACCCTCAATACATCATGGTCACCTTGACCACACCCCCACACTCACTCCATCTCCGTCAAACTGACCCCATTAAACTCACTCCGTCACCGTCAAACTGCCCCCCTCACACTCCTTCACCTTCACCGTGACACACACTCTATCTCCATCACACGGACTCCATTAAACTCACTTCATCAGCGTCACATTGACACCCTCACACTCACAACTTCACCGTCATCCTGACCCATTCATGCTCACTCCATCAGCATCATCTGACCCCTTCACACTCATAACTTCACGGTCAACATGACCCCCTCACACTCACTCCATCAGCATCACACTGATCTCCTCACACTCACTCCATCATCCTCAACGTGACGCCCTCACACTCATTCCATCATCGCCACACTGTTACCCTTACACTCACTAAATCACAGTCACCCTGACCCCTCACACTCACTCTATCACTGTCACACTGACCCCCTCACACTCACTCCTTCTTCGTCCCCCTGATCTTCTCAGACCCACTCCATCACCGTCATACTGACCTCCTCATACTCACTCCATCACCGTTACCCTGAAACCCTCACACTCACGTGATCACAGTCACTCTGATCCCTTCACACTTACTCCATCACCATCTCAGTGATCCCAACAAACTCACTCTATCACCGTCACCCTGACCTCGTCACACTCACTTCATTCCCATCACCCTGACCCCCACACTCATAACTTCACAGTCAGCCTAACCTCCTCACATTCCATCACTGTAACCCTGACTCTCACATACTCACTCCATCGCCCTCACACTGAACCCCTCAGATGCTCTACATCACTGTCACATTGACCCACTCACCCTCACTCCATCGCCCTCACACTGAACCCCTCAGATGCTTTCACCCTGAACATTTCACACTCACTTCATCACTGTCACCCTGACGCCCTCACACTCACTCCCTCGCCATCACACTGACCCCCAAACACTCACTCCATCAACGTCACCCTGACCCCCCCCATACACGCTCCATCACCGTCACCATGACCCCCTCACTCTCACTCCATCACCGTCATCTTGACCCCCTCACACTCAGTCTGGTACCGTCACCCTGACCCCCTCACACTCACGCCATCACTCTCACACTGACCCACAAACACTCACTCCATCAACGTCACCCTGACCCCCCCATACACGCTCCATCACCGTCACCATGACCCCCTCACTCTCACTCCATCACCGTCATCTTGACCCCCTCACACTCAGTCTGGTACCGTCCCCCTGACCCCCTCACACTCACGCCATCACTCTCACACTGACCCCCCACACTCACTCCATCATCCTCACCCTGTCCCCCTCAGACTCAATCTATCACTGTCACACTGACACCCTCACACTCACTCAATCACGATCACACTGATCCCCTCACCCTCACTCCATCATCTTCACCCTGACCCCCTCACACTCACTCCATCACCATCACACTCATCCCCTAACGCTCTCTCCATCATCGTCACCCTGAACCCCTCACACTCACTCCATCAACGTCACACTGACCCCCTCACACTCACTCCAATACCGTCACCCTATCCCCCTCACACTCACTCCATCACCGTCAAAATGACCCCCTCACACTCACTCTATCACAGTCAAAGTGACCCCCTCACACTCATTCTATCACAGTCAAAGTGACCGCCACGCACTCATTCCATCACGTCACCCTGACCCCCTCACACTCACTTCATCACCGTCACCCTGACCCCTTCACACTCACTCCATCACAGTCACCCTGACCCCCTCACACTCACTCCATCACCGTCACCCTGACCCCCTCACACTCACTCCATCACACTCGCACTGACCGCGCCACACCCACTCCAACCTGGTTAATCTGACCCCTCACACTCACTCCATCACGTTACCCTGACCCCCTCACACTTAATCCATCATCCTCACCCTGACCCCCTCACACTCACTCCATCAACATCACACTCATCCCCTCACACTAACTCCATCACCGTCACCCTGACATCCTCATACTCACTCCATCATCGTCACCCTGACCCCCTCGCTCTCATGCCATCTCCGTCACACTGAACCCCTCACAGTCACTCCATCACCGTGACACTGACCCCCTCACACTCGCTCCATCACCGTCTCCCTGACCACCTCACATTCACGCGATCCCACTCGCACTGAACTCTAACACTCACTCAGTCAACGTCACCCTGATTCCCTCACACTCAATCCATCACCGTGACACTGACCCCCTCACACTCACTGCATCGCCTTCACCGTGATCCCCTCACAGTCACTCCCTTACCGTCACACTTATCCCCTCCCACTCACATCATCACGGTCACCCTGACCCTCTCACACTCACTCCATCACTGTCTCCCTGACCCCCTCACACTCACGCGATTACGGTCACACTGGACCCCTCACACTCACTTGGTCACCGTCACCCTGATTACCTCACACTCACTCCATCACCGTCTTCCTGACCACCTCACACTCACGTGATTACAGTCACACTGAACCCCTCACACTCACTCCATCGCCATCACCCTGACCCCCTCACACTCACTCCTTCACCTTCACCCTGACACATTTACACACACTCTTTCTCCATCACACGGACTCCATTAATCTCACTTCATCAGCGTCACATTGACACCCTCACACTCACAACTTCACCGTCATCCTGACCTCCTCACAATCACTCCATCAGCATCATCTGGCCCCCTCACACTCACAACTTCACGGTCACCATGACCCTCTCACACTCATTCAATCAGCATCACACTGATCTCCTCACACTCACTCCATCACACTCACCGTGACGCCGTCACACTCACTCCATCATCGCCACACTGTTACACTTACATTCACTAAATCACAGTCACCCTGACACCTCACACTCACTCCATTACTGTCACACTGACCCCTCACACTCACTCCATCACCGTCATGCTGACCTCCACACACTCACTCCATCACCGTTACCCTGAAACCCTCACACTCACGTGATCGCAGTCACTCTGATCCCTTCACACTTACTCCATCACCGTCTCACTGACCTCGTCACACTCACTTCATTACCATCTTCCTGACCCCCCACACTCACAACTTCACAGTCACCCTAACCTCCTCACACTCCATCACTGTAACCCTGACTCTCACGTACTCACTCCATCGCCCTCACACTGACCCCCTCAGATGCTCTACATCACTGTAAAACTGACCCGCTCACACTCACACCATCACCATCACTATGACTCCCTCACAGTCACTCCATCACCATCTCCCTGACCCCCCCACACTCACGTGATTACAGTCACACTGAACCCCTCACACTCACTCGGTCACCATCACCCTGATTACCTCACACTCACTCCATCACCGTGACACTGACCCCTCACACTCAGTCCATCACCGTGACACTGACCCCTCACACTCACTCCATCACCATGACACTGAACCCTCACACTCACACCATCACATTCAACCTGATCCCCTCACAGTCACTCCATTACTGTCACACTTAATTCCTCACACTCGCATCATCACAGTCACCCTGACCCTCTCACAATCACTCTATCTCCACCTCACTGAAGCCTTCACAATCACTCCATCACTCTCACCCTGAACACTTCACACTCACTTCATCACTGTCACCCTGACGCCCGCACACTCACTCCCTCGCCATCACACTGACCCCCAAACACTCACTCCATGAACGTCACCCTGACCCCCCATACACGCTCCATCACCGTCACCATGACCCCCTCACACTCACTCCATCACCATCATCTTGATCCCCTCACACTCAGTCTGGTACTGTCACCCTGACCCCCTCACACTCACGCCATCACTCTCACACTGACCCCCCCACACTCACTCCATCATCCTCACCCTGTCCCCCTCAGACTCAATCCATCACTGTCACACTGACCCCCTCACACTCACTCAAAAACGATCACACTGATCCCCACACCCTCACTCCATCATCTTCACCCTGACCCCCTCACACTCACTCCATCACCATCACCGTGACAGCCCCATCACTGTCACCGTCCTCCTGACCAACTCACACTCACGTGATTACAGTCACACTGAACCCCTCACACTCACTCGTTCACCGTCACCCTGATTTCCTCACACTCACTCCAGCACCGTCTCCCTGACCACTTCACACTCACTCCATCACCATCACCATGACACCCTCACACTCACTCCATCACCGTCACCTAGTTGCCTCACACTCATTCCGTCACCATCACACTGATCTCCACACACACACTCCATCACCATCACACTGATCCACTCACCCTCATGCCATCAACATCAGACACATCCCCTCACACTCACTCCATCACTGTCAACGTGACTGCTTCACACTCACGCCATCACCGTCAACTTGACCCCCTCACACTCACTTCATCACGATCACCCTCACCCCCTCACACTCACTCCTTCACCCTCACCCTGACTCCCTCAAATTCATTCCATCAGTGTCAGCTTGACCACCTCACATTTACTCATTACGATCACCCTGAACCCCTCACACTCACTCCTTCACCGTCACTCTGACCCCCTCACCCTCACTCTATCATCCTCACCCTGACCCCCTCACAAACACTCCTTCACCATCACCCTGACCCCGTCACACTCACTCCATCAGTGTCACCCTGACACCCTCACACTCGCACCATCATCGTAACCATGGCCCCCTCACACTCACGCTATCACCGTAAATTGACCCCCTCACACTCACTCCATCACAATCATCCTGAACCCCACACACTCACTCCTTCACCGTCACTCTGACCCCCTCACTCTCACTCCATCATCTTCACCCTGACTCCCTCACATTCACTCCATCCGTTTCACCCTGACCTCCTCAAACTCACTCTATCGGTGTCACCCTGACCCCCTCACAAACACTCCTTCACCATCACCCTGACCCCCTCACAAACATTTCTTCACCATCACCCTGACCCTCACACTCACTCCATCTCCGTCACACTCACTCCATCGTGGTAACCCTGAATCCCTCACAAACACTCCTTCACCATCAGCCTGACCCCCTCACACTCACTCCATCAGTGTCACCCTGACCCCCACATACACTCACTCCAACAACATCACATTGATCCCCTTACCCTCTCTCCATCAGCAGCACACTCATCCCCCACACTCACTCCATTGCTGTCACCCAGACTGCCTCATTCTCATTCCATCACCGTCACACTGACCCCCTCACAAACACTTTTTCACCATCACCCTGACCCCTTCACACACACTCCTTTACTGTCACTCTGACCCCCTCACTCTCACTCCATCACCGTCACCCTCACTCCCTCACATACACTCCATCAGTTTCACCCTGACTTCCTCAAACCCAATCCATCAGTGTCATCCTGATCACCTCACACTCACTTCATCACAATCAACCTGACCCGCTCACACTCATTCCATCACCGTCACCCTGACCCCGTCACACTCACTCCTTCACCCTCGCCCTGACCCTCTCACATTCGCACCATCACCGTCAACTTGACCCCCCACACTCACTTCATCACGATCACCCTGATCCCCTCACACTCACTCCTTCACCCTCACACTGACCCCCTCACACTCACTCCATCACCATCACCCTGACTCCCTCACATTCACTCCATCAGTGTCAGCCTGATCTCCTCACATTCATTTCATCACGATCACCCTGACCCCCTCACACTCACTCCTTCACGTTCACCCTGAGCCCCTCACTCTCAATCCATCACCGTCAACCTGAACCCCTCACACTCGCACCATCAACATAACCATGACCCCCTCACACTCACGCCATCACCATCAACCTGACCCCCTCACACTCATTCCATCATGATCATCCTGACCCCCCACTCTCACTCTATCCCCGTCACACTGACCCCCTCACACTCACACCATGCCCGTCACACTGACTGCCTCACACTGACTCCATCACCATCACACTGACCCCCTCACACTCCCTCCATCACAATCACCCTGACCCCCTCACACTCACTCCATCACCGTCAAACTGACCCCGCACATTCACTCCATTACCGTCATCATGACGGAGTGTTCTCACCCTGAATACATCATGGTCACCTTGACCACACCCCCACACTCATTCCATCTCCGTCAAACTGACCCCATTAAACTCATTCTGCCGGAATCAAACTGACCCCTCACACTCCCTCCATCACCGTCAAACTGCTACCCTCACACTCCCTCCATCACCGTGAAACTGCCCCCCTCACAGTCACTCCTTCACCTTCACCCTGACACTTTTACACACACTCTATCTCCGTAACACCGACTCCATTAAACTCACTTCGTCAGCTTCACATTGACACCTTCACACTCACTCCATCAGCATCATCTGACCCCCTCACACTCCATAACTTCACGGTCACCATGACCCCCTCACACTCACTCCATCAGCATCACACTGATCTCCTCACACTCACTCCATCACACTCAATGTGACGCCCTCACACTCATTCCATCATCGCCACACTGTTACCCTTACACTCACTAAATCACAGTCACCCTGACCTCTCACACTCACTCTATCACTGTCACACTGACTCCCTCAGACTCACTCCTTCACCGTCCCCCTGATCTTCTCAGACCCACTCCATCACCGTCATACTGACCTCCTCATACTCACTCCATCACCGTTACCCTGAAACCCTCACACTCACGTGATCACAGTCACTCTGATCCCTTCACACTTACTCCATCACCATCTCAGTGATCCCAACACACTCACTCTGTCACCGTCACCCTGACCTCGTCACACTCACTTCATTACCATCACCCTGACCGCCCACACTCACAACTTCACAGTCACCCTAACCTCCTCACACTCCATCACTGTAACCCTGACTCTCACATACTCACTCCATCTCCCTCACACTGAACCCCTCAGATGCTCTACATCACTGTCACATTGACCCACTTACACTCACTCCATCGCCCTCACACTGACCCCCTCAGATGCTCTACATCACTGTAAAACTGACCCGCTCACACTCACACCATCACCATGACTGTGACTCCCTCACAGTCACTCCATCACGGTCTCCCTGACACCCCCACACTCACGTAATTACAGTCACACTGAACCCCTCACACTCACTCGGTCACCATCACCCTGATTACCTCACGCTCACTCCATCACAGTGACACTGACCCCTCACACTCAGTCCATCACCGTGACACTGACCCCTCACACTCACTCCATCACCATGACACTGAACCCTCACACTCACACCATCACATTCAACCTGATCCCCTCACAGTCACTCCATTACTGTCACACTTAATTCCTCACACTCGCATCATCACGGTCACCCTGACCCTCTCACAATCACTCTATCTCCACCTCACTGAAGCCTTCACAATCACTCCATCACTCTCACCCTGAACACTTCACACTCACTTCATCACTGTCACCCTGACGCCCGCACACTCACTCCCTCGCCATCACACTGACCCCCAAACACTCACTCCATCAACGTCACCCTGACCCCCCATACACGCTCCATCACCGTCACCATGACCACCCCACACTCACTCCAGCACCATCATCTTGACCCCCTCACACTCACTCCATCACCATCATCTTGATCCCCTCACACTCAGTCTGGTACTGTCACCCTGACCCCCTCACACTCACGCCATCACTCTCACACTGACCCCCCCACACTCACTCCATCATCGTCACCCTTTCCCCCTCAGACTCAATACATCACTGTCACACTGACCCCCTCACACTCACTCAAAAACGATCACACTGATCCCCACACCCTCACTCCATCATCTTCACCCTGACCCCCTCACACTCACTCCATCACCGCCGCCCTGACCCACTCACACTCACTCCATTACCGTCACCCTGACCACCTCACACTCACTTCATCACTGTCACCTGGACCCTCTCACAGTCACTCCATCATCATCATCACACTGACTCCCTCACACTCGCTCCATCAGTGTCACCCTTACCTCCTCACACTCACTCCATCACTGTCTCCCTGAACCTCGCACACTCACGCCATCAGCGTCTCCCTAACCCCCTCACACTCATTCGGTCACCGCCACCCTGATTCCGTCAAACTCACTCCTTCACCGTCACCCTGACGCCCTCACATTCACTCCTTCAGAGTCACCCTGACCTCCTCACACGCACTCCATCACCATCACACTGATCCCTTCACACTCACAGCATCTCCATCACACTTACCCCCTCACACTCACTCCATTGCCATCAGTCTGACACCCTCACACACTCAATCTCCGTCACACTGACTCCATTAATCTCACTCTGTTAGCGTCACACTGACCCCCTCACAGTCATTCCATCAACATCACCCTGACCCCCTCACACTCACTCATTCACAGTCACCCTGAGCCCCTCACTCTCAATCCATCACCGTCAACCTGACCCCCTTACACTCGCACCATCAACATAACCATGACCCCCTCACACTCACGCCATCACCGTCAACTTGACCCCCTCACACTCATTCCATCATGATCATCCTGACCCCCCACACTCACTCCTTCACCGTCACTCTGACCCCCTCACTCTCACCCCATCACCGTTACCCTGACTCCCTCACATTCACTCAATCCGTTTCACCCTGTCCTCCTCGAGCTCACTCCATCAGTGTCACCTTGACCCCCTCACAAACACTCCTTCACCATCACCCTGACCCCCTAACACTCACTCCATCACCGTCATTCTGACACACTTACACTCATTCCATCACCGTCACCATGACCATGACACACTCACTCCTTCTCCATCACTTTGACACCCTCATATTCACTCCATCACCTTCACCCTGACCCGGTCACACTCACTCCATCACCCTCACACTGACCCCATCAGATGCACTACATCACTGTCACATTGACCCCCTCACACTCACTCCATCACCGTCACACTGACCCACACACACACACTCCATCACTGTCTCACTGACCCTCACACTCACTCAATCTTTATTACACTGACCCCATTAAATTGACTCCATCTGCGTCACACTGACACCCTCACACTCGCTCCATCACCGTCAAACTGACCACCTCACACTCACTACATCTCCGTCACTCTGACACACTCACACTCACTCATCAACATCACCCTGACCCTCTCACACTTACTCTATCTCAACTCACTGACCCCCTCGCACTCACTCCATCACCCTCTCCCTTACCTCCTCACACTCACTCTATCTCTGTCACACTGACCCCCTCACACTCACTCAATCACAGTCACACTGTCCCCCTCACCCTCACTCCATCACCGTCAGCCTAACATCCTCACACTCACTCCATCATCGTCACCCTGATCCCATTAAACTCACTCCGTCCACGTCACACTGACACCCTCACACTCATTCCATCACCTTCAAACTGAACTCCTCACACTCACTACATCACCGCCATCCTGACCCCCTCACACTCACTCATCAACATCACCTTGACCCTCTCACACTTACTCTATCTCAATCTCACTGAAGCCCTCACATTCATACCATTACACTCAACCTGACCCCCTCACACTCATTCCATCACCCTCCCCCTGACCTACTCACACTCACTCCATCTCCGTCACACCGACCCCGTCACACTCACTCCATCACGGTCAACTTGACCCTCTCACACTCACTCTATCTCTGTTACACTGACCCCATTAAACTCACTCCATCAGCGTCACACTGACACCCTCACACTCACTCCATCACCGTCACCCTGACCTCCTCACCATCACTCTATCACCATCACACTCATCTCCCCACATTTACTCCATCCCCACCGCCCTGACCCCCTCACACTCATTCCATCACAGTCACCCTGACCCCCTCACACTCATTCCATCACAGTCACCCTAACCCCCTCACACTCATTCCATCACAGTCACCCTGATCCCCTCGCACTCACTCCATCTCCGTCACACTAACACCGTCACACTCATTGTATTGCCGTCATCCTGACTCTCTTGCACTCACTCCATCAACTTCACACTGATCACCTCACACTCACTCCATCACCATCACCCTGACCCCCTCACACTCACGTGATCCCAGTCACACTGAACCCTCACACTCACTCGGTCACCGTCGCCCTGATTCCCTCACACTCACACCATCACCGTCTCCCTGACCCCCTCACACTCACTCCATCACCCTCACCCTGACCCCCTCACGGTCACTCCATCTCCCTCACCCTGACCCCCACATTCTCACTCCATCACCGTCACCATGACCCCCTCAAACCCACGCGATCCTAGTCACACTGCACCCTCACACTCACTCGTCAACGTCACCCTGATTCCCTCACACTCACTCCATCACCGTCTCCCTGACCCCCTCACACTCACGTGATCCCAGTCACACTGTACCCTCATACTCACTCAGTCACCGTCACCCTGATTCCCTCATACTCACTCCATCACCGTGACATTGACCCACTCACACTCACTCCATCGCCTTCATCCTGATCCCCTCACAGTCACTGCATTAATGTCACACTTATCCCCTCACACTCACTCGATCACAGTCACACTGACCCCCCTCACACACACACACTCCATCACGGTCAACCTGACCCTCTCACACTCACTTCTATCTCCGTCACACTGACCCCATTAAACACACTCCAACAGCGTCACACCGACCCCCGCACACTCACTCCATCACCATCACCCTGACATCCTCACACTCACTCCATCATCATCACCGTGACCACCTCACCCTCACGCCATCTGCGTCACACTGACCCCCTCACACTCACTCCATCACCATCACCCTGACCCCGACACACTCGCTCCTTCTCCATCACTTTGACACCCTCACACTTACTCCATCACCTTCAGCCTGACTCCCTCACACTTACTCATTCACCATCAACTTGACCCCCTCACACTCACTCCATCTCCGTCACACTGACGCCATGAAAAACACTCCATCAGTGTCACACTGAGCCCCTCACACTCACTCCATCGCCCTCACACTGACCCCCTCAGATGCACTACAGCACTGTCACATTGACCCACATGCACTCTCTCCATCACCCTCACCATGACCCCCTCACTCTCACTCCATCACCGTTACCATGACCCCCTCACATTCACTCCATCAGTGTCTGTCTGACCTCCTCAAACTCACTCCATCCACGTCAAACTGACCCTCTCACACTCACTTCATCACCGTCATTCTGAACCTCTCACACTCACTCCATCCCCACCGCCCTGACCCCCTCACACTCATTCCACCACAGTCAGCCTGACCCCCTCACACTCACTCCATCACGGTCACCCTAACCCCCTCACACTCATTCCATGACAGTCACCCTGATCCCCTCGCACTCACTCCATCTCCGTCACACTAACCCCCTCACACTCACTGTATTGCCGTCATCCTGACTCTCTCGCACTCACTTCTTCAACTTCACACTGATCCCCTCGCACTCACACCATCTCCCTGACCGCCTCACACTCACACGATTATGGTCACTTTGAACGCCTCACACTCACATGGTCACCGTCGCCCTGATTCCCTCACACTCACTCCATCACTATCACCCAGACTGCCTCATTCTCACTCCATCACCGTCACCTTGATCCCCTCACACTCACTCCATCACCGCCGCCCTGACCCCCTCACACTCACTCCATCACCGCCGCCCTGACCCCCTCACACTCACTCCATCACCGCCGCCCTGACCCACTCACACTCACTCCATCACTGTCACCCTGACCACCTCACACTCACTTCATCACTGTCACCTGGACCCTCTCACAGTCACTCCATCATCATCACACTGACTCCCTCACACTCGCTCCATCAGTGTCACCCTGACCTCCTCACACTCACTCCATCACTGTCTCCCTGAACCTCGCACACTCACGCCATCAGCGTCTCCCTAACCCCCTCACACTCATTCGGTCACCGCCACCCTGATTCCGTCAAACTCACTCCTTCACCGTTACCCTGACGCCCTCACACTCACTCCATCACTATCACCCTGACTCCCTCACATTCACTCCTTCAGTGTCACCCTGACCTCCTCACACTCACTCCATCACCATCACACTGATCCCCTCACACTCACAGCATCTCCGTCACACTTACCCCCTCACACTCACTCCATTGCCATCAGTCTGACACCCTCACACACTCAATCTCCGTCACACTGACTCCATTAATCTCACTCTGTTAGCGTCACACTGACCCCCTCACAGTCACTCCATCAACATCACCCTGACCCCCTCACACTCACTCCTTCACAGTCACCCTGACCCGCTGACATTCGCACCATCAATGTTACCATGACCCCCTCACACTCACGCCATCACCGTCACTTTGACCCCATCACACTCACTCCATCATTGTCACTCTGACCTCCTCACACTCACTCCTTCACTGTCACCCTGACCCCCTCACACTCATTCCTTCACCCTCACCCTGACTCCTCTCACACTCACTTCAACCCCGTCAAACTGACCCCCTCACACTCACTTCATCACCGTCATTCTGACTCTCTCACACTCACTCCGTCACCATCACCCTGACCCCCTCACACTCACTCCAACACCATCACACTGATCCCCTCACCCTCTCTCCATCAAAGTCACACTCATCCCCTCACTCTCACTCCATCACTGTCACCGAGACTGCCTCATTCTCACTCCAGCACCGTCACCTTGACCCCCTAACACTCACTCCATCATCCTCACCCTGACCCCCTCACGCTCACTCCATCACCCTCACCCTGACCCCCTCACACTCACTCCATCACCATCACTCTGACTCCCTCACATTCGCTCGATCAGTGTCACCCTGACCTCCTCATACTCACTTCATCACTGTCACCTGGACCCCCTCACACTCACACTCTATCACCGTCACCCTGAACCCCTCACACACATACACTCCATCACCTTCACACTGACTCCCGCACATTCACTCCATCAGTGTTACCCTGACCACCTCAAACTCACTTCATCACTGTCACCTGGACCCCCTCACACTCACACCATAACCGTCACCCTGCCCTCCTCACACTCACTCCATCAGTGTCACCCTGACACCCTCACACTCACGCCTTCTCTGTCTCCCTGACATCCTCATACTCACTCCATCACCGTCACACTGACTCCCATACAACCACTCCATCACCGTCAACCTGACAATCTCACACTCACTCCATCATCGTCACCCTTTACCTCTCACAATCATCCCGACACTGTCACCCTGACACCCTCACACTCACTCCATCACCGTCACACTGACTCCATTAAACTCACTCCGTCAGCATCACACTGACCCCCTCACACTCACTCCATCACCGTCACCCTGACCCCCTCAAAGACACTCCATCACCCTCACCCTGACCCCCTCACACTCACTTCATCTCCATCACCCTGTCTCCCTCACACTCACTGCATCACCGTCACACTGATCCCCTCACACTCATTTCTTCACTGTCACGCTGTCCCCCTCACACTCACTTCATCACCGTCAAACTGATCCCCTCACACTCACTCTGTCACCGTCACCCTGTCCCCCTCACACTCACTCCATCACCGTCAACCTGACACCCTCACACTCACTCCATCAGGGTCATCTTGACCCCCTCACACTCACTCCATCACCGTGACCCAGATCCCCTCACATTCCCTCCTTCACCGTCACACTGACACCCTCACACTCACTCCATCACCGACACACTAACCCCCTCATTCTCACTCTATCATCTCCATCCTCTCCTCTCACACTCACTCCATCATCCCCATCCTGTCCTCCTCACATTCACTCCATCACCATCACACTGACCCCCTCACACTCATTCCATCACCGTCACACTGACACCCTCACACTCACGCCATATACGTCTTACTAATCCTTTCACACTCACATCATCACTGTCAACATGACACTCTCACACTCGCTCCATCACTGTCACCGTGACCCCCTCACATTCACGCGATCACAGTCACAATGACCCCCTCACACTCACTCGGTTAACGTCACCCTGATTCCCTCACACTCACTCCATTACCGTCTCCCTGACCCCCACACTCACTCGCTCAGCATCACCCTGATTCCCTCACACTCACTCCATCACCGTGACACTGACCCCCTCATACTCAGTCCATCACCATCACCCCGACACATTCACACTCACTCTGTCACCATCATTCTGACGCCTCACACTCACTCCATCTCCCTCACACTGACCCCCTCACACTCACTGAATCACCGTCACCCTGATCCCGACATACTCACTTCATCAACGTCACCCTGACCCCATTACACTCACTCTGTCACCATCATTCTGACCCCCTCACACTCACTCCATCTTTTCGAACTGACCCATTCACACTCACGACATCAACGTCACCAAGGCTCCCTCACACTCACTCGATCACCGTCACCCTGACCCCGACACAATCCTTCCTCTCCATCATTCTGACCCCCTCACACTCACTCCATCACCGTCTACCTGACCCCCTCACACTCACTCCATCACCGTCATCCTGACCCACTCACACTCATCGATCACCGTCACCCTGACCCCGACATACCCACTTCCTCTCCATCACCTTGACCCCCTCACACTCACTCAATCACCGTCACCCTGACCTCTTCACCGTCATACTGATCCCCTCACACTCACTCCATCTCTGTCACACTGACCCCATTAAACCCACTCCATCAACGTCACACTAACACCCTCACACTCACTCCATCACCGTCACCCTGACCCCCTCACACTCACTCCATCACCGTCACCCTGACACCCTCACAGTCACTCTGTTACCAACACTCTGACCCCCCTCACACGCACTACATCACACAATGCCCCTCACAACTTCCACCGTCACTCTCACTCGGACACACTCCACCGCCATCAAACACAGTGCCCCAAACACTCCCACTGTCGCGCTCACCCCCACACACTCCACCATCACACACATTGTCGCACACCACCCCCACGGTCACGCTCACCGCCACACACTCCATCACACTCACACACACTGCCCCACACCACCCCCACTGTCATGCTCACCACCACAAACTCCACCACACTCTCTTACACTGCGCCACACAACCCCCACTGTCACGATCACCCCCACAAACTCCCCTACCGTCATGTTCACTCCCCTGCATAGTCGCACACCTTCACACACCCTCCACCACACATACCCCCACTGTCATGCTAACTCATCCTGCACAAATCCTTACCATCAGACTCACTCAAGCACACTCTCCCCCATTGTATCGCTCACTCCCCCACACACAGCCCCAGCCTGACTCTCAGACCCCGTGCACTGCCCCGCCATCACGCTCACACTCCCGCACACTCAAATTGTCCCGTTCACTCCCCTGCACACGCCCCATCGTCACTCTCACTTCCCCACACTCTCTCCCACCGTCACGCTCTCTCCCCCACATATTCCATCACCATCAGGCTCACTCCCTTGCACACTCTCCCAGAATCACACACACTCCCCCACACATTAACCCACCATCACGCTCACTCTCTCGCACACACCCCCAGCATCACGCTCACACGCTCACGCAGTCTCACACCATCACACTCCTCACACACCTTAAACTGAGCTCCTGCCTGTGAGCACCGACCCTGTTGATTCCCACCAAAATGGCCTTTAAACCCATCCCCATTTTATTCCCTGAATAACAGACAGTATGTCCCACGCAATGTGTTCTGTTTGCTATATCCTTTTGTAACAGTCTCAGCCCCAGCCCACGGTGCCACTCCACCTGTTACCCCCTCGTAACGGCTCATGTTCTCACATCCACTATGTCCCCGTGCAATGGCGTTTGGCCCAAGCTCCATACTGTTGCCCTGTCATCCCAATCTCTGTTCCCTAACATCGGCCTGAAGATCGACAACCCTCTTCTGTTACCCCAGCACCGAAGGATTCCAGGAAGACAGTAACATTGGGAGGTTATGATCGCGAGATGGAGAGAGAGTGAATGAGATTGGGGAAGGCAAGGACAGTGGAATTGAGTGTGTAAGTGGGAAAAGGAGAGAGAAATAACAGCGCAATGTGAGATTGGGAGGGATATATGGAGGGAGAATGGGGAGCAAGGTGAATTCTGCTGTTAGCCAAGTTGTAGTGGGAGACCCAGAAGGGAAAGTAAGGACAGAGGGAGTTAAACGCAGCTCCTGAGCTCAGGGCCCGATGCCCTCCCCTTCCCTGAGGGCCAGGACTTGGGACTGAGTCTGTCTCTCTCCAGCTCAGCTTCTCCAACACAAAGACACACAACAACACCATTCACTCTGCTGCTCGGCACGCTTTAATGAGCATTTTTATTGTTTACACATGGCAATAATGAATACAGTCAGTGGGATGGTGCCTTTTCTCACTGGCCCCTGTTTTTGTGAGAAACATTGAAATTTCACAATGTCACCCCGCCGTGGGATAAGGATGGACAAACCAGCGCCACCCTCAGTCTGTTACCAGAGCGACAGGCTGCTTCATCGCTGAAAAACTGAACTGAAATGAGAAAATCCCGGATGGTGTGATTAATGACGGAATTTGATGGATGGATGGATTTGGGTGAAGGGATATTTCAGCACATCCTTCAGCTGCTGCCTGAACTTAGTCTGGGTCACGGCATAAATCGCGGTGTTTGTGCAGCAACTGAGGAGCTGCAGCATGAAGCCCAATTCCTGCACAAACCAATCGAGATACAGAGAGTAATATCCAAAATCATACATCCGGGCCCATATAGAATACAGCATTAACATTGACCATAACAGGATGAAATTGGCCGAGATCACAAACAGTAAAATGATGGATTTTTTTCGGTTTCTCATTTCAGTGTCAGACTGAGTGTCCCCATTGGTGTGAGTGCGGAGTCTCCTGCGAGCTTTGCTGGTCACTAAAATTTGTCTGACGGTGAGAACATTGAGCAGCAGAATCAGGAGTAATGGGACACACGGGGTTAGAATGTGGTGGAGGAACTCAAATGTGACCCAGAAAATGGAGTCATAAACATCGATTGTTACATCACAAAACCAGGGGTCGTTCTCCAGCACATACAGAGCCGTGAACATAAAATACCAGAAAATGTTCTTTAAACAGCTCAGCACAGTCACTGCTCCCAGAACCACAGCCGCCGTTTTCTCACTGCAATATTTACTCTTCAGCTTCTGGCAACAAATGGCCACAAACCGATCAAACGTGAAAGTGACGGTGAACCAGACAGAGCAGTCAGTGGCTGCATAAAGCAAGACGGCGTGGATATTACACACGGGAACGGAGTCCATCAGGAAATAAAACTGTTGCTTATAAACAATGGGAATGTGTCTCAGTATCAGGTCGAGGATAATGACCAGGAGATCCGCCGTTGCCATGGCCCCCAGGTAACGTCTGACACATGGAGACAATCCACAATCTTTGTAAAGCAGGATGTAGATGGTCACTACGTTAACTGTGAGGAAGGAAAACAAACCCATTATCCATCAGCCTGGAGGCAAAGGGATCCATTTGATCGGGGACCCAGTGAGATTTTTAAATGTGTCCCAGTATTCAGGGATTTATTAAAATAATTGGAGCTGGAATAACAAATGGGAAGGTCTGTATTACTGACAAAAAAATGTGACATAAACCACAAGAAACCCTCCCTCCCCAAACACACAGAGACACATCCATAAGGACAGACGGTTTCTAGAACATTCCCACACACTCAATCACTCGAGAGCAGACACAGGTCACTCCTTCCCAGTTCCTAATATGGAGGGTGGGAACGTTGCTGTCCTGAAGGATTCTCTCCCAGTTTCCTGAAGACAAACGGAGTTTGGGAATTCCTGTGTTTTGGTCTACATTGTGGTCGATCCTGTGTCGTGAAGAAATGTAAACGCAGGGAAAACTTATTTCCCCCTTTAACTACCTGAGCGGCCTTCGGAACAGTGCCTCCTTCTCCCAGGAACAGGATCTCTTCTCTGGGGATCTTATCGTTTTTTCAATTCACTGATGTCTGGCCGTTCACAAACAATGTCAGGGACAGAACGTTCCGGGGAATGGCAGTTCTAGAATGTCGGGGACAGAACGTTCCAGGGAATGGCAGTTATAGAATGTCAGGGACAGAATGTTCCAGGGAATATCAGTTATAGAATGTCAGGGACAGAATGTTCTGGGGAATGGCAGTTATTGAATGTTCGGGACAGAACGTGCCAGGGAATGGCAGTTATAGTATGTTGGGGACAGAATGTTCCGGGGAATGGCAGTTATAGAATGTCGGGGACAGATAGTTCCGGGGAACTCTTTAACCTGTCTATGACCTTCCCTCCCACCCACCCCACCCCCCTCTTTGACCTATCACCTCTCCCCACCTCCATCTCCTGATCACATTCCCAGTTCCCTTTCCCGTAGCCCCAGCTCCTGCCTTGCCCCATCCCATTTATCTCTCAGCTGCCCAGCCCACAAGCCTCATTTCTGATGAAGGGATTATGCCTGAAACGTTCATTCCCCTGCATCTCCGACGCTGCCTGACTTGCTGTGCTTTTCCAGCAACGCCCAACCAGTCAGGAAACAGTCTGACACCGTCATACTCACAGGATCAGGCCTGATGGGTAATTTAGATTAGATGAGATTACTTACAGTGTGGAAACAGGCCCTTCATCCCAACAAGTCCACACCGACCCGCCGAAGTGCAACCCACCCAGACCCATTCCACTACATTTACCCCTTCACCTAACACTATGGACAATTTCCCATGGCCAATTCAGCTAACCTGTACATCTTTGGATTGTGGGAGGAAACCGGAGCACCCAGAGGAAACCCACGCAGACACGGGGAGAATGTGCAAACTCCACACAGTCAGTCACCTGAGGCTGGAATTGAACACGGTTCTCTGGCGCTGTGAGGCAACAGTGCTAACCACTGTGCCACCGTGACGCCCATAGTGTTTCATGAAGCCCCATCACCATCCCTGGGTATATCTTGTCACACCGGCAGGACAGACCCACCAGCGGTGGGGACACCCTGGGATACAGTCAGGGAAGGAGTTACCCTGCAATTCCCCAACATTGATTCCAGAACCCAGGAAATCTCATGGTAACAGATCATGGTCAAGGAAATCGCCTGATGATGGTAATCTCCTGCCCCCCCCACCCATCCTCTCGGTGATAACTCAGTTCCCCTCGGTGTTGGAAACAAATCAGAGGAAGCACTGAAGGTGATAAGGACACAGACCGTCCTCTGGGTGTGGGACTTCAATGTCCATCACTAAGAGTGTCCCCACAGGCCCACCGCTGCCTGAGCAGGGACAGGCTTCAATACACAACAGTCAGACTGGGGGAAATATTCTCACCAAACCCCTTGTCCCAGGGGGATCTGTCCCTGACAGTATCTGTCAGAGCAGCCAGTAGACAGTCCTGGTGGAGGCACAGTCTCAGCCCCATATTTGGCATACTCAAGATTAGTGTGTTGCTGGAAAAGCACAGCAGGTCAGGCGGCATCCCAGGAGCAGGAAAACCACCGTTTCGGGCAGCAGACCTTAATCACGAATGAGGCTGAGAGCTTCCTTGATGGAGAGATAAATCATATTAGGCGTACTGCTCACTGTGTGATGTGGCACTCCCTCCTGTGAAGTAGGACATACTTCTAAAAGGACTGAGCACATGGAAACTGGCCATCCATGAGGCACTGTGGGCTAGTAACAGCCGCAGCATCAATGGCCTTCCCTCCATCATAAAGTCAGAAGTGGCCTATTCACTGATGCTTTCAAAATGTTCAGCACCATTCACAACTGCACCGATATTGAAGCAGGCTATTCAGCCCATCAAGAGTTTTAAAAAGGAACAGAATGAGGCCATTCAGCCATTGGAGGCTGTTACTTAGCGATTGGAGCTGATCTTTTAATCTCTCATACCTGTTACACAAGAAACGGAAGGGAACATTCTGCATTTCAAAGCTGCTACACAGGAATACGGGGCGTTGTGTAGACCACAGCAGTGCATTGATCTATAAACCCAGACTAGGTATCTGTCCAGGATGGCGAGCTGTGCAGAGGAAATCAGTGCATTGATGTATAAACCCGGACGAGATATCTGTCCAGCACCGGGAGCCGTGCAGAATTCAGCAGTGCACTAATGAGTGAACCTGAAAGAAATATCCATCCAGTATGGGGAGCTGCACACACTACACCATTACATTATCTATGAACCTCAAACAGTTAGTCTGATCAGCACGGCGAACTGTGCACTAATCACCCGTGAATTAATCTGCAAAAAGAGGAGCAGTTCCCCACCCAGCATGTAGGATTGTGTCCACCACCCCAGTGCATTGATCTGTAAACCAGGAGCAGTTACCCTCCTAGAATGTAGGACTGTGTGCACCATCCCAGTGTATTGATCTGTAAACCAGGAGCAGTTCCCCACCCAAGCATGTAGGACTGTATGCACCAGCCCAGTGCATTATTCTGTAACCCAGGAGGAGTTAACCTCCCAGCATGTCGGACTGTGTACATTACCCCAATGCATTGATCTTTACCTCAGGAGCAGTTACCCTCCCCGCACGTAGGACCGTGAATCCCACCCCAGTGCATTGATCTGTAAACCAGGAGCAGTAACCTGAACAGAATCTAGGAGTGTGAACCCTACACCACTGCATTGATCTGTAAACCAGCATGTAGGACTGTGTACCCCACCCCAGTGCATTGATCTATAAACCAGGAGCAGTTACCCTTCCAGCACGTAGGACTGTGCAACCTCCCAAGTGCATTGATCCGTACACCTGGAGCAGTTACCCTCCCTGTATGTAGAGCTATGTAACCAAACTCAGAGCATTGATCTGTGAACCAGGAGCAGTTACCCGCCCAGCATGTAAGACTGTGTACCCCACCACAGTGCAATGACCTGTAAACCAGGAGCAGTTACCTTCCCAGCATGTAGGACTGTGTAACCTCCCCAGTGCATGGATCTGTTAACTAGGAGCAGTTACCCGCCCAGCATGCAGGACTGTGTGCACCACCCCAGTGCATTTATCTGTAAACCAGTATCAGTTAAAATCACAGCGTGTTGGACTGTGAACATCATCCCAGTGCATTGATCTGTAAACCAGGAGCAGTTACCCTCCCAGCATGTCGGACTGTGTACCCCACCGCAGTGCATTGATCTGTAAACCAGGTCAGTTACACTTCCAGCATGTAGGACTGTGTACACCATACGAGTGCATTGACCTGTAAGCCAGGACCAGTTATCCGCCCAGCATCTAAGACAGTGGACCACACCCCACTGCATTGATCTGTAAAACAGGAGCAGATACCCTCCAAGCATCTGGAACTGTGTACCCCACCCCAGTGCATGGATCTGTTAACTAGGAGCAGTTACCCGCCCAGCATGTAGGACTGTGTACACCACCCCAGTGCATTCATCTGTAAACAGGAGCAGTTACCCTCACTGCAGGTAGGACTCTGTAAACCACCCCAGTGCATTGATCTGTAAACCACGAGCAGTTAACCTCACAGAATGTAGGACCATCTACCCCACCCCAGTGCATTGATCTGTAAACCAGGAGCAGTTACCCACTCAGCATGTCGGACTGTTTACACCCCCCCCCACCCCACCGAGTGCATGGATCTGTAAACAAGGGGCAGTTACACTCCCAGCATGTAGAGATGTGTACCCCACCACAGTGCATTGATCTGTAAACCAGGAGCCGTTACCCTCCCAGCATGTAGGACTGTGAACCCCAACCCAGTGCATTCATCTGTAAACAAGGAGCAGATACCCTCCCAGCATGTAGGACTGTATCCACAACACCTGTACATTGATCAGTAACCCAGGAGCAGTTACCCTCCCAGCATTTAGGACTGCGTCCACCACCCCAGTGCATTGATCTCTACACGTGGAGCAGTTACCCTCCCTGTATGAAGAGCTGTGTACTCCACCCCAGTGCATTGATCTGTAACCCAGGAGCAGTTACCCACACAGCATGTATGACTGAATACTACACCACAGGTCATTGATCTGTAAGCCAGGAGCAGTTACCCACCCCCGCATGTAGGACTGTGAACCCCAATCCAGTGCATTGATCTGTAAACAAGGAGCAGTTACCCACCCCGCATATAGGATAGTGTACACCACCCCAGTGCATTGATCTGTAAACCAGGAGCAGTTACCCTCCCAGCATGTAGGACTGTGTTCACCAACCCAGTGCATTGATCTGTAAACCAGGAGCAATTACACCCCCAGCATTTAGGACTGTGTTCACCACTCGAGTGCATTGATCTGTAACCCAGGAGCAGTTACACTCCTAGCATGTAGGACTATGCACACCACCCCAGTGCCTTGATCTGTAACCCAGTTCTGGATTAGTGATGCTGGAAGAGCACAGCAGTTCAGGCAGCATCCAAGGAGCTTTGAAATCGACGTTTCACGCAAAAGCACTTCATCAGGAATAAAGGCAGTGATACTGAAGCGTGGAGCGATAAGCTAGAGGAGGGTGGGAGGGGGGAGAAAGTAGCATAGAGTACAATGGGTGTGTGGGGGAGGGGATGAAGGTGATACGTCAGGGAGGAGAGGGTGGAGTGGATAGGTGGAAAAGGAGATAGGCAGGTAGGACAAGTCCGGACAAGTCATGGGGACAGTGCTGAGCTGCAAGTTTAGTACTAGGGTGTGGTGGGGCAAGGGGAAATGAGGAAACTGTTGAAGTCCACATTGATGCCCTGGGGTTGAAGTGTTCCGAGGCAGAAGATGAGGCGTTCTTCCTCCAGGCGTCTGGTGGTGAGGGAGCGGCGGTGAAGGAGACCCAGGATCTCCATGTCCTCGTAAGAGTGGGAGTGGGAGATGAAATGTTGGGCCACGGGGCAGTGTGGTTGATTGGTGTGGGTGTCCCGGAGATGTTCCCTAAAGCGCTCTGCTGGGAGGCGCCCAGTCTCCCCAATGTAGAGGAGACCGCATTGGGAACAACTGATACAATAAATGATATTAGTGGATGTGCAAGTAAAACTTTGATGGATGTTGAAGGCTCCTTTAGGGCATGGATAGAGGTGAGGGAGGAGGTGTGGGCACAGGTTTTACAGTTCCTGCGGTGGCAGGGGAAAGTACCAGGATGGGAGGGTGTGTTGTAGAGGGGCGTGGACCTGACCAGATAGTCACGGAGGGAACGGCCTTTGTGGAAGGTGGAGAGGGGTGGGGAGGGAAATATATCCCTGGTGGTGGGGTCTGTTTGGAGGTGGCAGAAATGTCGGCGGATGATTTGGTTTATGCGAAGGTTGGTAGGGTGGAAGGTGAGCACCAGGGGCGTTATGTCCTTGTTACGGTTGGAGGGGTGGGGTCTGAGGGTGGAGGTGCGGGATGTAGACGAGATGCATTGGAGATTATCTTTAACCACGTGGATAGGGAAATTGCGGTCTCTAAAGAAGGAGGCCATCTGATGTGTTCTGTGGTTGAACTGCTCCTCCTGGGAGCAGATCCGGCGGAGGCAGAGGAATTGGCAATACGGGATGACATTTTTGCAATAGGTAGGTTGGGAAGAGGTGAAATCCAGATAGCTGTGGGAGTCGGTGGGTTTGTAAAAAATGTCAGTATCAATTCGTTCGTCATTAATGGAGATGGAGAGGTCCAGGAAGGGGAGGGAGATGAAAGAGATAGTCCAGGTAAATTTAAGGTCAGGGTGGAATGTGTTGGTGAAGTTGATGAATTGCTCAACCTCCTCGCGGGAGCACGAGGTGGCACCAATGCAGTCATCACTGTATCGGAGGAAGAGGTGGGGAGTGGTGCTGGTGTAATTACGGAAGACCAACTGCTCTACGTAGCCTACAAAGAGACACGCATAGCTGGGGCCCATACGTTGCCCATGGCTACCCCTTTGGTCTGGAGGAAGTGAGAGGATTCAAAGGAGAAATTGTTAAGGGTGAGGACCAGTTCGGCCAAACGAATGAGAGTGTCAGTGGAAGGGTACTGTTAGGGACGTCTGGAGAGGAAAAAAGACGGAGGGCTTGGAGGCCCTGTTCATGGCGGATGGAGGTGTAGAGGGATTGGATATCCGTAGTGAAGATGAGGCGTTGTGGGCCGGGGAAACGGAAGTGGTGGAGGAGGTGGAGGGCGTGGGTGTTGTCTCGAACGTATGGGGAGTTCCTGGACTGGGGGATAGGACAGTGTCTAGGTAGGTAGAGATGAGTTCAGTGGGGCAGGAGCATGCTGAGACAATGAGTCGGCCAGGGTGGTCAGGCTTGTGGATCTTAGGAAGGAGGTAGAACCGGGCAATGCGGACTATAAGGTTGGAAGCTGTGGGTGGGAGATCTCCTGAGGTGATGAGGTTCTGTATGGTCTGGGAGATGATGGTTTTGTGATGGAGGGTGGTGTCATGGTCGACGGGGCAGTGGGAAGAGGTATCCTCGAGTTTACATTTGCTCTTCCAGCACCACTAATCCAGAATCTGGTTTCCAGCATCTGCAGTCATTGTTTTTACCTCGTTGATTTTTACCCTACTGCGAATCCTCTTTCAAGGATGCCTGCCTTGAAGCAGTTTTCCTCCTCTCTCGACAAGAATCTCAGGGAGTCCCTCTCCCACTGCAACTCCCAGGTCATTTCCTCTGCCATGAAGGTCTTCAACCATGTCGTGAAACAAACTCGCTGCCACAGCCACATTTGCTTCCTCAGTGCCTGCCTCCATAACCAACTCATCCCACACGGACTCCAGACCACCTTTAAACCAGTAGAGTTCGGACCCGAACAGGACAAACAGTACAGACTACAGATTCAAAAACACCAGCAACAGTTCTCCTTCAAGATACTCTGCTCCACGCTTGCAGCAATGCACCGGCACCTAACCTCTCTACAGTCAGCCCTGCCTCAGCTGAGGGCCATACTCTCTCAGAATTGCAAATGATCCACTCTGCACTACATCGTCAGGACAATTCATACTCTCAACAAACAGTACTTCAACTCCATCTCAAACATCAAAAACTGTAAGTACAACAAACTTTTATGTACCCACCTCGGTAACCAGCACTCCTCAAACATTCCAGAAGATTCTCCTGGTTTCAGAATCTATTCCCCCATTAGCCATGCAGCTGCCACCCCCATGCTGATTGATAATGTTACTTCCGCCCCCATTATGGCCACTCCCATAAACACTTCCACCCCTCACAATTCCTCATGCATCACACGTGACATCACTTCCGCCCTTCACATTATCGCCGATGCCACATGTTCAGTGACCTCCGCCACCCCTACTGCCATGATCACCATCACTTCCGCCCCCACCAGCGCCACTCACCTGAATTCTGCTGACATGCCCCCCACAGACCCCACTGTCACTAACCCCACCCCACAGAACCCTGAGGGGAACACTACCCCTGCTCATGACTCCACCCCCATTCCCCTCAACATCACACCCACTCCAGTTACAGGTTCCGCTCCCACTCCCAGCTCTACACCCACACCTGATCCCAGCTCCCAGCCCTGCCGAGTTTTCACCATCCGCCCAGACCTCCGTCTCACTGAGGACGAACGATCAGTCCTCAGCAAAGGACTCAACTTCATCCCATCCACCTGGACACCCCGCGCTGGCCTATTACCTGCCCTCGATCTCTTCATTTCCAACTGCCGCCGGGACATTAACCGTCTCAACCTGTCTACCTCGCTCCCCCACTCCAAACTCTCACCCTCACAATGCGCAGCCCTCCAATCCCTCTGCTCCAATCCCAACCTCACTATCAAGCCATCGGATAAAGGGGGCGCAGTGGTAGTCTGGCGCACTGACCTCTACACCACTGAAGCCAAACGTCAACTCAAGGACACCTCTTCCTACTGTCCACTCGACAATAACCCCACCCACTCAGGAGATCTCCCACCCACAGCTTCCAACCTCATAGTCCGGGAACCCCACACTGCCCAGTTCTACCTCCTTCCCAAGATTCACAAGCCTGACCACCCTGGCCGACCCATTGTCTCAGCATGCCCCTGCCCCACTGAATTCATCTCTACCTACCTCGACACTGTCCTAAACCGCCAAGCCCAGGAACTCCCCACATACATTTGAGACACCACCCACGCTCTCCACCATCTCCAAGACTTCCGTTTCCCCGGCCCCCAACGGCTCATCTTCACCATGGATATCCAATCCCTCTACACCTCCATCCGCCATGATCAAGGCCTCCAAGCCCTCCGTGTTTTCCTCTCCAGACGTCCCCAACAGTACCCTTCCACCGACACTCTCATTCGTGTGGCCAAACTGGTCCTCACCCTTAACAATTTCTCCTTTGAATCCTCCCACTTCCTCCAGACCAAAGGGGTAGCCATGGGCACACGTATGGGCCTGAGCTATGCCTGTCTCTATGTAGGCTACGTAGAGCAGTTGATCTTTCGCAATTACACTGGCACCACTACCCACCTCTTCCTCCGCTACATTGATGACTGCATTGGCGCCACCTTTTACCTCTGTAACCCAGGAGCTTTTTCCTTCCTAGCAACTAAGACTGTGTACCCCACCTCACTGCATTGAACTGTAAAACAGGAGCAGATACCCTCCCAGTATGTGGGACTGCGTACACAACCCCAGGGCATTGATCTGTAATCCAGGAGCAGTTATCCTCCCAGCATGTAGTGCTATGTACACCAACCCAGTGCATTGATCTGCAAACCAGGAGCAGTTACCCTCCCAGCATGTAGGATGGCGCACATCACCCCAGTGCATTGATGTGTAAACCAGGAACAGTTAGCCTCCCAGCAGGTCGGACTGTGTACCCCACCCCAGTGCATTGATCTGTAAACCAGGAGCTGTTAACCTCCCAGAATGTAGTGCTGTGTACCCCACCCCAGTGCATTGATCTGTAAACCAGGAGCAGATATCCTCCCAGCATGCCGGACTGTGTGCCCCAACACAGTGCATTGATCTCTACACCAGGAGCAGTTACCCTCCCAGCGCATAGGCCTGCGTACACCACCCCAGTGCATTGATCTGTAACCCAGCAGCAGCTACCATTACAGCACGTAGATCTGTGTGCACCACACCAGTGCATTGATCTGTACACCTCGATCAGTTACTCTCCCACCATGTAGATCTATGTACCCCACTCCTGTGCATTGATCTGTAACCCAGGAGCAGTTACGCTCCCCGCATGTAGGACTGTGTCCACCACCCAAGTGCATTGATCTGTAAACCAGGAGCAGTTAGCCTACCTGCATGTAGAGCTGAGCACACTATCCCAGTGCATTAATCTGTAAACCAGGAGAAATTACCCCCCCCCCCCGCATGTAGGACTGTGTAAACCACCCCAGTGCATTGATCCGTAAATGAGGAGCAGTTTTGTTTCCGGCATGTAGGACTGTGTGCACCATCCGAGTGCATTTATCTGTAACCCAGCAGCTGCTAGCCTCCCAGCATGTAGGACTGTGTCCACCACCCCAGTGCATTGATCTGTAAACCAGATTCAGTTACCCGACCCGCATGTAGGACTGCGTACCCCATCCCAGTGCATTGAATAGTAAACCAGGAGCAGTTACCCTCCCAGTTTGTAGGACGGTGTGCACTAAGCAGTGCATTGATCTGTACACCTTGAGCAGTGACCCTCGCTGCATGTAGGACTGTGTACACGACCCCACACATTGATCTGTAAGCCAGGAGCAGTTATCCTCCCTGCACGTTGAGCTGTGTACACCACCCCAGTGCAATGATCTGTAAACCCGGAGCAGTTTCACTCCCAGCATGTAGGATTGCATACCGCACCACACTGCATTGATCTGAAAACTCGTAGCAGTTAACTTCCCTGAATGTCGAGCTGTGTACCCCACCCCAGTGCATTGATCTGTAAACCAGGAAAAGTTACCCACCCAGCTTGTAGGACTGTGTAACCACCCCAGTGCATTTATCTGTACACCTTGAGCAGTTACCCCCCCCCCCCCCCCCAGCATGTAGGACTTAGTATACCACCCCAGTGCATTGATCTGTAATCTAGGAGCAGTTAACATCCCAGCATGTAGGACGGTGTTCACCACCCCAGTGCATTGATCTGTAAACCAGGAGCTTCCAGCCTCCCAGTATGTATTGCTCTGTACCCCAACCCAGTGCATTGACATGTAACCCAGGAGCAGTTACCCTTCCAGCACGTAGTGCTGTGTACACCAACCCAGGGTATTGATCTGTAAACCAGAAGCCGGTATCCTCCCAGAATGTCGGACTGTGTACACCACGCCAGTGCATTGATCTGTAATAAAGGAGCATTTACCCTCCCAGCATGTAGGATTGTGTACCACACCCCAATTCATTGATCAGTAAACCAGGAGCAGTCACCATCCCAGCATGCAGGACTGTGTATACCACCCCAGTGCATTGATCTGTAAACCTGGAGCAGTTACCCTTCCAGCATATAACGCTGTGTACCCCACCACAGTGCATTGATCTGTAAACTATGAGCAGTTACCCTCCCTGCATGTAGAGCTGTGTAAACCACACCAGTGCATTGATTTGTAACCCAGGAGCTTCCACCCTCCCAGTAAGTATTGTTGTGTACACCACCCCAGTGCATTTATCTGTAATAAAGGAGCAGTTACCCTCCCAGCATGTAGGGCTGTGTACCCCACCCCAGTGCATTGATCTGTAACCCAGAATCAGTTACCCTCCCAGCATGTAGGGCTGTGTACCCCACCCCAGTGCATTGATCTGTAACCCAGGAGCAGTTACCCTCCCAGCATGTAGGACTGTGTACACCACCCCAGTGCATTCATCTGTAAACCTGGAGCAGTTATGATCCCAGCATGTAGGACTGTGTCCCCAAACCCAATGCATTGATCTGTAAACCACGAGCAGTTACCCTCCCGCATGTAGGAATGTGTACCCCACCCCAGTTCATTGACCAGTAAACAAGGAGCATTCACCCTCCCAGTATGTAGTGCTGTGTACACCACCCCAGTGCATTGATCTGTAAACCAGGAGCGGTTACCCTTCCATTAAGTAGGACTGTGTATCCCACCCCAGTTCATTGATCTGTCAACAAGGAGCAGTTAACCTCCCAGCATGTAGGACTGTGTACACTACCCCAGCGCATTGATCTGTAACCCAGGAGCAGTTACCCTCCCAGCATGTAGGACTGTGTACACCACCCCAGTGCATTGATCTGTAAACCAGGAGCAATTAAATTCCCAGCATGTAGGACTGTGTACACCACCCCAGTGCATTGATCTGTAAACCAGGAGCAATTAAATTCCCAGCATGTAGGACTGTGTACACCACCCCAGTGCATTGATCTGTAATCCTGGAGCAGTTACCCTCCCAGCATGTATGACTGTGTACACCACCCCGGTACATTGCTCAGTCATGGTGTGTTAGATCCTGGCCAGCGTGGAGAAACTTGGAATTGATAGTATATACAGCTCCCACCCATTTTCATCTCCATATCTCCAATGGTCCATGATAAGGGCGTGCTGTGGTTGTGAATATCAGTGCCAGGGTAAGATGGCGGGGGAATCAGTTTAAATTTCACCAAATGGTAGGGGTTTGGAAAGGAGACAGAGGGGGTTTCTGAGAGGCAATGTCATGGAAGGATGCGTTACCAGTTTTCAGAATGGTGAAATGTAGACACTTCGATAGCATTCTGTAACATGAGGCAGTCTTCCCAGGAAAGTTGGGAAAAAAGTATATTGGTGTGAAGTCAGATGAGCATTTTGTCTGCGTCTTTGTAATTGCAATTAGTTTCAACAGAATCTATGACTCATTGGGCAGATTCTAACAATAATTTATCTTTGTTTGATTTTCCTTGAGAGAGACAGAGGGATCATCCGCACGAGGCTGAGCTAGTTTCCTGGTGCTATCATATGGAACTCAACTCATTAATTACCCACCCCACCCCATGGTGTCCCTCTCATACAATAACAGCCCGATTCCTCCACCCATCATGGCTGGAGGTACTCACCATCGCCCGGGTGCCCCTGGATATTCCGTGAACCCTGACACTGGTGCCATCTTTAAAAGGCCAAGGGGCACACGGTTGAGCTTTCTCAGTTTGGAGCTTCCCTGCACAGTTTACCCCGAGTATGGCAGATAAGGGGCAATTACACCGCAGTTTGTCAACAGGGGCATGGAGGTCCTGGTGGATGGGCTAGTACAGACGAGGATCCTTCTCTTCCCAGAGGGGGCTACACCACCAGACCCACCAAGCATGGTCTGATCTTACCACCCAGCTCAGTGCAGTATCTGCGGTCTGAGGAAATGTCCAGCAATACAGGACAAGTACCAATAACGGTCCCCGTTCTGTCAGGATAAGGGTTACTGTATTCTCTCTGCTCTCTCACACTCACTGTACATCTGTTATAGCATCTACTCCCGAACAAGGCTCATGCTTCACCACTCTCACTACTTCATGCAGCATCTATTCCCCCCACCTCTCTTTCTCTCTCTCTCATGCAGCAACTCTCTCTCTGTGTCACCCCTTCCTTTACACTAATAACACTGCATGAATACAATACTGTGGACTGACTCTCCCCATTCCCCACCTACACCAGCACTAACAACAGGGCCAACCACTCCCGCCTTCCCTCCCTCCCTTTCTCCCATATCCGTTCCCTCACTGCCTCCCCCCCCCCCCCCACCCCTGCTATGCGGGGAGGTCCCTGGTAGGAGACGGAGAGGACCGGGACACCTCGTGTGGAGATTCTGAAACATCCACATCCCACCGACCGAGTAAGGAGCAATGTTCAATGAAGGGCAATTCTCACTTTACACCCACTGGAAGCTCCGTTTCTCCCTGGCACAACTTAGAAGCCGTGGCCCTGATGCCATCTCCCTTTTGTGTCGAACTGGTACAAATGCAATTCCCACGGTCTGGGTAGGCAGGATGATGGGCTCACAACACATTGTCACCACCACCTCCCAGGAAGGGAGCACGGAGGCTCCCTCCTACACCTCCTCCTGTAAACAGCTCAGATACTGAAACTAATCTGTGATAGTTAGTGCTCTCCCCAATTGTCCTTATATCTTCAACAATCTGTACTCATATACACGCAGCGCTCTCTGTTCCTGCAGCCCCATTATATCGGTATGGCCTGATTTAAACTATCTTTCCTTGTCCTTCCTACCACAGTACATCACCTCACACTGCTCTGCATTGATTTCTATCTGCCCGAAAACTACACCAACGTGTCACTGCCCTGTTAGAGTTCCACATTCTCCTCCATAGCCTTCACAGTTCTTCCAGGTTCGGTGCCATCTACAAACATTGAGATTGTTATAGCGTCACTGACACCATGAAACAACTGAAATCCTGCCCACACTCGCGAGTGTGAGCAAGTGAAATGCTGATATATCCCCACGTACAGAGTCAAGTAATGACATGCTGTCAATGGAGCAACACAAATCCTGACACATACAAGATAGAGTAGATGAAATATTGACAAACCACAGAGCAAGAGAAACCCGGATAGGTTCCACTTATCTATATACATCAGGGTACAATGTGATGAAGTTGAAAGCGTGTACTGTACCTTTAAGAGAGGGTGAATGCTGTTCTGAAATGATAGCTTACAAGCTCCTGTGATATGAGAGGATGGCAGACCCAGACACAGTATATTGCTGTAGAGCTGGAGTCGGGTAATAAGCAGTTAAGAGAAAGAGGGTTCCAGAATTGTGAATAGTTAATGTAAAATGTTCACTTTCAGATTGAAAAAATAAATTGATGTTTTTATTTAAACAGTGGAATTTGGGTGGTCTCTGTCCTCATATTTTAACAATTTACGAGGCGAATTGAGCATTTCTTTATGTTTAGTTTAAGTTACCAGATGAGCTCAATGTTGTGTCCTAACAATTGCTGTGTGTATCTGTGTATCTCTGCGTGGGGCAGGTCTGGCAGTCTCTGTGGTGCTTAAAGTGATGCAATGCCACCCTCTGCTGGCCTCCACACGCCACTGCACATGCACTGGCAGAGGGTGAAAAACCAACAGGGATTCATTCAGAGAGGGGGAGGGAGAGGGCAGCTGCTCACAGCGCCATCCAAACTGATGTCTTGTCCATGTACTGATCAAAATGTCATTTAAACATTGTAACTGTCGCTGCTTTCACCACTTCTTCTGGAAGTCATTCCAAACACAAGACAAGTTCTGTCGAAAATAATTACCTCTCATGACTTTTGTAAATCGTTTTCCTCGCATCTTAAAATATCCCTCAGTTTTGAATCCCCAACTCTAGGGAAAAGTACATCAGCCCTTCAGCTTCTCTGTAACCCTCATGATTTTATAAACCTCTGTAAAGTTACCTCTTAATCTCATGTGCTCCGGTGAAAACCGTCCCAGCCGATCCAGCCTCTCCTTATACCTCACTCCCTCCATTCCCAACAATATCCAGGTTAATCTCTTCTCAACCCTCTCCAGCTTAATAATGGCAAGGTCAGTGATGTCAAAGTGAATAGTCAAGGTATTTTATAAGAGTAGGGGAATCCAAAACTAGAGGACATAGGCTTAAGGTGAGAGGGGAAACATTTAAAAGTGACCTAAGGCGCAGATTTTTCACCCAGAGGTGGTGTGCCGATGGAATGAGCGGGCAGGATGACCAGACTGGACATAGTATTCCAGAAGGGGTCTCACCAATGTCTGGTACAATCACAACAATTCCGATACTCAAAGGTCTGACCAATGAATACAAGTTTGTTAAACACCTTCTTAACCACACGATCTATATGAGATGCAAATTTTAAAGAATTAAACCTGACGGCCTAGGTCTCTGTTCTACAACACTGCCAAAGGCCCTACTTTGAATTGTATAGGTCCTGCTCTTGTTTGATTTACCAAATCCAATACCTCGCATTAATCCAAACTAAACTCCATCTGCCACCCCTCAGCCCAGTGTGTGATATTACTGCCACCTCACCCTACCCCTTTCGTTTTAAAATGCCCATCCCACTCCATGAGGCCTGCACACTACGGGCTTGATTTTCACAAAGACCCTGAGCTTGGTTTGCCTTGTGTGGTTAGAGGGAGGAGGGACAGATTGCTGACACAGTCAGTGGGGAGGAGAGGCTGGACAGGAATCACCGGCCAGGAAGAGGGGAGTCGCACGTTAGAGTTAGGTAAGAGTGATCGGTATTTTGTGACCAGAAATTAGGCCCTTCCTTCGTCTTTGGTGTTCAGTAATAAATATCCACTTGAGACCCTTCATTGGGCAGAGTGTGGCTGCAGGATTTCTTTCCCTATTATTGCAGACTACAGATAATAGCTATTAAAGATGTTCATAGTTCATTTTGATAGCACAGCACATACACTCAACATCCTACAATTGAGACAAATATCTTCCATTTGTTTAACAATACAAAGTGTTTTGTGTAGTTCAGTAATGGGAACCCTATTTTAATAAATCCACACCGAGCTGAAAGTGGGCACTAAATTATGACCCAAAACCTGGGTATGGTAGTGTAGTGGGTTGTGTCCCTGCCTCTGAGCCAGAATTCTGGATTAGTTTCCAATTCCTGAACTTGTGTGGTCGTGTTCCTAGCTCTGGACTATAAGGCCTGGATTTAAGTCCTGCCTGTTGCAGAGGTATGTCACAGCATGTCAGAACAGGCTAATGAACAAATACACAGGAGAACACTGTTCCAGCTTTATGGGTATTGCTGAGTGATGCTAGTGTCCCTACCTCTGGGCACAAAGGCCTAGGTGTAATGCCCACAGACGTGCCTCATGATACATCTGAACAATCTGATTAAAATGGATTTCGAATTGTGACTTGATGGAGAAGGAAGAGGTGTCAGTATTGCATTTCAGAATTTAGGCCCAGGATGACTGAAAGTACAGTTATTCGTATTGATTGGAGTCCCATTTCTCAGCAGTAAATGTTTATAAAATCAGAACGGTCCTGGATAGAGTGAGTAGTCAGGGTTTTTCCCCAGATTTGGGGCGACTAAAACTAGAGGGCATTGGTTGAATGTGAGTGGGCAAAGGTTTTGATTAGGCCTAAAGGGCACCTTTTCACACAGAGGGTGGTGTGCGTATGAAATGAGCTGCCAGAGGAAGTGGTGGAGGCTGGTACAACTACAGCAAGTAAAAGGCATCAGGATGCTGACAGACCTGCCAAGCTTTTCCAGCAATTTCTGTATTTGTTAAAAAATGCATGCTTTTTAACACAGTTATTCTGAATACATTAAATATTTTATTTTTTAATGACGTAGGACCATGTAAACATATTTCAAATCGGCTGAGACCATTTTCTGCTTTGGGTTTAGCTCCGAGTTTGACATCAGCAATGATGCACATACTTGGAACAGGGAATGTGATGGAGACATAGTTTGTTGCCAATGTGAATACTGAGTCACAATTAATTAGAATGGATGGCTTTGAGGTATGTAGGGAAGTGGTGTTGGAAATTCTGGAAAGGGTGAAAATAGATAAGTCCCCTGGGCCTGGTGGCATTTATCCTAGGATTCTCCGGGAAGCAACGAAGGAGATTGCAGAGCCATTGGCCTTGATTTTTATGTCATCGTTGTCTACAGGAATAGTGCCAGAAGACTGGAGGATAGCGAATGTGGTTCCCTTCTTCAAGAAAGGGAGTAGGGATAACCCTAGTAACTATAGGCCGGAGAGCCTCACTTCTGTTGTGGGCAAAGTCTTGGAGAGAATTGTAAAGGATAGGATTTATGAACATCTGGATAGGAATAATGTGATCAAGGATAGTCAACATGGTTTTGTGAAGGGCAGATCGTGCCTCACAAACCTTATTGAATTCTTTCAGAAGGTGACTAAGGAGGTGGACAAGGGTAAAGCGGTAGATGTGGTGTATATGGATTTTAGTAAGGCGTTTGATAAGGTTCCCCATGGTAGTCTACTGCAAAAAATACGGAGGTATGGCATTGAGGGTGAGTTGGAGACTTGGATTAGGAATTGGATGGCTGGAAGAAGACAGAGGGTAGTAGTTGATGGTAAAGGTTCATCTTGGATTGCAGTCACTAGCGGTGTTCCACAAGGATCTGTTTTGGGACCATTGCTGTTTGTCATTTTTATAAATGACCTGGAGGAGGCTCTAGAAGGTTGGGTGAGCAAGTTTGCGGATGATACGGCCCATCGAGTCCACTCTGCCATTTAATCATGGCTGATGGGCATTTCAACTCCACTTACCCACATTCTCCCCGTAACCCTTCATTCCTTGTGACATCAAGAATTTATCAATCTCTGCCTTGAAGATATTTAGCGTCACGGCCTCCACTGCACTCCGCGGCAATGAATTCCACAGGCCCACCACTCTCTGGCTGAAGAAATGTCTCTGCATTTCTGTTCTGAATTGACCCCCTCTAATTCTAAGGCTGTGCCCACGAGTCCTAGTCTCGTCGCCTAACGGAAACAATTTCTTAGCGTCCATCCTTTCCAAGCCATTGATTATATATTTGCAATACCCAAACAGTTTACCATTCATCTTTCCATCATAGTTTGAGTAACATTGCTCTGGATCATAAACGTGTTGTTTTAGCAGATTAAAGAAACTAGCCTGACTTGTTGCTAAAACTGACCCTGACCTAGTCTGAGACTGATATCTTTGGCCATATCACCGACCTGGTTACATTGAACATTTGTTATGAGCAGTGGAGGAGTAGGACTCGAAAAGGAAACAGTGACCCCAAAAAGCCGTGGAACTATAGACCGGTGAGCCTGATGTCAGTGGTGGGTGAGTTGTTGGACGGGATTCTGAGGGAGAGCATTTACATACATTTGGGAAGGCAAGGGCTGATCGGGGTAGACAACGTGGCTTTCTGCATGGGAAATCATGTCTCATTAATTTGGTTGAGATTTTTGTAGAGTCAACAAAGAAGATTGATGAAGGAAGTTTGGTAGGCATTGTCTATATGGACTTCAGCAAGGTATTCATTTAAAGAACAAAGAGCAAAGAAAGTTTACAGCTCAGGAACAGGCCCTTCAGCCCTCCAAGCCTGAACTGATCCAAAATTACTGTCTAAATCTGTCGGTCAATTCCTAAGCATCTGTATCCCTCTGCTCCCCACCGACTCATGCATCTGTCCAGACGCATCTTAAATGTATCTGCCGTTCCTGCCTCTACCACCTCTGCTAACAACGCATTCCAAACGCCCACCACCCTCTGTGTGAAGTACTTACCGCGTGTAACCCCCTTTAAAATTCCACCTCTCACCTTGAAAGCACGACCTCTCGTTACTGAATCCTTCAACCTGTGAAAAAGCTCGTCTCTATCCACCCTGTCTATACCCTTCATGATTTTGTAAACCTCACTCAAGTCCCCCCTCAATCTGCTTTTTTCTAGTGAAAATCAACCTAACCTACTCAGCCCCTCTTCATAGTTGGTATTTCATTCTGATTGGTAGGCAGATTCTTCAGTTTCGGTCACATGGGATACAGAGAAATTTAGTCACAATTGGCTTGAAGGAAGAGGGATATTTTTCAGACTGGAGGCTTGCGAGCAGAAGTGTGCTGCAAGAATCAGTACTGATTTCACTGCATTTCATCATTTATGTAAAGGATTTAGATGTGAATATTGAGGCTATTGTTCGTAAGGTTACAGATTATATCAGAAAAGTGGTGTAGTAGATTATCTCAGAGTACGAGACCGCAATTACATGGGATAAAGGGACAAGGAATGACAGATGAAGTTTTATTTAGATAAATACGAGGTTTTGCATTTTGTGAATGCAAACCAGGGCAGAAATTATATACTTCATGGTAAGGTTCTGAGACGTGTTGTGAAACAAAGGGACATAGGGCTGCAGGTATATTGTTCCTTGAAAGTGGAGTCGCAAGTAGACAGACTGGTGCAGAACACATTTGGCACATTTGCCTTAATCTGTCAGAACATTGAGTATAGGGGTTGTGGTGGCATGTTGCATCTGTACAGGATGTTGGTGAGGCCACTTTAAGAATACTGCGTACAACTCGGTTTTCTGCAGAAATGACTTACACGGATGTTCCAGGACTGGTGGTTTGAGCTTTAGGGAGAGGTTGATTAGGTTGAGGTGTTTTCCCCCTGGACTGTCAGACATTGAGGGGTGACATTATAGAGGTTTATAAAACCATCAGAGGCATGGATATTCTGAACAGCCATGTTCTGCTACCAAGGATAGGGGGATCCAGAATAAGAGGGCATAGGTTGAAGGGGAGAGGGCGAATGGTTTAGAAGGGACCTGAAGATAAATGTTTCACACAGAGAGTGGTGTGTGTACAGAAAGTGCTGTCAGAGGAAGTGCTGAAGGCGGTTAGAATCGCACATTTAAAAATTATCTGAAAGAGGAGGATTATTGCCAAATGCTGGCAAATGGGACTGGATCAGATTTGATATCTGATCTGAGTGAACAGATTGGACTAACGGGACTGTTTCCGTTCTGCATGACTCTCTGATTCTATGAGAGGGATGACGAATAATTCTGAATGGACCTTTCAAGTGGGAATTCTCTTCACTGGAAGCTTATTGTGCCTCTATGTTCACATTGATTGAAAGCTGCATTAGTTAAATATTTGACAGAGAAGTGAGTCATGCACAATGGGATATAGACAGGAAAGTGGGGCTGAGACCCCAACCTGATCAGCTACAATCTTAGTGCCCGGTAGAGAAGGCTCAAAGTCTGTAATGACCCACTCCTGTTCCTCAGTCCCTTGTTCCTGTGTTCCATTCAGCCCCTTATACATGCTAGGCAGGAGCAGTTGGAGGCTACTTACTGCTATAACCTGGTGCACAGAAGCAGAGGAGACCATCCGGTCCTTCAAGACTGTCCCACACAGTTTGAGGTGATTTGGGAAATGTAATTGGAAAACCCAGGCTGGGTATGAAAGAGGCTCCTTATCTCTCTTCATAGAGCTTCCTCTCGCTGCAACTGATGCTCCATTTGTTGGTCATGTTGTAGACCCAGATTCATTGTGAATACAGCCCACATACCTCACCCAGAGATGGCTCTCAAAATCCTCTGGTCTTCCTGACTGCAACATTCAATAACAGAACATCCTTGAAAATAACACACAGTAACTTTCCAATAACAGAATGGGAGAACATCAGAAACAGGAACAGGTCGTTCACTCCACAAGACTGCCTTGCCCTTCACTAAGATCATGACTGATCTGCTCCCTGTCTCAAATCCTCTTTCATACCTAATTCTTCATAGCCCTCAACTCTCTGGCAGGTCAATATCCATGGAACTCCTCTTCAAATACTTTCAGTCATCTAGTTCCCTGACCACTCTTGAGAAGAGAAATCCTGACATTCAATACCACCTGTTTGAAGAAAACACGTGCTGCTCCTATATCATGGCTTATTGATATGAACAAAAGGGTTGACACAAGGGTTTAGATAAAAATAGCTGTCCCTGATATCAGGGCAGTGGTTGACGTCTGTTGACATCAAGGAGCTTAACAAAACTGGACTTAATGGGAATCTGAGTAAACTCTCCAGTGTTTGGTCTCAAACATGCAACAAAGGAAGATGTTCATCATCTCAGTCCTGGGTCACCTCTGTGGGAGATCCTCAGGGTAGCTTCCTCTTCACAAACAGCTTCAGCTGCTTCATCAGTGTCTCCCCGCCCCCACCCTCCCCACCATAAGATCAGATTTGGAGATGGTCACTGAAGATTCCACAATGTTCAGAACATTTTGTTCCCCCCTAAGCTCCTGAACCGGTCTGTGTCCATGTGCAGCAAGACCCAGACTCCATTGAGGCTTGTGTTGTTAAAGTGTCGGTAACATTCATGTAATAGCACTGCCTGACACTGCACATTGCCACAGTAAAACAAGAGTTCATTCAGCACTTCACGCTGGTTTCACAGGAATATGAGGAAGTCATTCAGCCCATTGACACTATTGGAGAAGAACAGTGACAGTCCATTCAGTGCCTCCAGCCTATTACTCAGGAAGAGAAGGAGTCTAGTGTGATGGACCACACCAGAGCCCCTCGAAAATATTTGACGGCAATAGCCTAGACATTTATGTTTTCTTATTTTAAAGGAAATGTAAAGTGTCTGTCACAGATACAATGTGACTGGTCAAACTATTTGGTGTGAAGCAAAACACCATCTACTTAAACACGAAAGATAACATGAAACCAAAGAAAGGGGAATTTAGAATAACGTAATTCTATTGGCCAAGTGAACAGAATTATAGATCTAGGAACTATTACTAATGAACTGTTCCAACATAGGAAACTCCCATAAACACAGCCCCTGGCAAAAAGGAATATTCAGACACAGATTGTCACAAACATTTCTCCAATCCAGGAATTAAAAACAGCATCAAGAGAAAATTCAGAGAGAGTAGCAGCCAGGAGATAGTCACTGACGATTCCATCTCTGTGGAGACCCCAATAGTTTCTGATATTCCTGAAAACCAAGACCAGAGATCCTAATCTGTGAGAGCTGGCCACACCCATTCAGTCTGCATTAAAATAAAGGCCTCCCTCACTGTTTACTCAAGTGATCTTAACTAGCCAGCTTGGTAACGATCATTCAATCTCTCTCTTAAAAGAAACCAGGACAAAATAACCTCTTAAAGTTGCAGCATCATCACACTTGTCAGCACTTCGAGCTGTCAAACAGGAACCAGGGGTAACCCAATCCGGCCCTTGGCCCTCTCCAATTGGACAAGGAAGAAGCCATTCAGTCCCTTGGGTCACTTACTCAGCAATGGGATGAGGCCATTCAGCCCCTTGAGTCACGTTCACAGGAACAGTAAGAGGCCATTCCCCCCTCAACGTACTTACACAGGGACAGAATGAGGCTGATTCCTGTTGAATGGCTCATGCCCGAAACATCGATTCTCCTGCTGTTCGGATGCTGCCTGACCTGCTGTGCTTTTCCAGCAATCGACACTCTGATCTGCAGCATCGGCAGTCCTCACTGTCTCCTAATTGATGCTCTAACATGATGAACAAGTGGAGCAGAGGCTGGACAGACAGACTGCTCTACGTTGCTCCTCTTGGCTCTATTGTTCATGACACACATGTGGGACTTTAACGTGGTTTTCGAGTGGTGAGGAGATAAGCCATATGTCTTGTGTGAAGTCTCAAGAAGGCAACTTCCATCTCGAGAAGCCAGCCTGGTATTCTCTATGTAGGGCAGAAGTGGATGGGAATGGCTACCTGTTTCAGATGGAAGGTATTGTAGCTGCTGTTGGGGATTGTGAACAACATGGCGTTCAGTACGGGCTCACACGCCAACTGCACAATTACATTTGGACAGTTAGTAAAGGCATATAAACTATTAAGAAAGTCATATTAGACTGATGAATGGACTCACTAAGTTCAAATAATGCTGACCATGTTCATGTTGATCTTGTCAAATGCACGTCATGTTCAGTGTAACCTGTATGCCTTACTCTGTCCAAGTCTATTTCTACCCTATGATCTGTCTGTCCATGCTTACTATGACCTGACTCCACTGCTCAAAGTTTTTCCCTGTACTGAGGTACACATAGCAATAAATCAAACCAATCAATTCTGGGTAAAGTATGGAATTTCGCACCCTATCAATGTCTCTTTTGGAAGTAAATGATCGTTGCCACTCCTCATGTTTCAGCGTCACCATTTCTTCATCTCTCAAGCTCTACAGATTAAACACTCAGCTTCTTTACTCTATCCTCATGTTACCGTGTCTGTGGTAAGGAGATCATTCATTACAAAGGAGATCAAATCCATAGAGAGTGCCCCTAATGCTCTCTCAGCAAGGCTCGACAACAGCAGGAAGATGGCTTTACTTATGTACTCGAATCATCTTATAATGAAGGACAGCATGCCATTGACTGCACCCATTACTTACACAGGGTTTGATTCGGAGCAGTCAGCATAGATTTGTGAGTAGGAGATCATGCTTCCCAAATTTGTTAGAGTTCTTTGATGAAGTGACCAAGAAAGTTGATGAGGGCAGAGCCGTAGACATAGTCTCTATGGATTTCAGTAAGGCCTTTGATAAGGTTCCACATGGCAGGCTGCTCTGGAAGGTTCCATCAAGTGGAATGCTGGGGGAACTGGCCAATTTGTTACACAGTTGGTTTGATGTTCGGAAGCAGAGGGTTTAGTGGAAGGATGCTTGTCAGACTGGAGGCTGGGTCCATAGCTGTTTGTTATATATGAATTGGTTGAGAATGTACAAGGCATGATTCGTCAGTTTGCAGATGACAGTAAAATAAGTGGGAGCATGATCAGTGAGGAAGTTTATCAGAAATTGCAGCAGCACCTTAATCAGGTGGGCAAGTGGGCCGAGAAATGGCAAATGGAATTTAATATAGATGTGTGAGGTCTTGCATTTTGGAATCTCAAATCAAGGTAGGAGTTTCACGGTGAATGGGCGGGCCTAAAGTGGTGTGGGCAGAGAGACCTTGGAATTCGGGTGCACGGTTCCCTGAGAATGGAGTCACAGGTAGGCAGGGCAGTCAAGAAGGCTTTTGGCACACTGGCCTTCGTCAGGCAGGAAATTGAGTTTAGAAGTTGGGAATTTATGTTGCAGTTATGGTATGTTGGTAAGGCCACACTGAGTTTGTGTTCAGTTTTGTCACCTTGTTTTAGGGAGGATGTTATTAAATTAGAAAGAGTGCAGAAGAAATTTACAAGGACGTTGCCAGGATCCAATGGTCTGAGTTATAGGGAGAGGGTGGACAAGCTAGGACATTTTCTTGAGAATGTAGGAGACCGGGGGGGGGGGGGGGGGAAGCATATAGAGCTGTATAAGATCACGAGGGGTATGTATAGGGTTGATGCTCTCAGTCTTTTTCCAAGGTTTCGAGAATCGAGGATTAGAGGGGATCAGTTTAAGGTTAGAGGGGAAGGAATAAAAGGGAAACTGAGGGACCACTTCTTTACACAGAAGATGGTATGTGGATGAGCTGCCAGCAGATGTGTTTGAAGGGGGGACATTAACAACAACCCACATATTAAACATTACAATCTCAAGACCACACATTCTCTATCTTCCCCGCTGAGTTCAAGCTTCCAGCTGCTGATCTCCCTGGGTCTTTTTTTGCTGCAAGTAGGTTTTCATGAACATGTATCTTTGATAGAGAGTATTTGACATGGCTAGTTAGCACTCCTGCTCTACAGCATTTAATCTGCTATTGGATGGCAGTGGTTCTCCGTCTAGTATTCAAAATGCTGGGTTCATATACTCCTCATAATACAATAATTCTCATAATTTGATTGCTGTCCAAACAGTAATATTCAAATTCCGTCAGCTTCTTGTATCCTTTGGTTGGATTTGAATTGCCGACAAAGCAGCAACCAAAACTCAGGTGTCCATTTCCCAGCTAATTGTGACATGTTGAGCAGACTGACCTTTAGCTGGCATCTGTCGCTGTACTTTCTATTCAACAAGACACATCCTGTCTTAAAGTGATCAGACATGCTTTCGGCTTCATAACACCTCCCCCTTTGAGAAAAGAAAATGAACCATCAGAATTAAAAGATGGCATAATTCCTTTTCCTCTAATTCTTAATCCCATTACTATGAAATACAAAAGTATTAATCTCAGTTATAACATTCATATTAATTCTGCACAACTATATAACACTGGAATAAGTCAAATCTTATCTAAAGGTTTTCCTTTAAATCTGAGATAACACATCTGCTGTCACATTTTAGGACCAACAGTATGTAAATTTTGTAAGTATAAAGTTAGTAACATAAGACTCCAATGAAATAGTCTCATATTCTGATCTTTAAAGATTCTAAAAAATGCGAGAGATTTGTCATTGTCCACAACCATCTCCGACAGTTTGTTTGTCATATAAACATTAAAATATTGTCAGGCCAGTACGAAACTTAATAATTCTTTTCCAATAATGGAGATTTTGTATTTTTGTTCTGGTGGATATTGAGTTTTTTTCGAGAAGTAGACAATTGGCCATTCAATCCCACCATCATCTTTCTGTATCAATACATCTCCAAGCCCTATATCCCTAGCATCAGACACAATTTTCAAAGGTTTTCAAAATATTTGGTGTATCTAAACCTGATGCGGTGATTAATCCTGCCTTAAAATCTCAAATGCCTCCTGGCATTGTTCTGTCCACCACAATTCTGTGTTCTTCCTTAGTAAATCCATTAGAGGTGCCAATACGCTGCTGAAGTTTGCAACAAACTTCCGATAGAATCCACTCAGTTCCAAAAATCGAAGCCCCTCTTTCTTCGAGGATGGTCGTGGAAATTCCTCAAAGCCCTTCGTCTTTGTTTTCCATGGGGTCAACCTTCCATGTCCAATGTAATGTCCCAAGAACATCACCTCTAACTTCGCAAATTCTGTTTTCACTAAGTGTATTACCAAGTTTGCTTCTTGTAATCGTTCAAAATGCTCTGCCAACTGTAACATGAGAGCTTTCAATCACTTGCTAAAAATCACTACATCATACAGATAAACTACACAATTTGTTCATCTGACCACAACTCTGTTCCTGAGTCTTAAATGTGTCTGGAGCATTATTCATTCACATGACATTCTCTAACTGTTTTTTGTCATCTCCGGTATCTTTCTCAGATAGTTTAACCGACTCAACAATTTTGTTAACTTGAAAGGGGCCACAAAACCTGGCTTTGAAGGGATTTCCTACCGCTGGTGGCAATATTAATACGTCATCCCCACGGGAAATCCTAAAAGTTTCAGAGTTTTTATCCGCTACCTGCTTCACACTATGCTGTGCCCTATTCAGGTGCTGTTTAGTAACTCACCTACTCCATCTTATTTCTCCCTCACCTCAGATACATAATCCAAGTGTGAGATCTCCGACTTCGGTCCTGACAATTCATATATAATTGATTTCTTAGGGCCTCTCACTTTATGTACGAATATTAACTCAAAGGAAGTAAACTGAGTAGATTTATTTGGGGCATCCCTAATGGCAAACAATATAATGGGATGCCTTTATTCCAATCATTCGCGTAATTCTGACAGTCTGCTGTTAATATTGTCTTCAGCATCTGATTTTAACTTTCTAAGGCTCCCTGGGATTCAGTTTTGGAATGTACTTGATTTAAACTGCTGTATGCCGAAACTATCCATGACGTCCTTAATCAGCTGATCGGTAAAATGAGACTCTTGGTCGGACTGAATCACACTGCGTAGCCCACAGCGAGTAAAGAAAGCTACCCACTCCTCCACCTCCCTTTTTGCCTTAGCACCCCATAATGGAATTATCCCTGGACATTGGGTAGACACATCCATTATGATCAGCAGATATTGCTTTCCACTTTTATGTTAGGAAGGAAAGAGAGCTCCACAAATAATCATAACCCACGTGAAAGGTTCTTCGAATACAGGAATTGGCATCAAAGGTACTGGTTTTATTACTGCCTGTGACGTACCTGTCATTTGGCATGTATGACATTTTTTTTAGATTAGATTAGATTACTTACAGTGTGGAAACAGGCCCTTCGGCCCAACAAGTCCACACCGCCCCGCCGAAGCGTACCCACCCATACCCCTACATCTACATCGACCCCTTACCTAACATTACGGGCAATTTAGCATGGCCAATTCACCTGACCTGCACATCTTTGGACTGTGGGAGGAAACCGGAGCACCCGGAGGAAACCCACGCAGACACGGGGAGAACGTGCAAACTCCACACAGTCAGTCGCCTGAGACGGGAATTGAACCCGGGTCTCCGGCGCTGTGAGGCAGCAGTGCTAACATGTACAACAAAAATTAACCACGTCCTTGTGCATTCCAGGACATTTGAAATGCTTTAGCCTGAGTCTTCCGTGCATCAACTCCTTTGGCTTTTTCTTTCGGTTTTCCTTCCTGTTGTAACGAATGACAGTGGGATCTTATTACTACATAGTCTGGAAAAATCCCTGGGTATTTTTCTTTTAATTCCCCAGTTCTGTCGTTTTACTTTGGCATCTCCACCACAAGGGGTGCCTCTCCCACATTGAATCCTGCTAAATCATTCCCAAGAACACACTGTATTCCTGGAACTGTCACTCTGTCAGTCACTCTCACTGTTACTTCCCCAACCTTGATTTCGCACTCCAACGAAATGTTACACAAGGGGATGCATAATTTCTGTCCCCATTTCACAAATTATCACGCTGTTGAGAAACATGTCAGAAAGAGTGAAAATACTTCCATCTCTTACTATTAGAGGCCGAGGGAAAGTGAGGACTGCAGATGCTGGAGATCAGAGTTGAATATTGTGGGGCTGGAAAAGCACAGTAGGTCGGCAGCATCCGAGGGGCAGGAGAGTTAACGTTTCAGGCATAAGTCCTTCATCAGGAAAGTGGGAGGTAAGGGAGGGGGAAGGGGGTTGAGAATTAAATAGGAGGGTCGGGGTGGAGCTGGGTGGAAGGTAGCTTGGAAGGTTTATCTACAGAGGCAACGTTCCCCCTTTTCTGGGATTCCCAAATCTAATCTCTTATTCTTATCAGGATGTGTGTTATAAATTCTTACTTCTCGTGTCCCAACTTATTTCAGTTAATCTCCTTTCTACAAGCAATTAAATATGTTGTCCTGCTGGGTTCTTTCCAAAACTAGTGTCTGTCATATTATTTGAGAAAAAAGTTATGTCATCAGACCCAGCATTTGAACATATTACTCTGTTGTACATGCACTGTAAAAAGGACCACATCACACAGGAATTGCCAAAACATTGAGGGAAGTACATCTATTTCCTTCGTTAATCTAGTTTTCTCATTTTATGCATCTCCATATCGATATACTCTTTTTCATTCTCCCTTTGTATGTAGTGAAGAAATCCACCAATTTTTCTTCATGTCCCATCTCTCAAAGCTCCTTCTGTCAGTTTATATCTAATGCGATCTTCTAGATGTAATGTGGTTATAATTAAGCAATGTAACTACAAAGGCATGCGAGAGGAGTTGGCCAGAGTTAATTGGAAGGGGAGCTGAGGAGGAAAGACCATGGAGCAACAATGGGAGGAGTTTCTGGGGATATTTGGAAGATAATACCAGAAATTCAACCCCAAGAAGATAAAACATACTCATGGGAGGACAAGGCAACCATGAGTCATAAGGAATCAAACCAAAAGAGGAAACATACAATGTGGTGAAGATGATTGGGAATCCAGAGAATTCATTGGCTCTGAAACTACATAACGCTGGCATCACTGACACTGCAGAATTCTTAATCATGGTCAGGGAGAGAAACAGAGGAAACACATTCACTTTAAACACAGGAAAAAGATTCTCAAGGAAAAAGATTCAGGTGAATTAAACATTTGATTTAAGATCAGTTAAATGTTTTTGCAGAATGTGTCAGATTGGAAGCAAGACCCGGGGAGACAGTCCCTCAGCAGAATGAGAGTTTGAAAATTGAATTATTTCCACATCAGAAACCAGGTTAGGTCACTGAGTGCAGAGCTGATGGGTGAATGGCTCTCAGTGAGAATTGGGGAACAGACAGCAGAATTGCATTGCAGGTATTGCAGCTCGAAACTGCGTATTCATATCGTGCTGTAGACCACAGCAGCAGGAGAGGCAGACCTGCATTCAACCACAATATGTAACTTTTGGCCAGGGTAACACCTCAGTCTGTCATTACATTCAACACCATTTATGGCTCAGTGACGAGTGTGGGTGAACATGTCAGAGTTAGAATCACATGAACTTTAACCTGATGGTAACTCATCAGACTTGACCAACAGATCTGATCGAAGCTCTGCAGTCCTGTCACGTTCAGTTATAAATGGTCATGGACGATTAAACAAATGACTGGAGGAGAGGGCTCCACAAACACCCCCATCCTAAATAATCGAACAGACCTGCACATCAGTGGAAAAGAGAAGGATGTTTTATCTGCACCATCCTCTGCCAGAAGTATTGAGTCGATGATACATCTCACCCTCATCCTGATGCCCACAAAATCACAGATGCCAGTCTTCACCTAATTCGATTCGCTGCACGTGACATGAAGAAACAGCTGAACTCATTAGATACGACAAAGGCAATGGGTCCAGACTCCATTTCTGCAATAGGACTGAAGACTTGTGCTGTACAACATGCCGTGTCCCTGGGGAAGTTGTTTCATTCCAGCTCCAACTCTGACATCTCCCTGACAATGTGGAACATTACTCACTATGTCCAGTCCGCTATGATGAGCATATTACAGTCCGACAAATTACCACCCCCTCAGTCCCATCACGGCTGTCAAGCAGCACAGAAACAACCTGCTCAGTGTGATTTCCGATCGGTCCCCATGTGGAGATGGTGCTGTTGTGGAAATGTCACTGAATTAATAATCCAGACCAGGCTAATGCTCTGGCAGGTGGTGGAAGTTAAAAACAATTAATAAAATATCGAGATCTAAAATCTGGGGTCAGTAACAGTGACCTTGAAGCCAATATCGATTGGAAACAGAACTTCCTTCTCCAATGTACTTTTAGGAAGTGAATCTCCATGATTTCCTGATCTGGCCTAAAACTGACTCCAAAGACCCTGACATGTGACAGACATATCAATGGTCTCAGAAACGGCCAAGCAAGGCACTCATTTGTATCAAACTACTCCGAGGTCTGAAAGGATGAAACCGGACAGAACACCCGGCCTCAGCATCAGTGTCGGAAAAGGGAATGGGATCACAGTCCTGTCGACCCTGCAAAGACACCCTTCCGAACATCTGACAGCTCGTGACAACATTTACAGAGCTTTCCCACAGACTGCACAGAAACAGCGGGAAAGGAGTAGGTCATACAACACTTTGAGTCTCCCCCATTCTAGTTCATGAATAAAATCTCCTCAATACACTTACCCCACACGATATACATACCCGTTAATGTGAGTAACCTTGGGAAGTTATAAAATAGGAGGTGCAGTAGTATGTTTGGTCCATCCAGTTTGCTACACAGTTCAATGTAATGATGCTTGGCCCTTCATTTCCACACTGTACTCCTGCTCTCCCACCAACCCTTTACTGTCTCGAAATCCTTATTTATAATCAATGTCTTGGTTTCCAGGTGCGAGCGAATTCCCCATGTTCACCAGTCAGTGAGAGCAGACATTTATTCTCATCTCAATGCAGTGTGACCTGCTGTACCTAAGACTGTGATCCCTTGTTTTAGGCGTTGCAGCCAGGGGAATTATCATCCCTACTTCCAATCTGTCTCACCCTGTCAGAGTTTTGTATATTTCACTGAGATCTCAACTCATTTTCCTAAACCCCATGGAATACTGGCACAGTCACCCCAATCTCTGCTCCCACAAGAAGCCTGTCATCCCAGAGACCAGTCTGGTCATCCTTCACTGCTCTCCGTCAATGTCAGGTTTGTCCTTTATTAGGTATGGAGATCCAAACTGCACACATTACTGTACAATGTTCGAGATGATATCTCACTAGGTCCTATCCAGCTGCAGTAAGACACACTTACTCCTGGACTCACATTCCCCTGAAATGAAGGCAAATGCATCATTTATCTTCCTCACGACTTTCTGTTTCTGTAATATTGCTTTCAGCACTGGTGTACAAGGAGATGCAGATCTTTTTTCAAAGTTATAGCTACCCAATTGGCGGGTCCATGTAAACTGGGCAGCGTGCCAATGCCATGCCTAGTATTGACTTCTGGTTGCAGAACTCGCTGCGCTGCAGGGACCTCAGAGGTTTATGCAGAAGGAAACAACAAAAAGGAGCAAACATCCCTTTGTAGATCAACATGTTTCAACCAATACCTTTCAAATGGTAGGCTGCCAATTTATCATTTCCATCAAAGGGCACACCGTCACCTCTATCCACATTGTTCTCTATCTGTCACGTATTTATCCATTCACTCCACTTGTCTTAGTCTTCTCGGTGCTTTTTTACATCCTCCTCACCCAATCACAATCCCACATCCGTTAGTGCTGTCAGCAGGCTGGGATATATTGTATCTGATTCCAGTAACCAAATGTTTAAAGGGCATTGTGAACAGCTGGGCCCCAAGCACCGATCCCTGCGACACCTCAGCAACCTTCCTCTGTTAATTTCTATTTATTTTTTTTCGTCAATCTCGGACTCACTGGCTGGGCCAGCAGTTATTGCCTGTCCCTAGTTGCCCTTGAGTAGGTGGTGGTGAGCTGCCTTGTTGAACCGTTGCAGTCCACCTGCTGTGGTTGACCTCCGATGCCATTAAGGAGGTAATTTTAGGATTCTGACCCAGTGACTGCGAAGGAGCGGTGATATATTTCAAAGTCAGGCTGGTGAATGGCTTGGAGGGGAACCTGAAGATGATGCTTTTCCCATACATCTATAGCTATTGTCCTTCTAGATAGACATTGTTGTGAGTTAGGAAGATGGTCTCTGAGGATCTTTGGCGAATTATTTCATTGCAGCATGTAGATCGTAAAACACTTCTGCAGCTGAGGGTTAATGGTGGAGCATTGTGGATGAAGGGACAGTCAAACTGGCTGCTTTGTCCTGGATGGTATAAAGCTTTTTGAGTGTTGTTGGGGCTGCACTCATCCAGGCAAACTGGGAGTCTTCTATCACACTTCTGACTTATGCATTGTAGATGATGGACAGACTTTTGGAAGTCAGGATGTGAGTTACTCGCTGCAGTATTCCTAGCTTCTGACCTGCTCTTATAGTTACTGTGTTCATGTGGCGAGACCAGTGAGTTTCTGAGCAATGATTACCCACCAAGAGTTTGATTCTGGGGGATTCAGTGATAGTAACACCATTGAATGTCAAGGGCAGGTTAGATTGTATTTATTGGTGATGGTCATGGTCTGGCATTTGTGTGGCCTGAATATTACTTGCCACTTGTGAGCCTGGATACTGTCCAGGTCTTGTCGCATTTGAACATGGACTGCTTCAGTATCTGAGGAGCGAAAAATGTTGCAGAACATTGTACAAACATTGGCGAACATCCCCACTTCTGACCTTAAAGTGGAGGGAAGGTCATTGATGAAGCAGCCCTGAAGAGGTTTTTGGCCACTGCTTGACTGAGTCCTACAGACTTGGAGCTGAGTTGACTGGCATTCATCAACCATGACCAAATTACTACGTGTCAGGTATGATTCTAACCAGCAGGGAGTTTGCCCCTGATACTCATTGATTCCAATTTTACTAAGGCCCCTTGATACCACACTTGGTCGAAGGCAGCCTTGATTTAAAGGGCTATTGCTCTCACCCCACCTCTGGAATTCAGCTCTTTTGTCCATGTTTAAACCACGGTAATGAGGTCAGGAACTGATTGGCCCTGGTGGAGCCCAAACTGGGCGTAGTTGGCCAGGTTATTGCTGAGCAGGTGCTGCTTGAAAGCAATGACACCTTCCGCCATTTTACTGATGATAGAGAGTAGACTGATGGGGTGGTAATTGCCTGGATTGGATTTGTTCTGCTTTTTATATACAGGAGACACTTAGGGTAATTTTCCACATAATCGGGAAAAAGTGATTGTTGTAACTTATTGAAACAGTTTGGCTCGGGGAGTGGCAAGCCATGGAGCACAAGTTTTCAGTACTATTGCCAGAATGTTGTCAGAGTATGGACCCGTTGGAGTATCCAGTATCTCCAACCGTTTCTGGATATCACGTGGACTGAATCGAATTGGTTGATGACTGGTAACTGAATCGCTGCGGATCACTGGAGAAGGCTGAGATGGATCATCCAATCAGCACTTCTGACTGAAGATTGTTGCGAAAGCATCAGCCTCATCTTATACACGGAAGTGCAGGGCTCTTCCATCATTAAGGATGGGGATATTTGTGGAATCTCTTACTCCAGTGAATTGTTTAATTGTCCCCAATGTTTCTCGACTAGACGTGGAAGGACTGCAGAGCTTAGATCTGATCCTTTGCTTGTGAGAACACTTAGCTGTCTATCACTTACTGCTCACGCTGTTTGGCGCGCAAGTAGTCCTGCTTGGTGGCTTCAAAAGGCTGACACCTCATTGTCAGGTCTGCCTGGTGCTGCTCCTGCCCTCCTGCAAACTCCATTGAACCTAGGTTGATCCTCTGGCTTGATGGTAATTGTTGCGAGGGGGATACGCCAGGCCATGAGGTTGTGCTGGTGCACAATTCTGCTGCTGTTGATGACCCAAGCAACTTATGGATATCCACATTTGAGCAGCTAGATCTATTCGAAGTCTGCCCTATTTAGCACCGTGATAGTACCACCCAAAATGGTAGAGATTATTCTCAATGTGCAGGTGTGACTTTGTCTCCACAATGACTATGCGGTGGCCGCTCTTACCGACACTGTCATGGATACTGGCTGATTAGTAAGGCTGTGGTCAAGTATGCATTTTCCTCTTGTTGGTTCCTTCACCATTTGCCGCAGAACCAGTCTAGCAGTTATATTCTTTAGGACCCGCCCAACTCGAGCAGTAATGCTGTAGCTGAGATACTCTTTGAGGTGGACATTGAAGTCCGCCACCCAGAGTACATCTTGCATCCGTGCTATCCTCAGTGCTTCCTCCAAGTGTTGGTCAGCATGGAGGAGTACTGATTCGTCAGTTGAGAGAGGCTGGAACATGGTAATCGGCAGGAGGTTTCCTTTCCCATATGCAAACTAATGCCAAGAGATTTCATGGGATACGGAGTCACTGTTGAGGACTCCAAGTGCAATTCCCTTCCAACTGTATCCCACTGTGCCGCCACTTCTGCTGTGTCTGTCCTGCTGATGAGACAGGAAATATCCGGGGAAGGTGATGGGGAGTCTGGGACATCGTCATACTCACAGAATCATACCGTTCAGACAATGTAAGGTTGTTGCTTGTCGAGTCTGTTTATTTCTATTCATTGTTTCCTGCCAGCTGTCCCATTCTAGAAACATGGCCATATATTCGCCCCAATCCACTAAGATTTGATTTTGCAAACTGGGCTTGGAGCTTTATCAACATTGTTTTCTGAAAATCCACGTGTTTTACATCCATTGCTTCTCTTTCATTTGTCTCCCAGTCTGTTTCTCAAACATAATTCCCATTTCGTAAATCTATCTTAGTGTTGTCTATGACAATTACTTGCAGCGCCAATAATTTCTTGAAAACCATTTACTTCCCATGTTCTGTGTTCCATGTACTCTATCATTTTCCCACACCGGACTTGGTTTTCCTTGTAATGTTAGAAAGTTCTGTGAAGACAAAACTGAAGTACTGACTTCATTGTTCTGCCATTTCCCTGTTCTCCATTTTCTAGTTTCAGATTGTAAGGAAGCTGCACTTGTTTTCTCATATTTTTGACATTGACATGATTTAACAAGTTATTACCTTTCACTCTTATAACCCTTGTGAATATACTATTCAGAAACCTATCAATTCCTGCCTAAAACTGTTCAATGATTGACGTTCCAAACCATACACTCACAGGAGCATAGACTCTGTGCCAACAGACATACAGCACGATCTATATTAGTCCCACTTTCCTACAGCAGGCCCATAGCTGGGAATGTTACAACACTGACAAGTGCTAGTCCAAGTACTTTTTAACAATCGTGAGGTTACCCGTGATAATTCCCCTCTCAGGAAGCAATCCCAGAACCCAACACCCTCTAGGTGAAAAAAATATTTTAATCCTCTCTGAACCTCAAACTCTTCACTGTAAAAGTGTGCTCCTTCGTTCTTGACACTCTTAATAAAAGGAACAGTTGCTGTCTATCCACCCTGTCCGTGTCGCTCATAATCGTATCCTTCTGAATTACGGACCCTTCAGCTTTCTCTGCTCCAAAGTAAACAACCCGAGCTTATCCAGCCTCTCTCCATAGCTGATATGCACCATCCCAGGGAACATCCTCATGAATCACCTCTGCGCCCTCTCCAGTACAATCACATCCTTCCTGGAATGTGGCTCCCAGAGCTACATACAGTATTCCATTTTGGCCGAATCAAAGCCCTGTATAGCTCTTATAATCTACACCCTGATTAGGAAACGCTACACCCAAGGTCCAATTCTTAACTAGCCCATTACCCTGTCTAGCCACATTCAGGGATGCGTGGAGAAGCACACTCTGAGGTTCCCAGTGTGCTGCCATTCATTGAGTCCTCCCCTGCCTGGTTCCTTCTCCCAAAGTGCATCACCTCATATTTATCAGGGTTACATTCTATCTGCCATTGATCTGTCCATCTGACCATTCTATCTGCATCTTCCTGTAACTTAAGGCCTTCCTCCTCACTGCTAACCACCCAGCCAATCTTTATGTCAAACATACATTTACTTATCACACCTCCCCCACTCTCCACCGAACCCCCTCCACATTCAGGTCTATATATTTTTTATGAATAACAGAAACAATAAGTGACACAGCACTGATCCCTGTGGTACACCAGGGGGCACTGGTCTCCAGGCACACAAACAGCCTTCTCTCACCACCCTCTGCGTCCTGCCACTAAGACAACTTTCATTGTAACTTGTCAAGTTATCCTTCATATTGTGAGATTTTACTTTATTTTTCAGTTTTCCAGGTGGAAAGTTTTTTCAAAGGTATCCTACAAAACAAAACAATCAACCACCTCAAACTAATGCAATCAAACCCATTGGATGTGACTTCACTCTGATAAAGTCATGATGAATATCCCTGAAATAACCTTGCGACTCTGATTGGAGTTCAATTTTCTCCTTCCCTCTTTTCTTCAGTAGTTTACTTAACAGTGGTCTAATACTCGCTTGTCTATAGTTACCTGGTCTGTCTCTCCCACCCTTACTTGGAAGTGGAATCGTATTAGCAGTTCTTCAGTTCTATGGCACCTCCCCTATGGTCCAATTCTAATTAAAATATTCAATCAGGGTCTTTCCTCACTTGACCCCAAAAGCCGACTGTGATACAACTCATTCGGACATGGAGTTTGGCTCATCTTTATACAGAACAAAACCTCAAATCCCTGCTCATATTTTACATCAATCTGTTCAAGAACTTTACAACCCATCTTCTTGAATTATGTACCTGCATCCTCCTTCTCCCTAGTAAAATAGATGTGAAGGTCTCATGTAACAATCCATCAATGTTCTCCAGCTTGACACACAGATTGCCCCTTTGGTTTCTAATGGACACTAACTCTTTTCTGATTACTCAGTTCTACTTTTTCGTGTAGAATATCGTGGGATTCTCCCTGATCTCTCTTTCTTGTACTTCTCCATGTCCCTCTGTTATTCAGTCCGCTCTATATTTCTAAGTTTCACTACAATCACCTCTCATGTTTGGAAACTCGAGATCACAGGCTGAGTTTCCACATCAGACAATCTTGCCATTTTAGGGATTAATCTGTATGATACCTTTTGCAGTTCCTTTATAGTCAATATATTCTTTCTGAGATTGGGACTCCGAACGATACACAATACTCTAAGTTTAGTCTCACCAACACTCGCTACAACTGGTGCACTACATCCTCTATATTCCAATTACATTCACAAGAATGTAAACCTAATTTTTACTTACCCATTTGCATGTATTCTTCCCAATACCTCTCGTTTTAACTTTTTTTTTAATGAGCTTACTCTGTAAGTTCTTAAAAAAGAGCTCCTGACTATCCAACTCCACATTATCCATTGGTTATTCATTGCCTATGTCTCCAGGAATCATCTTGAAACCATTCCAAAAAATGTTTGCCACTTCTGGTTTTCCTTTCATCGATACATTCTCACACTCCCCAGTTATGTTATTACCTCCTAAATATCTAGTAGCATGTTCTTTGTAATCGAGTCCAACAGACACCCGACTGCGCATGACAAGTTAACTGGTCTGAAGTTCACCATTCTCCATCTTCATCCTATCTTAAAGTGTTGGATGACATTTATAACCTTTGCCTTATCTAGATTGGCTAAATGACTTTCGGAAATGTGTCGGAAAATCAAGTGAAAATCCGCGATTCAATCAACATGTCTATTGCTGCTTCCTCTGAAATTCTTGTATGAAGTACATCTCGTCTGTCAGATTTATAAATACTCAATACAGTTTTCTTTTCAAAGATGACCTCAATATTGATAAGAATGATCTTAGACTTTACTTACACAAGTCCCATGGTCACTTGGTATTTCTGGACACTCTTCCATGAAGACAGACACAAAGAAACTGCTTCTTTTCCCTGTGATTTCTCTGTTCTCTGCAATAATTTATCGTGAACGCGCACCAACTGTTCCACATTTGACCTTGTTTTTAATTTTTTTCATACATTGATAGACGCTTTTTAGCAGTCGTTATGTTTTTCGTTCGTTTGCACGCTTTTACTCTTTCTGATTTTCTTCTCAGTTTCTTGGTCATCCTTTGCTGGGTCCTACATTTCTCTGAATCCACTGGCTCACTGCAACACTTGGCATTTTTCTAAGCTGCCTGCTTTCATCTAATACGTAGATGAAGGAGGGGTTGAAAGTGATAGTCGGAGAGGAGGGTGGACCAGATTGATAGGAAGGAAGGTGGACACAAAGGAACGTTCAAAAGGGCGGTGCTGAGTTGGAAGGTTGGAGTGAGATAAGATGGGATTAGGGGAAATGGGGAAATGGGGAAATCCACTGTGATTCCCTGTGGTTAGAGGATCCCAAGGTAGAAGATGAGGTTTTTTTCCTCCAGGCTTCTGGTGGCTCGGGTTTGATGATGGAGCAGGCCCAGGACCCTAATGTCCTTGGCAGAGTGGGAAGAGGAGTTAAAGTGCCCAGCCACAAGGCGATGGAGTTGGTCAATGTGGCTGTCCCAGAGATGTTCTCTGAAATGATCCACACATTGACCTCCTGCCTCGCAAATGTAGAGAAGACCACATTGGGTTTAATGGATGCAGTAGATGAGGCGTTCTGTCTCCCTTCATCACCTAAATCTTTCAACCCCACCTTCATCTACCTACCGCAATCCCAGCTAACTGCCCCCTGCCTCACCCCCTTCTCATTTATCCCTCAGCCCCTTGGCCCATGAGCTTCATTCCTGATGAAGGGATTATGCCTGAAACATCGATTTATCCGCTCTTAGTATGCTGCCTGACTGTGCTTTTCCAGCACAACACACTTCGACTCTGATCTCCAGCATCTGTAGTCCCCACTTTCTCCTCACAGCTTGATGGCTTGCCTGACTCAGATTTATAACGGTTACTTCAAATACAACAAAAACTATCGTGTACTCAAACAGCATAAAAGAAACAATTCATTATGTTCACTGTTCCCAAAAGATCCTTGATAACAAATTTTTCAATTAGCTCTGCTGATCACTCAACACCAATTCCTAAATTACCTGATCTCGAGCTCAGTGTTAGACATAATGTTAATGCAAACCATCTCACACGTGGTCACGAAATCCATTTTTCCCAGCATTAGCATTCACAGATCAGATATAACTTAAACAGTACACTATTACTGTAGTGCCCACAAATGTGAATATCTCATTTCCTGTTTTATAACATGTCCAGCATTTGCATTGCAACTTTCACTTTGATATATAACTCCCATCAATGTTTGCTCCTCATTGATCTTTTTGCGCTCCACCTTACTAGATTCTGTAGAATTTGAGCAATGTTGGCTCTGGGGAGATTAATAGTAGAGATCATCTCGCCACATCATTTATGATCTTGTCAAACATTAATTTCTCCAGATCTCCCGTTATGCTGTTGGAGTAGAGAAGGGCAATAATCTTCAAACAATGCTCTGTATTCTTCCAGAGAGCTGAGACAGCTCTAAGCTGGGTGGGAACCTTACAAGAGGCTGGTAAAGTGTTGCTGCTGCTGTACAGGGTCTTAGTGAGATCACATCTGGAGTAGTGTGTATAGATTTAATCTCTTCAATGAAGAAAGGATATTGTTATATTTGAAGCAGCTCAGAGTTGGTTCCCTCAGCTGATTCCTGCAATGAAGGTGCGAGCTTATAACGAAAGGGTGATCAGGTTGACCCAGTAGCCATTGGAGTTTACAAAAATAAAGAGGGTCCTATTGCAACATAGATGACAGCAGGAGTCAACAAGTGAAGCAAATTACGCAGATAATGGAGGAATCCATTCCGTTCTCCAGCCTGTTACACAGGAACAACAGGAGGATATTCAGGCCTTCGAACCTGTTACACCAGCATAGCACGAGGCTGTTCAGCCACTGGAGCCTGATGTATATTTACAGAAGGAGGCCATTCAGCCCCTCGAGCCTATAACGGTAGGCCATGCTGCACCAGTATCCTGTTACACAGCAACAGGATCAGTCCATTCAGTGTCCTCAAGTCTGTAACATAGGAACTGGATCCGGTCACACAGTGACTGGAGATTGTTACACTGGGATAACAGGAAGCCACTCAGACCCACCGAGCCCATTTCAAGGGAGTTGGATAAGGATAAAAACTATCTGACACTTCTTTCATGAGAAAGGAAGAGGTAATTCAGACGCATGTCTGTTGCATGGGAACAAGAGAAGACCAATCAATCCCTCAGTCCGATCTCTGGGATACACACGGAGACCATTCAGTATCTCCACCGGTTATGGGGAAGTATGAGAAGCCCCATCAGCCACTCAAAATGTTACACAGCAACAGGAGGATTCCATAATCCCCAAACTCCTAAAGCATCAACGGGATAAGGTCATTCTGGCCTTGGAGATGGCAACATGGGAACACCAGAAAGACGTCAGCCCATTGAGATTGTACACCAGCAGTATGATGAGTCCATTCAGCCACACATGCCTCAAACAGCAATTGGAGCAGATCTGTTAAAACCTTTGGCCCATTAAACAGGAATTCAAAGAAAACGTAAAGGTTTTCAAAAGGGAAGAAATTATAATAACTGTATACATTTGGGAGTAAAACGTAATGATAAATTATTGTAATTTAAGACAATTATTAGAATCCATTGTTGAGGACATTTGCAAAGTTAAACCACAATCCATCGGAGTCAACATGGTTTTACAAAGGATAAATCGAGTTTGAAGTATTTGCTTGAGTTAGTAAAAGATGTGACAAGCAAGGTGGATAGTAGGATTCCCGGAGATGGAATGTATCTGGTCTTCCTGAAGGCATTGGATATGTCGCTTCTCCAAAGAGTAAGTGGTAAGATCAGACAACATGGGTTTGGGAGTAATTTATTCGCTTGGATGGAGGATTGGTGAACCAACAAAATGCTGTCAGGTGGAATAAATGTGTCCTTTTATTTTGGCAAATGCAATTTGTGAGGTGCCATTGATTTCAGTTCTCATTTGCGATCGATAGTATTTTTGTACTCGGTTGGCGGGATAGAAAATACGATTCATTTTCAGGTGACACTAACATTGGTGGGAAAGTACTTCGGAATGATCATGCAAGATAGGTTGGGTGAATGGGCCAACATTTGGCAAGGAAAATTAAAGTGAATAAATATGGGGCTATTCAAGTTGGCCAGCATAATAGAAAGACAAATTATTATCTAAATGGAGAGAATGTTCAAAATGTTTAGGTACAGAGAGATCTGGGTGCCTGCTTGCATATCACAGAAAACCTACATGGGGGTACTGCAAGTAATGAGAAATGCAAACATAATTTCAGCGTTTATTTGTAAAAGGATAGAGCAGAAAGGTAGGGAGTGTTGGTGTAGCTATGCAAGGCATTAGTGAGGCTGCAACTGGAGTACAGTTTGGGTGTCCTGCAGAATGAGTTATTTCCATTGAAGGCAATTCAGAAGAGCTTCATTAGATTGATTCCACATTTGAAGAGAAATTGAGCAGTTTAGGACTATACTCTCGACTTTATAATAATGAAAGGAGATTTCATTGAGCTCTGTAAAATGCTAAAAGTAATTGAAAGTGTAGATGTGGAGAGGATTTTCTTTCCTGTGGCGCAATCTACAACAAGAGACAAGAGTTTTAGGATGGAGAAATGGCAGGAAAGTGGAACAGAGGCCGCGTTAACATCAGCCTCATTGAGGGGTTGGATTCCTCACAGATGCTCCTTGTTCTTATTCAACTCTTCGACTGTGTTGCCCAGGAATGGGGGAGGACTGGGTATCATACAGGAAGCAGGCACTCAGGAAAAATCAGTCTCAATCAGTTCGACAGAACGTAACCAGTAGGGTCACACAGTGACCAGCGCTGGGGTCTCAACTATTTACAATCTATATTAATGATCAGAAGGATGGAACAGATATACAGATGCTGAGTTTGGTGTTGTCGCTGTAATAAACAAGAGATTAAATTACCAAGAGAGGGTGGAGAGTCTGCAAATAGATTCAGATAGGTAAAGACAATAGATAAAAGATTGGCAGGTGGAATTTAACATGATATAACCTGTCATTTCATTACAGTTATAATGAAAGGCAGTATGTGACTGAAATGGAGAGGGATGACAGGACTAAATGATACTGTGTACTGGGGGAGTTCACTCAGATCCGTTCAGACATGGGAGGTTTTGCTCCAGCCCTGATCGTCTGCTCCTTGACACTCCAAATGACCCCATTGCTCTCTGTACACATGGAATACCTTGATGTGGTTGATTGGTGATGGGGATGATGTTTTGAAATGTGCATCAAAGAGATGGCCTTTATCCAAGGTATATTCATTTCTTTCTACGTGGAGACCCGATGACGATGGGAACAGCTGACTGCTTATGAATGAAGAAGCCGTGACTGCTGCCAGGACAGTGGGTATTTACCAACATGATGTAGTGTGCATGGGCACACTGTAACATTAATAGAGAGAGAGCTCCTTCAGTTCCTCTACCTCTCCCCATTGACATGGGTACTCTGCAGATGCCATGTACGCCATCGGGAATCCAACTATACTGGATACACCCGGCAGCTCCCTGCTGTGGGAGAAACAATGAGTTGACCTCATCCACCATATACATCCTCCGTCACCGTATGGTGATACTGATGTTGAGATACTGGGAGGTGATGGATATGTCACCTCGTCCTGCCTGGAAAGTTCCGAATCATAGAAGGTGAATGAAACTGTGACCCTAACAGGCACTTGCAGCACCGTCCTCCGCCTAATGTAAAGCTGCAGATCATGTTGAAGGAGGTAACACCGCTCTGTGACCAGCTCCTTGTTAAATCAGGGTCCCCTCACACTTTGATCCTGGGTTAGGTGGACCTTGGGAAGCTGTTCCTGGAAAACCCGGGGTGGATATAGCAGATCCCTTTCCCCACACACACTCACTCTGTGGTTTCAGAGCTTCCCCTCTCTGCAGCCTCTGCTCTGTTTGTTGATCATGTTACAGACCCAGATGTTGTAACTACAGTCCCCATGCTCCATCCCGAGTTGGGTCAGCAAATCCTCAGGTATCCCTGAATGTCTGAGGCAGCTCAGAGCACAACCTCCAGCAAACCATTCCCCAACCTCTCCACTAACGTTTCAATAACAGGAGTCAATCAGAAACCTCTTGGCTAGAGATCCCCGCAAAATATGTTAAGAAGGCCGCTTAGACCCTAAGCTTTCCTTATTTTGAATATAGATGGGAAGTGTGCATTCCAGACATGTTGTGACTGGTCAAACCACTCGACATTAAGCGAAATATAACATAATCTATTCAAATTATATAGTTAAAATCCAATAAAAGAAAAGAATATTTTGGGGTAGCTTATATGTTGGAACACTTACACAATAATAGATATCGTACCTTCTTGGTATACACTGCTTGACGAAAAGTTATATTCAAATTTAGATTCTTACATGCAATTTTCCGATCCAGGAGTAATCAACATCAACAAGAGATCTCAACGAGAAAAGCAGCTAGGGATCATGTATTGAAACTCCCAACCCTTCTGGGATCCCCAACAGTTTCTGAATGCTGCAGCTAAAAACCAAACGAGAAGACCTGATCTGGGAGAGCTGGCCACTGCCCTTCGATTGTCACCACCGTTTTAATGAAAATTAAAGGCCTCCTCAGTTATTTACTTAATGTGTGTTCAGACAGCAGTTCTTCACCTCTGCCTTTAGAACCTCTCTTCAAAAACAACCTAAGAGAAAATAACCTCTTTACAGTGATAGTAAACTCACAACTCCTCCTTTAATAAAATGATTCATCGTTAATTTTAGACCTACTAATCGTCCTGTATTTGTAGACTGAAATGCATATATAGGTAAAAGCAATGACTGCAGATGCTGGAAACCAGATTCTGGATTAGTGGTGCTGGAAGAGCACAGCAGTTCAGGCAGCATCCGAGGAGCAATAAAGTCGACGTTTCTGGCAAAAGCCCTTCATCAGGAATACCGGCAGAGAGCCTGAAGGGTGGAGAGATAAGTGAGTGGAGGGTGGGAGTGGGTAGAAAGTAGCATAGAGTACATTAGGTGAGTGGGTGAGGCGATGAAGGTGATAGGTCGGGGGGAGGGGGGAGTGGATAGGTGGAAAAGGAGATAGGCAGGTAGGATAGGTCATGAGGACAGTCTTGAGCTGGAAGTTTGGAACTAGGGTGAGGTGGGGGAAAGGGAAATGTGGAAACTGTTCAAGTCCACATTGATGCCCTGTGGTTGAAGTGTTCCAAGGCGAAAGATGAGGCATTCTTCCTCCAGGATTCTGGTGGTGAGGGAGCGGCGGTGAAGAAGGCCCAGGACCTCCATGTCCTTCGCAGAGTGGGAGGGGGAGGTGAAATGTTAGGTCACAGGGCGGTGTGATTGATCGGTGCGGGTGTCCAGGAGATTTTCCCGGAGATTTCTCCCTATGCTAGGAGCCGTCCAGACTCCCCAATGTAAAGACCACATGTCAAAGACTCCTTTAGGGCATTGGAAAGAGGTGAGGGAGGAGGTGTGGGTGCAAGTTTTACAATTGCTGAAGTGGCAAGGGAAGGTGCCAGGATGGGAGGGTGGGTTGTAGCAGGGCGTGGACCTCACCAGGTAGTCATGGAGGGTATGGTCATTGCGGAAGGTGGAAAGGGGTGAGGAGGGAAATATATCCCTGGTGGTGGGGTCCGTTGGGAGGTGGCTGAATTGTCGGCGAATAATTTGGTTTATGCGAAGGTTGCTCGGGTGGAACGTGAGCACCAGGGGCGTTCTGTCCTTGTTACGGTTGGAGGGGTGGGATCTGAGGGCGGAGGTGCGGGATGTGGACAGATGCGTTGGAGGGCATCTTTAACCACGTGGGAAGGGAAATTGCGGTCTCTAAAGAAGAAGGCCATCTGGTGTGTTCTGTGGTGGAACTGGTCCTCCTGAGAGCAGATACGGCAGAGGTGGAGGAATTGGGAATACCGGATGGCATTTTTGCAAGCGGTAGGGTGGAAAGAGGTGTAAACCAGGTAGCTGTGGGAGTCGGTGGGTTTGTAAAAAATGTTGGTGTCAAGTCCGTTGTCATTAATGGAGATGGAGAGGTCCAGGAAGGGAAGGGAGGTGTCAGAAATGGTCCAGGTAAATTTAAGGACAGGATGGAATGTGTTGGTGAAGTTGATGAATTGCGCAACCTCCTCACAGGTGCACGAGGTGGTACCAATACAGTCATCAATGTAGCGGACGAAGAGGTGCATATATTTATATGACATTAACTCTGAGCATACAAATGTTTACAACTAGTTTCGATTTCAGTCATTTTACTCCTGCCACAGAATACCTTTGTCTTTCTTCATCCAAGTCTCCACAACTTGTCAAAACTTAGGTTTTTCGCCCCATCACCTGTATGATTTCAAACTAAATGACAGCAATAATAAGCTCAATTGAAACAGATTGTTATTCTTCTCCCTAAACTTCTCCAAAAAACTTTAAGTGGTCACAATCAGTGATAAAGGTTTGTCTCAGTTATGGTATTCACAATTTAAATGCTGAAATGTTGTAATGCCAACGCCTAGCTGAAGGCTTCCTTCCCCATTGGGGAATAAATCTATTGATGTTTCCACTGGACACTCCAACCACACGTTACATAATGGAGCATTTCTCATTTCTCCAATAGTCCCAACGAATGACATACCTTCTCATGTCTCAGCATAAAAGAATTACATGCTTCTGTACCTCTTAATGCTCTAACCTCTTTACCCGCTACTGCTGGCCTATGCCAGTAAACCTTACTCTCACAGGGATATGTTTTGAGAAGATCTCGCACATTCTTCTCAATCCCTCACAGAAACCAAGCTTTGATTTCTGAACTAAGTCATCATGATCAGCCATTTCTGTTTCTAATCTTGCCATTCTCACTCTCTGCTCTTCCACATGAGTTCTCACGACTGCAGGAAGTGAATTGTTGAAATTCTCCAAAATACGAATCTCTCGAAGAGTGTCATAGCTTTGCTCTGTTTTTAATACCCTTACCCACTATTCAAAATTACTTTGTTAGATTCTTTCAAACACAACGTGTGTTTAACCAGGGATGCTATTTTAGATTCCAGAAACAGTGTCTGTCGGCTTCTGGCACAAGCTCATATGCACTTCAGATGGCTTTCTTCACCTCCTCCTATTCCCCAGACACCGCCTCCGATAGGGATGCAAATACCTATCAGCTTTGTTTGGATCAACTAAATCCACATAGTCACTGGGCACTGCATTAGTTTAGCCACTTTCTCAAATGAAATTAAAAAGTCTCCCCCCATCCTTCTTATCAAATTTAGATAATGTCTGGATGTATTTTAACAGATCCCTATCAGGCCTTTGGCGACTATACGGTTGCTCATCCTCACTATCCTCCTCATCCAGCCTACCGTCTACCTTCATCACCACCTTCTATGTCAACTTTCCTCTCTAATTACTAACTTTTGAAGTTAAATCGCTCTGCTTTTCTTCTTTCTTTTTCTCTCTTCCTTCTTCATTTTCTGTTCTTTTATTACTACACTTCATCATAATTCAAACAGTTTCAATTACTTCTCATTTTCACGTTGCCTCATTTGAAATTGAATTCTCGCCATTTCCAAAGATTCTGATGGCGTTTCCACCAAATGTAATTGCTGAGCTATAGCTGTAATTGTCTCTCATGTTCTCACAGACAAACACAACCCCAACTCCAACTTGTCTGCCAATTCCTACAGCTTTGCCTTCGTTACCTTTTGTAAAACCCCCAACTTCACTTCTTCCACACCCAGAGAACTCTCAATGACTGAAAGAATCTTTATACACAAAACACTGTTTAAACCAACCGAATTCAAAATTCGGAACTAAAGACACTAACAACTACCATACGCGACCTTTGAACCCAATAGCTTCCTAGGACATACTCTCCAGTGTCTGCATGAGCTTATTCTGGATTCTCTGGTTTCCTCCCACAACCCAAAAGTGTGCATGTCAGGTGAATTGGCCATGCTAAATTGTTTGTAGTTTTCAGGGATGTGTGCCTTAGTCGGAGTAAATGTGTAATAATAGGGTCGAGGAATGGGTCTAGGTAGGTTACTCCTCGGAGGGACGGTGTGGACTTGTTGGGTCGAATGGCCTGTTTGCACACTGAAGGGATTGTAATTCTATACCCAATTTGGTGTTACCGATTTAGAACCAGCCAAGAGTCCCCAGTTTGCTATAGACGAAACAGACTGACTCACAGTTTAAGAAGGTAGCTTGGATATGAAGCTTTTCGTATTTTAAAGGTAGATGTGAAGTAGGTGTTCTAGATGTGATGCTACTCGTCAAACCACTCACCATTAATTAAAACACAATATATTTATACACTCTAATGAAAAGCCATACAAAACGAAGAGGATGTTAGAATAACTTAACTATTGGAAACCTTAACCGAATAATGGATGCAGTACCTTCTACAAATGAACTGTTCCAATATACTAACATCATCTAAACACACTCCATGGTAAAAAGGAGCATTCAGACATACAGTTCTCCAATGCTGGAGGAAACAGCATCAAGTGAAGCTTCAGAGAGAAAAGCAGCTAGGGATAATTTACTAAAACTTCCAACCCTTCTGGGACACAAGCACATGGTGACTTACAACTGAAAGGAAAAACCTCGAAAGCCTGGTCTATGCGAGCTGGCCATTGTTACTACTATTTATTAAAAACCCTAAAAGCCCCGTAAGTTATTTACTAGAGCCGTTTACAGTAGCAGTTTGTCCTTTAAGATCTATTGCTAAAAAAAGGAGAAAATAACCTTTTTTCAAAAATAAAGTGACAGCATTGTCACACAATTTAGATTCCTGGTCCTTTACTCAATGGGCTTCCTTGGATTACTGATCGCAAGGTCACCTGAGTGGGGCAATCACAGGTACAGACCAAGTTACAAGGATGTGTCTCATAACTTCTGAAACGCGCCTGTCCATGGCCATCACATGAGACATAGCGGGAAATGAACAACAGCCTGACACACACCATTTCACTGTTTCTGAGCTACACAATGCCAGCACTCGATACACTAGGGAGACAAAACCCAAGGCCAGGGAAAGATACAGAGAGACAGAGAGATTCACATTAAAGACAGAAACAGACAGTTAATTAACTGGGAAGAGGTTGTGGAAATATGGGGAAAAAAGCCAGAGCAGTGGAACTGACTGGAGAAGATCTTCGAGAGTAAAATTACAAGAATGAGAACATTGAATAAAGGCATTGTCAGAATGGTTTGTTATATCAAATTCTGAATCTGCTTGACAGAACACCACAAACAACATAAACTGGGACAAGATGACAGCCCAGCATGGAGAGCTGTGCAGACCATGCGAGTGTGTTGCTCAGTAAACTGCACGATCTGCCCAGCATGGAGAGCATTTTTTCTTTACGATCATATGCTAACTATACTCGCATCAGATTACTATCTCCAATGGGAAGGTTCGCTCTCTCTGCGCGCGCGCGCGTGTGTGTGTGTGTTCATCAGAGATGGAGAGAGAGTGTGTGTGTGTGTGTGTGTGTGTGTGCGCTCGCGCGATTGGAGTGGTTGAATGCGAAATTCGTTGTTTGAGAAGGAACACACGTGAAAGAGACTATTTTAAATAGGAACAACTGGCAGGCTTTTGGATAATCGACAGAGAGAGAACGAGGGAAGTTTCATGGACAGATGAGGTAAAGTGTTTCAGAATATTAAAATAAAGGCATTGCCAGACACAATAGCAATATACATTGGCGTGCACATGAATGACAGATGATGGGAGTTTGGTGTGAGTTCGAATCAGATTTGCTTCAGCAGGTTTGAAGCGTGGAGCATCAGCAAAACATTATTAACTTCATTAAGACTGTATTTTATAAATCAAGGTTTAAACAGGAGATGGAATAAGCCAGTGAGATACATTGTGGAGTGATAAGTATTTCAAGTTAGAAATGGTCAGGGCATGGCGTCAGGAATCAGCTTATGGTCAAAGGGATCACCCACAGTTATGACTCGTCTGCTTCAGCCGCAGATATTGGCCAGGGTTGGGATGAAACCACTGGAAAAAAGTGGAATTTGTAACCAGAACAGTAGATAGTGACCTTCACACTCTTAATATTTAAATAACAAAGGCAAAGATACAATACATTGCGGTTCTCCGCAGAAACTGATTAAGTCAACATAGAGACCCATGAGTAACACTTCCAGAGCAGAGGGAGACAGTAATTGAACACCTTCATTGATGTAGTTAGTAGTGGTCTGTAGAGTAAATATCTGGATCCAGAGTTTCAACAGGAACAATAATAGTGGCCAGAAGTGTAGACTATATGAAAGAACAGTAATACAGTCATAACTGGTTTATAGAAAAAAATCTGGACAGTGACACTTACCAGGAACAACAACGATAGCCAGGAATGGATAATAAAAATATTGAATAATGCGAAGAGCATAATAAATCTGCAATGATAAGGACAACCAATAAAGTGCAAAAAGATACCAAACATAATCGGATAAACTCCTGCCTGTTGTTGGAATATACCAGTCTACTGTTCTCAGATTCTGATCCATGTTTGGAACATTCCAGTCTAATGTTCTACGATTCTGATCTCTCCTCCCCCTCTCTCTGGATCTGCTGATCCCTGTCAGTGCTGTCGGTGACGGTCCCGCTCATGTTATGGAATAACACATTGAACGCCGCCCATTTATCTTTTAAAGATGAAAACCCTCCACTAGGATAATTACAATCCATGAAGACTGACATTAATCACTGTCACTGAACAAACAGGCTCAGTTAACCAGTTCCATACATCACTTTTCATATCACTATAAAAGGGAAGAATTACTGGTTTTGGATGGAATGGATAAGAATTGCTGTGGGATGGATCATAAATCTGTCAATTTCTTAATCATTTTTTCTTGCATATGAGAGTATTAACAGGACACTGCAGGGGTCTATATATGTTCCACTCTGTTTATGACAGGAAGCATTTACAAAATAAAAAACGTCAGGTGGCCAAGTTTCTAGATACCTTAACACAAAGTATGATACTTATTACCTGGTGTGAGGTTACTCCTGCTTTTAATGCCCTGTTTTCAAATTCTCGCATAACATTGAGACAGAGCACTGAGACTGCTGGTCACGAACAGGCCGAAGCAATTCTGTCCCTATGGGCATCTTACAGAAGGAAAGGAGAAAGTCATTCAGTCCATATTAGCCTGTTGCTACTTGTAAAGGTGGAACGCTGGAACATTAGCACATTTTGCAAACAAAATCATTCAAAATAAAAGGATGTGTCGCTGCAGCTGTATGAGGTGTTACTGAGAGGGCACCTGGAGAACATTGTGGTATTTGTGTTTCGGTAACTGAGAAGGGATGGACCTCCATCAGATACAGTTTAAGGGCTGCTCATAATCCAGGGGTTGCTGTGTCATTTAATGTCTCGTGGCTGTTGTAAAGGGACAGGAGGAGCCTATTCAGCCTCTCGAGCCTGTTACAGAGGGGCAGGAAGTGTTTACTTAACATTTCAAGTCTGTTACACATAAATATTAGTTTTAAATTAGTTTTGGAATAGGAAAGACCTGATGTAAACATCAAAGTTCTAACTTTGAACGAGGCCAATTTTGAAAGTGTTAGGCGAGCCCTGTTAGGCATATGTTAGATAACAGAGCTGAAATCAAGTGAATCCCCAGAGCAGTATAAGGGCAATAAGTGTATAGACAACGGTGAAATCGGGCCAGAAAAATGTGGACACGGGTTGGCTTTAGAAATAGGGTTAACGAGGTATTGACGAAACTCTACAAATATGTTAGTGGCAAAAGATTAACTAGGGAGAAAGTAGGGCACCTGAAAGATCAGTAAGGCTACCTATGTGTGGAACCACAAGAGATGGGAAAGATATAAAACAAGTATTTCCCCTCAGTATTTAGTGTAGAGGAGGTTACAAGAGCGAGAGAATGAAGAAATGTATAGTGATATGTTGAAAAGTATCTATATTACAAGGAGGTGTTGGACATTGTAAACACATAAAGGTGAACAAATCCCTGGGACCTGATCAGCTGTATCCCAGAAGATTGTGGGAAGCTAGGAAAGAGATTGATCAGCCTTTTACTGATATATCAGTATCATTGATTTCCACAGGTGAGGCGTCAAAGACTGGAGAGCTGCTAACATAGTGTCATCAGATAAGAAAGGAACGAAAAACCAGGTATCTATAGACTGGTGAGCCTGACGTCAATTGTGACTAAATTGTTGGAGGGGACTTTGAGGGAAAGGATGTGTATGCATTTGGAAAAACAAGGACTAAAGAGTGCTTTGTACAGTGGACATCACGTCTCACTGACTCGGTGGAATTTTGTGACGAAGTGATGAAGATGATTGATGAAGGCAGGACAGTGGATGTTGTCTTTATGGAATTCAGTAAGAAAAGCAAAATGTTCTACATGGTAGACTGGTTAACAAGGTTAGACTACCTGGAATCCAGGGAGAGCTCAACATTTAGATCCAAAATTTTCTTGAATATTTGAGACGGGGTGTGACAGTGGACATTTGTTCATTGAACTGGAGACCTGTGACCAGTGGTGTGCCACAAAAGTTAATAATGGGTCCACTGCCTCTTGTCACTTATACAAATCATTTGCATTTGAGTATATGAAGTACGGTAAGTAAGTTTGTAGATAATTACAAATTTGGTGGTTTAGTCGACAGTGAAGAATGATATCTCAGAACAAAGTGGAAACTTGATTAGGTGAGCCGAGGGGTGGCAGATTGAGTTAAATTTAGATAAATGTGAGGTTTTGCATTTTGGCAAGACAAATCAGGGCAACATATGTAGGTAGGGTCCTGTCAAAAGTTGCCAATCAAAGAGAACTCCATTGAAATTATAGAATCACTACAGACATGAAAAAGGATTTCGGCCCATCGAGGCCACACTAACCCTCTAAACAGTATCCCACTGACCAAACCCCTACCCTATCCCTCTGAGCCTGCATTTCCCATGGCAAATCCACCTCGACTACACATCCTTGGGTACTTGGGGCAATTTAGCATGGCCAATCTACACTTGTTTGAATATCTTTGTACTGTGGGAGGAAAACATAGCACCCAGAAGAAACTCACGCAGACACGGGCAGAATGTGCAATCTCCACACAGGCAGTCATTCAAGAATGGAATTAAACCTGGATCGCTGCGCTCTGAAGCAGCAATGTTAGCCACTGAGCTACTGTGTCACCTTGTGGTGCAGGTTCTCCGCTCCTTGACATTTCCGTCACAGGAAGACAGCGCAGTGAAGAAGGCACTATGTGATCTTCCTTTTATTGATACGTGCTTTGAGTCTATGCGTTTGCATGACATGTTGAATCTGTACAGGACATTGGTTTGGCCACTTTTGTAATACTGCCTTTAATTCTGGTCTCCCTGCTGTCGGAAAGACGTTGTCAAACTTGAAAGGGTACAGAAGAGATTTACAAGAATGTTGCAGGTGTTGTAGGGTTAGTGTTACAGTGAGAGTTGAATAGGATGGGACTATTTTTTTCGTTTTAAGGCTGAGGGGTGACCTTCAAGAGGTTTATAATATCATGATGGGCATAGATAAGGTAAACAGTCAATGTCTTTACCCCAGGATAGGCGAGTTGAAAATTACAGGACAAAGGTTTAAAGTGAGAGGAGAAAGATTTATCAAGGGAAATGAGGTACAACACTTTCAAAGAGAGACTCCTGTGTTTATGGACTGAGCACCCAAAAGAGGTGGTGGAGGCAGACACAGCTACACCATTTAAAAGACATTTGAATGGGTACGTGCATGGGAAGGTTTTAGAGGGATATAGGCCAAGTGCTGGCAAGGGGGACGAGATTAATTTAGGATATTTGGTCAGAATGGATGACTGGATCGAAGGGTCTTTTTCCGTGCTGTACATAACTGAGACTCTATTGACTCTTGAGTGTATAACACAGGAACGGGAAGAGGCTACTCAGGTTCTGAATTCTCTCAGTCAGCTTGTTTGCTCAATCAGAGAGTCAAATATAAAAATACATCATTCAGATTTTGATGGTGTTTTACAGAAGCAGGAGAAAGGCTTTTAGTCTAGAGAAGCTGGAAGGAATGTGAAGAGGTCATTCAGTCCCACAAATCCATTCCACAGGAGCAGCAGTTGAGCACAGAGCGATTGGAGCCTGTTAGTCCGTACAAAGAGGAGGACATCTACTTGAACAAACCTTGGATCAGGAGGCATCACTCACTTGCTCAAGACTGGCACTTAGGGACAGGAGGCATTCACTCAACTGCTCGAGATTGGGACACAGGAACAGGAGGGAGTCATTCAACTGCTCGAGACTTGGACACAGGTACAGGAGGGAGTCACCCAATGCTCGAGACTGGGACACAGGAACAGGAGGCAGTCACTCAACTGCTCGATACTGGGTCACAGGAACAGGAGGGAGTCATTCAACTGCTCGAGACTGGACACAGGAACAGGAGGGAGTCGCGCAACTGCTCGATACTGGGACACAGGAACAGGAGGCAGTCACTCAACTGCTCGAAACTGGGACACAGGAACAGGAGGGAGTCATTCAACTGCTCGAGACTTGGACACAGGTACTGGAGGGAGTCACTCAACTGCTTGAGGCTAGGACACACGTACAGGAGGGAGCCATTCAACTGCTCGAGACTGGGACACAGGAACAGGAGGCAGTCACGCAACTGCTCGAGTCTGGGCACAGGAACAGGAGGTGGTCATTCAACTGCTCGAAACTGGGACACAGGAACAGGAGGGAGTCACGCAACTGCTCGAGACTGGGGCACAGGAACAGTAGGGATTCACTCAACTGCTCGAGACTGTGACACAGGAACAAGAGGCGGTCACTCAACCGCTCGAGACTGGGTCACAGGAACAGGAGGTGGTCATTCAACTGCTCGAGACCGGGACATAGGAACAGGAGGTAATCACTCAAGCGCTCGAAACTGGAGCTGGCAAATCTGGAGTTTTGTGAGGCCCCAGGATCCTGTTACGCAGGAACAGCAGGAGGTGACTCATTCCCCACCAGCTTTGGGCACTGGGAGAGAAAGGGAGTTTTCCTGTTACAAACAGAAATAGATGAATAAATTGCATTCGTAGTCCACACAATCCTGCCCCACCATTTACTAAGAGCACGGCAGATCTGATAGTGATTCCCTCAAGCCATTTTACGGATTCTGTCCTCTCTGCAGCCTCTGCTCTATTTGTTGGTCATGTTGCAGACCCAAATGCTGTAACGACAGTCACCATGACTCATTTAGAGGGTCAGATCTAATCGGATGAGTCAGGATTTGAAGGGTCTAATTACAAGATTAGATTAGATTAGATTACTTACAGTGTGGAAACAGGCCCTTCAGCCCAACAAGTCCACACCGCCCCACCGAAGCGCAACCCACCCATACCCCTAATCTAACACTATGGGCAATTTAGCATGGCCAATTCACCTAACCTGCACATCTTTGGACTGTGGGAGGAAACCGAAGCACCCGGAGGAAACCCACGCAGACACGGGGAGAATGTGCAAACTCCACACAGTCAGTCACCTGAGGCGGGAATTGAACCCAGGTCTCTGGTGCTGTGAGGCAGCAGTGCTAACCACTGTGCCACCGTGCCGCCCTGAAAACACAAAATATAGGCATTGCCAGGTGTTTTGTTGTCTCACATTAGCAATCCAACTCACATAACCAGTCCATCCATAATACATTCAGAATGGAGCACTGTGTAAATCCGGGCCAGAGTGGAACTCTGTGCAGCCCACACCAATGCTTGATCTATAATCCTGGACTAAATGTCCAGCGTGAGGAGCTGTGCAGACTGTACTGGTTCATTCATATATAAACCCAGGCTATTGCATTGCTCAGTAACACAGTTAGATCACTGCCAAGTGTGGGGAAACTTGCAGCCGATGCTGGCAGTGACAGGATGTGCAGCTCCCATCTATTTACAGCTTTACATCTCCATTGCACCTTGACAAAGGGTTCTGTGGGTGTGAAAATCACTGGGAGGGAGAGATGTAAATTGAAACAGTTTAAATACCAACAATTCCGATTCAGGCGCATATCACTCCAGTATTTAAAGATGAAATAACTGAGATAATGTTGAGTAAGTTTTTGTGGATGGTGCAAAGAAGTAAGAAGGGGTTGGTGATGTTATAGTGGTTGCACTATAAGCCTCCAAATAATCAATGGGAATTAGAGAAAAAAAATATGCAGGTTGACTGGGGAGACTTGCAGGAGCAATAGGATTGTCATAATCGGTGATTTTTAATTATCCTAACATAGACTGGGAATTCCAGAGGTTTAAGGACTTAGAAGGAACGTAATTAGTTAAGTGTGTTCAGGAAAGTTTCCACAAGCAGCATATAGAGGGTCCTACTCGGGAAGGGAGAAACTCGACCTACTGTTGGGACATATGGCAGGATAGGTGACGGAGGTAAAGTGGGGGAACATTTTGGGACCGGTGACGAGAATTGTATTAATTTTAAAATAGTTATGGGAGGGACAGAATTGGTCCACAGATTCAAGTTGTAAATTGGGGCGAGTTGAATTTTGTAGGAGTTAGACAGGGACTTGCAAAGGTTGATTGGAGTAGCTTGTTTCCAGGCAAAAGGATCTCTGGTAAGTGGGAGGCCTTTAAAAGTGAGATAACTCGAGTTCAAGGTCTATATGTTCCAGTGAGGGTGAAGGGAAAGTGAGGCAGGAAGAGAGAACCCTGGATGACAAGAGATATTGAGGCTCTGACCAGCAAAAAAGGAGGCGTGGCTCAGGTTCAGCCAGCTGGAATCAATGCAATCTCTGGAGAGACACAAGGGATACAGGAGTTTACTAAAGAAGGAAATCAGGAGGGCGAAAAGGGGGTATGAGATAGCCTTGGCTGAAAAAATTAGAGTGGTTCCAAAGATGTGCTTTCAGTATAGTAAAGAAAAAGAACGATTAGAGAGAAAATAGGACGCCTTAAAATCCAAAGTGGGAATTCATGTGTAAAACCACAAGTTGTGAGCGATGTCCTCAAATTCCCCTCTGTGTTTACCATGAAGAAAGTCATGAAGTTCTGTGACCTTTGGGAGGGTGTGGGGGTGTGTGGTTAGTTACCATATATTGGTACCGTTAATATCACAGTAGACGTGCTGTTGGATATATTAGAATGCATAAAGTCAGATAAATCTCTTGGTCCTGGCCAGATATATCCAAGAACACTGCAAAAGGATAGAGAAGACAGGTCAGGGGCCAAGGTCCCGGAAGACTGGGCGGTAGCAAATGTTGTGTCCTCAATCAAGAAGGGCTGCAAAGAAAAACCTGGGAAATATACACTCGTAAGCTTCACATCTGTTTCCGGTAAACCACTTGAGAAGGTTCTGAGAGGTAAGATGTGCTTGCATTTGGAAAGACAGAGTTTGACTTGGAGCAGTCAGCATAGCTTTGTGCATGTCAGATCATGCCTTACAAATTTTGTTCGAGTTTTTTTATGTCGTGACCAGGAAGGTTGACGAGGGCAGGGTGGTGGACATAATCTATATGGATTTCAGTGAAGCCTTTGATAAGGCTCCACATGGCAGGCCGCTCGAGAAGGTTAGATCACATGGACTCCAAGGTAATATGGCAAATTGGCGACACAGTTGGCTTGGCGTTAGGAAGCAAATGGCTATGGTGGACGGATGCTTGTCGGACTGGAGGCCTGTGACTAGTGAAGTGCCTCAGGGGTAAGTGCTGGGCCCATTGCTGTTTGTTATCTATATCAATGATTTGGACAAGAGTGCACAACGCAAGGTTAGTAAGTTTTCAGATGACACTAAAATAGGAGACATCGTTTACAGTGAGGAACATTATCAGGAATTGCAGCAGTACCTTGATCGACAGGGGAAGTGGGCTGAGAAATAGCATGTGGAGTTTAACATAGATAAGTGTGACGTCTTGCATTTTGCAAAGTCAAATCCAGGTAGGATTTTAATGATGAATGAGAGGGCCTGAAGGAGTGTAGTGGAACAAAAGGGCATTAGAGATTAGGTGCACAGTTGTCTGAAATTTGAGTCACAGATACATAGGACAGTGAATAAGGCTGTTGGCACACTGGCCTTCATCAGGGCATTGAGTATAGAATTTGGGACGTTATGTTGCAGTTGTACAGGATATTGGTAAGGCTGCAGTTGGAGTATTGTGTTCAGTTTTGTTCACTTGCTGTAGAAAGGATATTATTGAATTAGAAAGAGTATAGAAGAAATTTACTAAGATGTTTCCTGGGCTAAAGGCTCTGAGTTATAGGCAGAGGTTGGACGGGTTAGACCATTTCTTTACAGTGTAGAAAACTGAGGGTGTTCTTATAGAAGTGTAACTCTTATAAAATCATGAGAGGCGTGCATGGGGTGAATACTTCAAATTTTTTCCCAAGGTTGGGGAATCAAGGTCTAGAGGACATCCATTAATGTTTGGAAAGGAAAAAATATATAAAAGGAACCTGAGGGGCAACTTTTTTACACAGAGTGTGGTACGCATATGGACTGAGCTGCCAGTGGAAGTGGTTGATGTGGGTACAATAACAACATTGAAAAGGCATTTGGACAAGTACACAGATAGGAAAGGATTAGAGGGATACAGAACAAGAGCAGGGAAATGGAGTGAGTGTGGATGGACACTTTGGTTGGCATGGACCAGCTGGGCCAAATGGTCAATCATACTGGCAGTCTCGTGCAGTATAAGTGTAAATGAGTGTTTGGAGTGGAGACGGTGGGGCGGGGGGTGAAAAAGAGAAAAAATGTCATGGAAAGATATGTTCCCTAGTTTCAGAATGCTGAAATGAAGACATTTCGACAGTATCATGCAACACGGGTCAGTATTATGAAGAAGTATGAGTGAATGGGATATTGCTGTGAGTTCAGGCGATGGAGAGCTTTGGATGAGCATTTGTTGTGCAACTGTGTAACTGGGAGTGAGGACAGCAGAGTCTTCGCCTCACTGGGCTGAATCTAACAAAACACTGTCTCAGTGACATTTTCATTGAGTGTGACAGAGGGGTTGCCTGCACGAGGCCGAGCTAGTTTCCTGGTGCGATCTTACCAAACTCACCTCATTATCTACACACCCCACCCCCTGGTGTCCATCTGAGTGAATGCCAGCCCGAATCTCCCACCCATCATGGCTGGAGGTACTCACTATTGCAGGGATGCCCCTTGATATCTGTGATCCATGGCACTGGTGCCATCTTTAAAAAGCCAATGGGTACACTGTTGTGCTTTCTCATTTCAGAGCTCCCCTGCACAGTTTACCCAGAGCATGGCAGCTAAGGGGAAATTACACCTTGGTTTGTCAACAGGGGCACGGAGGTCCTGGTGGATTGGCTAGTACAGAGCGGGAAAATTCTCTTCCCAGAGGGATCACATCACCAGACCCACCGAGCATGGTCTGAGCTCACCACCCAGCTCAGTGCAATATCTGCGGTCTGAGGAAATATTCAGCAAAACAGGACAACCATCAATAACCTTCCCTGATCTGTCATGATAAAAGTCACTGTATTCTCTCTGCTCCCTCACACTCACTGTATGTCACCGGCCCCCGAACAAGGCTCCTGCTCCAACACTCTCACCACTGCATACAGCACCTTCCCTCTCTTTCTCTCTTGCCTTTCTAATGCCCCCCACAGAGTTATATAATATTTTGGAGAATGCCAATTATGGAATGTTCCAGATAATATTCCAACTTATTCCCACTTACAGAAAAATGGCAGTGCCCCAGTGTGTAACACGTAAAATGATGGAGTAGAGATGTGCGTTTTTCAAATCACACACAATTAATATCCATCATGAGGCCATTCAGCACTTTAAACATGCTCCGACATTCAATAGGTTTAGGTGTGATCTGATGGTTTTCTCAGCTCCATGTTACAGGAACTTTCAGTCATTTAACCCCCAGCTTCCTGTTACCGAGCAGACGATTCTCAGACACGTTTTAACACGGGAGTTTTCTAGCATGTGTTCAGAAGGCATTTCCCATGGGGACGGACTCTCCTAACAATATATTTCATCTGCTTTATAAATTCATGCAACAGTCATCATGCTTTCCACAAACCAATCAAAAACATGTCGTTATTTTATGATTATCGATATCGAATCACAATTAGTCATTTTGGTTATTTCACTTGTCTCACCTTATTGTATTCAGCCAAAGACAGCTTTCAAAAACTTGACTCATTATGAAATACAATTTCTAGAAGAGAACGTTTTTATCCTCAACCGTTATCATGACGATTATCGCAAATATACCTTTTACCTTGTCATGAATACAAAACAAGTTAAAGTCTTCAAACGGACAGAAGAAAAACAAAAAATAAACAATAAACAATAAATAAATAATATGGCTCAGCATGACAAAATGATAATTCTCGTTCTTCGAGAGCATTACACATTCACATGTTCATAATTCTTCATATTAGATTCATTAGACAATATCGGCATGGCTATATAAAAACCCTTTTTAGATTGGCAGATAAGCCTGTATCACAGTAATCCAAAAAAGTGTTGCCATATCTAACATAAGTCTCTGCTTTTTGGTGCACCATACTGGTGAGAAAGTCCAAAGGGATATTCTCCATGATGAGCTTACAAGGACCAAACAGACCCGGGGGCTTTTCAGACATCCAACATAACAGAATATTTTTCCTAGCACAGGAAGTATGCGGGAGATACTAAACGAGTATTTTGCACTAGTATTAATTGTGGAAGACATAAAAGGTAGGGAAATAGATGGTGACACCTTGCAAAATATCCAAAATACAGAGGAGGAAGTGCTGGATGTCTTGAAACGGGTCCCCAGGACCTGATCAGGTATACCCTACAACTCTGTGGGAAGTTTGAGAAGTGATTGCTGGGCCTCTTGCTGAGATATTTGTAATATGGATAGTCACAGGTGAGGTGCCGGAAGACTGGAGGTTGGATAACGTGGTGCCACTGTTTAAGAAGGGTGGTAAGGACACGCCAGGGAACTATAGTCTAGCGAGCCTGACGGTGGTGGGCAAGTTGTTGGAATGAATCCTGAGCGACAGGATGTGCATGTATTTAGAAAGGCAAGGACGGATTAGGGATAGTCCACATGGCTTTGTGCGTGAGAAATCATGTCTCACAAACTTGATTTAGTTTTTTAAGGAAGTAACAAAGAGGATTGATGAGGGCCAAGGGGTAGATGTGATCTATATGGACTTCAGTAAGGGTTTTCATAAGGTTCCCCGTGGGCAACTGATTAGCAAGGTTAGATCTCATTGAATACAGGGAGAACTATCCATTTGGATACATAACTGGGTCAAAGGTAGAGGACAGAGAGTAGTGGTGGAGGGTTGTTTTTCAGACTGGAGGCCTGTGACCACTGCAGTGCCACAAGGATCGGTGCTGGATTCACTAATTTTTATCATTGACATAAATGGTTTGGATGCGACCAAAAGAGGTACAGTTCGTAAGTTTGCAGATGACACCAAAATTGGAGGTCTAGTGGAGAGCGAACAGGTCAAATCAGATTACAACAGGATCTTGACCAAATAGCCATTGGGCTGAGAAGTGGCAGATGGAGATTAATTGAGATAAATGTGAGGTGCTGCATTTTGGGAAAGCAAATCTTAGCAGGACTTATACACTTAATGGTAAGGTCGCAGGGAGTGTTGCTGAACAAAGAGACCTTGGACTGTAGTTTCATAGCTCCATGAAAGTGGACTTGCAGGTATATAGGATAGTGAAGAAGGCATTTGGTATGCTTTCCTTTATTGGTCAGAGTATTGAGTACAGGAGTTGGAAGATCATGTTGCGACTGTACAGGACATTGGATAGGCCACTGTTATAATATTGTGTGTAATTCTGGTTTCCTTCCTATCGGAAAGATGTTGTGAAATTTGAAAGGGTTCAGGAAAGATTTGCAAGGATGTTGCCAGGGTTAGAGGATTTGAGCTATAGAGAGAGGCTGAACAGGCTGGGGCTGTTTTCCCTGGAGCGTCGGAGGCTGAGGGGTGACCTTATAGAGGTTTACAAAATTATGATGGGCATGGATAGGGAAAATAGGTAAAGTCTTTTCCCTGGGGTCGGGGAGTCCAGAACGAGAGGGCATAGGTTTAGGGTGAGAGGCGAAAGATATAAAAGAGACCTACAGGGCAACTATTTCAAACAGCGGATGGTACGTTTATGGAATGAGCTGCCAGGTGAGGTGGGGAAGGCTGATGCAATTGCAACATTTAAGAGGCATTTGGATGGGTATATGAATACGAAGGGTTTGGAGGGTTATGGGCCGGGTGCTGGCAGGTGGGACTAGATTGGTTTGGGATATGTGCTCGGCATGGATGGGTTGGAGTAAAGGTTTCCATGCTTTACATCTCCATGACTCTATGACTTATATTAATGTCTGTTTTTGGTGTACCATACTGGTGAGGAAGTCCAAAGGGATATTTTCCATGAGGAGCTCACAAAGAACAACAGCCCCGAGGAGTTTTCAGACATCCAATACAACAGAATATTTTTCCTAGCACAGAAAGTAAGGATTTTTTTCCCCATATGCATCTGCGTAAGATACTCTGGACAGGCCCAGGAAAAGAGAAACTGTCCATCTCCAATTCGGTCCCCAAGACCCACTGTGTCAAACCTAACACAGTGCTCCAAAATATACGAAGCCTGCAGCAGGACCACATGCAATGAGTAAGAGTGTCTGTAGTCATTCTACATTTACGACATGCTGAAGATAATCCCATTTTGAATTTTGAGAGAAACAATGGTGTCAGATAGACCCTATGAAGAATTAACAACTCCATGGAATGGGTCCAATTACAGATCGAAATCCTTTGAGCATTTTCAAAATATCTTCCCATGTCTCCGAAGAGATCTAAACCCCCAACTCTCTCGCACAGACGTCACGAAGCTGCACAGTCTTGTCTGAGGGGACACGATCCAACTGATGATAAAGGGTACTGACAGAGAGTGTATTCTTAGCAAAAAGAACCAATCTCTCGGTATCAGATCTACAAGTGTCAGTTAAAAGTTTTTTTTTTAATCAAATCTCTAATCTGGAAAAAAACAGAAGAAGTCTCTCGTAGGTAGTCCATACTTACGAGTTATTTGACCAAATGATATCATTGTTTCTCCCTCAAGTAACACGTGGTGGCTCAGTGGTTTGCACTGCTGACTCACCGCACCAGGGTCACAGGTTTGGTTCCAGCTTTGGGTGACTGGCTGTGTGGAGTTAGTATATTCTCAACTGTGTCTGCGTAGGTTTCCTCCCACAGTCACAAACATGTGCAAGTTAGATGAACTAGCCATTGCTAAATCGCTCATAGTGTTTGTACGTTGGGGCATTAATTAGGGTAAATATAGATGGTAGGGGAATGGGTGTGGGTGGGTCACTCTTCAGAGGGTCGATGTGGACTTGCTGGGCCCAAGAACCTGTTTCCACACTGTAGGGATTCTACTAATTGTAAATCACCCAAGCAAGGTATCCCCCCTCGCTGCCCACAGTTTAAACCTGGAATCCATTATCCCCGGTTGACAACCCGGTATTCCAATTATAGGGGTAAGAAACATGTTTTTGGCTGTAGTGTCCTCGATCTGACGCATTGTCCTTCAAGTTTTATCAGTATTGATCATCATTTGTTTATGACAATACTCCATAAACATTGTCATTTTTTCGAAGAACAACAGACGAATAAGGGTTCACTTTGTCTGAGAGGGCTCAATGTCTAGCCATATCGATGCCGAGACCTCAGCGGCCCAGGCACTCACATACGATGCAGAAAAACGTAATTGCTTGCTTTTGATCGGGAAATCAACTCCCCACAATCTGTGGGGTCGTTGCAATTTTGTTAGCTTGATAAAGAATCGTTTATGGTGCCAAATAAAAGAGCTTAACCAGCCATCCTTTTTTTCTAAAAAAAACATCTTAGATTAAATTACCTACAGTGTGAAAGCAGCCCCTTCGGCCCAACAAGTCCACACCAACCCGCCAAAGCTCAACCCACACAGACCCATTCCCCTACACTTACCCCTTCACCTAAAACTACGGGCAATTTAGCATGGCCCATTCACCTAACCTGCCCAACTTTTGGACTGTGGAAGGAAACCGGAGCACCCAGATAAAACCCACACGGTGAATGTGCAAACTCCACACAGTCAGTTGCCTGAGGTGGGAAGTAAACCCGGGTCACTGACGCTGTGAGGCAACAGTGCTAACCACTGTGCAACCATGCCACCCACATGCCTCAGCTGTCTGGGAAACATCAAAGAAAGCATTCACACGGGGTGCAGCAAATGAGGAAGGACATTCATTTTAATAACAGCTATCCGACCTAGCCAGGATATTGGAAATGCCTCCCATCTTTGAAGCTCTTGGTTAATTTTATTAAACAAATGGACACAGTTCACGTTAAATAAATGATCAAAGACAGATGCAATGAATATACTGAAATAGGGAAACCTCCCCAGTGACCATTTAAAAGGAAACCAGGATTTCTCCACAATATCAGGTATTTCCCTAAGACCTCCCATAGGCATGGCCTCCAATTTTGTAAAATTAATCTTATCGCCTGGAAAGGCAACAAATGAATTAATGCATTGCATCACATGAACTACTCAAATTGTGGGATTTGACAAAAACGTAAGACCCTCATCTGCATACAATGTAATCTTACGTGACTTCTATCCCATTTCTGGGGCAGATGTGTTGGCATCCCTAGGGATGGCCTCCGCCAGTGGCTCAATCACCAACGTAAACAACAAAGGCGAAAGGTGTCAAACTTGTCGGCTGCCTGGAGAAATATTAATATTACTGGTTGCCACACCATTAGTGAGAACCGCAGCCAGAGGATCGCGGTAAAGGACCCTCACCCACTTGATAAAAACTTTGCATAGACCAAACCGTTCTAATGTACAGAAGAGATCCGGCCACTCAATCCAATCAAGTGCCTTCTCTCATCTAAAGAGATCAATAATCCCTGGACAGATTGATGTTGACACTCTTGGATCATATTGAGTAAACTCTTAACATTGTAGGAAGATCTGCGGCCCTGTATAAAGACTGTTTGGTCCTCTTTGGCAATGGAAGGCATCAAAGTTTCCAACCTTAATGCACGGGTTTCAGACGGGATTTTGAGACCAACATTTAAAAGTGAGATTGGCGTGTAAGAAGCACAATCCTCCGGGGTCTTCATTTCTTCATCATCAGAGAGATATGAGCCTCTCTTAAGGATGGAGGGAGGGGTTCGTGACTGTATGAGTGACAGAACATGTTGAACATCAGCCCTGACAATAGGTTTATAAATTATTTCTAAAATTCTCTCGGAAATCCATCAGGAACGTGCACCTTTACATTCTGAAGCTGCTTCACACCATCCCGTGCAGACAATGGTACATTAAGGCACAACACTTATTCAGGGGTTACTCCTGGAAGACCCAGGTTCTTGAAAAATGACTCCATCTTATTCCATCTATTTTCAAAATGTTCAGTCTAAAATTAGTCGGAGAAAAATCACGGACAGGCTGCATTCATCTTTTTGGAATCGGAGGGAAGGATCCTAGTACCTTCCCTAATTGAGGTAATGGCTTGAGGGGGAGCTCGTTTTCCTGGCAAGTTAGGCTAAATACTTGCCTGGCTTATCATGATGTTCAAACAGCCTTTGTTTTGGAAAAGCAAGTTCTTTCTTTGCTGTCTGTGTGAGCGTGGAATTCATTGTAGACAGAAGTGTTGTGATCCTCTGCAGCTGAGCCAATGAGGGTCTATCACAGTATGCCCTCTTGGCTGTCCTCAGCCGTGTTTCAAGCAAGCATTGCTCCTCCCCCTTCTTCCGCTTCCTGGGGAATAACTATTCCCTTGGCATGAGCGTTAGCAGTTTCCCATACAATGGATGGGTTACTGGTTGGATCTGAATTAATCGCTAAGAAAGATCTGAAATCATTACAGAAATATTCAATGAACTAACTAGCCTGAAGAAAAAAGGGATCCATTCGCCAGCGTCTCGAAACTATTATACTGCTTCATGGTCAGAAATGGTCATTTTCCCAATTGTGCAGGATGCCACCGAATCTAAGATTGTTGCAGAGATGTGGAAGAGATCAACCTTCGTGTGGCATTTCTGCGGGTTAAAGGAGAAAATAAAACCCCTACTTGTGAGTTAGATCTGCCTCCAGACATCCACCAGCTCTAGTTCTGCACAAGAATCAACTAATTACTTACATTGTGTCAAGGTAATTGGGGGACCTTTGGACATTCTGTCCACTGTGGGGTCCATAGGACAGTTGAAATCTTCTACATTAATGTGCCACGAGGCAAAATAACTTAATTTGGAAACTGCATCTACCACGGTTTGAAGAGGGTGCGCTGAGAGGCAACAACCATTCAAAACTTGTATTCTTTCCCATACAAGGGTTTGGGGATTATGATCATCCTGTGAGTGTCTCATATAATCAAGTAATTTAACTGGAAGATTCTTCCTATCCATTATGGCTTCTCTTCTACTCCTAGTTTTAAAAGACGAGAAATAAACCCGATCAAACCCGCCCTGCTGTAATGTCAAATGTTCCTTGTCATCAAGGTGCATCTCCTGCAATAGGACAACATCCACCCTCTCTTTTCTAAGACTAGAAAGTACATTTTTCCTCTTGACTGGACGATGGCTCTGCTTATAGTTCCAGGTACACCATTTAAGCACATCATAATCCATCACACACTGTAGCAACATTTGAGCTCAAGAGAGGAAGAACTCGAATTGCACATCACTGATCTGAATGAAAAAAGACTCATAGAGTTTAAAAACAACATAAACTAAGACTACTACATCTAAAAATCTCTCAAAACGTTCCAAAACTAAACACTTAAAAAAAAACGAAACAAAATTCAAAGTGCCAATGACACTCCATAGGGAATTTACCCCATGCCCGCCCAGTGGGGATGGTTACTTATCACAAAACGTTATCTTCTGCCTGCTACCAATATGACATGCAGTGCAATTAACAACAAAAATCAGGCTTCAACTGCCCTTTGGCCGGCATTTAGTCATCACAACTACCTTTGTAATCCGCTTCCGCTCGGGCCGCAGCCCAGACACAAGCAAGGAAAGGGAAAAAGAATAGTAATTGTAATGAAGAAGTTAAAAGTGAGTACTTTACCCATCCCCGACTATAATTTATCACTGGTTAATACCAGAAAAATCCAAAAACATTTCTTTAAGAGAGAAACATTATTATCTAAACATCGCTTTCTCTGGAGAGTGAGAAGAGTGTATGGATCCATTGAAAGCAATATGGAGCATCGCAGGGAACCGTCAGGAACACTGAATCCCCAGTTCCAAAGACCTTCAGCACTTTGAGAAAACAAATATAAACTTTATTATCTGAATGTGAGATTAGTTTTTTTTTGTGTCTCCTTATCTGAGAAAGGCTATAATTACATTGAAAGCGGTTCAGAGATGTTTCAATTCACATAATCCCAAGGTGAAGGACTTATATTATTAAGGCTTTAACAGTTTACTCTTGGAATGAGAATGAAACATACAAGACCTTGATAAGTGTGGATTAGGTATATACCCACTGGGTGTTTGCATAGTCCAAATTTGTTTTCATTGTCATAGAACCTGTACAGTGTGGAGGCAGGACATTCCGTCCATTCAGTCCACACTGATCCACCAAACAGCATCCCACTTGGACGTGCCCCCCTACCATATCCATAACTAACCCACCTAACCTACACTTCCCTGGGCACTATGGGCAATCCACTTTAAACTGCACATCTTTAGACTGTGGCAGGAAACTTGAGCACTGAGAGGAAACCCACACAGGCACGGGGAGAATGTTCAAACTCCACATAGAAGGTCGCCCGAGGTTGGAATTGAACCCAGCTCCTTGGTGATGTCAGGAAGCAGTGCCACCTACAGATCCACCATACTCCTCCGTTAGTTCTGTTAGTAACTTGTTGCTGACTAAAGAAATCTGCCTGACTTGTTCTTATCACTGAACCTAACCCAGTCTGAGACCTTTATCATTGGCCATGTCACCAACCTGGTTATATTTTAAATTTGTTACGAGCAGTGGAGGAATGGGACTAGAAAAGGAAATAGTGACACCCTTCATCCTCAGTCACAACTGGAATGAGAAGAATTTCACAAAGTGGGAATTCATTCAATTGGAAATCCTCTTTCCCAGAAGTTTGGGATGGCTGAAAGTTTATATTATATCGAGGCTGGCTTCGTCTGATTTTCCATAGACAGGTGAATCAGGGATAATGGTGCATGGAGAGAAAAGTGCAGCTGAGACAACAATAAGATGAGCCACGATCTCATTTACTGGTGGAGTAGTGTCAAAGGGCCAAATGCCCCTCTCGTGTCCATCAGTCCTATGTTCTAATGTTCCAATCAGCCCTTCGGAGCTGTGATATAGGGGAGGATAGAGGCCACTCCGATGGTTACGTGTAGTTTTGGAAATGTACTTGGAAAATCCAGGCTGGATCAGGAAGTGACCCTCACCCCCAATCCCTGTTTCCAGGCTTCCCATCTCTGTAACTTCTGCTCCAGATTTATGTCATGTCCCAGACTCAGATTCGCTGTGAATACAGCCCCCATACCCCACCCAGGGTTAACTCAAACAAATGCCCTGCTCATCAGAATGTAGCATTACCAACACAACTTACAGGAAAATAATCAGTTACTTTCCAAAAGCATAACATGTGAAATTAATAAATAGGAACAACAGTAGGCTATTCGGCCCCTCAAGCTTGCCCTGTCATTTAATACGAGCATGGCTGACCTACTCCAGGGCTCAACTCCACTTTCTTGTCGACTCCTTGAGGAGATTGAATGAGGTGTATACCCGCTGGGTGTTTGTATAGTCCAAATTTGTTGTCTCTCCACACCTTTTTGGGTCATGGAATTCCAGGCATTCACTACCTTCTGAGAGAAGACATCACTTTGCATCTCAGACTGAAATCGATGTTCCATATTCGGTATCTATGTCCGCAAGTTCGAGACTCCACCCAGGAATGGTAACAACTTCTCAACATCTACAGTGTCAACCCTTCTCTGTGTCTTGTATTTTTAAGCAGTATCACTCCTCATTAAGTTAAACCCCAATGAATAATCACCTCACCATTTTAGAGATTCTCAATAACACAAACCTTTCGTCCCAGAAACCCGTCTATTGAACCAACCCAGTTACTTGCTGCATCAGCATGCTGACTTTATGTTTCATACACAGGAAGACGCCAATCCCTTTGTACTGCTTCTTTTCTGGAAGTCCTCTCCATTAAATAACAGCCTGCCTTTTGTTCTCAGTGTCATCCACAAATTCGGATGTATGTTGCACTCAACTCCCTCTTTCAGGCTATCAGTATAGATTGTAAATAACTGATGTCATCGGACTCAGAGCTGTGGTACTCCAGCAGATACACCTTTATCATGACGATCCATTAATCCTGACTCTCCAATTTCTATGTGCGAACCAATCATCATCCCATGTTAATACATTCTCCATCATCCTACGACCTTCTGTCTTGTGTAAGAACTTTTATTTCGTAATACCTTGTGGAAAGTCTCTGGAAAGCCTGGTGTCTACCAGATCTCCTTTATCAAGTCCGCTTGTTACATTCTGAGACATCTCCAGAAATACTTTGCATGATTTTACAGAGCAAAGTATGATTTCTCTTTTACAAACCCACACTGACTCTGCGTGAAGCTTTTCTAAATATCCATTTTGACCAAGATTTCCAAATTAAGCTCGTCCCTCCTGCTTTCATTTGGCCCATAGGCCTTTAAATGTTTCCCATTCATTTGTTTGTCCAAATGAGTTTTAAATGTTGTACCTGTACTGGCATCTACCACACTTCCTCTGACAGCTCATTCCATACCCAACCACCCTCTATGTAAAAATGTTGCGCGTTCGTTCCTTTTAAATCTTTCCTCTTTCACCTTAAACCTAAGATTACTATGGCTGAACTCCCCCATGCCGTTGGAAAGATCTTGGCTATTCACCCTATTTATATCTCTCATGATTTTAGAAACTTTTACAATGTCACCACCCAACCTCCTACACTCCATCTGATACTAATTTCAAGAACAAGCACTTAAAGGTAAGCACTGCAAATTTGAAACAATATTAAACATGACAGGTAAGCAATACTCAGCCCAACTTTCATATGGTGATTTGTTTTTCTCCATATTACAATAGTAAAGCAGCATGAAACGCTTACTAGAGCCAATAAGAAGTCATACACCTGGATTCCTTTCTCTAAAGGGGGCGATGATCTCGACAGTCAAAACGTATCTATGGCCAGATCCATATAATGCCACATAGTCAACCTTCTTTGCCTCCCTGTGACCTTGTGTGGTTGTGTCTTCTTTATCTCGCAATCAAAAGAGAGAACCCCTTTTTCCCCATTCACACCTTAATTTAAACAAATCCACTCATTCACCAGTGCGAAAAGCCCGTTTATCTTTGCCCTCTTTTCTCTGTCACCCATCCCCCATCTCTGACAAGGGATTAAAAATCCAAGATTCCAATCCTTTTCAGTTGTGAAGAAGTGTCACACGGGGCTTGAAATGCTAACGCCGTTTCTCTGTCTCTGCAGATGCTGACAGACCTGGTGAGTTTCTCTAGAAACGAATAGGCACAGAACAAATGTTTACTAAATCAAATACTATGGATACTGGAAATAAAAATACAAAAAATGCTGGAGAAACTGGGAGCTTTGTAAAGGGTCACTGGACCTGAAAGTTTCACTCTGCATTCACTCCAGAAGATGCTGCAACATTTTCAGTAATTTCTCGAGCAATTTATGTTTTTGGACAATTTCCAAAGAAGGATGTCAAAGATGCTCAAACATCCTATCCAACATGGAGCGCTGTACACTGGGAACTGAACAATAACGCATGGTGCACAAGTTCCTTAACTCTGAAACTGAATAAGACTGGCATCACTGACACGACAGAGATCTTAATCATGGTCAGGGAGAAAAACAGAGGGAAACACATTCACTTCAAATACAGAAGTTGACATTGTGGAAAAGAAACGATCTAGAAAATTACCTTAATGGATTGAGTTAAAGTAACAAATTGGAGGTGTAACACCAGGGAGATGCCCTCAGTAGAATGAGAATATGAAAATAGAAATGTTACCGCATTAGAAACCAGGTTAGGTCACTGAATACAGGATTGATGCCAAGGACGGAATCACGTGCACCTAAACCTGTTGACAACCCATTAAAGCTATCACACGTGACTGGTTCTATTCCAAACAGCAGAATTAACTTCTGATGGAGAGGGGGGAAATGATCCCAAGACTAACAGATCGGATCTAAGCTCTGTCGTCCTGCGAAATCCAAGCATAAATGTCGATGGACTATTTAATAATTTACTGGAGGAGAGGACTCCACAAATATCCTCATCCTAAATATCGGAACAATTGTGTACATCAGTGACAAAGAAGTCAAGGGTGTGGTGTCTGCACTATCCTCAACCAGAAGTGTTGAGTGGATGATCCAACTCACACTCATCATGATGCTCACAGAATCACAGATGCCAGTCTTCAAGCAATTCGATTTGCTGTATGTGACATGAAATAACTGCTGGACACAGTAGATAAAACAAGGGCAATGGGCCCTGACACCAATCCTGCAATGTGACCGAAGACTTGTGCTGCACAACAAGCCGTGTCCGTGGAGAAGCTGTTTCATTCCAGCTCCAACTCTGACATCTCCCTGACAATGTGGAAAATTACTCAGCTTTGTCCAGTCCCCGAAGAGGAGAATAATTACAATCTGACCAATTACCACCTCGAAGTACCATCACGACAGACAAATTGGTGGGAATTCTTTGTGACAGAGCTGTCAAGTAGCACTGGAATAATCAGGCCAGTGTGGTTTCCGATAGTTCCCCATGTGGAGATGGTGCTGTTGTGGACATATAATTGGACTACTAATCCAGACCAGAATAATGCTCTGGCAGCTGGTGGAAGTTATAAACAATTAATAAAATTTCGAGACCTAAGATCTGGTGTCAGTAACAGTGATCTTGTGTCCAATGTTGATTGTAAACATCGATCTCCTTCCCCCATGTACTTTCAGGAATTGAATCTCCTGTGCTTCCCTGGTCTGGCCTAAAAGTCACTCCAGATGCACAGACATGTGATCAACTCTTCAATCGTCTCTGAATCGGCCAAGCAAGATACTTAATTGTATCAAACAGCTCTGAGGTCTTAAAGGATAAAACCACACAGAACATCTGGCACCAGCCTCGTTATCAGAAAATGGAATGGGAAACACAGTCCTTTCGACCCTCCTTCCTAACATCTGAGAACTTGTGACAACATTGACAGAGCATTCCCACAGACTAAACACAGACATCGGGAAAGGAGGAGGTTATTCAATACGTTGAGCTTTCCTCATGCTGGTTCAGGGCCGAACACCTCCTCAATGCAGTTTTCCCCATACAATGTTCATATCCCATAATATGTTTAAACATTGTGAAATATAAAACGAGAACGGATGTAGTGCTTTCGGCCCATCAAGTTTGCTTCTCTATTCAGTATACACGCGTATCTTTGATAACGCTTGTGTATTAAATGCGATTTGACTGTTTTCTATAAAGTGAACTATCATCCTTGCTTCCAATCTGTCTCACACTGTCAGAGTTTGATATATTTCCTCGGGCTGGTGAGGTCAGAAACAGGGTGATAATGGACTTGAACGTGTGGCTGGGGAACTGGTGCAGGAAGCAAGGATTTAAATTCTTGGATCACTGGGGTATGTTTTGTCATAAGCATAAATTATACAAGAGAGACGGTTTGCACCTTAATAGGTTGGGGGACCAGCATTCTGGCAGGTAGGTTTGCTACTGCAACACAGGTGCATTTAAACTAAGTAGCTGGGGGGAGGGGGCAAACTGGATGTTTGAGATGGAAATTGAAGGGAAAGTTAGAAGAAGGTACGTCAAGAAAGACAACTGTATCAATGAGGCAGAAAATTCAAAAAGGGATCATGCTGTAACGTTGTGCGAAATAGGAGTCTTTGGGAAGGGTGAGGGCAGTAACAAATTAAAAGTACTATATATATGAATGCATAAAGCATTAGAAATAAGATGGTTCAGCTTACGGCTCCTTTGGAAATTGGCAGCTACTATATTGTGGGGATAATTGAGACGTGGCTTCAAGTGGACAGGGCCTGGGAAATGAATATTCAAGGCTACATGTGCTATCATTAAGGATAGACTGACAGGCAGAGGGGGTGGGGTGGCAATGTTGGTAAGGGAGGATATTCAGTCCCTTGCGTGGGGGGACCTAGAGTCAGGCGATGTAGAGTCAGTATGGATCGAGCCTAGAAATTTTAAGGGTAAAAAGATCCTTATGGCAGTTATCTACAGGCCCCCAAACAGTAGTCTGGATGTCGGATGTAAGTTGAATCAGGAGCTGAAATTGGCCTGTCGCAAAGATGTTACTACAGTTGTTTTGGGGGATTTCAACATCCAGATAGACGGGGAGAATCAGGATGGTATTGGACCTCAAGAAAGGGACTTTGTGGAGTGCCTCAGAGATGGATTCTTAGAACAGCTGGTACTAGAGCCAACCAGGGAGAAGGCAATTCTGGATCTGGTATTGTGCAAAGAACCAGAATTGATCAGGGACCTCGAAGTGAAGGAGTCATTGGGAAGTATTGAGCATAATACAATAAGCTTCAATTTGCAATTTCAGAGGGAGAGGGTACCGTCGGAAGTGACAATATTTCTGTTGAATAGAGGGAACTTTGAAGCTATGAGGGAGGAGTTGGCCAAAGTTAAATGGTGCAATACCTTAGCAGGGATGACAGTGGAGGAACAATGGCGGATATTTCTGTGTATAATGCAGAAGTTGCAGGATCGGTTCCTTCCAAAAAGGGAGCATGATCCTAGGAGGAGGCATGGGTGGCTGTGGCTGACGAGGGAAGTTAAGAAACGTATAAAGTTAAAAGAGAAAATTTATAACATACCAAAGATAAGTGGGAAAACGGAGGACTGGGAAGCTTTTAAAGAACAACAGAGGATTACTAAGAAGGAAATACACAGAGAAAAAAAGTGTGACGAAGGTAAACTGGCCAAAAATATAAAGGAGGATAGTAAAAGTTTTTTTAGAGATGTGAAAGGCAAAAACATGGTTAAGACTAAAATTGGGCCCTTGAAGACAGAAACGGGAATATATTACGGGGAACAAAGAAATGGCAGAAGATTTGAATTGGTACTTCAGATCTGTGTTCACTGGGGAAGACACAAGCAATCTCCCTAAGGTAACAGTGGCTGAAGGACCTGAACTGAAGGGTATTTATATTTGCCAGGAATTGGTGTTGGAGAGACTGTTAGGTCTGAAGGTTGATATGTCACCCGGGGCCTGATGGTCTACATCCCAGGGTACTGAAGGAGGTGGCTCGAGAAATCATAGATGCGTTGGTGATTATTTTCCGGTGTTCGATAGATTAGGGATCTGTTCCTGCGGATTGGAGGGTGGCTAATGTTGTACCACTTTTTAAGAAAGGTGGGAGAGAGAAAGCAGGAAATTATAGGCCAGTTAGTCTGACCACAGTGGTGGGAAAGATGCTGGCGTCAATTATAAAGGATGAAATTATGGAACATCTGGATAGTAGTAACAGGATAGGCCAGAGTCAGCATGGAGTTATGAAGGGGAAATCATGCTTGACTAATCTTCTGGAATTTTTGAGGATGTAACTCTGAAGATGGACCAGGGAGATCCAGTAGATGTAGTGAACCTGGACTTTCAGAAAGTTTTTGATTAAGTCCCACATAGGAGGTTAGTGAGCAAAATTAGGGCGCATGGTATTGGGGGCAAAGTACTAACATGGATTGAAAGTTGGTTGGCTGACAGGAAACAAAGAGTCGTAATAAATTGCTCCATTTCGAAATGGCAGGCAGTGACCAGTGGGACTGCAGCTTTTTACAATATATATTAATGATATAGAAGATGGTATTAGTAATAACATTAGCAAATTTGCTGATGATACAAAGCTGGGTGGCAGGGTGAAATGTGAGGAGGATGTTAGGAGATTACAGGGTGACCTGGACAAGTTAGGTGAGTGGTCAGATGCAAGGCAGATGCAGTTTAATGAGGATAAATGTATGGTTATCCACTTTGGTGGCAAGAACAGGAAGACAGATTACTACCTAAATGGAATCAGTTTAGGTAAAGGGGCAGTACAAAGAGATCTGAGTGTTCTTGTACGCCAGTCAATGAAGGTAAGCATGCAGGTACAGCAGGTAGTGAAGAAGTCTAATACCATGCTGGCCTTCATAACAAGAGGGATTGGGTATAGAAGCAAAGAGGTTCTGCTGCAGCTGTACAGGGCCCTGGTGAGACCACCCATGGAGTATTGTGTGCAGTTCTGGTCTCCAAATTTGAGGAAAGACATTCTGGCTATTGAGGGAATGCAGCGTAGGTTCATGAGGTCAATTCCTGGAATGGCGGGACTACCTTACTCTGAAAGACTGGAGCGACTGGGATTGTATACCCTTGAGTTTAGAAGACTGAGAGGGGATCTGATTGAGACATATAAGATTATTAAAGAATTAAGTACTCTGGAGGTAGGAAACATGTTTCCGCTGATGGGTGAGTGCCGAAACAGAGGACACAGCTTAAAAATACGGGGTAGACCATTTAGGACAGAGATGAGGAGAAAATTCTTCACCCAGAGAGTGGTGGCTGTGTGGAATGCTCTACCCCAGAGGTCAGTGGAGGCCCAGTCTCTGGATTCATTTAAGAAAGAGTTGGATAGAGTTCTCAAGGATATTAGAATCAAGGGCTATGATGATAAGGCAGGAACAGGATATTGATTAAGGATGATGAGACTGATCATATTGGATGGTGGTGCAGGCACGAAGGGCAGAATGTCCCACTCCTGCACCTATTGACTAATGATATCTACACTCATTTTCCTAATCCCCATGAATTACAGGCCTACTCACCCCAAATCTCTGGTCCCTCAACAAGCCTGTCATCCCAGAGATCAGTCTGGTCATCCTCCACTTCTCTCCCTCAATATCCTTTACGAGGCAAGGAGACCAAAAATGCAAATAATATTGCACAATGTTTGAGATGGTGCCCCACTCAGGCCCTGTACAGCTGCAGTAAATGACCCTTACTCCTGTATTCAAATCCCCCTGAAATGAAGGTGAATACACCATTTATCGGCCTACCTGCTTTCTGCTCCTGCAGTATTCCTTGCACTGATTGGAGTACAGGGAGATACACATCGTTTTCAATGTTACAGCTCCCCCCTTGCTGGGTCTATATACACTGGTCAGCGTGCCAATGCTATTCCCAGTATTGACTTCTGGCTTCAGGACTCATTGCCTTACATGGTCTCGGAGGGCTGCGCAGAAATAAAACAAAAATGGAGCTTAAGTTCATTTATAGATCAACATTTTTCAACCACTCCCTTTTCAAATAATAGGATGCCACTCTATTGTTCTCATCAAAGTGCACAACATCTCATCTCTCTCATTGCTCTCCATCTACCACGTATTTTCCCAGTCTCTCCACTTGTCTCAATCACCTTGGAGTCTTTTTTATATCCTCCTCATCCACTCATAAGCTGACATCGTTTAGCACAGTAAGCAAACTTGGGAATATGGCGTTTGAGCCCCTCAACCAAAGATATGATGTGCATTGGGAATAGCTGGATGTCAAATCTCGATCCTTGTTATATCCTCTAAGCCTTCCATTCAAAACAAACATGGTTTTATTCTTACTCACTGTTCCCTGCCAGCTCTCCCATTCTAAAACCACGGCCATATATTAGCCCCCGTCCCACAGGATTCGAATTTGCACAAAAGGCTTGGGGCTTTATCAAAAATCTTTCTGCGATTCCAATCGTATTGCATTGATACCTTCTCCATAATTTTGTTCGAAGCCACTTTCTCAAATATGATTCCCAATTCATAAATTTCTGTTGACTTTGTCTATGCCCATTAATTTCAGTCCAATATTTTTCTCTAAAACATTTTCGTTGTGAATTTAGTTGCTATTCCCCTTTTCTCACCAGATTAAACTTCCCTAGTATTTCTAGGAAGTTTTTTTTTGTTTTTTTTTCTTCTGTGAAGGCATAACTGAAGTATTTATTCCGTAGTTCTGCTATTTCCCTGTCGTCAACTATCTGCTATCAGACTGTAAGAAAGCTGCACCTTTTTCTCTTAATTTTATCATTGACATATATTCAGAAGGTATTACAAGTTCACTCTAATATACTTTGAAAAGATATTCTTCAGAAACCCATCAATTCCTATCTTCAGCTACTCAATGATTGACTTCCCACATCCATACAATAACAGAAGCACAGTCTCTGTTCCATCAGAAATACAGCACGGTCTGCATTAGGCACACTTTCCGACACAAGACCTGTGAATCTTATGGCATTGCAACTGCACAACCATGTATTTTATAAAGGTTTTGAGGTTACTATGACAACTCCCCTCTCAAGAAGTGTATTCCAGATCCCAACAAACTCTGGTTGAAAAACAGTCCTCAAATTCTCACTAAACCTCAAACCCTTCACTTTAAAAATGTGGCCCTCTGACTAAAAGGAACAGCTGCTGTCTATCAAGACTGTCCATGTCCTTCATAATCTTATCCTTTTAATTCACATCCCGTCAGCCTTCTCTGCTCCAAAGTAAACAACCCGAGCTTATCCAGCCTCTCTCCAAAACTGATATACTCAATCCTAGGGAACATCCTGGTTAATCTCCTCTGCACCCCCTCCAGTACAATCACATTTTTCCTGTAATGTGGCTCCCATAACTACACACAGTATTCCATCTTAGCCTAACCAAAGTTCTGCATAACTCTTATATTCTATGCTTCGATGTATAAAGGCTGTGTTTACGCTCTCCTATGCTTTCCCAAATTGTGCAATAACCTGTCCAGTCACATTCAGGGATGTGTGGAGAAGCACCCTCTGAGCTTCCTAGTGTGTTGTCATTCATGGGGTCCTCCCCTGTCTGGTTCCTTCTTGCAAAGTATATCACCTCATATTTATCAGGGTTACATTCCATCTGCCATTGATCCACCCATCTGACCATTCCATTAATATCTTCCTGCAACGTAAGGCCTTCCTCCTCACTGCCATCCACTTGGCCAATCTTTGTATCAAACACAAACTTACTTATGACACCTCCCAACCCTCGTCCATATTCACAGCTGCATCATTTAGGATAAGGTTTAAAATCACAAAACATCAGCTTGTAGTCCAACAGGTTTATTTGGAGGCACTAGCTTTTGAAACGCTGCTTCTTCATCAGTTGGTTGTGTGCTTTGATGAAGCGCTTCGAAAGCTAGTGCCGCCGAATAAACCTTTTGGAATATAACCTGGTGTTATGCAATTTTTAGTTTTGTCTACCCCAGTCCAACACCAACACTTCCGAATCCCAAATATTAAGAGACACAGCACTGATCCCCGTTGTACACTATTGAACACTGGCCTCCAATCACACAAACAGCCTTCTACCACCACCCTCTGACTCCTACCACTAAAGTTGATTTGGATGCAACTTGGCAAGTCACTAATGAGTTCTACCTGTTCCCTGGTTATTCTGTTCCGCTGGAGACACTTGTAGAATATCTGGAGATTCTCCCTAAACTTGCCGACCAGTAGGTTTCCATGCCCCTGTGTTAGTCAGTCCCCTCCAAGTGAAGAATTTCATCCTTATTGTAGCCTTAACTAGCCTGTCCCAGATCCTGCCATTATTTGCTTTGAATGTGGAATAGACAGCGAGGGAAGCGTTCTGTTAATTTCCAACTTGTCATATGTTTTGTGAATTTTTAAAATTTCATGTTCTTTGAATCTCCAGAGAACACAGGCCGAGTTTCCACATCAGGCAATCTCACCATCTGAGGGATTAATCTGGAGAATATCCATTGCACTTCCTCTGTGGTCAGTATATTCTTTCTGAGATTCGGTCACCAAAACTCTACACAATATTTCATGTACAGTCCCACCAACACGCTGTGAAACTGCTTCAATGTTCTGACTCTGTTATATGAAGGCGAAACAAACTTTAACTTTTCCACTTACATATAGTCCTCCAAATCCCCTTCACATTCATTGCATTTATGAACTCACTGAGATCTTATAGAAACTCTTACGAAAATCCAGTATATGCCACTTCTACTGTTTCCCCATTAACTATGCTGTAAGAAACAACTTCAAACAATTCCAAAGTGTATCAAGTATGATTTCTCTATCAGAAATGCATAATGATTCTCTCCATTGTTGCTATTAATTTTTAAATATCAAAAATGTCATCCTGTGTAAATTTTTATCTGAATTTTTATCTAACGGTTTCCCTACAGATGTTAAGTTAATTGATCTGCAGTTCTCCACACTATGTCTTTTTTCCCTTTGTAGCTGTTTGGATCCCTTCCATTCATCGATAGTGCTTGGATCACGTTTATCCACAATATTTTCTGGTCTCTGCAGAATGTGCAGGAAAATAAAACACAGTCATCGCCAGTGCAATTATCCCTACTATTTGTGATTTATTTCCGACATTTTGATATGAAGTACATCTGTTTCGTCAGACTTAGCAATGCTCAATCCAGCTACATGTTCAAGTACTACCTTCATACTGATATGAATTGATTTTATGTGTTTAGCTCCAGAAGGCCGATATGATCACTTGGTATTACTGGGGTGATTTTCTGGATCTTCCTCCATGAAGACAGATGCAAAGTAACTGGTTATTTCTTGGCCATTTCCCTATTGTCCACAATGACCTCTCCTCTCCCGATTACAAATTTCCACATTTGACCTTGCTTTTATTTTGTTTCCTTTGAAATATAGATCGTTGATTTATGCAGTCTTTGTGTTCGTGTTTGTTAGGATGCACGTTCTCTTTTTGATTTCCTTATCAGTTTCATGGCCTTCCTTTTCTGGATCGTTAATTTCTGAGAATGCTTAGCTTTCCACAATATCTGGAATTCCTCTGAAGTCACTTCCTATGATTAATATATTTTCTAATTTGTTATGTTAACCATTATTGAGTCACTTTCTCACTCTTTCGTGTTTGTACATGAAATAAATAGGCATATTTTTCAGAATTTGCAGCATTTCTAAATCTCCTTGTCGTGACCAGATACATTCAGGAACACTGCAGGAGGACAAGAGGACAGAGAAGAAATTGCGGGAGCCCTGGTTGATTCTTTTCCATCATTGCTGTCCAACGAGTGAAGTCCTGGACGACTGGAGGGTAGCATATGCTGAGCTCATATTCAAGAAAGGCTACAAAGATAAACCTGGGAACTAAATACCAGTAAGCCTAAAATCTAGTGGGTAGGTTACTTGACAAGTTTCAGAGAGATTACATATACCTGCATTTCGAAAGACAGGGTGTGATTCGGAGTAAGATTAGAATGGTGCTGGAAAAGCAGAGCAGGTCAGGCACCATCCGAGGAGCAGGAAAATCGATGTTTCGGGCAAACGCCCTTCATCAAATTCATCACAGCTTTGTGCATGGGAGATCATGACTCGTAAATATGTTGGAGTTCTTTGATGAAGTGACCAGCAACGTTGAGGAGGGAAGGGTGGTCTACGTAGTCGATATGGATTCCAGGAAGGCCTTTAGTAAGGTTGCACATAGTGCGCTGCTCTGGAAGGTTAGATCGCATGGAATTGAAGAGGAGCTAGCAAATTAGATAAAAATTGGTTGATTGGTAGGAAGCAGAGGGTAATACTGGAAGAATGCTGGTCAGACTGGAGGCCTGTGACGAGTGGAATGCATCTGGGATTGATGCTGGGACCACTGCATATTACATATATCTATGATTTAGATGAGAATGTACAGGCATGATTCGTAAGTTTGAAGACGATACTAAAATAGGTGGCATCATAGAGAATGAGGAAGGTTATCATAAATTTCAGAAATTACAGCAGTACTTTGATCAGCTGGGGAAGTGGGCTGAGAAATGGTAAGTGGATTTTAATATAGATCAGTGTAAGTTCTTGCATTTTAAAAAGGCAAATCAAGGTTGGACTTTCATGGTGAATGGTTGGAGTGTAGTGGAACAGAGGGACCTTGGAATTCAGATGCATGGTTCTGTGGAAGTTGATTCAGAGGTAGACAGTGCAGTGAAGAAAGCTTTTGGCACACTGGCCTTAATCAGTGTATTTCACTGAGTATCAAAATTATGCAGTTATGTTGCAGTTATACAGGATGCTGCTGAGGTCATGTTGGTAGTGTTATGTTCAGTTTTGTTCACTTTGCTATAGGGACGATGTTATTAAACTGGAAAGAATACAGAAAAAAAATTATAAGGATGTTGCCAAGGGCCCAATGGACTAAGTTATAGGGAGAGGTTGGACAAACTCCAACCGGGCGGCACGGTGGCACAGTGGTTAGCACTGCTGCCTCACAGTGCCAGAGACCCGGGTTCAATTCGCGCCTCAGGCGACTGACTGTGTGGAGTTTGCACGTTCTCCCCGTGTCTGCGTGGGTTTCCTCCGGGTGCTCCGGTTTTCTCCCACAGTCCAAAGATGTGCAGGTCAGGTGAATTGGCCATGCTAAATTGCCTGTAGTGTTAGGTAAGGGGTAGATGTAGATGTATGGGTGGGTTACGCTTCGGCGGGGCGGTGTGGACTTGTTGGGCCGAAGGGCCTGTTTCCACACAGTAAGTAATCTAATAATCTAAACTAGGACTTTTTACTTTTGTGTGTGTGAGACTGAGGGAGATTCAAATTGAAGTCCATAAATCATGACAGGCATGGATAGAGTGAATGTGCCCAGTTATTGATTCGCAGGGTTGGGCAGTCACAAACTAGAGAGCATCAGTTTAACGTCAGAGGAGAAAGAATAAAAGGGAACCTGAGGAACAACCTTTTTACACACATGGGCTGGTACACATATGGAATGTGCTGCCCGGGAAGTGATTGAGGCGGATACATTAACAACCTTTAAAAGGCTGGATAGTACACGGATAGTAAAGGATTAGAATGATTGGGACAATGGCAGGGAAATAGGGTTAGTGTGGATGGATATTTTGGTCGGAATGGACAGTTTGGGCTGAAGGGCCTGTCTCCGTGCTGTAGGACTCTATGACTCTAACAATCATTGCTTGTCTACCACTGAATGTTATGTTGTATTTTCCCAATTCACTGGAGCTATCTTGACCTTTTAGCCTCCAAATAGGAGAAAGTGAGGACTGCAGATACTGGAGATCAGAGCTGAAAAATGTGTTGTTGGAAAAGCACAGCAGGTAAAGCAGCATTCAAGGAGCAGGGCAATCGACGTTTCTGGCATAAGCCCTTCTTCAGGAATGAGGCTGGTGTCCCAAGCAGTCTAAAATAAAGGTCTGGGAGGAGGGACTTGGGGAGGGGCGTTGGGAATGCAATAGGTGGGAGGAGGTTAAGGTGAGGGTGATAGGCCAGAGAGGGGGTGGTGGCGGAGAGGTCGGGAAGAAGATTGCAGGTCAAGAATGCGGCGCTGAGTCCGAGGGTTGGGACTGAGATAATGTGGGGGGAGGGGAAATGAGGAAGCTGGAGAAATCCACATTCGCAACTTGTGCAACTTGCGGAACATTTCAGAGAACACCTCTGGGACACCCGCACTAACCAAACCAACCGCCCCGCGGCTGAACATTTCAACGCCCCCTCCCACTCCACCAAGGACATGCAGGTCCTTGGCCTCCTCCATCGCCAGACCCTGACCCCACGATGCCTGGAGGAAGAACGCCTCATCTTCCACCTAGGACCCCTCGAACCACAAGGGATGAATGCAGATTTCTCCAGCTTCCTCATTTCCCCTCCCCCAACCTTATCTCAGTCCCAACACTCGGACTCAGCATCGCCTTCTTGAACTTCAATCTTCTTCTTGCCCACCTTTCCGCCCCCCCCCGGACTATCACCCTCACCTTAACCTCCTTCAACCTATCGCATTCCCAATGCCCCTGCCCCAGGTTCCTCCTCCCTACCCTTTATCTTAGCCTGCTTGGCACACCAGCCTCATTCCTGAAGAAGGGCTTATGCCCGAAAAGTCGATTCTCCTGCTCCTTGGATGCTGCCTGACATACTGCGTTTTTCCAGCAACACATATTTCACCTTTAGCCTCCAGTCTTCCATGATGTTAAACTTCAAAGTTCAAGCATACACAGACGCAGTGTAAAATGCACCTTATTAATGTTATTAATCCTTAAAAGCTGCTTCAGTACAAGGTTATTAATTCGCCATTTTGACCACACAATGCCAAATCCAAAATAAGCTGCTCCGTAGTTTGCTTCACAACATACTCTTCAACCCACCCCATATACACTTACGGAACTTATTTTTCACAACATGAGCAGTCACTTAGTTAACGCAGTTTAGATGCAACTTGAGACCATCCAATCAGATTGCAGTATCAACAATACGTGCATATCTAATTTCCACAGCATTTGATACTGAGATTTTTGCTAGCGTTTTTAGTTTTGATATATCGCACACCAATATTTGCTTCTCCTTGCTATCTGTAAGCTCTATCTAAACTGATTCTGTGGAAGCTGAGGGACAGGTCTGTGTTGTTATTAGTAATAGATTTGGACAGGACATTCAGGGAGCCTCACCTCGACGCTGAGATGATCTGAAGAAATGTCCTGCAATACTGGATAAGTATCGATATCCTTCCTGCTCTGTCAGGATAAGAGTTACCGTATAGTCTCTGCTCATTCACACTCACTGTTTATTTATTATAGCACCAACACCCGAACAAGGTTCACGCTCTATTTCCAGATAAGGCTCAGGACTATCGCTCTCACTATTGAATTCAGTAACTTTCTTCCTCACTTTCTCTGTCACCTATGCAATACCGCCCACACTAATAATACTATATGTATTCAAACCTGTCGACTGACTCATTCCAGACACCTCACAATTCCCCCCACCTACACCAGCAATAACTGCAGGGTCACCCATTCCCACTCTCCCTCCCATTCTCCTATTCCAGGAGGAAGAACCTGGAATAGGACAGAAAGGCAAAGCCGGGTGGTGGAGTGTCCGATATCCATTCACTCACCCCCTCCCCTTGCCATGTGGGTAGGACACTGGTACGAGCCAGAGAGGGCTGGGACGCCTCGTGTGGAGATTCTGAAACATCCACGTTCCACCAACTGATTAAGGAGCAATGTTCAGTGAAAGACAATTCTCACTTTAAACCCACTGGCAGTTCCAACGACAGCCCTTTCACATCCAAAAAAAGGCACACATACCTCAATGCACAGAGACGCAGACACAGAAATACACAGAAGTATTGGTCAACACCCCAAAATACGAACACCCACAATACTTACAAGGAGATAGGCACACACAGGGTAGAACCATACAGTCTTATACAATTAGACACAAACACAGTTAATGAACACACAGGCTGATACACAGACAGACAGACGTAAGCACACAAACACAGAGATAACAAGCACATGGACACACACGTATATATATGCACACACACACATATACACACACACAGACACGCACACACATAAACAGACACACACACAGAGGCGCGCACGCACACACACACACACACAGAGGCGCACACACACACAAACACACACACACACAGGCAGACACACAGAGGAATTTGAAACTAGTGTCTTTAAGATGCAAATCCATATGCTTTGGATTTGTACGGGGATGAAGGATTCCAGGGAGAAGGCAGAAGAATGAGGTTGAGGTACATATAAGAAATTATTGAACGGAATTCTGGACTCGATGGGCGGAATGGCTTCACTTTGCTCTTTGCTTTAATGTTCTTGTGGTGTAATGCTATCAGGTATTCTCTATCTGGGAGAGCAGAATTGGCTGGGTTTGATACATGTTTGAAGTCCGAAATGCCATATGTTTATTCCTCATTATTGTGTCCTTATGTCTGAAAAGAAGTGGTGATTTGATATTAGGTTAACAGGGTTTAAAATAACGGGTCCCACAATTAAATAAGGACGTCCCGTTCACTTTAGTATTGTGCTATCTGTGGTGTCCTCATCTTCAAGGAGCAGTGAAGACTCGGTTATTGAAGATATTCAACGCTGAGCTTGACTGATCTTTGCTGGACAGGAGAGTCAATGTTTATTGGGAACAGACAGGAGACGGATAGTCAGACACAATCGGATTAGTTATGAGCATTCTGAATGGTGCATCCAAAAGGCCAACTGCTGCCTCTACCCCATGCACTGTGCCCTCAATCCACCCTTGAGTCTGTTTCAGTGATGTACTGTTGCCTCTACCCCATGTGTTGTTCCCTCAATGCACCCCTTGAGGCTGTTACAGAGATATACTGCTGCACCTAACCCTTCTGTTGTTCCCTCTATCCACCCTTCAAGGCCATCACAGAGATATAATGCTCCCCCTTCCCCTCGTGTTGTTCCCTCAATCCATCCCTAGAGTCTCTTACAGAGATATACTGCTGCACCTACCTCATGTGTTTTCACTAAATCCACCCCGGATTCTGTTACAAGGTAGGGGACCACCCCTTTCAATCAGGCAGGATCGTTGCAATGAGATGGGAGAAGACCATTTTGCCCCTTGAAGGAGTTATACAGGAATAGAGAATGAAGTAATTCAGCTCGTTGAGTACATTACACAGCCCAGGAGGAGCCCATTCAACCCACCTTAGGTGCTACACAGGGACGGCGAAGCTGTCGCTAACAGGAAATAGACAGTAGAGAGAAATGTTTATTTTCAGGTTGCAAAGCTGTGGCTAGTGTAGTGCTGTAGAGATCACTGTGGGATCATCAATGACAAATAATCTGTATCAAAGATCTGGAGGAAGGGAACTGAATGGTGCGAAGCTCAATTAGCGCATCACCAAGATGATCATTCAAGATGTCGCCAGATGGAGGTACTGAGTCTGTAATGTGATACAGACTGGGAAGGTTAGTGAGTAAACCTTTAGCAGAAAGAACATAAGGTGAGTTGAATACTGTGGCAGGAAGGATAAAACAATGGCGAACAATTTAAATGGAGTGAGATTGCAGAACTCCGTGATAAAGGGCAGTTTCCATGTTCCTGGGACTTGAATCATATGAATTCAGTATGCAGATGCAGCAAGTGATTTGGAAAGTAAGTGGAATGATGCTGTTTCTCGCAAAGGTTATCAGGTTTAATGAGGAATGTTTTACTACATCTGTACGTGGCATTTCTGAGACCACATCAGATACACTGTGTGCAGTTTTGATCGCCTAAACTTAAAAAAATGATATAATTCTTTCAAAAAATTTTCAGAGATTTTTCCCTTCACACATTCCGGGAAGGAAGGTCTTTTGTTATGGGGGATTATCAGTTTTGATCTGAGATGAGAAATCTTCTTGAACCATACATGACTTTCTGAAAAGTGTTTCATCTGGATGCATGTTTCCTCTTGTTAAGGAGTTTAAAGCAAGAGAACAATTTTAAGAATAAGATGTGTTGATATCAAAACATGTATTATATAGACATCGACCGATAGTTACAAATTACACAGACGCATATAAACATGTAATCAGATGATAAAACAATGACTTTTTTTTCTAATGAAAGACACTGTGTACAACAACAGCGATGATGCAACCTCATATTGTCCATTATCATCCGTTCCAAAGAATGCTCCAGGAGAGCACACATGGCCCAGTTTGATGTTTAGTTGACATTATTGTATGGTTCAACACAGAGAGGGAGAAACATGTTCCCTGTCTGAGAAGCAGTAGCTGATTGATCCCTCTCTCTTACTTTGTCCACCGGATAGCAACATGTGAGACCATAAAATCCCTGAGTTATCTTCACCACTTGTGAACAATTCCTATTGAGGACTCATTGGAATCTCTCTACTGCTGGAAGCAAAGGGAGTTCAACAAATCCAACTGTTCTACAAATAAATCCCATTACCAGCAGCTTGTGTGAACAGAATAATATCAAAGGCATATGAACATTTGGAACACTCTATCTTTTACTATTTGTTGTGAGTTCAACTTGTGCATTTCACATTTTATTCAAAAATGACCCAGTCTGAGTTCTATACAATTGGTCATAACACTAAACTGGCTACATTTAAAATTTGTTGTAACCAGTGGAGGAGTGGGACTGGAAAAGGACACAGTGGCCATCCAACATTTGTCGGAACATGAATGAGAAATCCTTATTGGACTGTTCGAGTGGGAATTCCCTTTACCAAACGTATATGGTGCCTGGATGTTTGAATTTGTTCACAGTTGTGTTGTATTCAAATATTTGACAGACAAGTGCATGTAGGAAAATTATATGCAGACAGAAAAGTGCTGCTGAAACCACAATCAGAGCAGCTATGATCTTAGTGCCTTGTGCGGCAGTGACAACGTGTCTAATGACCCACTCCTGCTCCTGAGTCCTATGTCCCTATGTTCATTTCAGCCTCTCAAACTTCCTGCACTGGTGCTGACGGGGGCACCTTGCTCCAATACCTAGTCCACAGTAACACAGGATCTCATTCATTCCCTCCAGGCTGTCACACATGGTTTGGTGTGGGTTGGAAAATCTTACTTCAAAACCCAGGCTGGCTTCGAAAGACAGTTCTGGTCTCTTTACAGAATGTCTCTTCTCTGCAAACTGTGCTTCATTTGTTGGTCATGGTATAGATCCAGATTCTCTGTAAATTCAGCCCCCACACCTCACTAAATGATGACTTATAAAGTAGTTTCCTCTCTCTAATTGGAAGGTTCAATAACAGTACCTGCTGGGAAATTACAACCATTAACTGTAATTACAGAATATGAGAACATAAGGAACAGGATCAGGTCGTTTGGATAATCAAGCCATTGTATATGATCAAGGCCGATCCACTGATCGTATTAACTCATCTTTAATTCCCAATTCTTCGCATCCCCTCAGCTCTCTCACTGGTCAAAAATCCATCTACCACCTTTTTAAATACTTTCAGTGATGTAGCTCCCCTAGCTCTCGAGACAAGATAATTCCTGACATTCACTACCCTCGGTGGGAGGAAAACACTCCCCACACAGACACCACCACCTATTGATATGAACAAGAAGGGAACACAGGGGTTCAGCAACGAGTGAATAGCCTTGATATCAAGACAGTATTTGACTGAGAATGTCATCGGAAGCGCCATCTTACTTGAGCTTAATGGGAATCAAGGGTGTCTTTCAGAGCACAAAGGAAGATACCTGTGGGTGGGGGCCGAAAATCTTCTCAGTCCTGGGACATCTCTTCTGGAAATCCTCAGGATAGCTTCCTCAGCACAAACATCTTCAGCTGCTTCATCAATGTCTTTCCCCTTGATAAGACCGGAAATAGGGATGGTCACTGAGTATAACACAATGTTCAGAACATTTTGTCGCCCATCAGCTCATGATGCAGTATGTGTCCGTGTTCAGTAAGACCCAGACAGCATTCAAACTTGTGTTGTTATCGTGTCGGTAACATTCATGTAACAGTGCTGTCAGACACAGTTAAAAGAGGAGCTCAATCAACATCTCAAGCTGGTTACATACAGAAATGTGGAAGCCATTCTGCTCATCGAAACTACTGAACAAGAAGAGCGACAGCACATTCAATCCTCCTGCTTGATCCGCAAGAAGAGAAGGGGTCTAGTCAGTACATCGAGCTGTTAAAAAGGATCTGGTAGAGCCCAGAACCCAGACCCTTGAACATGTTCCACGAAACATGGAGGAGGCGATTCCGGCCCATGAGATAGTTATACATGAACGGGGGGGTGTCATTGATGCTCCAATATGACAAACCAATGGAGCAGAGACTGCACTCATGGATGGCTGTACGAGGTTCCTCGTGTGTCCATTGCTGGTGGAATGACTACTACTTTAAAGTGGATTGCTCGCAGTGAGGAGGGAAGCCAGATGGTTTGTATCAAATCTCAAAGAGGCATCTTCTATGTCTGAGTAGACAGACCCATGTTCTCCATGGAGGTCAGACGGTGATGTTTTAGAATGAAGGTATTGTGGCTGCTGTCAGAATTTTAGATAACGTGATGTTCAGTGTAGGATCACACACCAAATGCACTACATTCAAAGTCTGACTCACTATCTCTCTGTCTGTCTCCCTCTCTCTCTCTGTCGATATAGTGAGTGGGGGAGGGGTGAGGGGAACATCCTCAGAGGCTCTTGTAACCCGAGTAGAAACAAGCCATGGATTTTATCACCGTATCAATGTCTGTTTAGAACATCATGAGAGACTGTCCATTCCCCTGAAGTTTCAATGAAATGATCTTTTATTCTCTCACAGCGCTAAAGATTAATCTTCATTCACCCCTCATTTTACCACCATCCCAGGGCTAAATCTGGTGAAAAACCTTTGCACTCTCTCTGTGGCAGGGTGATCATTTCTTATAAAGGAAAGAAAACCTGTCCACAATGTCCCAAAGACTGCCTCAACAACACTCTTAGGTTTGATCACAATAATTCCTTTTCCTCACTGAGACATCTCCGTATCTTTCCTATGGCGTAAAAAAACCTTTCCTTCTCACTACACTGCGCCTGACGTGGAATTTAAAAGCTCCTTACATCTATATGTGAGCATCAACAAAGCCAACAGCAGAGTTGCTACGGGAGATGAACATCACAAACAGGGAAAGCCTAAGAAAGATTGCACTTGAAATAAGTAATGGTCACCCACCTGAATGGAAATGAGCTGTAGGAATATGGGAAACAGGCAGAGGAAGGGAGCTATCTTTCCCTTTATCCTTCCCTCACAGGTCAGGCCAGCCTGTTATGCCGATCTTGAACTGAGTGGCTGGTTCAGCTGTTCCACAGGACAGTAAAGAGTAAAACACATTGCTGTGGGTTTGCAGTCACACAGAGACCTGATCAGGGAAGGATGACCCATTGCCTTCACTAAAGGACATGAGGCAAGCAGATGGGCTTTTTATTCTTAATGATGATGGTTTCACTTCAATACCACCAATTTCCTTCATATTAACAGATTATTATTCTGTGGCTCTAGATCATGATTCAATGACTTGAGCACCATGCATTATCTTCCCGTCAGCCAGTTTCTGTGCAGTGAACAAGTTAAACATTTCAAGTGCAATTATTTTGTGATTGACATGTGGTTAGAAGGAGCTTGAAACAGGTGATTTCGGATTTAACATAACCTCAAATGATGGTTCACTCAAAGGTGCACTGTGGCTGAGGAGGAGACGGGGATATCACGATGGTGACATTGGACAGAATTAGCGAGTGGGGAGGGTATGGAGATATCGATCTGTGCAGGGCTAGAATGACTCTGAAGTTTTAGAGTTTCTCCTCGCATAATAGTGAGTCATTTGAAAGTAGTAATTTGCTCATTATAATTTCTAAGGAGTCGAATTTTTCATTGGAGCTTAAAATGATGACTTTCACCTTCCCTAATTTTAATAACATGAACAACAATTCTGTTTAACCTGCTTTAATAGACAGTTAGAATGACTTATCAGAAACACCAACTATAGCGAGGATGGGATAGTAACCAGCTGGAATAACAATCAGTACGTCATAGATCCTCCATACTTATGATATCCAAGGTAGGGAAAGGCAGTAAAGACGAGTGGGAAATCTTCTGCCCATTGTTGCATCATTCCAGATTAATGTTCTCAGATTCTGATATCTACTCCCTGTCTTTCTGGAGCTGCTGATCTCTGTTAGTTCTGTCGGCGATGCTCGCACTCATACTATGTGATAACACATTAAACGGAATGCTTAATTAGTAAAAGAGGCAAGCCCTCCAGTGACACATTTAGGATCCACAGAGACTGACATTAATCACAGTCACTGAACAAATAGCTCCAGGCAACACCTTTCAATTCAATACCGTTTTATTAATATTCAAAATAATGATTACCATTGACACAGTCTGGATTGGATATGCGAGGGTGACTGAGGGAATGAATGTTGAGTCTGGTAGATTAATTGTGTGCAACCATTCAGTCTGCATTGAACGTGGAAGTAATGCCAGAGGATTATCGGAACACCAACATGCTTCTCTGCTTATAAATGGAAACATAGACCCTGTAACTACTGCTGAGGCATGACAATATCAGTAAAAGATTGAGAGAACTTTTATAGGCCATGATCTGGAGAGAATATATACCTCAGAGAGCGTGGGGGTATAAACAGACATGTGGGGTTAGCAGAGAATTGTACCTAAGAGACAATGGGGACTCCAGATTTTGAAGAATTAAGTGTAGATAAAGCATGATAGTGGAGAAGGCACAGTAGGTCAGGCAGCAACCGAGGAGCAAGAGAGTAAACGTTTCAGGCAGGGCCCTTCGTCAGAACTGCGAAGGAGTAAAAGGGCTGACAAATAAATGGCCGGTGGGGGTGAGGCTTGGGGAAAGGTTGGTGATAGATAGGTGGGCGAAGATAGAAGGTCATAGTGATAGGTCGGTGGGGAGTTGGAGCGGATTGGTGGAAAGGAAGATGGACAGGTAGGTTCCCACGAGAGGGCGGATCTGAGTCCGAGGGTTGGATCTGGGATCTGGGTCGTCGAGGGGAGGTTTGCTCATTAGTGAGTTCAATGTTCATGCCATGTTTTTGTCGGCTCCCGAGGCAGAAGATGAGGTGTTCTTGGCGACATCCTGGCATATCTCTTCTGAACCCTCTTCAGCTTAATAATCTCCTTCCAATAATAGAACTGCACACGGTACTGCAGAAGAGGCTTCATCGATGTCCTGCACTATCTCAGCATGACTTCTCAACTTCTAACCACAAAAGTCTGAGCAAAGAAGTATCCTTAAACACCTTGTCTATAAGTGCCACAAACTTCTGTGAATTCGATCTGCACCTGTGGGTCCCTCTTTTTTACAACACTACCAACGCCTACTATTACTTGTATAAGCCCCCCCCCCGCTTTTTATTTTACCAAAATGCAATACCTCACATTTATCCAAGTTAAACTCGAACTGCCACACCTCAGCCCAGTGTGTGATATTACTGCCCCCTCACCCTCCTGCTTCAGGTTTAAAAGACCCTCCCCTCTCCAGAAGGCCTACAAACACAGGCCTTAAGTTTCCCAAAGACCTGGAGCTTGATTTGTTTTGTGCAAGCAGAGGGAGGAGAGGGTAAGGAGAGGCTGGAAAGTAAACTGATGCCTTGTCTCACTTAATAATTTCAGGAAGAGGGAAGCCACAAGTGAGAGGTCGGAAATATTGGCCAGTGATTTTTAGTCAGAAATTGTGCTCTTTCCTCATCTCTGGTGTTCAGTATTGATTTCTATTCGAGATCCCTCAGAGTGCAGAGTGTTTCTGCAAGACTGCTTGCCCTAATATTGCAGATTACAGATAATAGCTATGTAAGCTAGAAATCATAACCAAGCAATAAAAGAAGTTCACTGTTCATCTCGATGGCAGAGCACATGAACTCATCATCCTATAGTTGAGGCTAATACATTTTAGTTTTTTAAAACTGAGAACTGTTGCCTGTGTATTTCAGTAATGTTAATCAGAATTTAATAAATCCATATAGAGCTGAAAACTGACACTTAAAATATGACTAAAATTCTGGGCATAGTTTAAGCCTTCTGTCGTGGGTTGCACCCCTTCCCCTGGGTCAGAGCTCTGAATTCGATTCCCTTCCATGAACTTCTGGTGGTGTCACTTCCTCTGGAACAGATGATCTCTATTCTGTTGTGGGTGTGTGTCAGAGTATGTTCAAAGAAAGCTGATCAATAAACGCACAGGAGAATCATGTTGCAGCTATAGGGGCTATTGTTGAGTGGTGTAGTGCCCAGACCTCTGAGCCTAAAGATTCACATCCCACAGAGATGTTTCATTATATGTCTGAGCACGTGGATTAAAATGATTTTTGAAATGTGACATGATGGAGTCCATGCAACGACTGCACAAAACACTACATAGAACAAACAGGGAGACAGCTAACGATCCGTATCCATGAACACCAACTAGCCACGAAACGGCACCACCAGCTATCCTTAGTAGCCACACACACAGATGACAAGCAACATGAGTTCGACTGGGACCACACTAACATTATAGAACAAGCCAAACAGAGAACAGCCAGGGAATTCCTAGAGGCATGGCACTCATCCACAGATTCTATCAACGAACAGATCGATTTGGACCCAATATACTGGCCACTGAAACGCACAGCTTGACCTGACAACCAGAAGTGGCAGAGACTAACCACTATAAATGCCGGAGGAAACATCACAGAAGCGCTTCACAGGAGGCCCCCAAGCACTGAGGATGTCACCTAGACAGGGGAAGAAACATCTGCAACATACATCCCCAGCTCGGCGAACAGAACCACAACAAGTATACACAGAAGCACAGACAAACCACCCTCCACCATCACGTAGTCTCTTGCCATTAAACAATTGTACACAGAAACACACACACACACACAACCCTACACCACCAAGTTGTTTCCTGCTATTGATCAGATATACACAGAAACACACACACAATCCCCCTCTACTACTCTGTCTCCTGCCATTAAACAGAAATACATAGCAATGGACACACACAACCCTCTAACAACACACTGTCTCCTGCAATTCAACTGATATATAAATAAAACACACATGCACACAACCATCCATCGCCACCCTTTCTCCCACCATTAAACAGGGATACACACAAACACATACACAAGCCTACCCCAATACTGGTCTCCTGTCATTAAATAGTTATAGACAGAAACACAAGCACACAACCTTCCACCACTATCCTGTCTCCTGCCATTAAACAAATATATGCAGAAACACACACAAAAACACAACCCTCCATCAGCACGCTGTCTCCTTCAATTAAATAGATATACATGGAAACACACACACAACCCTCCACCAAAACCATGTTTCCTGCCATTAATCAGATATACACGAAACACACAACACAACCCTCCACCACCACGTTGTCTCCCGCTATTAAGCAGCTATACACAGAAACACACACACACGCACACACACAACCCTCCGCTAACTCCCTGCCTACGGTCAATAAACAGATATAAGCAGAAACACACACAAAACTCTAAACCAACTTTCTGTCTCCTGCCATGAAACAAATATAACAGAAACGCACACACAAGACACTCCATCACCACTTTGTCTCCTGTGATTAAACGGAAATACACAGAAACACACACACACACAATCATCCACGAAAACACTGTCTCTGCCATTACACAGATATACTCACAAACACACACGCACACACAATCCTTGACACCCAATTTGTTTCATGTCATTAAACAGATATACACAGAAACACACACACACAACCCTCCACGACCACCCTGTCTCCTGCAAATAATCAGATATACACAGAAAAACACATACAACCTTCCACCGTCGCCCAGTCTCCCGCCATTAAAATGGGATATGCAGAAACACATACACACCAACTAGCACGAAAACCTGTCTCTAGTTATTAAACAGATATAGACAGAAACACAAGCACACATCCTTTCACCACCACCCTATCTCCTGCAATTAAACAGCATTTTGCAGCAGAGAGCGGCGGCAGCTGGGCGGAAGTTAAGTCGAAACACAAAGCCGGTCGGGAAGGTAAGTGATTGTTATTTGAGTGGAGAAGGAACCCGAGACACTACACGTGTAGTGTCTCCCACCCTCCCTCCTCCGCTAACCTAAAAAAAGTAAGCTACTTGCTGTTCTTGTTTTCGGGACTAAGTGTAGAGTTATGGCAGTGCAGGCAGTGGAATGTTCCTCCTGCAGGATGTTTGAGGTAGGGGTGACCACCGATGCTCCTGCTGACTTCATCTTCAGGAAGTGCAGCCAGCTCCAGCTCCCCACAGACCGCGTTAGGGAACTGGAGGTGGAGGTGGATGAACTGAGAATTATTCGAGAGGCTGAGAGTGTGATAGATAGAAGCTACAGGGACATAGTTACGCTAGAGAACAGAGGCAGCTGGGTAACAGTTAGAAGTGGGAGGGGGAGGAAACAGGCAGTGCACGGATCCCCTGTGGCCGTTCCCCCCAACAATAAGTATACCGCTTTGGATACTGTCGGGGGGTCGGCCTAGCAGGGGTAAGCTGCAGTGACCGGGTGTCTGGCACGAGGTCCGGCTCTAAGGCTCAGAAGTGAAAAGGGGAGAGGAGGAGAGCGCTAGTTATAGGAGACTCTGTAGTTTGAGGGACAGACAGATGGTTCTGTGGACATGGGCAAGACTCTCGGTTGATTTGTTGCCTCCCGGGTGCCAGGGTCCGAGACGTCTTCAGAATCTGTCTTCAGAATCCTTTCTGGGGAGGGTGTGCAGCCAGAAATCGTGGTGCACTTTCGCACCAACAACATAGGTAGAAAGAGCGGTTGGGAGGTCATTCAAGAGCTCAGGGAGTTAGGCTGGAAGGTAAAAGCTAGGACGGACGGAGTCGTCATCTCTGAGTTGCTGTCGTGGCCATGTGACAGTGAGGCAAGGAATAGGGAGAGAGTGCAGTTGAACACGTGGCTGCAAGGATGGTGTAGGAGGGAGGGCTTCAGGTATTTGGAAAATTGGACTGCATTCTGGGGAAGGTGGGACCTGTACATGCAGGACGGGTTGCATCTGAACCAGAAGGGCACCAATATCCTGGGAGGTAGGTATGCTAGCACTCTTCGGGGGTGTTTAAACTAATTTGGCAGGGGGATGGGATCCGGCCTTGTAGTCCAGCAAGTAGGTTAGCTGTTTTTCAGGATGTCCAAGAATGTAGGGAGGCTGTGGAGAAGGTAGCACTGACAGGGAATACTAGCGGCCATAGAGATGGGTTCAAGTGTGTATACTTCAACACAAGGAGTATCAGAAATAAGGTGGGTGAACTTAAGGTGTGGATTGGTACCTGGGACTACGATGTTTTGGCCATCACGGAAATGTGGATAGAAGAGGGACAGGAATGATTGTTGGAGGTTCCTGGTTACAGACGTTTCAGTAAGATTAGGGAGGGTGGTAAAAAAGAGGGGGTGTGGCGTTGCTAATTAGAAATGGTATAATGGCTGCAAAAAGGCAGTTTGAGGGGGGATCTGCCTTTGGAGGTAGTATGGGCTAAAGTCAGAAATAGGAAAGGTGCAGTCACCTTGTTGGGTGTTTACTATAGCCCCCCCAGCAGCAGCAGAAATGTGGAGAAACAGATTGGGAAACAGATTTTGGAAAGGTGCAGAAGCCACAGGGTAGTAGTCATGGGCAATTTCAACTTCCCAAATATTGGTTGGAAGCTCTTTAGATCAAGTAGATTGGACAGGGCGGTGTTTGTGCAGTGTGTCCAGGAAGCTTTTCTAACTCAGTATGTTGATTGTCCGACCAGAGGGGAGGCCATATTGGATTTGGTACTCGGTAACGAACCAGGACAAGAGATTGGCTTATTAGTGGGTGAGCATTTTGGTGATGGTGACCACAATTCTGTGACTTTCACCTTGGTTATGGAGAGAGATAGATGCATGCAATAGGGTAGGTTTTACAACTGGGGAAGGGTAAATACGATGCTGCAAGACAGGATCTGAGGAGCATAAGTCGGGAGCATAGGGTGTCAGGGAAGGATGTCACTGAAATGTGGAACTTTTTCAAGGAACAGATACGATATGTATGTATGTATGTACCTGTCAGGCAGGAAATAGATGGTCGTATGAGGGAACCTTGTTTGACGAGGGGGGTTGAATATCTAGTAAAGAGAAAGAAGGAGCCATACATCAGGCTGAGGAAACATGGTTCAGACAGAGCGTTGAAGGGATACAGGATAGCCAGGAGGGATCTGAAGAAAGGGATTAGGAGAGCTAAGAGAGAGCATGAAAAACCTTTGGCGCGTAGGATCAAGGACAACCCCAAGGCCTTTTATGCATATTTGAGAAACATGAGAATGACGAGAACGAGGGTAGGTTCGATCAAGGACAGTAGTGGGAGGCTGTGTATTGAGTCAGAAGAGATAGGAGAGGTCTTGAATGAGTACTTTTCTTCAGTATTTACAAATGAGAGGTACCGTATTGTGGAAGAGGAGAGTGTGAAACGGACTGATATGCTAGAAGAGATACTTGTTAGGAAGGAATATGTATTGGGCATTTTGAAAAACTTGAGGATAGACAAGTCCCCCGGGCCTGACGGGATATATCCTAGGATTATGTGGGAAGCAAGAGAGGAAATTGCAGAGCCGTTGGCAATATTCTTTTCGTCTTCACTGTTGTTGTGCCCCTGTTCAAAAAAGGGAATAGGGATAATCTCTGGAATTACAGGCCAGTTAGTCTTACTTCGGTGGTAGGCAAAGTAATGGAAACGGAACTGAGGGCTATGATTTATGAGTATCTGGAAAGACACTGCTTGATTAGGGACAGCCAGCATGGATTTGTGAGGGTAGGTCTTGCCTTACAAGTCTTATTGAATTCTTTGAGGAGGTGACCAAGCATGTGGATGAGGGTAGAGCAGTGGATGTAGTGTATATGGATTTTAGTAAGGCATTTGATAAGGTTCCCCATGCTAGGCTTATGCAGAAAGTCAGGAGGCATGGGATAGTGGGAAATTTGGCCAGTTGGATAGAGAACTGGCTAACCGGTCGACGTCAGAGAGTGGCGGTATGTGGTAAATATTCAGCCTGGAGCCCGGTTACAAGTGGAGTTCCGCAGGGATCACTTCTGGGTCCTCTGCTGTTTGTAATTTTTATTAATGACTTGGAAGAGGGAGTCGAAGGGTGGGTCAGTAAATTTGCAGACGATACGAAGATTGGCGGAGTTGTGGATAGTGAGGAGGGCTGTTGCTGGCTGCAAAGTGACTTAGATATGATGCAGAGCTGGGCTGAGGAGTGGCAGATAGAGTTCAACCCTGTCAAGTGTGAGGTTGTCCATTTTGCAAGGACAAATAAGAATGCAGAATACAGGGTAAACAGTAAGGTTTTTAGTAAGGTGGAGGAGCAGAGGGATCTTTGGGTCTATGTTCATAGATCTTTGAAAGTTGCCACTCAGGTGGATAGAGCTTGTAAGAAGGCCTATGGTGTATTAGCGTTCATTAGCAGAGGGATTGAAGGCATGAGTCGTGATGTGATGTTACAGCTGTACAGGGCCTTGGTAAAGCCAAATTTGGAATACTGTGTGCAGTTCTGGTCGCCTCACTTTAGAAAAGATGTGGAATCGTTGGAGAGGGTGTGGAGGAGATTTACCAGGATGTTGCCTGGAATGGAGAATAGGTCGTACGAGGATAGGTTGAGAGTGCTCGGCCTTTTCTCATTGGAACGGCAACGGATGTGTGGTGACTTGATAGAGGTTTATAAGATGATCAGGGGAATAGATAGAGTAGACAGTCAGAGAATTTTTTCCCCGGGTATAACAGTGTTACAAGGGGACATAAATCTAAGGTGAAGAGTGGAAGGTATGGGGGGATGTCAGGGGTAGGTTCTTTACCCAGAGAGTGGTGGGGACATGGAATGCGCTGCCTGTGGGAGTGGCAGAGTCAGAATCATTGGTGCAATGCCACTTCCCTGAAAACTCGGATGGAACTCATTTGGTGCAGTTACTTGCCAACCTTCAATTCAATTAGTTTTTGAGTAAGTTCACTTTATTAATTCTAATCATGTTCTTATTTTCACCAGTCAATCTGTCCCATATTATTTCTAGAACAGTTTAGGTACCTTCCATTATGGAGACAGCACGAAAGTATTACCCTCAGCAGCAGGCAGAGATGGCTTCTGTCCCTGTGTGAATACATCGGAACACTGCAAGTGGGAGATGATGGACGTGACACCCACTCCTGCTCAGAAAGTTCTAGAATCAAGACAGTTCAATGAACCTGTCACTTCCTGGTTACTGACAGCATAGTCCTCTCCCTCGTTTGAGGTTACAGGTTATACTGAAACTCATTTTAGCATCAAACTGACTTCACACCTTGCACCTGGCATAAGTCCAACTCGAGGTAAGAAAAAGTTTGTAATCAAACTATGTGTAACGAGAAGAGTTGCCAGAAGAGAATTGGAACTGGAAAGGTGTGGATGATGGTTTATTCAGAAACAGTGTTGAGGCAGAAGTGAAGACTGGGCATATTGTGAAGGTGGGAGTGGGCAGGTTTTGTTGTAGACGGAATATTGATATATAAATCCGTTCAGGATAAAATGGGGTAATCGTGGTTATGAACACTTTAGTTTTTCCTCAGATGCTTGTAAGCGAGGGATATGAAATTTATGGTATAGAAATGGAAATTGTGATTGAAAGCGAAGACAATATTTTGGATCTTTGCCAAATATGCACGGCAGGGAAAACGATGACATTCACAAAGGTTAAAGAATTAGTAAATGGGCAGAGATCGACTCTCCAGGAACACCAACAATAGCGAGGACTGGATATTAACCTGCCTGAATAGTCATCATTACACAGCTTCAATCGAGGTGTTGTTACTACACTAAAGTCTCCTCCACCACAACAACTTCCAATATAAAAAATGCTTCTAGGCACAACTGCCCTGAACATACACAAGAAATACGGATTTTTTTGGATTTTACTCTCACAGCTCTTACCAGTTAATTATTTATCGTTTACACAAGGCAATTCTATAATCTGTTTGTAAAGATGCAAACATCTTATTGCACAATTTGTATGTCTTTTCGTTGTGAGATTTTTTTGTAGCCTTAGCGCTAAAATAAGTGTTCTGTTTAAAATTGACCTGTTTATTGGGATTCAAGGGTCAGACACAGAACATATTTTCCATGGGTTAATAAACAGAAAGGAACAGAAGGCAGTGGCCGTGGAGACTGATAAGGAGTAAAGTGACATCCGCACCAGTCCCCAATGTCTTCTTGACAGACAGAATAAAATAAAATGCAATGAAAGAAACAGAATACATTCGGAAGAAGGAATGGCAAGTGTCAATGTAAACAAAAAAGAATCATTTCAAATTGAATGGCTGAACAGTGATTGGTGCGTGTGTGTTTGTGTGTGTCTGTTTGTGTGTCTGTGTGTGTCTGTGTGTGTCTGTGTGTGTGTCTGTGTGTGTGTGTGTCTGTGTGTGTCTGTGTGTGTGTCTGTGTGTGTGTAGGTAGATAAGATTGTTCATATGTGTGCAACATATTCAGAATGAACAAGACAGGCATACTTAACAAACATGATGCATGTGATGTACAAAATTTATAAAATATTAATATGTTATTTACTCTTCAGCTGAGATGTTTTGTTCGCCTTCTCTCAACGAACCGTCTGCCTCCTGCCCCTTTCTGGCATTCCCTGATCTAATGTTTCATTCTTATCGAATGTCTGTTATAAATTCCTGCTTCTGGTGTTCCAATTTGTTTCACTTAATCCATTTTCTACTTGGAAACATATGCTGGGTTCTGTCAACAGTTGGTGCCTGTCATATTGATGGAGATAAAAGTTCTGGCATCAAATCCAGGATTTCAACAGATTAATCTGTTGCACATATACTGTACAAAGGGCCACTGCACACAGGAATTGTCAAACCAAATAGGGAAGCACATCTAATTCTATCAATCATCTAGACGTCTCTATTTTTACATCTCCATATCTATATTCTCTCTCTCTGTCTTTGGCTTTCCATCTAGTTAATAAACCCTCCCATCGTTCTTCATGTCCCATGTCTCAAACGTCCCTCTTTCAGTTTACATCTATTGCTCACTTTGGAATGAGATGGCTTATAATTGAGTAATGTAACTAAAAAGACAGGAAGGTGGCGTTGGCCAGAGTTAGTTGGAAGGGGAGCTGAGCACGGCAATATGGTGAAGCAGCAATGACAGGAGTTTCTGGAGAGAATTCAGCAGCACATCAGAAATTCATCCCAAGTAAGAATAAATATATTCAGCGGAAGACAAGGCAGTCGTGCGTGATAACGAACTCTGGCACAGCATAAAAGTAAAAGAAAATGCACACAGTGTGGTGAAGATTACTGGGAATCTAGACGATTACGAAGCCTATAAATTCCAGCACGGATAACTAAGAACACCAAATGGCAGCAGAGGGTGAAATATGATATTATGCTTCTTAATCATGTAAAAGAACATTGAAAGAGATTTTTAGACATATAACAAGGAAGACAGGGAGTAAAGAACAAACAAAGCAATGTTGGAAAATAAAGCTTGAATAGTTATGGGAAGCAATGGATTGGCAGAGGAATTGAATACATTGCAACAATCTTCACGGTGGAAGACACCAGTACAATGTCAAAACCTCAAGACAGTCAGAGGGTAGAGGTGAGTATAGTGACCACCAGTAAGGAGAAGGAGCTGGGGAAGGTGAAGCTGGATCAATCAGCGACACCAGTTAGAGAACACTCTGTAGTTCTAAAGAGATGCCGAAGGTGATTGTGGAGGCATTGCTGGTGAGCTTTCAGGAAATTTTGGAGAGCGGGAGGACTGGCAAATGTAAGGAAAGAGGGACACAGAAGATAGGAAAGTACAAGTGGCCAGGCATGTTGAAACTGTTGTATAGAAGAACTTAATGGATCCTTACGTTTATGAATAGATGCGTGCAGTATAAGAACAAGGAAGTTCTGAAGTACATTGGACATGGTGTCATTAAGCTTCAGCATAACAAGAGTTACATTTACAATGCTATTGTGAACTGCAGACTTGAAAGAACGGTTAAAAGAAAGGAAATCATTTCGAAACAGACAGGAACATTCGTGACAAAGAGACTGTTTCCTTGACCCTGCAGTGAGAATGTTGAGATAAGCTTGTCAGTAAACAGCTAAAATAAAATAAAATGCATAACCAAATATGTTGCTCAGGATATAGCAATACATATGAGGCTGAAAAAGCAGAGTATGTCAGAGAGCATCCTAGGAACAGGAAAGTCAACGTTTCAGGCTGAAAGACTTCATCAGGATTGGGCCAGGGAAGGGGAGCCGCGAAGTCAATAGAGGGAGGGGCGTGGGGCTGAGGGAAGCATCGATGGGATGACGAAAAGGGATGCATGTAGGGGGATAATGTGATTGGTCAGTGGGAAGAGTATAGCGGATATGCGAATAGGAAGATGGACAGCTTAGGTCAGGTCAGAGAAGGGGAACACGAAATAAGGCTGTCGGTGGAGAGATTTTGAAGCCAGTGAAGTCAATATTGATACCAGTGAACTGTAAGCTCTCAAGCTGAAAGATCAGGTTGTGTTCCCTAGTTTCTATCTGGCCTCACTCTGAAAGTGGAGGAGGCCAAGGATGGACCTGTCGCTGGATGAGCAAGGGGGAGTGGGGCGGTGTGAGCGAGGAATTGAAATGAATACCAACTGGAATGTAGGGTTGGTTAAAGCGTGCAGAGAGCAGATGCTCCATGACTATGTCCCTGAAACTCCCTTTGGTCTCCCTGATAGAGAGCAGACCACATCGGGAGTTGGAGACGTGCTTGGTGGGGCAGGATCAGGCTCTGAAAGGAGCACCAGTGCTCTGAACACAACAACCAACCCGACTTTCCAGTTACATTTCATTTTAATTCCCCCTCCAACTCGTCCGGGGACATGCTCATCCTTAGCCTGTCCACTGTCAGAGGAACACCACCTGAGAGTTTATCTTTGAAGTTGATAGCCCAATAGCCTCAATATTGACTGCAGAAGCCTCAAAATCCCTCCACACGCAGCCTTATCCCATGTCCATTCTCCCTGACCAGACCCACCTGTCCATCTTCTCACTCACATATCCGCTCCACCCTTCCACTGACCAACCACAGTAACCTCATACCTGCATGTATAACCACCATCATGCCTACCCTTCGACTTCCATATCCCATCACTCCATTTCTGGGCTCCCCTCCACCTCACCAGTCCTGACGAAAGGTCCAACATCAAAATATTGCCTTTTTGCTCCTCTGATTCTGTCTGGTCTTCTGTGTTTCTCCAGCTCCAAGTTTATTAACTCGGGCCTCTTGCACCTGTAGTACTTACTCTCTCCAAGTTGTGGAACTGTGAGGTCTACATATAAGAGGAAATACACTTGGACATTTGAAAAGTTCATTAACATTTTCCTCATTTCTTAACAACCCAGCACACACCTTCCAGAAGAAGCAACATTTCACTTGTACTCTTTCAATCCAATCTCCTGTCATTGCTGCTCACAGTGCAGTCTCCTTTACAATGGGGAGACCAAACAGAGACTGCATTGAGGAACACTCCCACTCTTTCTGTAGGAAGAGCCCTGACCGTCTCATTGTTTCCCATTTCAATAACCAACCTTGCTCTCATGCTAACATATCAGTCCTGGGCAGCTGCAATGTTCCAATGAAGCACAACACAGGCTCGAGTAACACCTCATATTTCACTTTGGTACGTTACAGCCTGTAGGAGTAAGTATTCAATTCCATAACTTCACAGCATGACGCCTTTATGGCTGTTCTCAAACCTTCATCCATTCCTTCTCTTGGTCTCCCAATGAACTTGCCCTGTTTATGAATTGTTTGTCTTGCACTCAATTAAAGAACCCAAGTCCCCCCTTCACAATCTAATGTATACTTATTTTACATTTCATTCTCTTTTACCTCAAACAAAAGTCCATTCGTCAGTGGCATTGCGCCTCAACACCGTCTGTTTCCCGTCACCCCTCCACTACCTCTGGCAAGGGATTAAAAAGCCTTTTTTCCTATCATTTTCTGTTCTGAAGAAGTGTCACACTGGAATTGAAACGCTAACTCTGTTTCTCTGTCTCTGTAGATGCTGCAGATCTGCTGTGTTTCTCCAGAAATGAACAAAACACATTTTCAATAAAACAAATAACTATTGATACCGGAAATCTGAAACCAGAACAAAAGAAGAACCTGTGAGCCTTGAAGGACGATCACTGGAACCAATGATTAACTTTACTTTCACTCCACAGATGCTGCCAGACCTGCTTAACTTCCCCAGCAATTTCTGTTTTTCAACACGTTTCAAAGATGTGTGTCAACGTTGCTCAAACTCTCTGTCCAACCTGGAGCACCATATACCGGGAAGTGAAAGATAACATAAGATGCACAACTTCATTGGTTCTGAAACTATGTAACGCTGGCATCAATGACACTACAGAGCTCTTTCTCTTACGGAGAGAATTAGTAGGAGACGTAATCACTGTAAACACAGAAGGTAGCACATACTGGAAGGGAAAGGATTCAGATGAATATATTAAAGCGTGATGAGGAATGAGACAAATTGTAAGTGTGACACCATGGAGAGACCCTCAATGGAATGAGAATATAAAATTGGACGTGTACCACATCAGAAACCAGAGTAGGTCACTGAGTATATGGCTGATGGGTGAATGGGTCTCGGTGTGAACTGGGGAACAGGCAGCAGAACAGTATGAGAGATATTGCAGCTCAAACCGTGTTTTCCATGTGGTGCTGTAGACCACAGCAACAGCCGAAGCAGAATTATATAAAACTATAATCTGTAACTTTTTTGCCCCGGATAATCCCTCAGTCTACAATTACCATCAAGCTGATCTATGGTTCGATGACGAATGTGGGTAAACATGCCAGGGTCAGAACCATGTGCACCTAAAACTGATGAGAATTCGTTAAAGCGACCACACTTGACTGGTTACATTCCAAACAGCAGAACTAACATCTGATAAAGAGTGCGCAATGATACAAAGACTTACAGATCAGATCGAAGCTCAGCAGTCCTGCCACACCCAGTCATAAATGGAATATTCAACTCACTGCAGGACAGGGTCATACACATGTCCCCATCCTAAAAACTGGAACAGCCCTGCACATCAGTGCAATAGACAAGGATTCGTATCTACACCATACTCAGCCAGAAGTGTTGCGTTTATGATTCAATTTACCTTGTCAGGATGCCCACGGACTCACAGATGACAGTTTTCAAACAATTTGATTCGCTCTATGTGACATGAAGAAACAACTGTGCACAGTAGGTACGACATAGGCAATGTACAACAAGCCCTGTCCCTGGGGAAGCTATTTCATTCCATTTCCAATTCTGACAGCTATCTGGCAATATGGAAAATTACTATGATAAGTACCTTAAGAGGAAAATAATTACAGTATGACCAATATCAACCCTTCAACTCCATTGCGACAGTCAAATGGGTGGGAGGTCTTTTTGACAGAGCTGTGAAGCAGCACATAAATTACCTGCTCAGTTTGGTTTCCGATAGGTCCTCATGTGGAACTGGTGCTATTGTGGAAATGTCACTGGATTACTAACCCAGACCAAACAAATGCTCTAGCAGCTGGTGGAAGTTAAAAGCAATTAATAAAATGTCGAGGTCTAAAATTTGGTGTCAGTAACAATGACCGTGAAGCCAATGTCAATTGTAACCACCAATTTGCTTCTCCAATGTCCTTTCAGGAAGTGAATATACCGTGCTTTCCTGGTCTGGCCTAACCTTGACTCCAGACACACAGACATGTGATAACCCCTTCGATGGTCTCTGAAACAGCCAAGCAAGACATTCAATTGTATTAAACTGCTCCGAGGTCTTAAAGGATAACCCGAACAGAACACCCGGTAGCAGCCTCGATATCGGAAAAGGGAATGGGAAAAACAGTCCTGTCGATCCCTGCAGAGGCCTCCTTCCTAACATCTGAGAGCTTGTGACAACATTTGCAGAGCATTCCCACAGACTGCACAGAAACCTCAGGAAAGGAGTATGTCATTCAACACAGTGAGCCTTCATGTTTTCATCATGGCCGAGGATCTCCTCAATGCATTTCTCCTACAGCAGACTGAGATATATTGCAATTGATTCTGTCAAACAAATGTTTGAGATGTTTGCGAATAGCTCGGACCCAAGGACATATTCCTGAGATAGACCGACAAGCCTTCGTCTCCAATAAAATGATCCTTTTATTCAAGTTTTTCCGGTCCAAGGGCTGTTTTGCTGGAGCTTGTGCATTCTTACATGTTTCCTTTTTCTTATTTGCTCCCCCACATTTCTCTATGACCTCAAGCTGGACCCAGGTTTTGGACCTCAAGCTGAGCGCAGTGCGAAGGAGAGTGAGTCCTTACTTACTTTTCCGGAGCAAGCACAGGAACTGTAATTGACAGCTGCTACATCAGCAGAGGCAACGTGGGTGAGATGGGGCCCAGCAGCAAACGGAATGCCTGAGGATTAAAGACTCGTTGTTGATTGGGTCCTGCACTGGTGCTGATGAAGCGGATAGTGGAAGGCCATCAATGATGTGGGTCTAGCAGTAAGAGACATGTCTCTGACATTGGAACGGTCTGGCACAGGGGGCAATGAGCCGGTGCTGGAGGAGTATCTGCCCAGTGGCAAAGATGGCGCCTGAGGATTAGCATCTTCAATGTTGCTGGGGTCTGGTTTAGATGGTGATGCAGCTGTCATGGAGGAATTGGTTTGCAGCGGTGGTCGATGGTGAGGAGCTGGCTCACAATGCATCAGCTATCTTCAAGCTGTATCTTTTTTTAATACCATTTTCTTCAATTATTCAAAATGGCACTTGGATGCTTTTCGCTGTATTTTTATTGTATTTATCCTGTAAAATACACCTGGTTATAAAATCAAAATCAACAAACTTTTACTCACTCTTGCCTGCCAGCTTTCCCTTTCTGAAGCAATGTCCAAATATTCGCTACAATCCCATAAGATTTGATTTTGCACACTCGTCTTGGGACTTCAGCAAAAATCTTTCTGAAAATCGCCCTCGTAATCTTACCCTTCCCAATCACCTCTCCCTCAGCCTTCTGTGCTCCAAAGTAAACCAACCCAAGCTTACCCAGCCTCTCTCCATAGCTGATATGCTCCATCCCAGGGAGCATCCCGGTGAATCACCTCTGCACCCCTCAAATACAATCACATCCTTCCTGTAATAAGGCTTCCAGAACTACACACAATAATCCATCTTGGCCTAACCATAGACTTTATAGCTCTGACAATGTATATGTTCATGAATGAAAGCTGCACCGACGGTTCCCGCTGCCTTATTAACTAATGTATTAACCTCAGTCAAAAAGTGTTTTGCTGGAAAAGCACAGCAGATCAGCCAGCATCCAAGGAGCAAAAAAGTCGATGTTTCGAGAATAAGCTCTTCACCTGGAATGTGACCCATCAATCCTGATGAAAAGCTTATATTCGAAACGTTGGCTCTCCTGCTTTTTGGATGCTGTCCAACCGACTGCTTTTCCAGAACCACACATCGTGATTCTGATCTGGAACATCTGCAGCCCTCACTTTTTCCCTAACTTGTTAACCTGTGCAGTCACATTCAGGGATCTGTGGAGAAACACCCTCTGAGCTTCCTAGTGAGCTGCCGTTCATTGTATACTCCGACTTTTGGTTCGTTCTCCCAAAGTACATCACCTCATATTTATCAAGGTTACTATCTATCTGACCATCTGACCATTCTATGTGTATCTTTCTGTAACATAAGGCCTTCCTCCTCACTGCCAACCATCCAGCCAATCTTTGTGTCAAATACAAACTTAATTATCACATTCCCCCATCCCCCTACGCATTCACATCTGGATCATTTATGAATGCCATAAATAATAAGGGACACAGCATTGATCCCTGTGGTACACCAGGGGACACTGGTCTCCAGTCACACAAACAGCCTTTTGCGTCCACCCTCTGTCTCCTGCCAATAAGACAATGTTTGATGTCACTCACTAAGTTACCCTTGATATCATGACATTTTTTTAAAATCAGTTTCCCATATGGGCTTTGTCAAAGGCCTTACTGAAAAACCATATAAACAACAAGCTCGAAAATATACAATAACATTCATTTGGTATGACTTCCCTCTGATGATGTCATGCAGACTATCCTTAATTAAACCTTGCCTCCCTAAATAGAGATCAATTTTCTCCTTTCCTATATTCCCCAGTACTTGCCCTAACACTGATATAATACTTACTGGTTTACATTTCTCCGTTCTATTTCCACCATCCTTTCTGTAATGTGGGACCACATTAGTTGTTCTCCAGTCATCTGGCAGCTCCAACTTCCCTGTGGCCAGATTCGACTTAAAAATTTGTGTCAGGGCCTTTTGTCCTTTGTCTCTAACAGCAGCCTGTGATACAACTCATCCAGACATGGCAATCAGTGCAAATGTGTACCAGCCAAAGCCTCCGATCTCTGCTCACATCTTATATCAGCCTGTTAAAGAGCTTCCCAATCCATCTTCTTGAATTCTGTCCCTGCAATCTCCTTCTCCGAAGTAAAACAGATATAGAGCTGTCATGTAGCAATCGATCAACGTTCTCCAGTTTCACACACACAGAGTGCTCCCTTAGTCTCTAATGGGCCCTAGTTGTTTTCTGGTTATCCTGTTCTGATTGATGTACGTGGAGAATATCTTGGGATTCTCCCTCACCTTGCCTGGCAACACATCTCCCTGCCCTTGTGTCAGGCCGTCTCTCCGGTGAAATTTCTAAGCTTCACTGCGTTCTCCTTTCATTTTGGCAATCACTGGAGAACACAAACTGAGTTTCTCCATCAGTTAATCTTGCCTCTAATAAGATAGGCATGAAAGTAACTTTTTAGTTTCTCTGCAATTTCCTAGTTCTCTGTAAGAAATTATCTTGTGTGAATATTCCCCATTCCCACACTTATCCTCGCCTTCACTTTCCCATCAAGTATCGAGAGAAGCGTTCGGTCATCCTAATGTTTCTTTTTAGTTTGCATTCTTTTTAAAATTTCCTTATCAGTTCATTGGCCCTCAAATGTCTCTGAATCCATGGCTTACAATAATATCTGGAATTTTTCTGAACTGCTTCCTTTGATCTAATGCAACCTTTAACTTCTTTTGTTAACTATTGCTAAGTCACCTTACCCCTTTGCTGTTTGAACTGTGGTGGACATGTGTCTATTGGACATTTTAAGGTGTTTATTTAAACAACAACCATTGCCTGTCTTCCAGTAAATCTTTTTCATGTACTTCTCCAATTCAATGAAGCTAATTTGAGCCTCATGCTTTCGTGGTTTGCATGACTCAGGTTTATGACCACAATTTAAAAGAAACTGTTCTGTATTCAGACGTCATATAAAATTCAATAATTTATGATTACTATATTATTATATAAATTACTATATAAAAGGAAGCCTCCTTTTCAGCAGGGTTTTCAATTAGCTCTTCCGATCACATAGCATCAATGTCAAAACAGCCTGACCTCTACCTCTGTGCTCAACATACTGTTAAATAAAACCATCTCAAAAACGCAATAAATCCCTTTACCCTGCATTATTATTCACGTGGGTTAACGCAGTTTAGATGTAGCTTGAAATTGTTCATTATTGCTGTGGTACGCATTGACCTGGGAATCTAATTTCCTGTTTTATAACATACCCAACTTTCGTATTGCAACTTTCACTTTGATATATATATCCCATCAATATTTGCTTCTCCTTGCTGTTTCTAAGCTTCACCTTACCAGATTCTGTGGAATCTGAGTGATGTAGCCTCTGGGGAGATTAATGGTAGGTTCACATGAGATATTTGGTGAAGCCTATTTGGTCGTTGAGATAATCTCGTCACGTTATTCATTCTTCCCAGATCTCTCGTTATGCTGGTGGAGTAGAGAAGGACAATGATCTTTCTATGCATTCCCCCAGACAGCTGAGACTGCTCTAAACTGGGTGGGAACTTTGCATCAGGTTGGTAAAGTGTGGCTGATGTTGTACACGATCATAATCAGACCACATCTGGAGTAGTGTGTACAGATTTTGTCTCCTCATTGAAGAAAGGGTATTGTTGTGTTGGAAGTAACTCAGAGATGGTTCCGTCAACTCATTTCTGCAATAAAGGGGTTAACTTATAAGGAAAGGATGGTCAGATTGATAGAATATGTATTAGAGTTTACAAAATGACAGATGATCTTTTTTTTGCACAGAACACCGGAAAGAGTCTGCAACAGAAACCAATTACACAGCCAATTCCATTTCTCCAGCATGTTACACAGGAACAGCAGAAGGATATTTAGGACTTCGAACCTGTTACACCAGAACAGGACGAGATTATTCAGCCACTAGAGCCTATACAGTTACATGAGGAAGTCAGTCAGCTCCTCGAGTCTAAAATGCTGCACACAGAATAGGCCATGAAGCACCAGTATCCTGTTATGCAGCATCAGGATCAGTCCATTCAGCCTCCTCAAGTCTCTGACACAGGAACTGGAAGAGATTGGTACACTAGAATAGCATGAGGCCATTCAGCACGAGAATTAAAGAAGAAGATAAAATTATTTGAGACTTGTTATGGAAAGGTGGAGGCAATTCACCCACGTGTCTGTTGTATGGGAACAGGAGGAGACAAGTCACTCGTTCGAACCCATTTCAGGGATGAAGGAGGTTAGTATTCAGCATCTCGAGCCTGTTATGAAGGAATATGAAGAGACCCTTCAGCCCCTCAAAATGTTATACAGCAACAGGAAGATTCCACAATCCCTCAGGCTTCTGACATATTATCCGGAGGAGAAGCAGACCTTGAATCTGTAGATCAGGACATTCTGGCCATCGAGACTATAATGTAGGAACACCATGGGGAGATTCAGTCCATTGAGCGTATAAACCAGGAAATGAGTGAATCCATTCAGATACTCATGCCTATTACGCAACAATTGGAGCAGATCTTTTAAAGCTTTGTGCCTGTTACACAGGAACGTGGGAAAGGGAACGTAGAGTTTACAAGAAGGGTAGGAATTAGGATAAGCACCTTCACTTGTCAATAAAAAGTTGTGAACATAGTGTTGGGAATTAAGGGAAATTGTGATTATCCATTATTAATTAATTAACAAGAGGGGATTTGCAAAGTAAAACCAAATACATCAGAATCGGCATTATTTTCAAAGAATTTGCTTGCTCGAGTTCTTAAAAGATGTGACAAGCAAAGTAGACAATAGCGATCCTTGAGAAGCAAAGTACCTGAGCTTTGAAAAGGGACTGATTAAACGCTGCCCAAAATATTAAGTTGTAAAATAAGAGGACATGGGTTTGGGAGGAGGTCATTAGCCTGGATGGAGGGTTGGTGAGCCAACAAAATGCAGAGAGATTGAATAGTTATTTCGTTAATGGATGACAACTTTTGGGGTTCCATAGAGTTCAGACCACATGACCTGAAAAGTTACCATCTATTGTATCATTTGGATGAGAGTTGAAAAGTGTGGTGCTGGAAAGTCGCAGCAGGCCAGGCATCATCCGAGGAGTAGGAGAATCGACGTTTCGGGAATGTAGATTTCTTCAGCTTCCTCATTTCTCCTCCTCCCTCCTTATCTCAGTCCCAACCCCCGGATGCAGCACCGGCCTCTTGACATGCAATCTTCTTCCCGACCTCTATTCCCCCACCCCCACCCCGGCTTATCCCCCTCACCTCCTTCCACCTATCGTATTCCCAGCGCCCCTGCCCCAAACTCCCCCTATTACCTTTTATCGCAGCCCGCTTGGCACAGCAGCCTCATTCCTGAAGAAGGGCTTATGCCCGTAAAGTCGATTCTCCTGCTCCTCGGATTCTGCCTGCCCTGCTGTGCCTTTCCAGCACAATACGTTTCAACCCTGGTCTCCAGCATATGCAGTACTCATTTCCTCATGTGGATGAGAGGAGAGAAAATACTAAAGCCACATTTTCAGCTGACACTGAAACAAGTGGAAAAGTAGATTGAATTAATGAAGATGTAGAACATTTACAAATGGACATGAACAGTTTAAATGAGTGTGCCACCTCTGGCAACTAAAATTTAACGTGGATAACATGGGATTAACCATTTTGGTCAGAGGAATCGAACATGTTATGGACATGGAGAGCAACTTCAGAGTGCTTATGTGCAGAGGCATGTCGGTGTCCTTGTGCCTACCACAGAAAACTCACATGGAGGTACAGCATAGAATGAGAAAAACAAGTGCAATTTCAGCATTTACATGTAAAAAGAATAGAGTATAAAGGGAGGGAAGAATTACTGCAATTCTGCAAGGTATTAGGGAGACTGTAACTGACATACTGTGTTCAGGTTTGGTGTCCTGACTGCAGAAGCTATGTAGTTACAATGAAGTTACTGATCAATTAATTAGATTGATTCCAGAGATGATTTTTTCTTTTAAAGAGAGTTTGAGCTGTTCAGACCGATACTCTCTGGAGTTTAGAAGAATGAGAGGAGACCTCATTGAGGTCTGGAGGATGTTAAAGGTGATTGACAATGTCGGTGTGGAGTGGATATCTCCTAATGTGGGGCAAACTGGAACAAGAGATCATAGTTTTAGGATTAGGCAGAGCAGATTTAAAACAGGGGTTAGGAAAACTTACTTATCTCAAAGCGTTGTGACTCTGTGTAATTCACTAGCCCAGATTGCAGGGGATGCTGAGACATTGAATAAATAAAGGGGTATGGAGAGTGGGCAGGAACGTTGGACTGAGACCGCGATGATGTCAACCATGATTGTATTCAATGGCGGAACAGACTCACGGGGCTGGATTGCTGACTGATGCTCCTCGTTCTTATTCAGACCTTTGACGTTATTACACAGGAATGGGGGAGGACTGGTTATCAGACAGGAAGCAGGCACTCCGGATAAATCTGTCTTAATCAGTTCCACAGAACGTGACCAGTGTTGACACACAGGGTCCTCAACTGTTTACAATAGATATCAATGATCAAGATGATAGAACTGATGTGCTGCTACTAAGTTTGGTGATGACACTAAGATAAGCAAGACATTAAGTTATCAAGAGAATGTGGAGAGTCTGCAAATTGATATGAAAGGTAAAGTCAATGAATAATACTTTGTCAAGTGGAATATAACGGAATATATAACCTGCCAGCTTTTTCAGGAAGAATGGAAGGCAATGTGTTTCTGAAATGGAGTGGGATTACACGACATAGTGATACAATGTGTACTGGAGAGTTCACTCTGACCCATTCAGACATGGGAAGTGTTGCTCCATCTCCCTGATGGTCTGCTCCCTGGCATTCGCAGTGGGCCCATTGCTCTCAGTACACACGGGATAGTTTGATGTGGTTAATTGGCGGTGGGGAGTGGTCAGGGGGAGGGTGTTTTGAGCCATGTACCAAGGGGACAGCCGTTATCCGAAAGGCTATTCTTTCTTTCCGAATGGAGACTCCAAGACGATGGGAATGGCTAACTGTTTTTGAATGAAGAGGCAGTGGCTGCTACCAGGACAGTGGGTATTCACCAACATGCTGTGCTGTGCATGGGCACACAGTAACATTAATGAAGTTAGAGTTCCTTCAGTTCCTGTAGCTCTCCTCATAAACATGGGGATCTCACAGAGCCATGTACATCATCGGGAATCCTGTTATACAGAGAAAACATGGATACACTCGGCAATTCTCTGCTGAGAGAGAAAACATCCACTTCATCCAGCATATATATCCTCCATCACCAAATGGTGACATTGATGCTGAGATATTGGGAGATGATGGATATGTCACCCAATCCTGTCTGGAAAGTGCTGGATCATAGAAGCTGACGGAAACTGTGACCCTCACCGCCACTGGCAGCACCATCCTCCCCCTGGTGTGAAGCTGCAGGTCGTGTTGAAGGAGGTGACACCCCTCTCTGTGCCCAGCTCCTTGTTCGGTCAGGGACCCCTCACACTATGCTACAGGGTTAAGTGGAGCATGGGAAGCTGTTCCTGGACAACACCTGGTGGATGCAGCAGACCCCTTTCCCCCACACACACTAACTCCGTAGTTTCGGAGCTTCCCCTTTCTGCAGCCTCTCCTTTACTTGTTGTTCATGTTACACACCCAGATGCTGTAACTACAGTCTGCAGACTCCACACAGAGATGGTTCACCAAATCCTCAGGTCTCCCTGAATATCTGAAACAGCTCAAGCAAAGCATCCCCAGCCCCTCTACTAACTTTTCAATAACAAGAGACAATCAGAAGCCCCGCAGCTACAAGTGTTATGGATCAGGCCAGACCACCTCAAAATATTTTAAATTGGCAGCCTCGACCTTAACTTTTCCTTATTTTAAGTGCAGATGTGAACTGTGTGTTCCAGATGTGTTGCAATGGGTCAACTCACACAATGTGAAGCCAAATGTAATCCACTCAAAGGTTCCAATTAAGACACAATCAAAGAGAAGAAAAATTTGGGATAGCTTCTCTACTTGAATACCTATGCAAAGAATAAATACGGTGCCTTCTACTAATTAACTGCGCTAATACAGGAACTTCCCATAAACAAACCCCCGGCATAAAGGTAAATTCAAACACAAAATCGTATTTGCAGTTTTCCAATCCAGGAGGAAGCAACTATAAGAGAGTTTTCAGGGAGAATAGCAGCTGGTGATCATGTATTGAAACTTCCAACTTTCTGGGATCCCAAGCAGCTTCTGAATGCTGCAGCTAAAAACAAAACGAGACAACCTGTTCTTGGAGAGCTGGCCACTGCCCTTCCATTGTTACAACCGTTTTAATAAAATCTAAACACCTTCTCTATGTTTACTTAAGCTGTTTTCAGGTGGAAGTTCGGCATCTCAGCCTTTAAGACCAATTTTCAAAAAAAAACAAATCCAAGAGAAAACAACTAAGCGTTTGGAAAAAAAAGAACCAACGATATACAACGATGGCCTCATTTTACACCCATTATTCTTCCTGTTTCAGTAGACTACAATACATATATATTGCATTGACACTAAGCATGCAAACATTCACAACTCCATTCTATTTCAGTTAGTTTACTTCTGCCACAGAACGCTTCTGTTTTCCTTCATCCAAGTCTCGACAACTTGTCAGCAAGTACAGTTTCTCGTCCTGTCACTTGCATAACTTCCAAATTGAATGCAAAAATAACAACTCTATCTGAACAGATTGGAAGTGTTCTTCCTAAATTTGTCTAAAAACCTTCAGGTGTTATGATCAGTATATGTATACTTGTCTCAGACACGTTATTGGCAATTTAAATGCTGAAATGTTGTAACGCCAACACCAAGCTCAATGTATCCTTCCCAGTTGTGAAATATCTCTGTTAATGCTTCCGTTGGACACTCCAAGCACACGTTACATAATGGACCACTTCTCATCTCCCTCATACTCGTTCTCAATGACATATCTCCTCATGTCTCAGCTTAAAAGATTTACATGTTCTGTACTTCTTAATGCTGTAACCCATTTACCTGCTACTCCTGGCATATGCCACGAAACCTTACGCACAGGTATATTTTTTTTAAGATCTTGCACATTCTTCTCAAGCCCTCCCAGAAGCCAAACTTTGATTTCTGGACGAACTGAAAGCCATTAGCCATTTCAGATTCTAATCATGCCATTTCAACTCTCTGTTCTTCCACATGAGTTCTCACGACTGCAGGAAGTGAGTTTTTTTAACTCCTCCAAAGTAAGAATCTCTCTAAGAGTGTTATAGTTGCTCTGTTTTTAATACCCTGACTCACCTTTCAAAATGACTTTGTTTGCTCCTTTCAAAATCAATGTACGTTTAACCAGGGACACAATTTTATATTCTAAAACACTCTCTGTAGGCTTCTGGCACCAGCTCATATTCACTTCAGATGGTTTTCTTCACTTCCTCATACGGGCTAGATACCTCTTTCGATAGGGATGCAAATATCCCACTCCTTATACCCACCAGCTTTATTTGGATCAACTAAATCTACATGGTCAATGGCCACTGCATTCGTGTAGCCATTTTCTCAAATGAAGTTGAAAAGACTTCTACATCATTCTCATCAAATTTGGACAATGCCTGTACATATTTAAACAGATCTCCATCAGGCCTTTGGCTACCGTAGAGTTGCTCATCCTCACTATCCTCCTCATTCAACCCACCATCTACCTACATCTCCACCCTACTAAGTCGACTTTCCTTTCAAGTTGCTAACTTTTGAAGTTGAAACTTTCTCGCTTTATGCTTTTCTTCTTTCTTTTTTTTGTCTTTCTTCTTCCTCTCTTCTTTTAATTCTACTTTTAATCTTATTTCAAACTGTCTCAATTCCTTTTTGTGTTCAAGCTGCCTCATCTGCAATTGGATTCTAACCATTTCCAAAGAGTCTGATGGTGTTTTCACCAAACTTTAAATGACAAGCTACAGCTGCAATTGTCACTCCTTTTCTCACAGAAAAACACAAACCCAACTCCAGCTTCTCTGCCAATTCTAAAAGCTTTGCTTTGCTCACCTTTTGTAAAATCTCCAAATTTACTTCTTCCAAACCCAGAGAACTCTTAGAGACAGAAATAGACATTACTACACAAGTCACTGTACAAACCAAACGAATTCAACACCCAGACAAAAAGGACACTAACAACTATAAGACGCTGCCTTTGAGCCCAACAATCTCCCTGTGCACATTCTCTCCGTACCCGCGTGGGTTTTATCCAGGTGCTCAATTTTCCACCCACAGCCCAAAGAAATGCAGGTTAGGTGAAATGGCCATGTTAAATTGCCCGGACTGTTCAGCGATGTATCGGTTAGTTGCACTAGTCAGGGGTAAAAAATGGAGTAATACGGGAGTCGAATGCATAGTGTAGTTTACTCTACGAAGGGTTGGTGTGGACTTGTTGAGCCAAATGGCCTGCTTCCATACTGTAGGGATTCTAATCCTGCACCCAATTTTGAATTATCAATTTCGAACCGGACAAGTGTCTCCAGACTGCCTTAAAATACTTTAAGATTGTCGCCTGGATGCCAACCTAATCTTAGGTTAGAACAGGCCTTACGGCTCAACATGTCCACACTGATCCACCGAAGATCAAACCACCCAACCCCAATCGCCTACCCCATGTTTACCCCTAACACTATGGGAAATTTAGCATGACCAATTCACCTGACCTGTACATCTTTGGATTGTGGGAGGAAACCAAAGCACCCAGTGGAAACTATGCAGACAGATGGAAAATGTGCACACTGCACACAGTTATAAGTGGGAATTGAACCCGGGTCCCTGGTGCTGTGAGGCAGCAGTGCTAACCACTGAGTAACCATGTTGCCCCACTACCTTATAGTAAATGTCGAGGTGAAATAGGTATTCTAGATGTGATGCGGCTGGTCAAACCACTCAACTGTAAGCAAAACAATTTATTTAGACACTCAAATTAAAATACATACAAAAAGAAGAGGAGTTTAGAATAACTTAACCACTGGAAACCTTAAGTGAATAATAGATAGAGTACCGTCTTCTAATGAAATATTCCCATGTACTAACATTCCATAAACTCATCCCTTGGCAGAAAGACACCTCAAAGGCCAATCAGTCTTGCACGCAGTTTTCTAATCCACGAAGACACAGCATCAAGATAGATTTCAGAGAGAATCGCAGCGAGAGATCATTTATTGAAGCATCCAACTTATCTCCGACTGCAAGCACCTGGTAACAGTTATAGCTCAGAAAAACTGGAACGCCTGCTCTGTGAGAGCTGGCCATTGTAACCAATATTAATATAAAAGAAAACCTAAACGCCTCCTATATTATTTACTTCAACCAGTTGCAGTAGGCAGTTCGGCCTTTAAGATCTCTCTTTAAAGAAAAGGCGACAATAATCTTTTTTTTAAAGTAACAACATTGTCAGAGATGTTAGATACAATAATTCTCAAGGGGATTCTCCATGTTACTGACCACACGATCAACTCAGAGGCACAAACATAAAAGTCAGACGTTCAGTGGACAGGCACAGACCATCTTCCAAAGCCGTGAGTCAAAACCGCTGAAACCATTATCCAACATGGAGCACCACATGGGATACACCGGGAAGTGAACAACAGCCCGACACACACCCTCACCCCCGACATGGAACACCACATGGGACACACTGGGAAGTTCACAACAGCCTAAGACACACGATTTCACTGTTTCTGAGCTTCACACTGTCAGCACTCGATACACTAGGGAGCCAAAAACCAAGGCCATGGAAAGATACAGAGGGACAGAGAAATTCACATTAAATACAGAAACAGACAGTTAAATAACTGAGAACATGTTGTGGAAATATGGAGAAAAAGACTGGGTAGTTAGACTAACTGGAGAACTGACCCCTTAGAGAGCAAAATTACAAAAATGAGAACATTGAATAAGCGTATTTTGAGATCAGCTGAAATGGCTTGTTACATCAAAATCTGAATTGTTTTCACAGAACACTTCAAACAACATAAGCTGGGAAAAGATGACAGACCAACATGGAGCGCTCTGCAGATTATGCTAGTGCATTGCACAACAGACTGGTTTATCTGCCCAGCATGGGGAGTATTGTAAACCTTTACTATCACATGGGATTGATACACAGATCAAAAACACACAGCAGGGGAAGATTCCTATCTCCATTGGACCAGTATAAGGTGTGTGTGTGTGTGTGTGTGTGTGTGTGTGTGTGTGTGTGTGTGTGTGTGTGTGTGTGTGTGTGTGTGTGTGTGTGTGTGTGTGTGTGTGTGTGTGTGTGTGTGTTGGGGGCATGTATTTGGGGTAGTTGAATGTGAAAAATCATTGTTTGAGAGAAAATACACTTGAAGGAAACCAGGTTTAATATGAACCACTGGCAGGGATTTGGATAATCGAAACAGAGAAACTGAGGGAACCTTCATGGACAGATAAGTTAAAGTGTTTGTGAATATTAAAATAAAGGCATTGCCAGACACAATAGCGATATAGATCAACGTGCGCAGGAATGTCAGATGGATGGAATTTTGGGATGAGTTTAAATCAGATTTGTTTCTGCAGGTTTCAACCCAAGAGTGACAGCAGCAGATTGTTGTCATCACTAAGTCAGTGAAGTATATTCTGTCGCAGTGAGTAGTTAAAGTTAATAATGGTCAGGGCATGGTGTTAGAAATCAGGTCATGGCCAAATGGATCACCTAAGTTGTGATTCATCTGTTTTAACCACCACCTACAAGTTCCACGTCATGTCACTCACTACCCTGACTTGTAAATATACAGTAGTTGAGTCAAACTCCTGGAATTCCCTTCATACTGACATTATATTTCAACCGACAGCAAGTGAACTGCAGCGATTCAAGAAGGCAGCTTACCATCACCTTCTCACGGTCAAATAAGGATGGGCTATCAATGCGGGCCAGTCAGCAATGCCCAAGTCCGACAAATGAATGAAAAATTAATTGGCCAAGGATGAGATGGAGTCCCAGGTAGGAAATGGAGTTTGTAAACATAATAGAGGTCAATGACCTCCACGCTCCCAACATTTAAATAACAAGGACAGTGAGACAATGGTTCACATCTGAAACTGAGTAGGTCAACAAAGAGACCCATGAGTAATAATGACAGAAGTATGGAGGGAGATAGTAATTGAACAAGATCACTGATGCAGTTAGTCGTGATCTGCAGAGTGAGTATCTGGATTCAGAGTCTCAACATGAACAATAATAGTGGCAAGAAGTGAAGAATATATGAAAGTCATAACTAATTTATTGGAAAACAAATCTGGACAGTGAGACTTACCATGTACACCAACGATAGGCAGGGGAGGATAATAAAAACATTGACTAATGTGACGAGCATAATAGATCCGTGAATATAATGACAACCTATCATAATATGTAGAAAGAAACCAAACATAATAGGATAAAGTCCTGTCCATTGTTGGAAAAATCCAGTTAAACATTTTCTCAGATTCTTATCCATTGTTGTAACATTCAAGTCTCATATTCTCAGATTCTGATCTCTCCTCCACCCCCTCTCTGGAGCTGCTGATCCCTGTCAGTGCTGTGGGTGATGCTCCTACTCATACTATGGCATAACACATTGAACAGTGCCCATTTATCATTAGTAGATGGAAAAAATTAATTATAATCCATGGAGACTGACATTAGTCACAGTCACTGAACAAACAGGTTCAGGTAACCCTTTCCTTAATGAACCTTTTATATGACAACAAAAAGGGAATATTTAATGAATCTGGATGGAATGGATGAGGGTTACTGACCGACGGACTATAAAGCTTTCTTTTTTTAAACTTTTTCCTTGTATATGGGAATATTGACAGAGTACTGCAGGGCTGTATATGTCCCACTCTATTTATAAAGGAGACAAGGATAAAATAACAGACCAGCAATACAAGATGTCTGGTGGGAACATTTCTGGATACATCAGCTAAAGGGAGAAAGTGAGGATTGCAGATGCTGGAGATCACAGTCGTGAATGTGGTGCTGCTAAAGCACAGGTCAAGCATCAGAGGAGCATCGACATTTCTTGTGTAAGCCCTTCATCAGGAATGAGGCTTGTGGTCCAGGGGTACTGAGAGACAAAGGGAAAGGGGAATGGGTTGGGGGAAGGTAGCTGAGAATTTTACAAGTAAATAAAGTTGGGTTTAAAGGTAATATGTCAGAGAGGAGGATGGAGCAGATAGGTGGGAATGAAGATGGACAGGTAGGACAGTCCATGGGGGCGAAGCTGAGTTGGAAGGTTGGATCTAGGATAACATGTGGGGAAGGGAAATGAGGAAACTGGTGAAATCCACACGGATCCCATGCAATTGAAGGGTCTCAAGGCAGAAGATGAGTCTATCTTCCTCCAGGCGTCGGGTGGTTAAGGTTTGGCGATGGAGGAGGCCCAGGACTTGCATGTCTATGGCGAAGTGGAAAGGGAATTCAAAGTATTCAGCCACGGGGTGGTGTGGTTGGTTGGTGCGGGTACACCAGCAATGTTCTCTGAGGTGTTCCGCACATTGGCATCCTCTCTCCCCAATATTGAGGAGACAACATCCAGAGCAAATGATGCAGTAGGTCACTTGTGTAAGTGCAGATAAAAGTCTGATGGATGTGGAAAGATCCTTTGGGGTTCGGATGGAAGTGAGGGGGAGGTGAGGGTGCAGGTTTTCCAGTTCTTGTGGTGGTAGGGGAAGGTTCCAGAAGTGGAGGATGGGCTGGTGGGTGGCGTGGAGCTGACAAGGAGTCGTGCCGGGAATGTTCTTTACAGAATACAGGTAAAGGCAGGGAGGGAAATATATCCCTGTTGGTGGAGTCTGAATGTAGGTAGTGCAAATGGGGGAGGAAAATGCATTGTATCTGTTGGTTTGGTGGGATGGAAGTTGAGGAAGAGGGGTGTTCTTTCCCTGTTGCGTTTGGAGGGGTGGGATTCGAATACAGAGGTGTCAGAAGTGGATGAGATGCTCTGGATGGCATCATTGACTATGTGGGAAGGGAAATTGCTGTCATGAAGAAGGAGGCCATCTGGGATATACAGTGGGTTCAGAGTGTGGTGCTGGAAAAGCACTGTAGGTCAGCCAGCATCCGAGGAGCAGGAAAATTCGACATTTCGGGCAAAAGTCCTTCATCAGGAATCAGGCTTTTGCCTGATACATCGATTTTCCTGCTCCTCAGATGCTGTCTGACCTGCTGTGCTTTTCCAGCACCACACTCTTGACACTAATCTCCAGCATCCGCAATGCTCACTGGCGCCTACACGCTATTTTCAGCCATTTCTGCAATAGAGTCATTAATTCTGCTCTCATTGCTATAGGAAAAAAATGTTGTGTATTACAGGCTGGGCTCTTTTCCTTGGAGCGTCGGAGGCTGAGGGCTGACCTTATAGAGGTTTACAAAATTATGAGGGGCTTGGATAGGATATATAGACAAAGTATTTTCCCTGGGGTCGGGGATTTCAGAACTAGAGGGTATAGGTATAGGATGAAAGGAGAATGATATAAAAGAGACCTAAGGGGCAACTTTTTCACGCAGAGGGTGATGTGTGTATGGAATGATCTGCCAGACGATGTGGTGGAGGGCCTTACAATTGCAACATTTAAGAGGCATTTGGATGGGTATATGAATAGGAAGGGTTTGGAAGGATATGGGCCGTGTGCTGGCAGGTGGGACTAGATTGGGTTGCGATACCTGGTCGGCATGGACAGGTTGGACCGAAGGATCTGTTTCCATGCTGTACATCTCTATGACTCTATAAGTATGTTGACGGTTTTGGAGGCCGGGACGGGTGATGTTGAGCCTCACAGATAGTATGAATAGGCGGGAGGTATATTACCTAGACCGTTGAGTCTGAGAAATGACCTTACTGAGGTTTATAGCAGTGAATCCAGATGCTCCAATTTGAGCAATGCCAAAGGACACAGAAACAGACAGAACAGTTATTCACATTAAAACTGGACAATTGCTCATGGTACAAGTTACTGGAACTATGGAGTTAGACTGAAGAATGGGGCTGGCTGTAGGAGATAGAATTTGGAGGGTCCAATCACAAGATTGAGAACAAAAATAAAGTCATTGCTATATCCAGTGAAATGGTTCGTTATATCGCATTCTCACAGAAACAGACCAGACACCATAAACCCAGATGAGTATGTGTTCAGCATGGAGTACTGTGCAGACCAGGATGGTGCCCTGTGCAATACAACCCACAATCTACCCAGAGTGGAAAGGTATGCAGACCACAGAAGTGCATTGATGTATAAACCCAGATGAGCTATGTGACCCAGGTGTGTAACTGTATCCATCACCCCAGTACATTTCTCAGAATACTGCGTTAGATCGCTGCCCAGTGTGGGTTAACTTGCAGTCCATGCTGGAAGTGACAGGATGTGCATCTCCCGTCCATTTCCAGCTCCATATTTACACTGTGCCATGATAAGGGGGGCTGTGGGTGAGAGAATCATGGCCAGTGAGAGATCACTGGGGAATCGGTTCAAATATCCCTAAATGGGAGGTGTTTGAGCTTTAGACAGAGAGAGCGAGATTCAAAGACAATGTCATGGAAAGATGTGCTCACAGGTTCCAGAATGTTGAAATGTAGATATGCCGATAGTTTTCTGTAACATAAGCCAATGTTTCCAGGAATGATGGGAGAATGGGATATTGCTGTGAGGTCAGATGATGGAGAGTTTGGGATGAGCTTTTTGTTCTGCAGCTTTGTAGCTGGGAGTAGGACCAGGAAAGTCATCGACTCATTGGCCTGAATCTAACAATAATTTGTCTCAGTGATACTTTCTTTGAGTGTGACAGGGATCGTCTGCATGAGGCCGAACTAATTTCCTGGTGTTATCTTATCGAACTCGCCTCATCTCATGGTGACCCCCATTCAATGCCAGCCCAATTCTCCCACCCATCATGACTGTAGGTAATCACTATCGCCCAAATGCCCCTGGATATTCCACGATTCCTGGCACTGGTGCCAGCTTTAAAAGGCCAATGGCACATGTTTGAGCTTTCTCAGTTCGGAGCTGCCCCGCACAGTTTACCCCAATCATGGCAGATAAGGGGCAATTACACCACGGTTTGTCGACAGGGGCACCGACGTCTTGGTGGATGGGCCTGTACGGAGGAGGAACATTCTCTTCCCAGAGGGGGCCACACCACCAGACCCGCCGAGCATGGTCTACCTCCCCACCCAGCTCAGTGCAGTATCTGCGATCTGATGAAATGTCCAGCAACACAGGACAAGCATCAATAACCTTCACTGCTCTGTTGGGATAAGTGTCAGCGTATTCTGTCTGCTCCCTCCCATTCACTGTGCATCTATTATAGCACCTACCCCGAACAAGGCTCATGCTCCAACACTTTTACTCCGATATGCAGCACCATCCCCGCCCCCCAACTCGCTCACTCTGTCTCTGTCTCTCTCTCTACACTCCACCCCCGACATGAATAACACTGCATGGATGCAAGACTATGGACCGACTCCCTCTGGACACCTCACCATTTAGCCCCCTCCACCAGCACTATCAACTGGGCCAACCACTCCTACCATCACCCCTTCAGTCCCGTCCTCCCATTCCAGGAGAAACAGCCTGGAATCGGGCAGAAAGGTCCAAGCTGCATGGTGGAGTGCCCGATATCCATTCCGTCACCGACCTTTCTGCTGTCATGTGAGGAGGACGCTGGTATGAGCTGGAGAGGACAGGGACGATTTGAGTGGGAGATTCTGAAACATCTACGTCCCACCAACCGAGTAAGGAGCAATGTTCAGTGAAGTGCAATTCTTATTTTAAACCCACTGGCAGTTCCGTTCCGTTGTCCCCAGCGCAATGTAGAAGCCGTGGCTCTGTTACCATCTCCCTTTTGTATCGAGCTGGTACAAATGAAATCCCCACGGTCTCGGTGAGCAGGAGGGTGGCCGCACAACATATCGTCATCACCACCTCCCAGGAAGCGAGCACGGAGGCTCCCTCCTACACCTCCCACTGTAAACAGTTCAGATACTGAAACTAATCTGTGAGATTTACTGTTCTCCCCACTTGTCCTGACATTTTCAATAATCTGTGCTCATATTCACCCAGGGCCTTCTTTTCCTGCACTCCTTATATAAACGTACAGCCTGTTTTATACTGTATTTCAATGTCCTTCCGACCGAAGTGCATCACCTCACACTGCTCTGCATTAATCCTCATCTGCCATAAACCTGAAAACTACACCAATTGTGTCACTGTCCTGTTGGAGTTCCGCACTGTCCATCACAAACTTTATAATTCTTCCAGGTTTGGTATCTCCATATTTTGAAATTGTCCTACAGTCACACGCCACACAGAAATACAGATTCACTCACTATTGTGAGCAAGTGAAATATTCACACACTCCCTGAGGACAGACTTGAATACCGACACACAACAGACAAAGCAAGGAAAATGTTGACAAGGTCACCCTGGAGCAAGAGAAATACCGACAGATATTCCATGTCTGTATTAGTTTCTGCGTATTAATGAGTTTCTCTAAATCTCTGTATTAGTTGTGTGTGTAAATATCTGTGTGTGTCAGTGTGGGACAAGTCTGGCAGTCACTATGGTTCTTACAGTGATGTAATATCCACCTGACACTAGTACTGAGGAAGGGTCACTTGACCTAAAACGTTAACTTTCATTTCGGTCCACAGATGCTGCCAGACCTGCTGAGCTTTATTTTGCTGTCAGTCTCTGCTGGTCTACCCACACCACTCTACAGCTTGGACTAGAGGGTAAAAATCATCAGGGATTCAGTTTACGAGGGACAGAGGGAGGGCAGCAGCTCACAGTATCATCAACAAACACACACACGCACACACACACAAACAAACACACACACAGACACAGACACACACACACACACACACACTCAGAGAAATAGACACATAACATGTGCAGAGAGATAGATACACACAGAGGGGCACACAGAGATACATATAAACACACACAAATAGACAAGCGCAGACAGAAATGTACAGATGCATGCTTGGACATACCAACACACTTGGAGTCAGAGGGTTACACTGAGTGTTTGTAAACAGACCTATCGTCTCATACAGTCCATGCTGATGATAATCTCAAACTAAACCAGTCCCACCTGCCTGCGCTTGGACCATATTTTCCCAAACCTTCCCTTATAATTGTACTTTATCAAATGTCTTTGAAACGTTATAACTTTACCCACATCCATCACTTGTCAGGACGTTCGTTCCATACACGAACCAAATGATGTGTAATCACAACGCACTTCTTGGGCACTGATCAGATGTACACGAGAACTCAGTGGGAACCTTGGGAAGTGAGTACTGGGAATCTTGATGACATGTACTTATCATCAAAACCCGCAAGTGAGGTGCAGCATGACATGAGGCTGATTAACGTTATTAAACGCCATTATTAAACAAACTGGGATGGAAACGGCAGGGAACAACAGACCGGTGAGCATGACATCGGTGGTGGGCAAGGCAAGATTTTGGAGAGAATCCTGAGGGACAGGATGTACATGTATTTGGAAAGGCAAGTACTGATTAGAGATAGTCAACATGGCTTTGTGTGTGCGAAACCATGTTTCACAAACGTGATCATGTTTGCTTGAAGAAGTAATGAAAATGATTAATGAGGGCAGAGCAGTGCACGTGATCTATATGGACTTCAGTAAGGCGTCCAACAAAGTTCCACATGGTAGACTGGTTAGCAAGGTTAGATCTCATAGATTACAAAGTTATCGAGCGATTTGGTTACAGGGCTGGCTCGAAGATAGAAGACAGAAGGTGGTGATGGTGGGTTGCTTTTCATACTGGAGGCCTGTGACTAATGGAGTGCCACAAAGGTGGGTGCTGGGTCCACTGCTATTTGTCATTTATATAAATGATTTGGATATGAACATAGGAGGTATGTTTAGTAAGTTTATATATGACACCAAAATTGAAGGTGCAGTGGACAGAGAAAAAGGTTACCTCAGAGTATCACGGGATCTTGATCAGATGAACCAATGGGCTGAGGAGTGGCAGGTGGAATTTAATTTTGATAAATGTGAAGTGCTGCATTTTGGAAAGGATAATCAAGGCTTGGCTTATACAGTTATTTTAAGTCCCTGGGGAATGTTGCTAAACAAAGAGACCTTGGTTCATGGTATTTTGAAAGTGGAGTCACAGGTTTATAGGATAACGAAGAAGGTTTTTGATATGCTTGCCGTTGTTGGTCAGTGCATTGAATATAAGAGTTGGGCGGTCATATTGTGGCTGTAGAGAACATTGGTTAGGTCACTAATGAATACTTCGTGCAATTACCGTCTCGATATAGGATATATGAAACCTGAAAGGATTCAGAAAAGATTTACAAACATATTGTCAGGGTTGGAGGTTATGGAGAGGCCGAATAGTCCGGTTTTTTCCCCCAGGAGCACCAGCGGTTCAGAGGTGATCTTAGAATAGTACTTTCAAAAGCTGGAGGGCATAGTTTGAATGTGAGAGGGGAAAGGCTTAAAAGGGATCTAATGGGTAATGGTTTCAAATAGAGGGTACTGTGTATGTAACGAGCAGCCAAAGGAAGTTGTGGAGGCTGGTACAATTACAACATTTAAAAAGCATCTGCATGGACAAATGAATAAGAAGCGTTTAGGGGATATAGGCCAAATGCTAGCAAATGAAACGACGTTAATTAAGGACATCTGGTCGGCAGGGACGAGTTGGATAGCAGAGTCTGTTTCCATGCTAGACAGCTCTGTGATACTATATATATTTTTTAAACATTTCTCCTGTCATCTTCAAATTACTCTCTAGCTTTGAAATCCACCACCCTAAGGGAAGGACACCTGCCATTCGACATTATCTATACCCCTCATTGTTTTATAAACCTCTATAAGGTTGATCAGATCTCAAACTTCTATGCTGTAGGAGAAAAGCTCCGAGTTCAACAAGACGGTACTTATAACTTAAACACTCCATTCCCAGCAATATCCTTGTAAATCCTTTTTGAACACTCTCCAGATTAAAAATGTCCAAAATGTAACTGGGTGACCAGTACTACATACAGTACTTCAGGAGAATGTCCTGCACAACCTGAAGGTAATGTTCCACCTGCTGTATGCAAAGGTCTGAGAAATGAAGGTCAGCAAGGTAATCACCCTACCTACACATGATGCAATCTTCAAAGAAATATGCCAGAACCCTAGATCTCTCTGTTCGACAACGCTATCAATGGCCCAACATTTAATTGTAGATGTCCTCTCCTTGTTTGTTTTACCAAATTGCGATACTTTGTATTCATTGAAATTGAAATCCATCTACCACTCCTCAGCACAGTGAGTGATAGTACCGGGGAGGAAGGGCTGGATAGTAATCAGCTGCCTTGGATCATTTCCTGGTTTTAAGAAGAGGGCAGTCACACATTAGAGGCGGGAAAGAGTGATTGGTGTTTTTTATCTAGAAAGTAATGCTGTTTCTTCGTCTCTGCTGTTCAGTAATAAAACTCTATTCCAGATCCTTTATAGTGCAGAGTTTATCTGCAAGATGTCTTTCCCTCATATTGCAGATATCAGATAATAGCCACTTAGATGGAAATCGTAGCGAAACAATTAACCATCTTCATATTTTATCTCGAAGGCAGAGCACAAAAGCTGAACATCCTATATTTGAGGTGAGTAACTTTCATCTGTTTAACAATGCGATTATTTTTACTGTGTAATTCAGGAAAAGTGAACCAAATTTTAATGAATCCACACGGAGCTGAAAGCTGACATTTAAAATGTGACCCAAAATCTGGACATGGTTTAAGTCTTGTGCAGTGGGTAACGCCCATGCCTCTGAGCCAGAGCTCTGTGTCATATTCCAATACCTGAACTTGCATGGTAATGTCTCTTATTCTGGACCAGAAGGTCTGGATTCAAGCACTGCCTGTCACGGAGGTATGTCACAGTATTTCAAATCTGGCTGATGAACAAACACACAGGAGAATAATTTTGAAGCCTTAGCGATTATTGCCAAGTGGTGGCAGTGTGCCCACCGCTGAACCCAAAAGTCTAGATAAAAATCCCACAGAGGTGTTTCATCATGTGGCTGAACAAGTTGTAAAAATGATTTTAGAATTGTGATCTGATGAATTAGGAAGAGGAGTCTGTATTGACTTTCAGAATTTAGGTATGGAATGACTGAGAACACAGACATTCGTGTCGATTGGAGTCACATTTGCATATTCTAGCGGATTATAAAATCATGAAGACCGTGGAAAGGGTGAATAGTCAGGGTCTTTACCCCAGGGTAGGGATGTCCACAACTAGAGGACGTAGATTTAAGGTGAGATGGCAAGATTTAAAAGGGACCTAAGGGGACCATTTTCACACAGAGGGTGGTATGCGTATGCAATGAGCTCCGAGACGAAGTTGTGGATGATGGTACAACTGGAACATTCAGAAGTCATCTGGATGGGGACATGAATTTGAAGGGATTAGAGGGATATGGTACAAATGCTGGAAAATGAAACTAAGGTAATTCACGACATCGGGTTGCAACAAATGATTTTGACCAAACGGTCCGTTTCTGTGCTGTACATTTCTATGTTTCATTGATCCAATTAATCATGATCTCTTCATAATCATATGTAACCTTCTTCACCTTCCACTACATATATCTAATCTTGATGTCATCTGTAAACTTGCTCACCATGCTTTGTATAATTCTCATCTCAATCATGGATATAAATGACAAACAAAAGTGGATCCAACACCAATTCCTGTGGAACGCCACTGGTCACAGGCCTCCAGTCCAAAAGATAACCTTCCTCCACCACCCTCTGCCTCCATGCCAATAAGCTGAAACACACATGCGCATACAGACATACAGATACACAGTCACAGTTCTGTCTTTAAGACAGAGATAGAGAGTTTTGAATGACAAGGGGATCAAGGTTACAATGAGAAGACGGGAGAATTTTGTTGAGAAACATCAGCCATGATTGAACAACAGATCAGACATGTTGGACCAAACAGTCTAGTTCTGCACCAATTTCATACGCTTTATACTTTATGCTATCTGAAATGTCTAACCAAGAGAACCGTGGAGGCTGAGTTTGATAAATACTTTACTGAACAGAGTCAATGGAAATGTGGGATAGGTTTGAGGGGCTGAATGGTCTATGTCTTTCCTATTGGTTGTGCACTCATTTTTCCAAAAAAGAGAAGCTGACTTACTGTGAGGTTCATACACTTTTTTAATTTAGGGGTTCTATAATTTAAAACTGAGGTAAGGATGTTCCTATCTCCTTAGGGCTTTGCTGTCTGTGGTATTCTCATCCCCAGGGATCAGTGGGCATAGTCAGACAGTTCAGTCACTGTTCAAAGAGATCTCATTTGGTCCAGTTTGGAGCTGAAAAACGTTATTGTGTGATTCAACTCAGAGAGGGAGAAATTGTAGTCCTCTCTCTCCGTGTTCCTCCTCTCAGCAACGTGTGTGAGCTGAGAACTCCTCACTCATGTTTTGTTTTCTCACGGGTTCAATTAATATCTAGTCAAAGTTCTTTCAAGTTCACGCTCTGCAGAGATTTTATTTTTCAGCTTGTCATCAAATGTGTGCATTTGTCAACATTTTTCAAAAGGGAAACATTGGTGCACAGGTTTACAATATCCAAACTGCGTCATTTATCTTCCCATTGTAGTTTGAGTAGCTTTGTTTGTGACATAAACTTGTTAATTTTAGCAGATTAATGAATCCTGCCTGACTTGTTCCTAACACTGAACCACTCGGAGACATATATTGTTGGTCATATCACCAACCTGGGTCCATTAATATTTGCAGTGAGCAGCGGAAGCATGGAATGAGGAAAGGGAATAATCTCCTGAATTATAGATCAGTGAGCCTGACGTCATTGGTGGCCATGTTTTTGGAGAGTATTGAGAGTGGTAGGATTTACATGCATTTGCAAATGCAACATCTGAAGAAGGATAGTAAACATGGCTTTTTGCATGGGAAATGATTTCTAACAATGTTAATTGCGTTTTGTAAAGCGGTGACAAGGAGGATTGTAATGGCAGTGTGGTAGATGCTGTCCATATAGACTTCAGCAAAGCATTCGACAGGGGTTTGGTATGCTTGCTTTTATTGATCAGTGCATTGAATATGCGAGTTGGGAGATCATGTTACGACTGGGCAGGATGTTGGTCATGACACATTTAGAACACTGTGTTTAATTCAGTTCGCTCTACTTCAGGAAGGTTGTTACGCTTGAGAGGGTGCAGATAAGCTTTACAAGGATATTGCCGAGCATGGAGGTGTTGAGCTACAAGTAGAGACTGGATAGACTGGGGATTGTTTGCTTTAGAGCAGCGGAGGCTGAGGCCTGACATAGAGGTTTATAAAATCATGAGGAACATGGATAATCTGAATAGCCAAGGTTTTTTTCCCCCAGGATAGGGGATTCCAAAACTTTTGGACAAAGGCTTAAGGTGAGAGGAGAAAGTTAGTAAAGGGACAAAATTTTCATGCAGATTGAGATGTGTATATGGAATGAGCTATCGAGAAAGTGATGGAGGCTGGTACAGTTACAACATTTAAGAGGAACCTGGATGTGAATGTTAATAGGAAGGGTTCAGAGGGATATGGGCCTAATGCTGGCAAATGTGTTGAGATCAGATTGGGATGTCTGGTTTATGTGGACAGGGTTCCCTGCTCTACGACACTGAAAGACAGATGGGGAAAAATTCTGAAAGGGCCTTTTGAGTGGAAATTCTCTTCCTCAGAGGTATGTGGTGCCTCTTTGTTCACATTTATTCAAATTAAATACGTTAAATATTTGACCGAGATTGAGTCATTAATAATGGGATACAGACAGGAGAGTGGATCTGAGACCACTACCTGATCATCCACAATCTTAGTGCCTGGTGTAGAAGGTTCATAGCGTCTAATGATCTAAGCCTGCTCCTGAGTCCGATGTTCTGATGTTCCAGTCAGACCCTCCAACTTGCTAGATAGAAGCAGTTGGAGGCCACTTACTGCTATAGCTCCTCCGACTCTTTGGAATAGAGAATTCCTGACATTCACTACCTTCTGTTTGAAGAACAAGCCTGCTCCTACACCATGACACATTGATATGTGTGACAGAGGTGAATAAAAGAGCTTAGCGAAGAGCGACTGGCCCTGATATCAAGGCAGTATTTAACTGAGTATGACATCAAGGAGCCTGAGCAAAATTGCACTTCATCAGAATCCATTGCGATCTCTCTGCTGTTTGGAGTCATTCACAGCACAAGGGAACATGTTTATCATCGGTGGGCATCAATCATCTCAGCCGTAGGACACATCTGCAGGAGATCCTCAGGGTAGCTCCCTCAGCCCAGGCATCCCCAGTTTATCAGTAGGAAATCCCTGCTGTGAGGACGCAGGCCATTCATCGCATTGAGTCCACATCGATCAGAAGTGGAAATATTTACTGTGTGTTACACAATATTCAGAAAGCTTCATCATCGCTGACCTCCTGATGCAGCCTGTGTCCATGTGCAACAGGACTGAGACAACGTTCAAGCCTGTGCAGTTAAACTCTCGGTAACATTCTTGAAACAGCGCTGCACATTTCCACAGTAAACAGAGGAGTTCACTCAGTACTTCAATCTGGCTTCACAGGAATATGGGAAAGGCATTCAGCCCATCAAAACGACTGGGCATGAAGAGGGACAGCCCATTCAGTCCCCCCTGCCGTTACACAGGAAGACAATTAATCTGCTCACTCCCACATGTCACTTCCACGGGATCATAAAGCGACCATTTCACACCCCAAGTGACTTACAAAGGAACAGGAAAAGGTCATTCAGCTTCTCAAGTCACTAACGCTGGAACAGGAACGTGTCCGAGATGCTCCAACATCGCAAACAAATGGAGCAGGGGCTACACAGATGGACTGTTCCATGTTATTCCTCGTGGCTTCATTATTCATCGTCCATCCGTGTTATGGTAGCATGCCTTTCTGGCAGTGGGAATGAAGCCATTGTTTATAATGAGTCTCCAAGGCATCTTTCATTGCTGAGAGAGCAGTCCTATGTTCTCTCTGGAATTCAGAAGCTGGTGGGGAATGGCTAACTGTTTCAGAATGAAGGTATTATGGCTGCTGACAGGATTATGGACAATGTAACTTTGACTCGAGGGTTACACGGTAACTGTGCATTACATTGTTCAGAGTTCATTCAGAGCCTGTACCTCTCTGTTATTCGAAATGAGGTCTATGCACTGGCGCGTAAATTATTGGGAATCGAGCATCCTATGGAAAGTACAAAATTTCTCACCGTATCAATGGCTGCTTGGGACAAAATGAGTGTCCGTCCATAACCGTCAAGTTTCACCATCGTATTCTCTCGCAGTGCTACAGGTTAACCACATAGTTACCGCTCTCTCTCCATCATGCCAGGGTTCAGTCTGGTGAAACTCCTTTGCACTGTCTCGGTGATGAGGCAATCAATATTTATGAAGTAGACTCATTCTGTACGTAATACTCGAATTCTCTTTCAACACAACAACTACCATTGAGTAAGGTATATTTACTGTGGTGCTTCAAGTATTTTGCATGTAAGACCAGATATCATTTCCAGTTATAATTACTTACTGTCCCATCTCGATTCTGTTAGTGCCATATAACGAAGGACATCCAGGTCATTTTCAACAACAGAACTTCCCAACCTCTCACCATTTAATGAACTTAAAATAGAATCATTACATTTGTTGTTCCCATTGAATCATGTTATACCTTGCAAACAGCTATTGCCCAAGCACTGAGCATTCTGATACCCCACAAGCCTTCCACACAGAGTAAAACACTACTCTTTTCATCTTGACCGTTATGCAATTTTTGATCCATTCTGTGTGTTCCACCCCTAACTACCCACGGACTCTAACATTTCCCACTCACCAGTATTCAACCGTGTCAAACGTTTTCTGAAAAATCAAATCCTCTACTCCCAGTGGTTGCCAATTTTCAATGTCACAACAAACAATCTCCACACACTACAGCAGGTTTATCAAAGATCATTTCCCTTTCCTGAATCTAGGCTGACTCTACCAAATCATATCATTATTTTCCAAGTGTCTAGTTGTCACATTACTTATAAAAGGTTACAGTGTTTTTCTCACAGCTGACATCAAGCTACTTAGTTTTCTGTTTGCCCTCTCCGTCCTGTTTTAAATGTTTAGGTTTACAATAGCTGTTTTCCAGTCTGAAGGATCCTTTCCAGAATCTAACCAGCTTTGACGAATAGTCAATATTTTTTTCACTAGCTCTGTTGCCACCTCCTCAATACTCGGGGATGTGGCTCATCAGTTCCAGCAACATACCAATCTTCAATTCGATTAGGTTTTTGAAGACACACTCTTCATTAATTCAAATTTCGTGCAGCCCCTCATTTTCACCAAGGCCCCGGTTCCTTAGTATTTCTGGAAGTTCGGTCCTGCACCTTCTTCTGTGGAGACAGAACCAATGTACTCCTCTCATCAGGCAGGTGGTTTCTATCAGCTAGTGGTATATCGGAGGACTGCACTCCGGACATGTCTCTGACTCCTGCCTGGAAAGGTCCAGACTCAATCCAATACACTTCATGGTGATGGATACGTCACCCACTCTGCCTGGAAAGTTCCAGAATCAATCCAGTTCACTTCATGGTGAGTGTCAGCACAGTCCTGTCCCTGCTGTGAGTTTGAATGAGGGGTCACAGCTCAGTGACCACCTCATTTTTGAAAGAAGCTGGTTTGGCATTTTACACTTGGAATGTGTCCAGCTTAGGCAAATAGTCCTGGAAATTCCTGGTAGGTACATGCAGTACCCGAGTCCTCCCTTTGTACAGAGCTTCCCTTCTGTGTAGCCACGATTCCATGTGTTTACCATGAACCCAGAACACTCTGTAAATGCAGTGTTCATATCTCGTCCAGAGTGGGGTCACCATACCCTTGGGTCTCTCTGAGTGGATGCAGCAGCTGATAACACAAACCTGTGAAAAGCGTCCACAGAACATCTCTTTACTCTGTAATTACTGGAGCAAGTCAAATCCCCACACGCAGTGCACCCATTCAGTGTTGAAAATGTTTCTGTTCATAGCAGGAAAAAACAGTTGCATCTCTGCATAGCCCTACAATTACAGTCCCATTCTCCAAAAAAATCAGTTGACAATGTGACATTCTGTTCCTTTGTATCTCAGCAACTATAAGAGCGACACCGGTTTTGCCGATGGAGTTGATCATCATACTCAGAGAAGAAAGACAGAGAGAATATAACTCAATGTAAACAGAGACACGTCTAAAGTCACATGATATTCAGGAATATGGGAAAAGGGGAAATTTTAGAATAAGCTCCCATGTTATTTTCCTTCTGGTTCATCATCAACAGTTTCTATGCTTGCTTTTCATTTCTCTCTCTCTCTGTCTCTTTCTCGCCAGGCATTTCTACATCCATTCAACTAACCTCCCCGCACACATCCGACCAGCCCTGTTATAAATAACATTATTTCCCAGTTGCTTTCAATTATGATATAGGGTCACGAGATTCGAAACATTATCTGTTTTTCTCCTGACAGAGGCTGCCATACTTGCTTAGATTCTCCAATATTTTCAGACACTGGGGAGTTTTATTTCAGATCTCTATCATCCACAGTTCCTTGGTTTATTTCACCTTTAATTCTGTTGTTTCACGACATGTCTGCATCACTGGCAAGGGCAGCATTTGTCATCCATCACTAATTGCCGTTGACTGCGAGACCATTTGTCAAGACAATATAGAGCCAACCGTTTTTTGTCACACTTAGTTTCTTTACCAAAGGCTATCAGTGAAATAATAAAAGAAACCCTGATGGTTTATGGTTCCCGTTTGTAAAATGAGGTTTCTTTCCAAATGTTGCCATTTGAATTTAAGTTCTATCATTGGTTCTGGTAGAATTTGAAACAATGCCTTGAGAGTCATAACACTTCTAGTGACATTATTATTCGGATATGAGGTCACTATTATGAAATAACTGGAGAGACAGGTACAAGTCTATCGTCAAAATATTTGTACCTGGAAGAGTGTTCAGAAAAGAACTGGAGCCGTAAAATCCGAAGATAAAAGGGGGCAAATGATGGCTTATTCTGCAACAGCACTGAGGCAGAGCTGGAGACTGGGGATATTATAATGGTGGGTATAGGCAGGGTTGATAACAGAGAGAATATCGAGACAGAGAACAGTGCAGGGCAAAAGGAAAACTCGCGTCTGAACAGTCTTGTTCCTCCTTAGATGTTTATGAGTGAGGATTCGGAAATTGATAGAAATGAAATGGAATTTGTGACTGAAACTGAAGATAACAGTTTATGTATTTCTTAAATATAAATAACAGAAATAGCAATAACGTTCACCATCGCTAATAGAACTGACAGAAATAGGCTTACCAGGGACAACAATAATAGCGAGGATAGGATAGCATCCTGTCTGAATAGTCATTAGGACGGGTCGTATCCGCAACTGTAATCATGCACAATCCCGAGAAAGCAAGTATAGACCCAAGGACAAACTACTGTCCATTGTTGGAACATTCCAGTCTAATGCTCTCAGATTCTGATCCATTGCTGGAACATTCCAGTCTGTTCTTCCAAGATTCTCTTCCTCTCCGTCTCCCTGTAGCTGCTGAGCACTATCATCTTGAGAATGACGCTGCCGCTGATACTATGGACTAACAGGTTGAAGGAAACCCCTTACTAATGGAAGAGGGAAACCCTTCAATGACACAGTGAGTATCCATGGAGACTGACATCAATCACTGTCAATGTACAAACAGCTCCAGTTAACCCTTTCATTACAATCCTTATAGGTCACAATAATACTTGGTCTGGTTGGGATGTTGACATCGCTGAATATTGGGCTAATAACATAATCTCCAATTGTAAAGTTAGGGGTGAGACAGAGAGATGATGCTTTCTATTCACTAGCTCGATGATCCTACAATGTTTTGGCAGGGTCGGAATTGCTGGGCTCCCAAGGCCGACTGTGTCTGATAACCAGGCCTGCTGCATCCTATTGTTTTATTTATTTATGTTTAACTTTGACATTTGTCATACCATCATTTAACGGCTTGGATGGGTTTAGGCATTTCTGAGAGGCTCCTACAGTGCCATAAACCGTGTAGATACAGTCCATGCCTCGTGGTCATTGCAGCAGCGGCATGGTCCTGTGGAGTAACGGTCAAGCTGTCACAGAACCAGGATTCTTCGTTTTACATTTCCCCAGTTATTGCTGGGGTCTCAGCAGGATTGGAAGGCTGGAAATCTCTCCCGGCTGCTACACCCTCTATGAGATTTCTCTCAGAATTGTCTTTTTGATGTTCTTTCCTCCTGCATTGGAGAACTGCAGGTGAGACAATCTGTTTCCTGAATTTTTTGTTTGACAAGTGTGTGTTTGTAGGATGTTACCATATTGGAATAGTTATTGATTAGTAAGTAAACAATCTATTATTCTGTTTTTTTGTGTGTTTTGTCGGCAATGGTTGAATATATTGTGTTGTGCTAAATGTAGAATATTTTGACCAAGCGAATTGCATCTGAAACAAAGCACCTTACATTTATCTTTAAAATTAAAAAAAAGTTCCAGTCAAGACTACCTTCGTAATATATTTTGAGATGTGTCTGCTCAGTTCCATAACAAAAAGTACAGATATTTACGTTTTAATTGGCTAATTACTTAATGAACAACATGTTGCAGAAACACGGGATTTCACAGCGGAATGCGCCATGTGGAGGAGTGATATCTCTGTCAGGAATTATATTGCATAGTTAATCCACCTCCCAGAACCAGCCCAGACCGTATAAGCCCAGATGAGATATCTGCTCAACATGGAGCAGGTTCAGTACAACCCAGCAATCAGTCTATGATGGAATGTGGCACAGGTCTCTCTAATCCACCAGCTATCTGTCCAACACGCGGAGCAGTACAGTACACACCAATGCATTGATTCAGAAACATTGACAAAACGGTCTGTCCAGCATGGGGTATTATGCAGCCCACACCAGTGTCTTGCTCGATAGACGTGGACAAGGCATCTGTACAGTATGGAGATCTGTGCAGTGAATGGGTCTGTAAACCTGGAACAGTTACTGTCAAAGCAGCTGTTTTCACCTCTCCAGTACATTGCTCAGTAACACTGTGTTAGATCACTGCCCATAGTGAAGAAACGTGCAGTCCATGCTGGAAGTGATAGGATGTGCAGCTCCCATCTATTTACAGCCCCATATGTCCATTGTGCCATGACAAGGGGGTGCTGTGGGTGTGAACGTCACCGCCAGAGAGAGATGGTGGGGGAGTCAGTTTAAATATTAACAAACAAAATATTTTTGGGTAAAAAAGTGAAAGGGAGATTGAAAGACAATTTCATGAAAGATCACAGGTTTCAGAATGCTGAAATTAAGATATTTTAACTGCATCCTGCAACGTGAGCCAGTATTCCCAGGAATGATGGGTGAGTGGGATATTGGTGATAGTTCGGATGATGGAAAGTTTTGGGTGAGCATTTCTTCTTCAGCTTTGTAACTGGGAGTGGAGTCAGCAGATTCTTCAACTCATTGTGCGGAAACTAACATTCATTTATCTCAGTGCCATTTTCATTGAGTGTGACTGAGGGATCGTCTGCATGAAGCTGGGTTAGTTTCCTGGTGTTACCTTATCGAACTCACCTCATTAACTACCCACCCCACCCCATGGTGTCCCTCTCATTCAATGCCAGCCTAATTCTCCCACCCCTCATGGCTGGAGGTAAACACCATCGCTTGGAGGCCCCGTGGATGTTCTGTGATCCCTGGCACTGGTACCATCTTTAAAAGACCAATTGGTACACAGTTGAGATTTCTCAGTTTGGAGCTGCCCTGCACAGTGGTGTGAGCACACCACTCAGCTCAATGCAGGATTGCGGTCTGAAGAAATGTCCAACAATACAGCACAGGCATCAATAACCTTCTCCATACTGCCAGGATAAGGGTCACCGTCTTCTCTCTGCTCCCACACACTCATTGAAATCTGTTGAAGTATCTACCCCGGACAAGGCGCATACTCAACCACTCTCACTGCTGCATGCAACACCTTCTCTCTCTCTCTCTCTCCACTTTATCCCCACAGTATAAACACTGTATATCTGTTATAGCACCTACTCGAACAAGGCTCACGCTCCATCACTCTCACTGCTGCACGCAGCGCCTTTCCTCTTTCTCACTTACTTTCTCACCTTTCCAATACCCTCACACGGTGAGAGAATATTCTGGAGAATACCGATTGTGGGATGTTCCAGAAAATGTTCCAAGTAATTTCATTTTTCAGGAAAATGTCAGGGCACCAGTATGTAACATTTAAGAGGAAGGAGTAGAGATGGATGTTTTTCTCATCACATCAAATTAAAATCCATCATGAGGCCAATCAACCCTTCAAATGTTCTCTAGCATATAATGAGATTGCAGATTATTTGATGGTTTTCTCAGCTCCATGTTGCAGGAACTTTCAGTTATTCAATCCGCTGGGTTCCTGTCACTGACCAGACGACACTCAGGCACTTTTACCCCGGTTTTCTTCAAGCGCCTGTTCGAGGGCATTTCCCATGGGGAAGGACACTCCAAACAATATATTCCATCAGTTGTATACTTTTACTTTCTGTATCAGCATGATGGCTTTAGGTTTCATGCGCAGGAACACTCCAATCCCTTTGTACTGCTACTTTGTTGGGACTCCTTTCCATTTAAAAAAAGAATAGCCTGCCTTTTGGTTGTCAGTGTCATCCTCAAACTCGGATGTGTATTGCTCTCAGCTCCCTCCTTTAGGCTCTCAGTATAGATGTAAATAACTGAAGCCATTGGACTGATATTGGTGCTACTCCAGCAGATATGTCTTTATCATAAAGATCGATGAATCCTGACTCTCCAATTTCTATGTGATAACCATCTGTCATCCCATATTTTCCATCATACTATGAGTTTCTGTTTGGTGGAAGAACCTTTACTTTGTGATACCTTGTGGAAAATCTCTGGAAAGCCTCATGTCTACCAGTTCCCCTTTATCAAGTCCGCTTGTTACATTCTCAGGGATCACCAGAAAAACTTTGCATGATTTTACAAGGCAAAATATAGTTTCCCTTTCACAAAATCATGTGTACTCTGCCTGAAACTTTTCTAAATGCCCTGCAATTCCTTCCTTAATAACAGACTGTCGCAGTTTCCCAGCAGTCATGGTTAGTCTAAATGGTTCCTACTTTCTGTCTCACTCCATCCTTGAAAACAGGCGCCATATTGGAGCTTCACGTGTTTCGCTGGAACACTTCTGTAATCCAGAGAGTTATGGAATATTTCACACAATGGCACCAGTCACTCTGTAACCACTTCTTTTAAAACCAATTATGAATTACTGCTGACCTGCCTATCCTTAGGCTTATCTGTTGTTAAAAATCTCGTACCTTTTGTTAGAGACAGTTGAGAACCCTCCTATTACCATTTTCTTGATGATTTTAAAATACTGACAGTGCCTTCCCTGTGAGGATAGATGTCAAATACTGGTATAAATTATCTGCCTGTTCCCTGTAGCCACTTCCACAGTCACACCCTCCGAATGTCCCCAATATACATTCCTGACTTTCTTTCTACCAAAGGTCGCACACTCATCTTCAACTTTTTGTATACACACAGAAAAACTTGTGATGCTTGTCTTTACATTTCTTGCCAATTTATTTACATCATATCTTTTCATCCTTTTTTCTTGCTTTTCTTGCTTTTTCCCTCGATTTCTAGATTCATAAGTCATATTGCACACAAACATTTCATCCAACCTGTTCATGCTGACCAGATTTTCCAAACTAAACTAGTGTCATCTGATTGCATTTGGTCCACACGCCTCTAAACGCTTCCCATTCATACCTTTGTCCAAATGTCTCTTAAATGTTGTCGCTGGACTTGCATCTACCAGTTCATCTGGCAGCTCATTCGGTGCACAGCCTCTTCTGCATAAAAAAATGGCCGTTTTGTCCATGTTAAATCTTCCACTTTTCACCTTAAAGCTGTATCCTATAAGGTTGGTCTCCCCTATCGTGTGGAAAAAACCTTGGCAATTCACCCTATCCATGCCTCCCATGATTTTATGAAGTTCCAGAATGTGACCTCTCAAAGTCCTCCATTCCATTTGATACTAACTTCAAGTAAAAGCATTCACTAATAGGCATTGCAAATGTGAAACATTTTTTTTTAAAAGACAGGTAAACAACACTCTGCCCAAACTTCATACTGTGATTTGTCTTTCTCCACGTTAAAATACTTAGATAGCGTGAAACTCTTACTGGTGCCAATAAGACGTCAGGAAAATAAATTCCTTTGTCTAAAGGGGGCGATGATCTCGACAGTGAAAACGTTTCTCTGGGCAGAGCTATGCAAGAAAAGGAATTGTTATATCACACGGTCAGCGTGCAGTTGGTTTTAGCACAGTGAGATGAAGGCTGAGAATACTTTTTGAAATTTGGGTTATTCAGTGAAAAGGGCAAGAGGGGTTTTCAATGAAGTTTTCTCCAAGAAGGAAACTTTCCGTAGTGAGATGTGAGTGGGAACTATAAAACAGCATGAATGGAAAGGCCGACCAGAGGCAAAGTAGCAGCACTAACGGAGCTTGAAGCTCCTGCAGGCAAGGTAGACTTGATCAAAGAACTTCAGTTATAGTGGGTAGGGACCATAATGTGAGAGAATGTGCTCTGTAATTGGAGGGGGAGAACCTGGAATCAGAAAGGGGAGATAAGCAAATAAGAGGATGGAGCAGCAATGGCAGGGGTTTCAAGGTTTAATTTGGGAAGCATAATTGAAATTTATGCCTCGCATCTGCTTCTGTTCCCTGAAATAAATGTCCTAAATCTGGGCACACACTAATGCTCGTTAATTTGTGATTGAATAGTATCCTTGACAGACTTTGTGAACCACGGGTGGTTCATCTTCTTTCGAATCCTTCTTTTCGAACAGAAACAATAATTTCTGAGCAGTATGTGATATCTGCTTGAATGTCTGCCCATGCATATCCACTGACCTTCCTCTGGGTGTAATTCCACATCACGACTTAGACCAGATGTGAGATAGAAATACTCAATTTTGATGCCTGGTTCTATTCAATCATTCAGGGGAAACTTCTGCATGTGGCTGAACATATGATCAGCGGAGACTGACTAAATCACACCTCCCAGCTGAAGCAACGTTTCACTTGTATTCTTTCAATCCAGTCTCCTGTCATTGCTGCTCACAATGCAGTCTCCTTTACACTGGTGAGACCAAACAGAGACTGCACTGAGGAAACTCCCACTCTGTCTGCAGGAGTAACCTTTACCTTCTCACTGCTTCCCATTTCAATAACCTTCCTTGCTCTCATGCTGACATTTCGGTCCTGAGCTGCTGCAATGTTCCAATGAAGCACCAGCCAAGCTCTAGGAACACCTCACTTTACGGATTGTACATTACAGCCCGTAGGAGTTAAGATTGATTTCCATAACTTGACAGTCTGAACCCATTATTGGTGTTCTCCATTTTACATGCATTCTGCTTCCTGGTTTCACTATGACCTTGTCTATGTCTTCTTTATGTTGCACTCAGGAGTGAGAAACCATTTCTCCCATTCACACTTTAATATACACTCAATTCACATCTGTTTCTCTTTCACCACAATCAAAAATCCCTACTCTGTGACATTGCACCTCCACATGCTCTGTTTCCCATCATCCCTCGTTCACTTTTGTCAAGGGATAAAAACGTCCTTTTCAGTTCTGAACAAGGGTTAAGCTGGACTTGAAATACTATCTCTATTTCTCTGTCTTCACAGATGCTACCAGACCTGCGGAGATTCTCCAGCAATTTCTGGTTTTAAACAGCTTGAAAGACTTGTGTGAAAGCTGCTCAAACGCCCTGTTTAACATGGAGCACCATAAACTGGGAAGTGAACAATAACGCAAGCTGTACAAATTCGTTGGTTCTGAAATTACATAAGATTGGCATCATTGACACTACAAAGTTCTTAATCAAGGCCATGGAGAGAAACAGAGAGAAACAGTTACAATGTTAAAACAGAAAGTGGCACGACTGGACGGAAAAGATTCAGATGAATATTAGAATTTAAATCGTGTGGAAACAGGCCCTTCGGCCCAATAAGTCCACACTGATCCTCTGAAGTCTAAACCAACCAGACTGATTCCTCTATCCTTTGTTTACCCCTGACTAATGGACCTAACCTGCTTATTCCTGAAGACTACAGGCAGTTCAGTGAGGTCAATAACCTCCACATTTTTGGGTTGTGGGTGGGAACCGATGCATGCGGAAAAAAACACACACAGACACAGGGGAAATGTGCAAGAGAGTTGCCAGAGGATGGAATCGGACCTGGGTCCCCAGCGCTGTGAGGTAGCATCACTCTCCACTGAGCCACGATACTGCCCCACGGAAAATGTTTAGGCGTTTTCAGAAACATGACAAGTAAGAGTTGTGACAACGTGGACAGACACTGAGAGGAATGAGAATATTAAAATGGAAGTGTTACCACATCAGTAACAGGGTAGGTCACGGGGGGATGGGTGAATGGGTCTTGGTGTGAACGGCGGGACAGACAGCTGAATTGCAATGCAGAAACTGGAGCTCAAACCTGGAAATTCATGTGGTACTGTAGATCACAGCTGGACAGAAGGAGAATTGTATTCAGTTACAACTTGTAACGTTTTTCCCAGTCTAATCTTTCAGTCTATTATTCCCATTATCGGATCGATATTTCATTGACAATTGTGGGTAATATACCAGGGTCAGAACCATGAGTCCATGTGTCCCTCAAACTCATGACAAACTCATAGCAAGGCGTTCGATAAGGTACCCCATGGTAGGCTACTGCAAAAATTACGGAGGTATGGCATTGAGGGTGCACTAGTGGTTTGGATTAGAAATTGGCTGGCTGGAAGGAGACAGAGGGTAGAAGTTGATCGTAAAGGTTCACCTTGGAATGCAGTTACTAGTGGTGTTCCACAAGGATCTATTTTGGGACCGTGCTGTTTGTCATTTTTGTAAATGACCTGGAGGAGGGGCTTGAAGGCTGGGTGAGCAAGTTTGCGGATGATTGCGAAAGTCGGTGGAGAGGTGGAAAGCGAAGAAGGATGTGGCAGGTTACAGTGGGATATCGATAAGTTGCAGAGCTGGGCAGAAAGGTGGCAAATGGAGTTCAATGTAGCTAAGTGTGAAGTCATTCACTTTGGTAGGAGTAACAAGAAGATGGATTACTGGGCTAATGGTAGGCTACTTGGTAGTGTGGATGAGCAGAGGGATCTTGGTGTCCATGTACACACATCTCTGAAAGTTGCCACTCAGGTAAATAGTGCTGTGAAGAAGGCATATGGCGTACTGGGCTTTATTGGTAGAGGAATTGAGTTCCGGAATCCTGAGGTCATGTTGCAGTTGTATAAGACTCTGGTGCGGCCTTATCTGGAGTATTGTACGCAGTTCTGGTCGCCATACTATAGGAAGGATGTGGAGGCACTGCAACGGGTGCAGAGGAGGTTAACCAGGATGTTGCCTGGCATGGGAGGAAGATCGTATGAGGAAAGGCTGAGGCACTTGGGGCTGTTCTCATTGTCGAAAAGCAGGTTTAGGGGAGATTTGATAGAGGTGTACAAGATGATTAGGGGTTTAGATAGGGTTGACAGTGAGAAACTTTTTCCGCGAATGGAGTCAGCTGTTAATAGGGTACTCAGCTTTAAATTAAGGGAAGGTTGGTATAGGACAGATGTTTGGGGTAGATTCTTTTCTCAGCGGGTTGTGAGTTCATAGAATGCCCTGCCAGTATCAGTGGTGGACTCTCCGTCTTTATGGTCATTCCATTGGGCATTGGATAAGCATATGGAGGTTATTGGGCTAGTGTAGGTTAGGTAGGCTTCGGTCGGCGCAACATCGAGGGCCGAAGGGCCTGTACTGCGCTGTTTTTCTATGTTCAATGTTCTATGTAATCCATTTAAAGCTATCACACTGACTACTGTACTTACATTCCAAACAGCAGGACGAACATTTGATACAAAGTGCAACATGATTACAAAGCAAACATATCAGATCGAAGCTCTGCAGTCATGTCACATCCAGTCAGAAATGGAATTGAACCATGGAACAACTGACAAGGGAATATTACTCCAAAAATATTATTTGAAAACAATATTCATTGGGATTAGGGCGTCGCTGACTAGGTCAGTATTTATTGCCCAGAGGACTGTTAAGAGTCAATGAAATTGTTGTGTGTCTGGAGTTACATGTGGGCCCGAGCAGGTATGCATGGCAGTTTCTTTCCTTAAAGGACATTAGTGAACCAATGCGATTTCGCCCACAATCAGCAATTGATTCATGATCATCATTAAACTCTCAAACCCAAACATTTATTGAATTTGAATTCCATCATGTACTGTAACAGGATTCGAACACAGGTCACCAGAACATCCGTGGGGTCGTTAGACTAACCCGTCTGCAGCAACACCACTCGGCTATTGCTTTACCAATCCCCGAAAAGAATGGAGCCTTCCTGCACATCAGTGTAAAAAACAATGGTGCATGTATACGCCATCCTCAGCCAGAAGTGTTGCTTTGATGATCCCCACAGAATCACAGATACCAGACTTCAAACAATTCGATTCGATGCACATAACATGAAGAATCAGCTGGACACAGTAGATAGACAAAGGAAATGGGCCCTGATACCATTCCTGCAATAGAACTGAAGACTTGCGCTGCGCTTCAAGCCGTGTTGCTGCGGAAGCTGTTTCATTCCAGCTCCAACTCTGACATCTCCCTGACAATATGAAAAATTACACAAAAGTGTCCCATCCCTAAAAGGAGAATAATTATAATCTGACCAATTACCACCCCCTCAGTCCCATCACGATAATCAAATTGGTGGGAATTCTTTTGACGGAGCTGTCGACCAGCACAGAAATAACGTGCACAGTGCTGTGTCCGATAGGCCCCCATGTGGAGACGGTGTTGCTGTGGAAATATCACCGGATTACTAATCCAGACCAGAATAATGCTCTGGCAGCTGGTTGAAGTGAGATATAATTAATAAAATATCGAGATCTAAATCTGATGTTAGTAATATTGACCATGAAGCGCATGTCCATTGTCAACGTAAATTTCCTTCCCCAATGTAGATTCAGGGAATGAATCTCCTGTGCTTTCCTGGTCGAGCCAAAACGTGACTCCAGATATACAGACATGTGGTAAACTCTTCAATGGTCTCTGAAGCGGCCATGCAAGGCCGTTACGTCAAACTTTTCCGAGGTCTTAAAGGATAAAAAAACATATAACACCCAGCAACAGCCTCTGTATCGGAAAAGGGAATAGGAAGCACAGTCCTATCGACACTGCAGAGACTTCCTTACTGACATCTGAGAGCTTATGACAACATTGACAGAGCTTTCTCACAGACTGGACACAAACATCGCGAAATGAGTAGGCCTTTCGACACATTGAGCCTTCCCCACTCTAGGTTTTGGCCAAACAACCTTTCAGTTAACTTTTTCCGAACACTATATACTGTATATCCTTTGAAGTGATCATATATCAGAAATAAATATGAAGTAGGAACTTTGGTCTGTCAACTTTGCTCGCCCATTCAATATAACAATGGCTGATCCTTTACCTCCACTCGAAACACCTGCTGCAACTTAACCCCCTGAGTGTCTAGAAATCCTTATTTATATTCAGTGTCTTAGCATACGCAGTCTTACATGGGACAGAATTCTCCAGGTTCACCAGCCTGCGAGTGCAGACATTTATTCTCATCTCAATTCAGAGTGGCTTGCCTGTACCTAATACTGTGACCCTTGTTTTAGATGTCCCAGCCAGTGGAATTATAATCCCTGCAGACAATCTGTTTCACCCTGCCATAGTTTTATATATTTCACTGAGATCACCACCCATTTTCCTGAATACCACGCAATACTGGCCCAGTCGCCTGAAAGTCTGCTCCCACCACAAGCCTGTCATCCCAGAGATCAGTCTGGCCATACTTCACTGCTCTCCCTCAACATCAGGTTTGCCCTTTATTCGGTTAGGAGACCAAAAGTACACAGGATACTGCACAATGTTCGAGATGGGAGCTCACCAAGGGCCTGTGTAAATGCAGTAAGACCCACCTGGACTCAAATCCCCCGGAAATGAAGGTCAACACAATCATTTATCTTCCTACCTGCTTTCTGTTGGAGCAGTATTGCTTTCTGTGAATGGTGTACAAGGAGATCGAGATCCTTTTCAATGACAGAGCTCCCCACTTGGTGGGTCTATGTATACTGGTCAGTGTGCCAATATCAATCCCAGTATTGACTGCTAGCTTCAGAACTCACTGCCCTGCATGGACCTTGGAGTTTGGTGAAGAAGTCAACAAAAGTGAATGCAGACGTATCTTCATGCAGCAGCGTTTTTTACATTAAATCCTTTTGAAATGCTAGCCTATTCGTCTATTTTTTCCAACCAAATTGCCCAATGTTACGTCTATCCACATTGTTCTTCAGCTGCCACATATATTACCATTTCGTCCAATTGTCTCCATCACCTTGAAACTTTTTTATATCCTCCCCACCAACTCACAATCTTAGTTTGGTACTATCAGCTGATTTGGAAAGATTACTCTTAACACGCAAGAACAAATGTTTGATCTGTTTTCTAAATAGATGGGGCCCAAATATCAATTCCTGGATTATCCCACTAGTCATTGCTTTCTACTGCAAAATATATGGAAAGGTTGATGCTGATTCCCTTTTTCCTGTCAGCTCTCCCATTCTCAAACCATGCCAGTATATTAGGTCTGGCTGTTGCACACTGTTATGGGCCAGGACAGACCCCCTCAAATCATTTCAAGGAAATAGTGCAGACCAGCCTTTGCTCATTGACTGAAGCAATTATAATGCGGATATTTCAGGAGTGATACAGCTGGTCAAATCACTTAGTCTTAAACAAAACAGAATGTCTTTGCAAGATTACTGAGTGAGACACAAAATACAAGAGGTTACAATACAGAATAACTTAACCTATCCAAAATCCCAACGGATTATCCCAATTTAATGATGGTATTCCAAGCATTTGATATAATCCCTATAAAAACCCCATGGCAAAGCCGAAAGGGAAAAAAAGTCAAACCCAATTTCTAACAGGAGAGATGTCAGAGAGAGGGAGGAACAGCATGAACCTGCTCCTTTAGCTCCGGTAACTTCACAACTGGCTGTCTGCTTTAATTAATCTCCTTTGAAAATTCTCCACTGCTTGTCAACTCTCCCATCAGGAATATTTGTTTCAAGATGACTTTAGCCATCTCTTCCTTCATTCTATTGTAGTCTGCGTTGCTGAAGCACAGGACCCTGGTATTGGATTTGATCTTCACACTCTCCATCTGTATTTTAAATTCAACCATACTGTGATCACTCCTTCACTATGATGTGAATAATTATTCTGGTCTCATTGTCCATGACAAGACCTATGATACATTGCTCCTCACTATACGTGCTTTCAGTTTAGACTTGAAAGCATTCCAAAGTAGTCAAACACAGACTTTTTGGATTCGCTGCTTTTAAGACATCCATAAAAAATAAAACAAGGACAGAATAAACTTTTTAAAAAAGTAGCATTGTCACAACACTAGAATTGGGACTTCATTAAAAATGTTTCTGATAATCCAAATTCATTGCATCCATTGCTACGCCATAATTTATTTCCCAATCAGTTTTTCAAATATGATTGGCCTTAATTAAATCGGCAATGACTTTATCTATGTTCATTACTTTTACATTAATGTAATTTTCAAAGTTCCCTGGCAATGCGTCCTTTCTAATAGACTGCTGTATTGTCCTGATTGCTTTTTTCGTGCTAAGCAGACTGTGATTCCCTGCCTCCTTTAGAAATACTGGGGTTACATTTGCTGCTGTCAAATCTATGAATTCAGTACCAGAATCATAAAGCATTTGGAAGAGGATAAACAGAGTATTCATTATTACCTTGGACACCTCCCTTAATAATCAACAAGAAGATTAACAGGTCATGGGGATTTATCAGATTTCAGTCAATATAATTTCTCCAAAACTGTTTATGCACAGATTTGATTCTATTTACTTTTTCTCAGTAGACTGAGAAGTGCTTGGAATTTACTTTTTGAAATGTTTCCTTTTGTGAAGGCAGACCAGAAGTGGTTGCTTCATACTCGTGCCATTTTCCTGTTCTCTATTCGCTGGTTTCAGCCTGTAAGGAAGCTACAATGATCTTCTCTAACAGTTCATCTTGGTATACTGTATGTTGAGAAGCTTTTACATTTCACGCTTGATAATGTATGCTTCATAAACCCATCATTTCCTTTCTTAAGCTGCTCAGTGATTGACCTTCAACAGCCATTAATACACAGAAGCATACTCTGTACAGTCAGAAATACAGTACAATCTACATAAGTCCCACTTTCTTACATCAGGCCCATAGACGTGAGTTTTATGACACTTCAAGTGCTTGTCCACGTACCATTTAACGGCTGTGAGATGACCCACAGTAAATTCCCTCAAAAAAGTGCATTCCAGATATAAACATCCTCTGGGTGAAAAACCATCCTGAAATCCTCTCTAAATCTCAAAGCCTTCACTTTAAAAGTGTGTCCCTTTGTTCTTGACCTTCAGATTTAAAGGAACCGCTGCTGTCTATCCACCCTGTCCATGTCCTTCGTAATCTTACCATTCCGAATCACGTTCCCCTCAGTCTTCTCTGCTCCAAAGTAAACAGCCCGAGCTTATCTAGCGTCTCTCTATAGCTGATCTGCTCCATTCCAGGAAACGTCCTGGTGAATCTCCTTTGCACCACTTTCAGTGCAATCACATCTTTACAGTAGTGTGGATCCCTGAATTGCACACAATATTCCATCTTGGCTTAACCGAAGTGCTATATAACTCTTGTAATCTATGCCTCAATTAGAAAAGGCTATGCCTATTGTCTCCAATTACTTCTTAACTAATCTATTACCCATTCCCATCACATTCAAGGATGTGTGGAGAAGCACCATCTGAACTTCCGAGTCTGCTGCCATTTATTGAGTTCTCCCCTGTCTGGTTCCTTCTTCCAAAGTGCATCACCTCATATTTATTAGGGTTAAATTCCATCTGCCATTGATCTGCCCATCTGCCCATTCCATCTGTATCTTCCAGTAACGTAAGAATTTCCTCCTCATTGCCAACCACCAGAGTAAACTATGTGTCAGACACAAACCTAATTGTTACACTCACCCCATGCTCCTTCACATTCACATTTATATCATTTATGAATACCACAAATAATAAGGGACACAGCACTGACAGACAAACAGTCTTTGACAGCCACTTATTTTCTGCAATTGTTTCTCGAACATTGATCTGATACTCACTGGTCTGTAGTTGCTTGGTTGATCTCTACAGCCCTTTCCAGGAAGGGTGTTCTCCAGTCCTCGGCACCTTACCTGTGACCAGATTGTTTTTAAAACTTTGCATCAGCTCCTTTCATCCCTTGTCTCCAACAGTAGCCTGAGATGTAACTGATCTGCACCTAGGGACGTGTCCAATTTTATACCAACCAAAACTATCAATCCCTGTACACATCTTACATCAATCTGCTCAAGAGCCACTCAGTCCATCTTCTCGAATTCTGTCCCTACATTCTCCTTATCACAAGTAAAACAGACTTGAAGCTCTCACATATCAATCTATCAATGTTCGCCAGATTAACAAACAGATTCCCGCCTTGATCTCAGGCCAAGTTTCGTCAGCAGAAAACCTTGCTTACTGAGGGATTAATCTGGAGAATGTCCATTCAGTATATGGGATCATTATATTTTATTTAGATTAAGACGTCAAAATTTTACACAATGATCTAGGTACAGTCTCACCAGCACTCTGTGTAACTAGTACAGAATGTTTTTTACTGCTAGCCGGAACAAATTACTGCAGAAGCTGGAATCTGTACTGAAACTAACACATGCTAGACAAGACAGTGAGTCAGACAGCATCCGTAAAGAGAGAGCAAGTTAACGCTTTGAGTCTAGTTGACTCTTCATCGTCTGTATTCGGATTCCCTTAAAATGAAGGCAAACTTAACTTTTACCTTCTCTGTTTGTATATGTTCCTCCCAATACCCTTTGTTTTAATGTTTTCTGTTTGTGCTGATTTAGATTCCTCCTGAATATCTGACTATATCGCATCCATTGCTTCTCTATGTTTAGATCTACAAGATATATCTTCAAACAGAACGTTTGTAAATTATAACTGCCCTTTCACAAATGAAGAATCATTCTCTTGAAGTTTGCTATTACTTTCTGTCCAATATCACATTCGTTATGATAGATTGCAAAAGATTACTTCCTGCGGATAACAAGTAAACTGGTCTGTAGTTTTCCACTCTCCCAATTCTTCCCTTCTTAAATTATTGGAATGCATTTATATCCTTTCAAATTGAATACGGATAAACACAGTCATCCACATTACAATCCATCTGTGTATTGCTGCTATCACTGAAATTGCAGTATGAAGTACATCAGGTCTGTCAGACTTATTAATCTTCAATCCAAGTATGTTGTCATATACTACCACGTCACTAGTATTAATGATCTTAGTGTTTAGTTACAAAAATCCTAGAGTATTTCTGGGATATTTTCTGGATCTTCGTCCGTGAAGACAGACATAATGTAACAGTTTCGTCTCCCTGTCAATTTTCTGTTCTGTACAATAAATTATCCTGCCCACACATTCACTGTGCCACATTTGGCCTTGTTTTCATTTTCCTTTCAAATATGGGCAGACACTTTTTGCCAGTCTTTACCAAGAACAAAACAAAATCCAGCACAGAAACAGGCCTTTCGGGTCTTCCAAGCCTGCACCGATCCAGATTCTCTGTCTAAACCTGTCACCTATTTTCGAAAATTCTGAATCCCTTTGCTCCCTACCCATTAAGGTATCTGTCTAGATACATATTAAATGTCGCTATCAGGACCACGTCTACCACCTCCACTAGCAATGCCTTTCAGGCATCTACCAGTCACTGTGTAAAGAACTTTCTGAACATATCTCCCATAAACCTTTCCCCTCTCATCTTGAATTTCTGACCACTAGAAAGTGAATACCCCATTCTGGGAATAAGCATCTTGCTATCCACACTGTCTGTTCCTCTCATGATTTTGAAGAACTCAATCAGGTCCCCCGAACTTCCGTCAGTCTAATGAAAAATAATCCCAATCTACCAAACCTCTCTTCATAGCCAGTTCCCTCCAATACCAAGTAACATCCTGATGAAACTCCTCTGCACCCTCTCCAAAGCATGCACATCCTTTTGGTAAGATGGCGATCAGAACTGTATATTTGAATACGAACTATTTCAAATGTGGAACCAAAGCCGCACACAACTGTAACATGTCGTGTCATCTCTTGTACACGATAAATTCCAACAGATTCCCTCCTGTGGATGACACGTTAACTGGTCTGTATTTCGCCACTATCCCTTTTCTTCTCTTTTTAAAATGGTGGAATGCAAGAAGCAAAGTATGCTTTATATCTTCTTGACCACTCTATCGACCTGCCCCTCTAAGGAACAATAGATCTGAACACCCAGATCTCTCTGTACATCAATTTTGCCCACGACTTTTTCCATTTACCATATTGCTCACTCGTGAATTGGACCTTCTAAAATGCATGATCTCACATTTGTTCAGATTGAACTCTATTTGTCATTTCTCCGCAAAACTCTCCAATTGATCTATTTTCTGCTGCATTCCCTCACAGACCCCTTCACTTTTTGATACTCCACCAATCCTAGTGCCATCTGCAAACTTATTAATCAGACCACTTTTACCTTCCTTTACTTCATTTATGTGTATCATAAACAATAGCGGTCCTAGCACTAAACCCTGTGAAACACCATCCAGAAAAGTTCTTCATTTTGAGAAACTTCCTTCCACTGCTACTCTCTGTCTGCTCTGCCCAGCCTGTTCACCATCCATTTAGTTTGTATAGACCCTGGACCCCTTGCAACTTCACCTTCTCCATCAGCTTAGCTCATCAAACACCTTTCCGAGGTCCATTGTATAACATCTACAGCCTTTTCCTCACTATCAATTTTCACTTCCACAAAGAAATCTATTATGTTTGCGAAGATTTGACCTCCCCAGAACAAAACCAGGGAAAGTCTTGTTTGGAGTCTGTCTGTGTTGTCCTCTGGAATCAGACAGGTTTTATTTCCAAGGCAGAACTTTATAAAATGCCACATTGATTGACTGCCTACAAAGTGCATTTTTTTTCTACAAAATAGAATTCATTTACAAGTCTGCAAATTCAAATCCCCTCACAGATTTATGTGTGTGTGCATGCGAGAAATGCGGAATGTGTGTGCGCTGAGGTGGGGGAAGAGTGAGAGAGAGCGTGTATGTGTGTGTATGAGAGAGAAAGACCGTGTCTGTGTGTGCACATGTGCGGGCAAGGGTGGCAGGTGTGTGTGCCCTCGTTAAGACACAGACAGATTTGGCAGTTCGCTTTCCAGACACAGACTCACGCCCTAGTTTCAGAGCTTCCACACTTTGCAGCCTCTGCTCCATTTGTTGTACATGTTACAGACCCTGATGCTGTGACTACAGTACTCATGCTCCATCCAGATTTGGGTCACCAAATCCTCAGATCACCCTGAAAGTCTGGGGCAGCTCACATCACAACCTCCAGCAAAGCATACTCAACATCTCCACTAAAGTTTGAATAACAGGAGTCAGTCAGAAATTCTTCATAGGGTCATAGCATTGTACAGCATTGAAACAGACCTTTCTATCCAACCTGTCCACGCCGATCAGATAGCCCAACCCAATCTATTGCCACCTGCCAGCATTCGGCCCATATCCCCCCCAAACTCTTCCTATTGATAAACCAATCCAAATGTCTCTTAAATGTTGCAATTGTACCAGCATCCACCACTTCCTCCAGCACCTCATTCAATACATATACTACACTGTGTGAAACAGTTGCCCCTTAGGTCTCTTTTATATCTTTTCCCTCTCACTATAAACCTATGCCTTCTAGTTCCGGACTCTCCGACCCCAGAGAAAATACTTTGTCTATTTACTCTATCCATGCCCCTCGTAATTTTGCAAACATCTATAAGGTCACCCCTCACCCTCCGACGCAACTTCGATGCCTGATCCTTTACAGTAATACTCAAGAGACTTCTTCGTGTTACTGACCACATGATCAGCTGAGAGGGACAAACACAGGCGTTCAGTTGATAGGCAGAGACTAAGTTTCAAAGGCGTGAATCAAAGCTGCTGAATCCCTCCTCTCCAACATGGATCATTAAATTGTCAATCTTTTTTCTTTCTTCCATGTGTGTGGGAGTAGTGCAAGAGCACTGCAGGATTGCATATATAACATGGAACATGCGTCACAAGGGGAAGTGAGCAACAGCCCACATACACTCATTCTTTCTAAGTTTCACAATGTCAGCACTCGATACATTAGGGAGTCAAAACCCAAGGCCAGGGAAAGATACAGAGGGACAGAAAAATTCACATTAAAGATAGAAACAGATAATTAAGATAGAAATAGGCCACATTGGTGAAATATGGGGTTGAAGACAGGGCAGTGGGACTAACTGGAGGTGTGAGACTTTGGAGGGTCCAAATACAAGAATGAAAAACACTACCGCATAAGTTGACATAATTTATTGCATCAAAATCACAATCTGCATCACAGAACAGACCCAGACACCATAAATTGGTGCAAGGCAACAGCCCAGCATGGAAAGCTTTGCAGACTGTGCCAGTTAATTGCTAACCAAACCGAACTATCTTCCCAACTTGGGGAGCTGTGCAGACTATCCCAGTGTATTACTCAGTAAGGTGGACTATCTGCCCACCATGGGGAGCTGTGCAGACTATCCCAGTGTATTACTCAGTAAGGTGGACTATCTGCCCACCGTAAGGAGCTGTGTAGACTATCCCAGTGTATTGTTCAGTAAACTGGACTATCTGGGCAACATGGAGTGCTGTGCAGACCGTGCCAGTGTACTGCTCAGTAAGCTGGACGACCAGCCCAGACACTTTTGCTCAGATTCTGATCTCTCCCCACTGCCTCTCTTGAGCTGCCGATCCCTGTTAATGTTGTCGGTGGTGCTCCTATTCGTACTGTAGAATAGCACATTTAGCGGAACCCATTTATCATTAAAACATGAAAACCCTTCACTGGGATAATTATAATCAATGGAGACTGGCAGTAGTCACAGTCACTGAACAAACAGTCTCAGTTAACCTATCCCAATAAAAGGGAATATTTACTCAGACTGGGTGGAAGAGATCGGCGTTGCTCAGGGATAGAGCATAAATCTTTCATTCTTCTTATTCTTTCTTCAATGTATGTGGGAATAGTGCAAGAACACTGCAGGACTGTTTATATTACACACTTTTTATAAAGGGAGAGAGTGATAAATAAACAGACCAGCTGCATAAGGTGACTAGTGGGGATACTTCAGAGACAATAAAACAGTGTACAATATTTATTGCCCATTGGCGTTGTGCAGTGCTGCTCCTTGTGACGTCATTCAGAGCATTGAGACTGCTGCTCAGGAACAGGCGAAGGTATTTCTGTCCCTATGTGTCTGTTGCAGAGGGATAGGAGGAGACCATTCAGCCTATTGAGCCTGTTATAGAGGGACAGGAGGAGGCCATCAGCCTCTCAGGTCTATTGCAGAGGGACAGGAGGAGGCCATTCAGCCTATTGAGCCTGTTGCAGAAGGACTGGAGGAGGCCATTCAGCATATTGATTCTGCTCCAGAGAGGCAAAAAGAAGCAATTCTGCTTCTTTAGCCTGTTATTCAGTAACTACCAGTTTTAAAATACTTATGGAGAAGAACAGTCCTGACATAAATGGTAATGTTCTAAATTGAATCAAGCCAACATTGAACATTTTATATTGGCAATTTCCAAAGCTGCTTGGGAGAAGCTAAAGGCAGGAAAGTGGGAGGCCTTCACAAATGAGATTAGAGAGTCGAGAGTGAGTATGTTCCGGTTCATGAGCAATGCAAGGCTGGTTGGTGTCGGGAATGCTGGATGGCGAGCAGAATTGAGGTTCTGTTCAAGAAAAAGACGGAAGCATATGATAGGTATAGACAGTAGGGATCGAGTGAATCCATCGAGGAGTACCAGGGCTGTAGGCTAATACTCAAGCGGGAAATCAGGAGGGTAAACTGGGGGCATAAGATATCTTTTGAAAATAAGGTAAGGGACAATCTAAAGGGATTCTACAAATGCATTCAGCTCAAAAGAATAACTAGAGAGAGGACAGGGCCCTTTAAAGATTAGCAAAGTGGCCTATGTGTGGAAATACAGGAGATTGGTGAGGTACTGAATAAATAATTTGCATCAGTATTTACTGTGGAGTAGGATAAGGAAGGTATAGGACTTGGGGAAATGAATAGCGATATCTTGAAAAGTGTCCATATTACAGAAGATGAGGAGCTGGCCATCTTAAAATGCATTAAGGTGCATAACTTCCTCTGACCTTATAAGTGACACTTGGATAGGCATTTGGAGGTTATTACAATAAGTTCGTCTTATTTTAAACTAGGAGAAACTGCCGACACAACATCAACAGCTCAAGGCCCTGTACTGTGCTACACTGTTCTGTGTTCTGTGACCTGATCAGGTGTACCCCAGAATCTGATCAGAAGCTAGCGAAGCCATTGTTTGATATCTGGCTCAGATATGTTTATCATGGACAGACACAGGTAAGGTTGTGCCACTTTTTTAAAGAACAGTTGGTAAGGAAAAGTGAGGAAACTAAAGACCGGTTGGCCTGACGTCATTGGTGAGGATTCTGAGGGACGGGATTGACTTGTGTTTAGAAAGGTAAATTCTGATTAGCGATAGTCAACATGGCTTTGCGTGTGGGAAATCTTGTCTCGCTAATTTGATTTAATTTATTGACGAAATGATGAATAAAATTGATGAAGGCACAAAAATAGAACTGTGGAATAGAATATAGACTTTAATAAGGCATTCAAAAAGGTTCCGCATTGTAAACAGGTTTACATGGTGAGATCACATGGAATACAGGGAGAGTTGGAGGTAATTCGCTCAAAGGTAAGAGATGAAGGTAATGCTGGTGCGGAATATTTTATTTGGACTGGAGGTCTGTGACCAGCAATGTACCACAAGGATCTAACTGATTTTGTCATTTATGTAAATGATTTGGATGTGAATATTAGTATGAACGGTTAGTGAGTTTACAGATAACACCAAAATTAGTAAGGTAGTAGACAGTGAAGATGGTTAACTCAGAGTAAAACGGGACCCTGATAAAATGTGCCAAAGGGCTGAGGAGTGGCTGATGGAGTTCATGTTAGACAAACGAATGGTGTCACATTTTTGTGCGCCAAATTGCGTCAGCACTTGTAGGCAGGATCCTGGGAAGTGTTGCCAAACACAGACAGCGGAATAGAAACTATAGAAACCCTGCAGTGTGGAAACAGGGCATTTGGTCCATTGAGTCCACACTGACCCTCCAGATAACATACTGACCAACACACCCATACGTTACCACAGCAACTCTACATTTCTCTTAGACAATCCACCTAACCTGCATATCCCTGGATACTGTGGGGCAGTTTAGTGAGGCCACTTAACCAATCCTGTGCATTTATAGACTGTGTGAGGAAAACCAAACATCCGAAGGAAACCCACTCAAACACGGGGAGAAATTGCAATCACTGCACAGAGAGTCGCCAAAGGGTCATCGGCGTTGCAAGGCAGTATTGCTAGCCACTTTGCCACCTAACGACCATCAGACAGAGTGTCTGACTTCTCCCACTTTCTCTGGGTCTGTCACATCTGTTTAGATGATGTCGAATTCCAGCGTGGTGCCTCTGACAAGCCCTCCTTTACCTTCACCCCAGGATTCACATTCTAATGGTCAGGGCCTTAAGCAGTGACTGACGCATAGCCTGCACAGCTGCCCTCACCTTTCCCCTACTTTCCAGATCAAGCGTTCCAATGATATTGCAGCATGCAAGGTAATTGCTGATTTAAAATAAAACAAAGTGATGTATACACCTGAGATCGGTAACTAATACTGTTCTAATGAAGACTCCCCAGATTTGAAACATTGATTCTGCTCTCTTCCGACAAAGGATTGAGGGAATGTGATGGTTGCAAAGGCAGTGATTTCTATAGTGAATTCCTAATGAAGGGTTTATGACTGAAACCATAGCCTTTCCTGCTCCTCGGATTCTGCCTGACCTGCTGTGCTCTGCGGGGGCCACACTTTTCGACCTTCTGCCTTCAGATGCAACCAGAGCCATTGGGTTTTTCCAGCAAATTCTTGTGTATCTATTTTCCTGTTTATAATAGAAACAACGTATTCCCTGCAGTACTGCCTTCCATGCACATCTCCCACCAGTGTTTGCTTCTCCTTCTTGGTTCTAAGCTGCAGTCAAACTGTTACTGTGTAAACTGAGCACCGTAGTGAGATGAATGGTAGATTCAACGAGATTTGGCCTGAGGCCTTTCTTGATGTTACAAAATCTCGCTGCGTTTTGTCCGAAAAACGCATGGATGAGAAAGGCTGAGAAGGATATGGGCCAAGTCCAGAGATATGGAGTGAATGTGGAATGACATTTTGGTCAGAATGGATGAGATCTGTTTGAGGGGCCTGTCTCCGTGCAGTAGGATAGTCCGACTGTAAATGAAAGTAGTTTGGGATCTAAACGGGGCGGGCAGGGTGGAGGGGGGGGGCGCGGGGAGGTGGTGGTTGGGAAACAATGTCATGGAAAGATATGTTCACAGGTTTCAGAATTCTGAATGTCGACATGTCTATAGCATCTGACAACATTCCTGAAGAAGGGCTTATGCCCGAAAAGTCAATTCTCCTGTTCCTTGGATGTTTCCTGACCTGCTGCGCTTTTCCAGCAACACATTTTCAGCTCTGACAACATAAGCCTACATTACCAGGAATGATGGGTGAATGGGATATTGGTGTGAGTTCAGATGATGGAGAGTTTTGGATGAGGAATTGTTCTGCAGCTTTGTGCCTGGGAGTGGGGTCTGCAGAGTCTTCGACTCTGGGCTGAATTTAACACTAATTTTTCTCAGTGTCATTTTCATTTAGTGACAGAGGGATTGTCTGAGACTGAGCTAGTTTCCTGGTACTATCTTATCGAACTCACCTCGTTAACTACCCACTCCAACGCATGGTGTCCCTGTCATTTAATGCCAGCTCGATTCTCCCACTCATCGCTGTTGGAGGTACTCACCATCATCGGAAATCCCTTGATATTCCGTGATCCCAAATAAAGGACAGTGGGCAAATAATTGAGCTTTCTCAGTTGGGAGCTGCCTTGCCCTGTTTAGCTCGAGTCTGGCAGATAAGACAATAGATAATAGACAATAGATAATAGGTGCAGGAGTAGGCCATTCGGTTCTTCAAGACAGCACCAACATTCATTATGATTAAGGCTGATCATCCACAATCAGTATCCTGTTCCTGCCTAATCCCCGTAACCCTTGATTCCACCTTCTTTAAGAACTCTATCCATCCATAAGTGGCAATTACACTACGGGTTTGTCAACAGGGGCATTGAGGATGGGGTAGTAGAGAGGGTGCCATTTTCTTCTCAAAGGGAGCCACAGAACCAGACCCACTAAGCATGGTCTGAACTCAACCACCCAGCTCAGTGCAGTATCTGTGGTCTGAAGAAATGTCCAGAAATACAGGACAAGCATCAGTAACGTTCCCCGCTTTGTCAGGATAAGGGTCACCTTATTATCTCTGCTCCTTCACACTCACTGCATATCGGTTATCGCACCTATCTCCGAACAAGGCTCATGTTCCAACGTTCTCACTGCTGCAGGCAGCACCTCCCCCTTCTCTCTCTCTCTCTCTCTAGCCATTGTGATACCTCCACACATTTATAGAATGCTCTGGAGAGTGCTGATTATGGAATGTTCCAGATAACGTTCCAAACAATTCCCAGTTTCAGGAGAATGACAGTGCCCCAGTGTGGAAAACATGACGGGAAGGAACACAATTTTTTGTAATTAAAATTGCATGCACACGAAATTGAAATCCATCATGAGGCCATGCAGTACTTCAAATGTGCTCTACCATTTAATAAGATCGGGGGTGATCTAACTGTCTGCTGAGCTCCAAGTTACAGGAACTTTCAGTCATACAGCCCCTTGGTTTCCTGTCACTGACAAGACGACACTCAGCCATTCTTATCCTGGGTTTCTTCAAGCGTGTGTTCCTGAGGCATTTACCATGGGGAGGGACTCTCCTAACAATATGTCCCATCAGCTTTCTATTTTCATGCAATAGTAAGCATGCGTCACACAGATCAATCGAAAAAATACTGTTATTTAATAGTTGTCGATACCTAAACGCAATTATTACTCTGGTTATTTTGCTTGTGTCACCTTCTTGCGTTTAGCTCAAGATAGCCTCTGAACACTTGTTAACACAATTTCCAGCTGAGAACATTTTTATCCTCAGCTGGTACCTTGACCGTTAACTGAATTGTACCTTTTTCCTTGTTATGAAAGTTTATCTTGCCCTTTGTCTGTGAGTGTTTCTGTCTGAAACAGTTACAAACGCTCCCACTCAGTTGACTGGACGGTTTGTTTGTGATGCAGTGGGAGGCCAATAGCGCAAGTTCAATTCCCCACACTGACAGAGGTCACCATGGAGGTGACGTTCTCTCAACCTCCAGGGCTCAACTCCACTTTCCTGCTAACCCCTCATATCCCTCAACTTGCTGATATGTAAAAGACCAATCCAGCCCTCTGTAAAAAACGCTCAGTGACCCAGCCTCCACAATTCTCTGAGTTAGTGAAATTCAGACTTCACGACCTTCTGGAAGAAGACATTTCTTTGTTTCTCAGTTTGAAATCAATATCCCTTATCCTTGAGTTCGAGACTCTGCCTAGATGTGTAAACACATTCTCAGCATCTACCTTGTGGTGCCCCCTCTGTATTCTTTACGTTTCAGTAATATCACGCTCATTCATTTCAAGCACAATGAATAATCGCCTCACCAGTTTAAATGTATTCAATAATTCAACGCTTTAATTCCAGGAGCCTGCGTACTGTATCAATCTAGTTACTTGCTGCATCACTATACTGACTTTATGTTTCATACACAGGAACACTGCAATCCCTTTTTACTGGTCCTTTTGTTGGGAGTTTTCTTCATTAAATAACCTGTCTTTTGGTTCTTAGTGTCATCTTCAAACCCGGACGTATATTGCATTCAGCTCCCGCCGTCAGGCTGTCAGAATAGTCAGTAAGTAACTGATATCATCGGACTGGTATTTGTGATACCCCAGTAGATATGTCTTTATCATAACGATCCATTAATCCTGACTCTCCGATTTCGATGTGTTAACCACCCGTCATCCCATGCTTATACATTGTCTGAAACACGATGAGCTTCTGTCTTGTGTAAGAACCTTTATTTTGTGATACCTTGTGGAAGATCTCTCGAAAGCCGCATGCCTATCAGTTCCCCTTAATCAAGTCGACTTGTTACATTTTCAGGGATCTCAGAATAACTTTGCGGGCGAAATATAGTTTCGCATTCACAAAAACATTCTGACTCTGTGTGAAGCTTTTTTTAAATGCCCTTCAATTCTTGCCTTTATAACAGACTCTTGCAGATTCCCAGGAATAATGGTTAGGCTAAATGTATCCTGTTCTCTGTCTCACTCCTTTCTTGAAGACTGGCGCCACACTGGAGGTTCTCCAGTTTCACTGGAATACTCCTGAAATCTAAAGAGTTATGGAATCTTTCACACCTTACCACCAGTCACTCTGTAACCACTTTCTTGAAAAAACAACTATGAATTACTGCTGACCAGTCAACCTTTACTCTTATCTGTTTGTCAAATTACATTATTCCTTTTGTTAGAGACAGTTCAAAAACTTACCTCCTGTAACATTTTGTTTATATCATTGACATGCTTACAGTGCCTTCACCTGTGAGGAACAATGCAAAGTACTGGTGTAATTTTTAGCTTGTTCCATGTAGCCAGTTGCCCAGTCACATCCTCCAAATGATCTCAATGTACTTTGCAGACTTCATTTCTACCCAAGGTCACGCACTCATTTCGAACTTTTATTGTATACGCAGAAAATTTTGTGATGCTTGTTTTTATATTTCTTGCCAATATACTTACATAATATCTTTTGTTCCCCCTTTTCCTCGCTTTCTAGATTCATACAGTTACATCACAGACAAACAGACCCTTTGGTCCAATTGTCCATGCTTAAGTAAACTGGTCCTATCTGCTTTCACGTGTCCCATATGCCTCTAAACGTTTCCCATTTATATATTTGTCCAAATGTCTTTTAAGTGTTGCAGCTGTACTTTCATCTACCACTCTTCTTTTTGCAGCTCATTCCATATACACATCACCCTATATGTGAAAATGTTGCACCATTTAAATCTTCTCCCTTTTACTTTAAGGCGATGTACTCTATGTTTGAAACCACCACTCCCCCCTCTCCGGGGGAAAATACCTTGGCTCTCCACCCAATCCATACCTCTCATGATTTTATAAACTTCTGTAACATCACTTTTCAACCGTCCCCACTCCATATAATACTAACTTCAAGAACAAGCATTTAATTGTAAGCACTGCAAAACTGAAACAATATTCAAAATGACAGGTAAGCAACACAGACAAAACTTCATGCTGTGATTTGTTTTTCTCAATGTCCAAATGCTAAGACAGCGTGAAACACCTACCAGTGCCATTAGGAAGTCAAACACTTGAATTGCTTTGTCTAAAGAGGGTGATGATTCCTACACTAAAAGCGTATCTCTGGCCAAATCCAAGTAAGAAAGGGAATTCTTACACCACACTGTAAGCATGCAGTTTCCTTTACTAGAGTGAGATGAAGCTTGAGTATACTTTTTTTGAAATTTGGATTACAGTGTGAATTCAGTGCAAAGGTGTTTTCAATAAGGTTTACTCCAAGAAGAAAACTTTCCAGAATGAAGTGTGAGTGGGAGGTGTGAAGCAACATGAATAGAGAGGCCGAGTCACAATGAGACCAGAGACAAAGTGTCAGCACAAAACACAGCTTGATGCTGGTGAAGGGAATGTAGACCTGATCAAAAAGCCTCATGGAGGAACCATAATGTGAGAGGGATAACCTGGAATCAGGGAGGTGAGATGAGCAGGGGAGAGGATGGAGCAGCAATCGCAGGAGTTTCTGGAGGTAATTCAGGAAGCACAGCAGAAAATTATGCCTAGCATCTGCTCAAGGTCCCTGAAATGTACACCCTAAATCTGGGCACACACTAATGCTCGTTAATTTGCAGTTGAATAGTATCCTTGACAGATTTTGTCAAACACGGGCGGTTCATCTTCTTCCGAGTCCTTTTTTATAGAAACAATAACTGCTGAGCCGAATGAGACAACTGCTTGAAGTTCTGCTGCTGTATATCCACTGACATTCCTCAGTGTCTATTTCCATATCCCTCTTCAGACCAGATGTGAGACAGAAATCCATAATTTAAATGTCTGGTTCTTTTCAATCATTCAGGAGAAACTTCTGCATGTGGCTGAACACATATTAAGCATGGGGCTGACTCCTTTCTCTCAGTTTCTCCATCTCTGCTGTTTCTGTTTGATGATGCCACATTCCTGTGAGCTGCCTTTGACAAGACCTCCTTTTTCTTCAAACCAGAAATCCCCTAACTCCGGTGGACAGGGCCTTCAGCTGTCACTGTCCTATCGCCCACAATGTCGCCCTCACTCTGTCCTCTCCTTCCCTGAAAAATGATAGACCTCCCCTTGTCATCACCTTCTACTGCATTAGCATCCACATTCATGGAATCATCCATCCCACTTCCACCATCTCCAGCAGGACTATACCAGCAAACACACCTTCCCCTCCCATCTACTGTCAGCATTCCACGTGGACCATTCCTTCTCTGACAACCCCCATCACACTGAACACTTCCCTATTCCCCCATGGCACCTTCTCATGCAATTGCAGAAGGCGCAACACTTGCCCATTCACCTCTTCACTCTTCACTGTCCAAGGCAACAATCACAACTTTCAGTTGACGCTGCATTCCACTTGTGTTCGTTTAATCCAGTCTCCTGTCATTGCTGCTTATAATGCAGTCTCCCTTACACTTGGGAGACTAAACAGAGACTGTTTTAAGGAACACTTCCACTCTCTCTGTAGGAATAATCCTGACCTTCACATTGCTTCCCATTCCAATAACCTATGTTGTTCACATGCTGACTTTTCGATCCTGAGCTGCTCAAATGTTCCAATGATGCACAATCCAAGCTTGAGTAACACCTCACTTTACACTTCGGTATATTACAACCTGAAGGAATTAATATTCAATTCCATAATTACACAGCCTGACCCCATTATGGCTGTTCTCCATTTTTCATACATTCAGCTTCCTAGTTTCCCTATGACCTTGTCTATGACTTTGTTAACTTGCCCTCTATAGAGAGAACCCATTTCTCGCATTTGCATATTAATTTACACCCATTTTACATCTGTTTCTCTTTCACCACAATTAAAATATCATTCGTTTGTGGCATTGCATCTCCACATGCTTTGTTTCCCATCATCCCTCATCCACTTTTGTCAAGGGATTAAGGAGAGCTTTTCAGTTCTGAATAAGGGTCATGCTGGACTTGAAACACTGTCCCTGTTTCTCGGTCTCCACAGATGCTGCTAGATCTGCTGAATTTCCGGTTTAGAACAGCTTGAAAGACGTATGTCAAAGCCGCTCAAACGCCGTCCATCATGGTGTGCCATACACTGAGAAGTGAACAACAACGCAAGATGTACAAATTCATTGGTTCTGAAACAACATAAGACTGGCATCATTGACGCTACAGAGTTGTTAATGAAGACCATGGAGAGCAACAGAGAGACACACATTCAATTTAACCACCAAAGGTGGCACGACTGGAAGGGAATAGATCCAGATGAATGTTAGAATTAGAATCGCTACAGTGTGGAAACAGGCTCTTCGGCCCAACAAATCCACAATGATTCTCTAAAGACTAAACTAACCATACCCATTCCCATATACTACACTTAACCCTGACTCATGGACCCAATCTACGCATCCCTGAATGCTATGGATAATTTAGAAGGCCAATGCATCTAAACTGCACGTCATCGGAATGTGGGTGCAAACCAAAACACCTAGAAAAAGCCTACACAGGCGTGGGGAGACCGCACAAACTCCACGCAGACAGTCGCTGAAGGATGGAATCGAACTTGGGTCTGTAGTATCGTGAGGTAGCAGTGGTAAACACATACACATGGAGCTGCCCAGTGAAACATGGTTAGGTGTTTTGAGAATCATGTAACTTAAGAGATGTGACATCATGGACAAACGCTCAGAAGAATGAGAATACGAAAATAGATGTGTTATCACATCCGAAACCAAAGCAGGTCAACGGGCTGATGGGTGAATCAGTCTCGGTGTGAACTTGGGGAGAGACGGCTGAATTGCAATGCAGAAATTGCAGCTCAAAACTGAGAAGTCATGTGGTACTCTAGATCACAGCTGGACAGAAGGAGAATTGTATTGAATCACAATCTGTAACTTTATGCCCAGGATAATCCCTCAGTCTATTATTGCTATTAAGCTGATTAATGTTTCAGAGACGAGTTGGTGAATTCAGTCGGATCAGAACCATGTATACCTAAAACTGATGACAATCCATTTAAAGCTACCGCACTTGACCACTGTACTTACATTCCAAATAGCAAGACTAATATCTGAGAGAGAGAGGGTGAAATGATTACAAAGCAAACAGATCAGATACAAGCTCTACAGTTCTGCCACATCCAGTCAGAAATGGAGTTGAACTATGAAACAAATGACGATAAAAGAGTACTCCACAAATATTATTTAAAAACAACATTGTTCAATGGGATTAGGATGTCACTGGTTAGGTCATCAGTTATTGCCCAGAGGGGAGTTAAAAGTCAGCCACATTGCTGTGGGTCTGGAGTTACATGTGCCTAGACCAGGTATAAATGGCAGTTTTCATTCCTTATGGACATCACTGAACCAGATGGGTTTGTCTCACAATCAGCAATTGACACATGATCTCACCATTAGTCTTTTAATCCCAAACTTTTGTTGGATTTGAATTCCACCATCTGCTGCGGCAGGATTCGAACTCCAGTCACCAGAATATGAGTGGGGTTGTTAAACGAACATCTCAGCAGTTATTGCTGAGGCTAATGCTCGACCAGCCCACAAAAGAATGGAACCTTACTGTACATCATTGAAAAAAACAAGGATGCCGTATCTGCACCATTTTCAGCCAGAAGTTTTGCTTGAATGACGCCCACAGAATCACAGATGCCAGACTTCAACCAATTCGATTCGCTGCCCGTGAGATGAAGAAACAGCTGAACACAATCGATACGACGAAGGCAATGGACCCTGACGCAATTCCTGCAAAAGGACTGAAGACTTGTGCTGCACAACAAGTCGTGTCCCCGGGGACGCTGTGTCATTCCAACCCCAACTCTGACATCTCCCTGGCAATGTCGAAAATTACTCAACAATGTCCCATCGTCTAAGAGGGGAATAATCACAAGCTGACCAATTACCACCCCCTCAGTCCCATCACGACAATCAAATTTGTGGAAGATCTTTTTGACAGAGCTGTAAAGCAGCACAGAAATAACCAGCTCAGTGTGGTTTCCCATAGGTCCCCATGTGGAGATGGTGCTGTTGTGGAAATGTCACTGGATTACGAATCCAAACAAGGACATTGCTCTGGCATCTGGTGGAAGTTAGAAACAATCAATAAAACATCGAGATGTAAAATCTGGTGCCAGTAATACTGACATTGAAGCCCATGTCAATTGTCAACATAAAGTTTCTTTCCCTTTGTACTTTCAGGAAAAGAATCTCCCGTGCATTCCTGGTCTAGCCTAAATGTGACTCCAGATGGACAGCCATGTGGTAAACTCATCAGTGGTCTCCGAAACTGACAAGCAAGGCCGTTGTATCAAATTGTTCAGAGGTTTAAAGGATGAACCCGGACAGAACATCCAGCACCAACCTCTGTATCGGAAAAGGGAACAGGAAACAGAGACCTGTCGACCTTTCCGAAACTTCCTTCCTAACATCTGGGAGCTTGTAACAACATTTACAGAGCTTTCCCACAGACTGCACAGAAACATCGGGAAAGGGGTAGGTCATTCAACACATTGAGCCTTCCCCAATCTAGTTTTTGGCCAAACATCTCTTTAATTAACTTTTCCCAAACGCTGTATACTCTATATCCGTTGACGTGATTAACTACTTGGATAAAAAATAAAGTAGGAACCTCGGCCCGTCAATTTGGTGAAGCAGCCAGCAAAAGTATACACATAAGTCTCTTCTCAGAACAACAGGTTTACATCAGTTCCTTTTGAAATGCTAACAGTTATTCTATTTTGCTAACCAACGTGCTCAGTTTCACGTCTATCCACTTTGTTCTTCACCTGCCACGTATTTGCCGATTCCCTCCAATTGTCTCAATCAACTTTGAACTTCTTTACATCCTGATCACCCACTCACATTCTCAATTTGGGGCCATTAGCAGGTTTGGAAAGATTACATACAATCCGCCTGAACAAATGTTTGATATGTTTTCTGAATAGCTGGGGTCCAAATATCAATTCCTGCTAGTCATTGCTTTCCACTCCAAAATATATAGAACTGGTTAAACTAATACACCTTTCCCTTAAAACTCTCCCATTCTCAACCCATGCCAGTATATTGTATCTAGCTGTTACACACTGCTATGCGCCAGGACAGACCTCTTCAAATCATTTCAAGGAAGTAGCACAGACCCAACCTTTGCTCATTTGCTTAAGCAGGTGTAAGGTGGATATTCTAGGAATGATGCAGCTGAATGAAACAGAAACAGAAGAGGATAGCAGACAGAATGACTTAACTATCTGAAAAACCAAAAAATTATCTCTCAACTCCGGATTCAACCCAGTGAAACTCTTCTGCACCCCATCCAGTGCTAGTACATTCTTTCTCAAGTAAGGTGGCTTAAACTTCATGCAATACTCCAGTTGTGGCCTCACCAGCACCCTGTACAGCTGCAAAAATAACTTACCTGATTTTAAATTGAATCCCTTCAGCAAGGAAAGACAACATACCATTTGCATTCCTCAGTAGTTGCTGTACCTGCAGACCAACCTTGTGTTATTCATGCACATCGACACCCAGGTCTCTCTGCAGAGCAGCATGCTGCAACGTTTTACCACTCAAGTAATAACAAAATGTACTCCTAACAAAATGGACGAATTCACATTTACTGAATTGTATTCCATCTGCCAGACATTTGCCTACTTACTCAAAGTATCTATGTTCCTCTAAAAAGTTTCATAGATCTCTGCGCACTTTGCTCTGCCGCTTATCTTTGTGTCATCTGCAAACTTTGACAAACTACGGATGCTCCCAACTCCGCAACATTTATATAAATTGTGACTAATTGCAGGCCCAACACTGATCCCTGAAGCACGCCACGAGTCACTGATTGCCAGATATGAATAGCACTCATTTAGACCCACCCTTTGCTTCCTGTTAATCAACCAATATTCTATCCATATAATACTTTACCCATAACACTTCCATCTTTATCTTTTGCAGCAGTCTTTTGTGTGGCACCTTGTTGAAGTCCTTTTGGAAACCTAGATACACCGCATTCATTGGGGCCTCGTTGTCTACCTTGCTCATAATTTCTTCATACATTTCCAAAAGACTTGTTAAGCATGACCTGACCTTCGGGAAAAAATGCTGTGTCTGCGCAATGGGCCGATTTAAATCAAAATGCCTTGCTATTTCTCTTTTGATAATACACACAAGCATCTTCCCCATTGCACAGATTGAGCGAACTGGTTTATAATTCCCCATCTTTTAGCTTCCAGCCTTTTAAACAGTGGCGTCTCATTTGCTGTTTTCTAATCTGCTGGGACTGCCCAAGAGTTCATCAAATTTTAGAAAATTACCACAATTGCACTTGATATTTCTCCCGCTATCTTTTTTAGTACACTGGGATGCATTTCATTCGGGGACTCGTCTGCCTTTAGATCCATTCACTTACCCAACACGACCTCCTCCGTAATAATGATTATGGACATGTCCTCACCTGCCCTCATCTCTTTGTCAATTACTGGCATGTCATTGGTGTCTTTCACTAGGAAGATCGATACAAAATACCAGCTTAATGCCTCAGTCATATCATCATATCCTATAACTAAATGCTCCTTCTCATCCTCAAAAGGACCAACATTTACGTTTGCCACTCAATTTCATTTTTTATATTTCGGGAATCATGTGCAATCTCTTTTCATATTCTGTGCTGGTTTTTTTTCTTGCGTTCTATCATACTTTTCATTATAGCTCTTTTCGTGGCTTTCTGTTGACCTTTAATGTTTTTCCAATCTTCTCGGTTCTTGCTGTTCGTGGCCACTTTGCATGTCTTCTCTTTAAAATTGGTAGCCTCGCTTATTGCTTAGACACCCGATGCAGATTGCCCCTTTTCTTATAGTCTTTCCTTTTCACTGTTTATACTTTTGCTAAGGACTTTGAAAAAATCCTTTGAACATCCTCCACCGCTAGTCAACTCTCACTATAAAGTCTTTGATTTCAGTCGACTTTAGCCAAGTTCGCACTCATTCTATTGTAGTCGCCCCCGTTGAAGCATAGCACCCTGGTATTGGAATTTATCTTTATACTCTCCATCTGTATTTTAAATTCAACCAGACTGCGAGCATTCCTTCCAAGTTGATTTCTAACTATGATGTCACTAATTATTCCTGTCTCATTACATAGGACCAGAACTAAAATAGCTTGCTCCTTATTGTATGTGTTTATTTTAGAGCAGTCAAACCCAGACATTTCGGATTCACTGCTTTTTCATCTTTGAAAAAGAAACAAGGAGTAACATTTTCACAACACTAGACTTGGGACTTCATCCAAAAGTTCCTGAAAATCCCAATTCACTGCATCTATTGCTTCACCATAATTTATTTCCCAGTCGGTTTCTCAAATGTGATTCACCTTTAATAATTTGGCATTGACTTTATCCATGTTCATTACTTTCAAATTAATTTAATTCTCAAATTTCCCTGGCAAAGCATTCTTTCTAATAGACTCTTGTATTTTCCTGACTGCTTCTTTGGTGCTAAGCAGACTGTAATTCCCTGCTGTCTTCCTGCCTCCTTTAGAAATACTGGGGTTATATTTAATGCTCTCAAATCTGTCAATTCAATCATCAGGAATTTGGAAGACAGCAAGCAAAGTTTTCATTATTATCATGGCCACCTCTTTTAGGAATCATAGATAAAGATTATCAGGCCATGGGGATATCTCAGCTTTATGGGTGGCACAGTGGCACAGTGGTTAGCACTGCTACCTCACACCACTAACGACCCGCGTTCAATTCTTGCCTCAGGCGACTGACTGTGTGGAGTTTGCACGTTTTCCCCGTGTCTGTGTCAGTTTCCTCCCACACTCCCAAGATGTGCCGGTCAGGTGAATTGGCCAGGCTAAATTGCCCATAGTGTTTGGTAAGGGGTAGATCTAGCTGTAGATGTATGGGTGGGTTACGCTTTAGTGGGGCAATATGGACTAGTTGGGCCGAAGGGCCTGTTTCCACCCTTTAAGTAATCTAATCTAATTTCAGTCCAAATATTTACTCCAAAACAGTTTATTTAGTGATTTGATTGCATTTCCTGTGTTTTTCTCAGTAGATCTAGAATTGCTTGGAAGTTTTTATTTTTTTTTTCTTTCATGGCGGCAGAACTGAAGTAGTTGCATCATAGTCTGTCATTTTCCTGTTCTCCATTCGCTGGTTTTGGACTGTAAGGAAGCTACAATTATCTTTGACAATATTTCATCTTGATATATTGTACTTTGAGAGGGTTAACGTTTCACGCTTGTTTAATGCACTCTTCCGAAACCTATTGCTTCCTGTCTTAAGCTGTTCAATGATTGACCTTCCACGGCCATACAATCACAGAAGCATAGCCTGTGTAGCATCAAAATTACAGCTCGATCTATATTATTCCAACTTTACTACATCAGCCCCATAGCCATGAATGGTTTGACACTTCAAGTGCTCGCCCAAATACAGTTTAATGGTTGTGAGGCGACCTGTGATAACCCCCTCACACACGTCCCCGCAACCCCCCCACTCCCCCCAAGAGGTGCATTCCGGACCGCACCACCCTGTGGGTGAAAAACAAACCCTGAATCCTCTCTAACCATCAAATCCTTCCCTTTAAACTTATGCTCTCCTGTTCTTGGCCCGTTGACTAAAAGGAACAGCTCCCTCTGTCCATGCAGCTGTCCATGCCCCTGTCCATGTCCCTCGTAATCTTATCCTTCTGAATCATGTCCCCCTCAGCCTTCTCTGCTCCAAGTAAACAAATAGAGTTTATCAAGCCTCTCTCCATAGCTGATAAGCTCCATCCTTGGGAACATTCCGGTGAATCTCTGTACCCCCACCAGAACAATCATATGCTTCCTGTAATGGGGCTCCCAGAACCTCAAATAATATTCCATCCTGTCCTAACCAAAGTGCTACATAGCTTTTGTAATCTATGCCTTGATGAGTAAAGGAAATGCCTACTTTTTCCAATGATTTCTTAAGTAATCTTAGATCCTGCCCTGTTACATTCACGGATGTGTGGAGAAACCCCCTCTGAGCTTCCTGGTGTGCTGCCATTCATTGTGTACTCTCCTGTCTGGCTCCTTCCTCCAAACTGCATCACCTCATATTTATCAGAGTTATGTCCTATCTGCCATTGATTCACCCATCTGACCATTCCATCTGTATCTTCCTGTAACATAAGAACTTCCTCCTCACTGCCAAACACCCAGCCAATATTTGTGTCAAACACAGACTTACATATCACGCTGCCATTCCTCCTCCACATTCACACCTACATCATTTATAAATACCACAAATAATAAGAGACACAGCGCTGATCATAGGGGTACATCAGGGGACACCGTTCTCCAGTCACACAAACAGCCTTCGACCACCAACATATTTTTTGCAAAATTTTCTTAAACACTGATCTGAAACACACTGGTCTATAGTTCCCTGTTCTATCTCGACAACCCTTCCTATATAGGGTGTTCTCCAGTCCTCGAGCACCTTATCTGTCACCAGATTCTGTTTAAAATTTGCATCGGTGCCTTTCATTCCTTGTCTCAAACAGCAGCCTGAAATGTAACTGATCTGGACCTGGGGATTGGTCCAGTTTTATACCAGCCGAAACCATCAATCGCTGCTCACATCTTACATCAATAAACACAGATTCCCGCCTTGATCCCAGACCAAGTCTCCTCAGCAGACCGTTGTGCCATCTGAGAGATTAATCAGGAGAATGCCCATTCAGTATATGTGATCAGTGTATTTTACTTAGATCAAGACATGCGACACACCGGGAAGTGAACAGCTGCACTGCACACACACCCACACACACACACACACACATCTCTTCATGAAACACCTCAAGGGACACACCAGGAAGTGAACAACAGTCCAGCACACACTCCCTGTCCATGAAGGAACATATGGGACACAGCGGGAAGTGAACAATAGCCTGACACACAGTAAATTGGACAATCTGCCCAGCATGGGGAGCTGTGCAGATTATCCCAGTGCTTTGCTCAGTTCCATGGACTAACTGGCCAGCATGGAGAACTGCACAGACTGTGCCAGTGCATTGCTCAATAAACTGGATATCCGTCCACCATGGGGATTTGTGCAGACTATGCCAGTGCATTGCTTAGTAAACTGGACTATCTGCCCAGCATGGGGGGCTGTGCAGACTATCCCAGTGCATTGCTCAGTAAACTAGACTATCTGCCCAGCGTGGAGAGCTGTGCACACGATGCAAGAGTATTGCTCAATAAGGTGGAATATCTGCCCAGCCTGGGGAGATATGCAGACCATGCTAGTGTATTAGTCGGTAAGGTGGACTATCTGGCCAGCATGGGTAGCTGTGCAGACTATACTAGTGTATTGTTCGGTAAGTTGCACTATCTGGCCACATGTGAAGCTGTGCAGACTATGTAAGTGTATTGCTCAGTAAGCTGGACCAACTGCCCAGCATGGCAGCATTGCAAAACGTTGCTGGTATATTGCTGCTACATTTGCACTATGTAACTGACTAACATGGGACGATTTGCCGCCCATACTGCAAGTGACGGGAAATGGGCTCCCACAAATTAATGTCTCTGTATCTTCATGCATCAGTTCAAGGTAAGGGGTTTTATGTGTGCGTGTGTGTGTGTGGTTCTGGGGCAGTGTTATATGTGAAAACCATTATCTAAGAGAGAGCACACGTGAAGGAAATCAGTTTAAATGTGAACAACTGTTAGGGCTTGGTAGAATGGACAAAGAGAGGTAATTCATGGGCAGCTGTTAATGACATGCTTGAGACTATTAAATAATGGCACTGCCGGATCCAATAGCATTACAGATCAGTACGCACAGGAATGATGGATGGATGGGGAGTTCTGTGTGATATCAGATATGAGCTGTGGAGTATTGACTCAGATTTGTTTCTGCAGGTTTGCAGCTGTGAGTGTCAGCAACAGACGAATGCCATCTTTAAGACTGTATTTTACAACTCATGGTTCAAACAGCAGATGGGATGAGCCAGTGAAGTATATGCTGGACTTATCAGTAGTTATAATTAGGAATGGTCAGTGTATAGTGTCAGGATTTGTTTTATGGCCAAAGGGATCACCACTGTTGTCATTTGTCTATTTCAGCTTCAGATATTAGCCGGGAATGAGATGGAGTCAGTGGAAGGAAATGCAGTTTGTCAACATTACAGAAGATAGTGAACTCAATGCTTTCAATATTTAGATAGCAAGTGCAGTGATACAACGAATCATGGTTCACTGTTGAAACTGTGCAGGTTGACATGGCAACCCTTGAATAACACTGCCAGAAGCAAGGAGGGAGAGAGTGAATTAACAATTTAGTAGTGGTTTGTCATGGCTATTACTGGATTCAGAGCCTTAGCAGGAACAATAACAGTGGCAAGGAGCGTAGAGTGAATGAAAGATCAGTATTACAGTCAAACATGATTTATAGAATTAATGACTGAACAATGACACTTACCAGGTACACCAACAAAAGCCAGGATTGGATAATAAAAATATTGTATAATGTAAAGTGCATATTGGATCCGCCACGATAATGGCCGTCGATCATAATATGTAGAAAAAATCCAAACATCCCGGTATAAACTCCTGTCCATTCTTGGGACATTCCAGTCTAATGTTCTCAGATTGTGATCCATTGCTGGAACAGTCAAGTCTAATGTTCTCAGATTCTGATTCATTGCTGAAACAATCCAGACTCTTCTGCTCAGACTTTGATATCTCCCCCCTGTCTCTGGAGCTGCTGATTCCTGTTAACAGTGTTGGTGATTCTCCCACTATACTGTGGAATTACACATTGAACGGAACCCATTTAACATTAAAAGGGGGAAACCATCCACAGGGATAATTGCAACCCATGGAGACTAACATTAATCACAGTCACTGAACAAACAGGTCCAGTTAACCCCTTCCTGACATCACTTTTCATATCCTAATAAAAGGGAACATTTACTCGGTGTGGGTGGAATGGATGGGCGTTGCTGAGGGATGGACCATAAATCTTTCAATCTTCTTATTGTTTCTTCGGTGTATATGGGAGTAGTGACAGAACACTGCAGGACTATGTATATTACATACTGTTTATAAAAGGTGACAGTGAAAGAGTTACAGATCATCTGCATAAGGTGAACGGTGGGGTAATTTCCAGAGCCAATAAACCAGTGTATATATTTATTGTACATTTACTTTGTGTAATGTTGCTTCTGGTTTTATGTGCACTGTTGTCAAATTCTCCCATAACCTTAGGACAACATTCAGAGCATCGAGACTGCAGCACAGGAACAAAAGGAAGTAATTCTGGCCGGAGGGACAGAAGGAGGCCATTCTGCTTCTTGAGCCTGTTATGCTGTAACTATTAGTTGTAAAATACCGATGGAGAAGAATAGTCCTAATATAAATTTTAAAGTTGTAAGCTGAGTAAGGCCAACTTTGAACGTTTTATGTTGACACTTTGAAAAGCTTCTTTGGAGAAACTATTGGCAGGAAAGTGGGAGGCGTTCACAAATGAGGTACAGAGTCTAGCGACAGCATGTTCCTGTCTATGAGCAGGGTAAGGCTGGTAGGTGTAGGGAAATGCTGAAAATGCGAGCAGAATTGAGGATCTGTTCAAAAAAAGGCGGAAGCATATGATAGGTACAGACAGTAGGAATCAAGTGAATCCATCGTGGAGTACCAAGGATGTAGTCTAATACCCAAGAGGGAAATCAGGAGGGCAAAATGGGGACAAAAGTTATCTTTCGAAAGTAGGGTAAGGGACAGTCCAAAGAGATTCTACAAATACATTAAGGTCAAAAGAGTAACTAGAGAGAGAACACGACCTCTTAAAGATCAGCAAAGTGACCTACGTGTGGAACTACAGGAGATCGGTGAGATTTTGCATCAGTATTTACTATGGAGTAGGATATGGAAGCTAGGGAACTTGGGGAAATGAATAGTGATATCTTGAAAATTGTCCATATTACAGAATATAAGGAGCTGGATATTTTAAAAAGCATTGAAGTGGATAATACCCTCTGAACTTTTAAAGTGACTCTTGGCTAGGCATATGGATTTTAGTACAATGAAGGGCATGAAGGTTGGTCTGACCTTAGAGGACGATAAACTATTGGCACAACATCAACATCTTAAGGGCCTGCACTGTGCTGCACTGTTTTATGATCCATGGACTAATCAGATGTACCCCAGATCTGTTGGGAAGCTAGGGAAGTAATTGTTCGGTCTCTGGCTGAGATATTTGTATCATAGACAGTCACAGGTAAGGTTGTGCCATTGTTTAAGAACAGTTGGTAAGGAAAAGGCAGGAAACTGTAGACAAGTGGGACTGATGTCATTGGTGGGTAATTTGTTGGAGGGGATTCTGAGGGACAACATTTACTTGTGTTTGGAAATGTAAATTCCGATTGGCGATAGTCAACATGTGTGTGGGAAATCGTGTCCCACTAATTTGATTTAGCGTTTTGAAGAAGTGGCGAATAAGATTGATGAAGACACAGAAATATAACTGTGAAATAGAATATAGACTTTAGAAAGACATTCAAAAAGGTTCCGCATGGCAAACTGGTTAACATGGTGAAATCACATGGAATACAGGGAGTGTTAAAGGTAATTGGCTTGAAGGTAATAGACGAAGGAAATGTTTGTGAACTGTTTTTTTTTGGACTGGAGGCCTGTGGCCAGCAGTGTACCACAAGGATCTAATGGATTTTGTCATTTTATATAAATGATTTGGTTATGAATACAACAGGAATGGATAGTGCGTTTGCAGATAACACCAAAATTGGTGAGGTAGTGGACAGTGAAGATGGTTAACTCAGAATAAAACGGGACCCTGATAAGATGTGCCAAAGGGTCGAGGAGTGGCTGATGGAGTTCATGTTAGACAAACGGAAGGTGTAACATTTTGCTGAGGAAAATTGTGTTCGCACGTATAAGTTGGATCCTGGGAAGTGTTTTCAAACACAGACAGCTACATAAAAATTATAGAAGCCCTGCAGTGTGGAACCAGGCCATATGGCCCATAGAGTCCACACTGACCCGCCAGATAACATCCCGACCAACAAACCCAAATGTTACCCCGGTAACTCTACATTTCCCATAGACAATCCATCGAACCTGCACATCCCTGGATACTGCAGAACAATTTAGTGAGGTTACTGAAGATAACCTGGACATTTTTGGGTTGTGAGAGGAAAACCAAACACCCAGAGAAAGCTCATGCACACACAGAGTCAAGGTACAAACACCGCAGAGAATTACCAAAGGGTGGAATCGGACCCACGTCATTGGTGCTGTAAGGCAGTATTGTTAGCCACGGTGCCACTCAATGACTAGCTGCGAGAGAGACTGCATCCTCCCACTTTCTCTGGATCTGTCACATCTGTTCAAATGATGTCGAATTCCAGTGCAGTGCTTCTGACAAGCCTTCCTTTACCTCCACCCCAGGATTCACATTCTGAATGACAGGGCCCTAAGCTGTGACTGACACATTGCCTGCTCTTCTGTCCTCACCACTTCCTCTTCTTCCCAGATCAAGTTTTCCATTAATACTGCAGCATGCAAGTTAATTGCTGACCTAAAATTAAACAAAGAGCTGCATATTCTGGAAATCGGAAACAAAAACTGTTCTGATGAAGAATCCCCAAATTAAAAATGTTGAGTCACTCTCATCCTACAGAGGATTAGGAAAAAGTGAATCCTGAAATGAATTCCTGATGATGGGCTTATGACTGAAACATAGACTTTCCTGCTCCTTGGATGCGCCCTGACCTGCTGTGCTATTCGAGGTCCACACTTCCGACTTTCTTCCTTCAAATGGTACCAGATCCGTTGAGACTTGCCTGCAAACGCTTGTATATCTAATTTCCTGTTTAGGAAACATTTTTTTTCCCTGTAGTATTGACTTCCATACACATCTCCCACCAGTGTTTGCTTGTACCTCTTGTTTCTCACCTCCAGTCAAATTGTTTCTGTGTAATCTGAGCGCCGGGGTGAGATGAATGGTAGATTCAGCAAGATCTTCCTGAGGCCTTTCTTGATGTGACAAAACCTCGCTGCACTTTGTTCGAACAATATATGAATAGGAAAGGCAGAGAAGGATATGGGCCAATGCAGGGAAATGGGGATAATGTGGACGGATATTTTGGTTGCTATGGACCAGTTTTGGCTGAAAGGCCTATCTCCATGCATGACTGTAAATGAAACGGGTTTTGGGTTTAGACAGAAAGGGTGGGATTGAGCAATAACGTCGTGGAAGGAGGTGATCACAGGTTTCAAATCCTGAGGTATAGACATTTCGATAGCATACAGCAAAATAAGCCAGTATTACCAGGAATGACGGTGAACAGAATATAGGTGTGAGTTCAGACGATGGAGAGTTTTGGATGAGGATTTGTTCTGCAGCACTGTAACTGTGAATGGGGTCAGCAGAGTCTTCAACTCATCCGTTTGAACCTAAAAATAATTTATCTTTGTGTGATTATCATTGAGTGTGACAGAGGGATTTCTGCACCAGGCCAAGATGGTTTCCTTATGCTATCTTGTCGAACTCACCTCATTAACTACCCACCCTACCCCATGGTGTCCCTCTCATTCAATGCTAGCCCGATTCGGCCACCCATCTTGATTGGAGCTACCAACTATGGCCCGGATGCCCCTAGATATTCCATTATCCCTGGCACTGGTGCCATCGTTAAAAGGACAATGGGCACTCGATTGAACTTTCCTCAGTTTGGAGCTGCCATGTACAGTTTACCCAGAGCATAGCAGATAAGGATCAATTACACCACGATTTGTCAACAGGGTTACAGTTATCCTAGTAGATGGGTTAGTACATCTCTTGCCAGAGTGGACCACACCACCAGACCCACCGAGCATGATCTGAGCTCAGCACCCAGCTCAGTTCAGTATCTGCAATCTGTAGCAATGTCCAGCAATACAGGACAAACATCGATAACATTCCCCAAACTGCGAGGATAAGGGTCATCGTATGCTCTCTGGTCTCTCACACTCATTGCATGTCTGTTCCAGCACCGACACCCGAACAAGGTTCATGTTTCACCACTCTCACTCCTGCATGCAGCACGTCCCCTTTCTCTCTCTGTGTCTATTGCCTTTGTAATATCCCCATAGATTGTAGAATGCTCCGGAGAATGCTGATTATGGAATGTTCCAGATAATATTCCAAATAATTCCCAGTTTCAGGAAAATGGCAGTGCCCCATTGTGTAAAACATTAGGTAAAGGAACAGAGTGTTTTTTTTTAAATCATATGCAATTAAAATCCATAATAAGTCCATTCAGCCCTTCAAATTTGTTGTACCATTTAATAAGATGGGGGCGTGATCTGACTGTCTCCTGAGCTTCACGTTGCAGGAACTTTCAATCAGTCAGCCCCCTGGTTTCCTGTCACTGATCAGACGACACTCACGCACTTTCTACCCTGAGTTTCTTCAAACATGTGTTCGGGAGGTATTTCCCATAGGGACCAACCTTCCAAAAAATAGATTCCATCAGCCTTTTACTTTCATACAATGATTAGCATGCTTCACACAGACCAATCAAATATGTACTCATATTTGAGAGTTATCGATATGTAATCACAATTAGTAAATCTGGTTATTTCGCTTGGGTCACCTTATGATATTCAAACAAAGATAGCATCCAATCAACTTTCTCTTTATAAGATACAATTTCCAGCGGAGATTTTTTTCCCTCAGCCATTATCTTGACCGTTATCTGAAATGTACCTTTTTTCCTTCTTATCAAAGTTTATATTTTACTTTGACTTTTTCTATTTCTGTCTATAGCAGTTATACAGTCTCGCAATCTGTTGGTGGATGGCTGGCTTGTGATGCAGAGGAAGGCCAACAGCGCAGTTTCAATTCCCCACACAGACAGTCCTTGCCACGAAGGGGACGCCCTCTCAACATCGTCCTGTCACCCGAGGTGTGATGATCCTTAAGATAAACCATAATCTGTGGTCTCACTAATGAGAAAGTGGTCCTTTGGGACTCTATTCTATTCATGTTAACGTTTTAATTTTTTCAAAACTACTTTTATTCAGAGGAAATCTTTTTAATGCTTCAATGAACCAATAAGTACCGAACTAAAAAAACAATGCAAATTGAACACAATTACACCCATGTGCATGTCCATAAAAAAACAAGGTAAATAAACGGACCAAAGAAAAATAAAAAAAACAGTACAACTCAGTGTAACAAAACTATTGCTCTCAACCTTCAAGAGTATTAACTAATACACGTTCATTTATTCGAAATTCTTCCTCTCTGGACATTAGATTCATTAGTCAAGTTCGTCATAGCTATATACAAGGCCTTATTAGAGTGGCAGATCAGCCTGTATCTTGATAATTCAAAAAGGGCTGCCATGTCTTATAAAAATCTTCTATTTTCTGGGTCAAGGTACCTTTAAAAAAGTCCAAAGGGCTATGCTCCATGACGAGGTCACGACAACCCAATAGACCCAGGGGGTTTTCAGACACCCAACACAACAGAACATTTTTTCTGAACACAGAGAGTGAGGGTATTGAATTATTTTTTTTCCTATACACATCTGAGTAAGGTAGACTGGGCAGGCCCAGGAAAAGGGAAACCTGATCCATCTCCAATTCTGTTGCCAAGATCCTCTCCATCCCTCCGAACATACCACGCCGATAGCGCCGGTGGAAGTTCAGCAAGCAATGAGTGAGAGTGCCCAGAGTCATTCTGTATTTAAGAATATTCCCATCTTGAGTTTTGAGAGCGTATCCGCGGCCAGATAGCCTCTATGAAGAATCTTCAACTTCATGGCAAGTGTCTTCTTACAGATCGAAATACTTCTTGCATTTTCACAAATATCCTCCCCACTGTCCAAAGAAATCTGAATCCCTAACTCTCTTTGCTGACCTCAGAAATGCACAACGTCTCGTCTGAGGGGCCACTCTCCAACAAATGATAAAGGATACTGACAGAGAGTGTGTTCTTCGGATTGAGCACCTTCTTCACTGTATCGGATCTGTACGTGTCTGTGAAAAGCGAGGCTCTTTTTTGAATAACATCTCTGATCTGATAAAAAAAAGAGAATAGATATCTACTTGGTAGTCTATAGTTACGACTTATTTGATCAAAGGCCATCCTTCAGATAAATCATCAAAGCAAGATACCCCCACGAGTTGTCCATAGTTTAAACATGGAATCCAGTATCCCCCTCCCCCGTCGGAAACACAGTTCACCACGTTTTGGGGTAAGAAATGAGGTTTGGCTATGTTGCCCTCGATCGGACACATTGCCCTCAATGTTTTAAAATTATTGATACTCATTGGGAAATGGCAGTACTCCATAACTGTCCTCATTTTGTCCATGAATAGCAGACTAATAATGGAGCACTTTGCCTGAGAAGCTTCAATATCGAACCATATTGACGCCGAGTCCTCACTAACATTGGGTAAAGAAGAGCTTAATTGATAACTTTTAATATCCGGGAGATCGACTCCCCACAAACTGTGGGGTCGTTGTAATTTGGTTAACTTGATCAGGGGTCGCTTATGGTGACAAATCAAAGAGCTAAATCATCCATTAATCCTCCTAAATTTCTGTCTGGGAAACATCAAAGAAAGCATTCACATGGGATATTGCAAACAAGGGAGGGAATTCATTGTAATAAGAGTTATCTGATTGAGCCAGGATATTGGAAGTGCCTCCCATCTTTGAAGGTCTTGTCTAATTTTGCTAAACAAATAGACAAATTCCACGTTAAATATAAGTTCAAAGATAGGATTAATGAATATACCTAAATAGGAAATATCCCCATAACCTCCACCCCCACCCCGAACATTGCAAAAGAAACCAGGATTCTCCCTCAATATCAGGTATTTCCCTATTATTGTCCATATGCATGGCCTCTGACTTTGTAAAATCAATGGTATAGCTAGAAAAGGCACCAAAAGAACTGATGCATGAGGTGAGGTACCAAAACTGTGGGATTTAACAAAAATATAAGACCATCATGTGCAGACAATGTAATCATACGTGACTTCTCTTCTACTTCTGGGTCAGATATGTTGGTGTCCCTGCAGATGGCCTTCACCAGTGGCTCAATCACCAACGTAAACAACACTGGCGAAAGGGGTCTGCCTTGTCAACTGCTTCTAGGAATATTAATCTTATAGGATCGCACAACATTGGTGAGAAACATGGCCAGAGGATCACTTTCAAGGACACTCACCCACTTGATAAAACATTTGCCTCGAGCAAACCATTTTAATGTACAGAAGAGATCCAGCCACTCAACCCAATCAAATGCCTTATCTGCGTCCAAAGGGATCACTAATACCAATATAGTTTGTTCTGGACATGCTTGGACCATATTAAGTAATCTCCTAATTTTTTTTGAGTATCTGCAGCCCTTTATAATCTTGTGTCGTCCAGTTTGACAATGGAAGGATACACATTTTCCAGCCGTAATGTTAGTGTCTCAGACAAGATTTTGAAATCAGCATTTAAAATTGAGATGGGCCTATAAGAAGCACAATCTTCTGGTGTCGTCGTTTTCTTCAGAAAAAGAGAGACATGAATCTCTCTTAAGGATCGTGGGAGGCAGTCTTGACTTTGTGAGTGACTAACATGGTAAGACTCGGCCCTGACAATAGGTTTATAAATTCCTCATCAAATTCACGTTTAAATCCTTCAGGACTGGGCGCCTTTCCGCCCTGAAGCTGCTTTATACCCTCGAGCACTGACAATGGTGCATTAAGGCAAGACACTTATTTTGGGTTACCCCTGGAAGATCCAAGTTCTTGAAGAAAGAATTCATCTTAATCCACCTATCCTCATTATACTCAGTCTGATATAATTCGGAGGAAAATCTAAGAAATGCTGCTTCAACTTTTATGGAATCGCAGGTAAGGGTTCCAGTACCTTCCCTAATTGAGGTAATGGCTTTGGGGCTCTCTTTGTCCTCGCAAGATAGGCTAAATACTTGCCCGGCTTATCACCATTCTCAAACAGCTTTTGTTTTGCAAAAGTTGGTTCCATCTTGGCTGTCTGTGTGAGCATAGAATTCATTGTAGACCGAAGCGTTGTGATCCTTTGCAGCCTAGCCATCGCGGGTCTATCAGAATTTGCCCTTTCAGCTGCCTTCAGCCGTGCCTGGAGCAACAGTTCCTGCTCCAGCTTCTGCCGCATTCTAAGGAATAATTATTCCTTTGGCATAAGCCTTAGCAATTTTCCATAGAAGGGATGGGTTACTGGTTGAATCTGATTTAATTACACAAATACTCAAAGAACTTACAATAATTGAGAATAAAGTGATCCATTCGCCAGTATCTAGAACCTATAATATTGCCCTTAATCTTAACCAATAAATATACTGTTGCATGGTCAGAAATCGTAATATTCACAATTGTACAGAACACCACTGAATCGAAGATTGCTGCAAAGTAAGGAAGGGATCAACCTTAGTGTGGTATTTCTGCGGGTTAAAGAAGAAAATAAAATCCCTATTTATGAGGTGGATCTGCCTCCAAATATCCACCATCCCCAGTTCCACACAAAAACTGCTTAGATTGGAAAGATGGTACTGGGGGCTTTTGGGCATTCTGTCCACCGTGGGTGCAAAAGACAATTGAAATCTCCACGTACAATAATGTGCTGCGAAGAAAGATTACTTAATTTGGAAAATGCATCTATCAGGAATTTAAGGCTGTGCGCCAGGGGGCAATAAACATTCAAAATATCATTTTCTTCCCCATATATCTTTAAGGATTATGATCCTCCCGTGGGTGTCTAATACAATCTTGTAATTTAAATGGAAGTTTCTTCCTCACCAGTATGGCTTCTCTCCTACTCCTAGTATTAAAAGACGAAAAATAAACCCGATCAAAAATAAACCCCACCTTACTGTAACGTTAAATGTTCCTTGTCATCAAGGTGCATCTCCTGCAATAGGACAAGATCCACCCTCTCCTTGTTAAGGCTAGAAAGTACCTTTTCCCTCTTAACTGCCTCCCCTTAATGCTCCAGATACACCATTTAAGCATGACATTAGCCATAACACACTGGAACAACATTTGAACTCCAGAGAAGAAGAACTCGAATTACAAATCTCTGAGCACCAATGAAAAAAGACTCATATAGCCTAAAAAAACATACTAACTAAAGCTACTACAACTAACAAGCTTTCAAAACGTTCCACAACTAAATACATACAAAAACAAGAAAAAAAGATACAAAGTGCCAATGGCACTCAGGAGGGGCATTTTCCGCCCTGCCCACTGGGGGCATTTGCACGTCACAAATCTCTATCTTCTGCCCCATTATCAATACTGCATACAGGGCAATTAATCACAAACATCGAGATTGAACTGCCCTTAGTTAGGCATTCAGTCATCATGATCACCTTCATAGCTCCCTCCCGCTTGAGCCGAACCCGACACACAAACTAATCAAAAGACAAAAACGAGTCATGATATTAATGAAGTTAAAAGTGTGTACTCTAACCATCCTCGACTATAATTTAACATTACTTAATTCCAGAACGATTGAACAAACTACCGTTAAAACGAGAGAAACATGATTATCGATATCCATTAAAGTATCCAGCCTGCTTTATGGTGTCCACAAGTTTTTCGCGTCATCTGGAGAGTCAATGGATCTATTAAAAGATCCACCAGTGCTTAGATATATTGAAAGCGTACGGAGCACCACTGGCTTCATTAAGGAATACTGAATCTCAAGTTCCCTTAGTCTTCTCTTGATATCATCAAAAGTTTTTCTTTTATGAATCACTGCAGCTGAAAAGACCTGGAAGAACATAATCCTGGAATCCTCGTTGGAGCTTTTCACTGTGTTCTGGAAGCTTCCATAAGTCTTTGATTGTCTCTGCAACTACGTAATCGCACAAGGACAGGGTGAGGGCGTTCGTCTGAGTCTGACCTGCGCTCCGTAACCCGATGAACTGTCTCACTCTTCAACCATCCGTCTTCAGCTTCGAAGTGAAGGAACACTGCAGCCAGTTCTCGAAAAAAAAACTCACTGGCTAAACACCTTATGTCTCCAGCAGACCAATGATATGAACATTCTTCATTCTGCCCCTGTTTTTGAGGTCGTCACCTTGTTCAGTTAAGGTACGGACCTGTTTTCCAAGGGCGAGGATCCGCTTCTTAGAGGAATCGATCACAGACTCTGCCCCTGCAGTTTGGCGTTCGATCTCATCCGTTGTGTTTCCAAGGCTTTCAAGTTGCTCGTCATGTTTTTAGTGCACGTCTGAGAGTGGTTCTAGCCTCTTGCTGAACCTTTCTTCAATCACGCCTTCAATCATTTCACGTAACTTGGTGAACTCGGTGACCAAGGCCTGGGGAGTAACTGGGTCCATCAAACGAGCAGAAGGGGTTACAAGTGCGGCCACAGGCATGCTTCTGACGGATGCCCTGCATGTTGGGATTTACTCGATCCTTTCCCATGTTTTGTCATTTTCACTTGACAAAATAGCATTAGTAAGGATTATGTAGCTCTTTTAGTGCTGCATTTTAAGTAAATGAGTGTGGGGGGTGGGGGAGAGCATTACTGTGATGCAGAGCCCAGCAAAGCAGACCTTTCAGATCGCTGCCATCTTGTTTCCCCCTTAAAACTTTATCAATGTTATCATTTCATTTACTTCCTGTGTATTCTGAAGCCGTGTCATTCAGTACCACTGTCTACATTTTCTCCACAAGGCATATTGCTGTCCACTTCTCGATAATCCTTGACCCTTTTGTGACTCGTGAACCTTGCCTCAAAAATATTCAATATCTCTGCCTCCAATGCTCTGCGGGGAAGAGTGTTCCAACGACTCACTACACCCTGAGAAAGCAAAAATAAAACGAATCATCGGTGTGTGAGATTAGTTTTATTTTTGCATTCTTATCTGAGAAAGGATATAGTAACACTGGAAGCAGTTCAGAGGTGTTTTACTTCATTTGTTCCATGCATGAAGGGCTGATATTATGGAGACTTTAACAGGTTACCCTTGGAATAAGAGCTGATCGTATTGAAAAATGCAAAGCCTTGAGGTGAGTGGATCAGGATTATACCGACTGGGTGTTTGTATAGTCCAAGCTTGATGCCGCTGTCATTGAACACCTACAGTGTGGAAGCAGGACATTCGGCCCATCGAGTCCACACCAACCCACCAAACAGTATCCCACCCAGACCTGTCCTCCTACCCTATCCATGTAATCCTGCATTTCCCATGACTAACCCACTTAACCTACACATTCCTGGTCACCCTGAGTAATTTAGCATGGCCAATCACTCTACGCTGCACATCTTTGGACTGTGGGAGGAAACTGTAGAATTGGGAAGAAACCCTCACAGACACGGGAAGAATGTTCAAAGTCCACATAGAGGGTCAGACGATGTTGGAATTGAGCTCAGCTCCTTACTGATATGAGGCAGCAGTGCTAACCACAAAGACAACATGCTGCTTCGTTAGCCCTATTAATTACCTGCGGCTGATGAAAGAAATCTGCCTGACTTGATCCTATCACTAAACCTGAGCCAGTCTGAAACCTTTATCATCGGCCATATCACCAACCTGGTTACATTTAAAATGTGTTGTGAGCAGTGGAGGAGTGGGACTAGAAAAGGAAACTGTTGACACCCTCCAACCTCAGTCAAACCGGAGTGAGGAGAAATTCACAAAGTTGGATTTCATTCAAGTGGGAATTCTCTTTCCCAGAAGTTTGGGATGGCTGAATCTTTATATTAAAGCAAGGCTGGCCTTGTCTGATTGTCTATAGACAGGTGAATCAGGGATAATGATGCATGGAGAAACAAGTGCAGCTCGGACCACAATGAGATGAGCCACAACCTTTTACTTGTGGAGTAGTGCCAAAGGGCCCAATGGCCCACTTGTGTCCCGCAGCCCTGTTTTCTGATGTTCCATTCAGTTCTTGGGACCTGCTACACAGGGGCAGATCGAGACCACTCCAATGGTTAGGTGCAGTTTCAGAAATGTACTAAGAAAATCCAAGTTGGGTCAGGAAGTGACCCCCTAGCCTCAATCCCTCTTTCCTGGCTTCTTCTCTGTAACTTCTGCTCCATATATGGGACATGTTCGAGACCCAAATTCACTGTGAATACAGCCACCATACCCCACCCAGGGTTAACTCAAGCAAATCGTCTGCTCTCCCTGAATGCAACATTGTCCAACACTATTTCCAGGAAAATAACCTGCTACTTTCCAAAAGTGTAACATAAGAATGTAAGAAATAGGAACAGTAATAGGCCATTCGGCTCCTCAAACCTGAACGCTCATTCAATAAGAACATGGCTGATCGGCTCTAGGGCTGAACTCCACCTTCCTACTCAATTCGTTGTATCCCCCCACAACTCTCTGGGTTAGGGAATTCCAGACATTCTCTACCTTCTGAGAGAAGACATCATTTTTCACCTCAGATTGAAATTGATGTTCCTTATTCGGTATCTATCTCCTTGAGTTCGAGGCTCAATTGAAACATCATACCTTCTCAAACCTCTCTGTATCTTGTACATTTCAGTAATATCACCACTATTCATTTCAACCTCAATGAATACTCGCCTCACCATTTTAGATGCACTCAATAAATCAACCATTCCATTCAGGAACCCGCCTCATGAACCAGCCTAGTTACTTGCAATATCAGCATGCTCTCGTTATATTTCATGTACAAGGACACTCCAATCCCTATGTACTGCTCCTTTTTTAGTAGTCCTCTCCATTAAATATCAGCCTGCATTTTGATTCTTAGTGTCATCCACGAACTCGGATGTACGTTGTACTCAGCCCCCACCATCAGGCTGTCAGTATAGATTGTAAATAACTGATGCCATTGGCCTGACACTTTTCGTAATCCAGCAGATACTCCTTTATCATGAAGATCCATTAATCCTGACTCTCCGATTTCTATGTGTTACCTAACCGTCATCCTATGGTAATATATTATCCATCATACTATGAGCCTCTGTCTTGTGTCCGCACATTTATTTTGTGATAACTTGTGAAAAATCTCTGGAAAGCCTCATGTTGACCAGGTCCATTACTCAAGTCTGCTTGTCACATTCTCAGGAGTTCATGATGAAGGGCTCCTGCCAGAAACAATGATTTTCCTTCTCCTTGGATGCTGCGTGACCTGTTGTGCTTTTCCAGCATGACTCTAATCTTGACATTCTCAGGGATCTGCATTAAAAAATGTGTATGATTTTACAGAATAAAAGTAGTTTCTTTTTCACAAAACCATGCCAACTCTGCGTTTAGCTTTTCTAAATGCCCTGCAATTCCTTACTAAAAATCAGACTCAAGCAGATTCCCCGCAATAACGGTTAGGCTAAATGGTTCCTGCTTTCTGTCTCATTCCTTTCTTGAAGACAGGCGCCACATTGGAGGGGCTCCAGTTTCGCTGGAACACTTCTGTAATCCAGAGAGTTATGGAATATTTCTGTGACCACTTCTATCAAAATTAACTATGAATTACTGCTGACCAGCCTACCCTTATTCTTATCTGTTAGTTTAAAACCTTGTTACTTTTGTTAGAGACAGTTCAAGAAATTTCCTCCTATTACCATTTTGTTTATACCATTGAAATGTTTACAGTACTTTTCCCATGAGGAGTGATTTAAATGCTGCTGTAACTTATCTGCCTGTTCCCTGTGGCCAGTTCTACAATCACGCCCTCCAACTGGACTCAATGTGCCTTCCTGACTGCCCTTCTGCCTCAGCTCACACACATTTTTAAGCTTTCTTTATGTAGACAGAAAAGCTCGTGATGCTTGCTTTTATATTTCTTGCAAATTTTGTACATCATATATTTTCGTACATTTTCCTCACTTTCTAGATTCATACAGTCATGTCGCATGCAAGCAGACCATATGGTCCTACTTGTCCATGCTGGCCAGGTTTTTTAAATTAAACTAGTCCCATTTGCTTGCACTTGGCCCATATGCCTCTAACCTTTTCCCATTCATATATTTGTCCAAATGTCTTTGAAATATTGTAGCTGTACTTGCATGTACCACTGTTCCACTGGCAGCTCATTCCATACTTAAATCACCCTCTGTGTAAATAAAGTTCCTGCTTTGTCCCTTCCAAGCTCCCCACCCCCCCCCCCCACCTTTCACCTAAAAGCTTTGTACCTGTGTTAGAACTCCCTGATCCTGCAGAAAAGACCTTGGATATTCACCCTATCCATGCAGTGGTTAGCACTGCTGCCTCACAGCGCCAGAGACCCGGGTTCAATTCTCGCCTCGGGCGACTGACTGTGTGGAGTTTGCAAGTTTTCCCCGTGTCTGCGTGGGTTTGCTCCGGTTTCTTCCCACAGTCCAAAGATGTGCAGGTCAGGTGAATTGGCCATGCTAAATTGCCCGTAGTGTTAGGTAAGGGGTAAATGTCGGGTTATGGGTGGGTTGCGCTTCGGCGGGTCAGTGTGGACCTTTTGGGCCGAAGGACCTGTTTCCACACTGTAATCTAATCTAATCTAAGCCTCCCATGACATTATAAACTCCTAGAATGTCACCCCTCAACCTCCTACACCCCATCTGATACTAACCTCAAGATCAAATGTTTAATGATAAGCACTGCAAAGTTGAAAGAATTATAAAAATGGCAGGTAAAGAAAACTGCCCAAACTTCATACTGTTAGTTTTACTCTATGTTACAAACTTAGGCAGCATGAAACTCTTACTAGTGCCAATAAGAGGTCAAGCACCTGAATTCCTTAAGGTGAATTGGGTGATTATCTATACAGTGAAAACGTATCTCTTGCTCGATCTATATAAAAACACATGGTCAATATTCTCCCTCTTGATCTTCATGTGACCTTGTGCGGGCGTGTCTTCTTTATCTTACACTCAGTTAGAGAAAACCCTTTTCCCCCATTCACACCTTAATTTAAACCCATTTTGCATCATCCTCTCGTTCACAACTACTAATACCCCGTTTATCTTTTGCCACGCCCTCTTTTCCAAGTCACGCACCCCCATCTCCGGCAAGGGATTAAAGAGCGCAGTTTCCAACCTTTTTCAGTTCTGAACAAGTCACACTGGAATTGTAACGCTAACCCCGTTTCTCTGTCTCTGCAGATGCTGCCAGACCGGCTGGGTTTCTCCAGAAACGAATAGGCACAGCACAAATTTTAAATTAAAGAAATAGCGAAGGATACTGCAACTTAAAACACAAAAATTGCTCTAGAAACTGACTACTTCGGAAAAGGGTTACTGGACCCGAAAGATTAACTCTGCGTTCACTACTGAAGATGCCGCCAGACCTGCTTTATTTCTTCAGCAATTTCTGTTTTTGAACAAGTTCCAATGACGTGTATAAAAGCTGCTCAAACGCCCTGTCCAACACAGAGCGCCGTACACTGGGAACTGAATGATAACGCAAAGTGCACACATTCATTGGCTCTGAAACTGCATAAGGCTGGCATCACTGACACCACAGAGCTCTTAATCATGGTTAGGGAGAGAAACTGAGGGAAACACATTCACTTCAAACGCAGAAGATGGCATTACCAGAAAGGAAACGTTTCATGTGAATATGTTGAAGAGTGAGGAATGTAACAAGTTGGAAGCATGACACCAAGGACAACCCTTAGCAGAATGAGAATATGAAAATGGAAGATTTACCGCATCAGAAACCAAGTGAGGTCACTGAGTACACGGCTGATCGGTGAATGGGTCTCGATTTGAACTGGGGTACAATAAGTAAAATTGAATTGCAGATATTGCAGCTCAAACTGGGCTATCACGTGATGCTGTAGACAACAGCAGCAATAGAATCAGGGTTGTATTCAAACATAATCTGCAGCATTTTCCCCAGGATATTCTATCAGTTCTACCATTTCTATCAAGCCGAGTGATGGTTCAGTGACGAGTGTGGGTGAACTTGCCAAGGTCAGAACCATGTGTCCTTAAAGTTGATGACAAATCATTAAAGCTACCGCACTTGAGTGGTTCCATTCCAAACAGCAGAACTGACATCTGATAGAGAGGACGAAATGATCCCAAGACCAACAGATCAGATCTAAGCTCTGCAGTCCTGCCACATTCAGACATAAATGTCGGTGTACTATTAAACAACTTACTGGAGGAGAAGGCTCCAGAAATATCCCCATCCTAAATAATGGAACAGCCCTGCACATCAGTGAAAAATACAGGGATGTAGTATCTGCACCATCCTAAGCCAAAGGTATTGAATGAATGATCCACCTCACCCTCGCCATGATGTCCACAGAATCACAGATGCCAGTCTTCAAACAATTCGATTCGCACCATGTGACATGAAGAAACAAGTGAACACAGTAGATATTACAAAGGCAATGGGCCCTGGCACCATTCCTGCAATAGGACTGAAGATTTGTGATGCACAACAAGCCGTGTCCCTGGGGAAGCTGTTTCATTCCAGCTCCAACTCTGACATCTCCCTGGCAATGTGGAAAATTACTCAGCTATGGCCGGTACCCTAATAGATGAATAATTACATTCTGGCCATTTAACACCCCCTCAGTCCTTTCATGATAATCAAATTAGTGGGAGTTATTTTTGACAGAGCTGTCAAGCAGCACAGACATAATCTGCGCAGTGTGGTTTCTGGCCGGTCCCCATGTGGTGATAGTGCTGTTGTGGAACTGTCACTGGATTACTCATCCAATACATGATAATGCTCTGGCAGCTGGTTGAAGTTAAAAAACGATTAATAAAATATCAAGATCGAGAATCTGGTGATGGTAACAGTGACCTTGTATCCAATGTTGATTGTAAACTTCGATCTCCTTCCCCAATGTACTTTCAGGAAGTGAATTCCCCGTGCTTTCCTGGTCTGGCCTAAATGTGACTCCAGACGCACATACATGTGATAAACTCTTCTGAAAGTTTTTCTGGTCTCTGAAACGGCCAAGCAAGACACTCAATTATATCAAACTGCTCCAAGATCTTTAAGGACAAAACTAGACTGAACACCAGGCCCCAGCCTCGGTACCGGAAAAGGGAATCGGAAACACAGTCCAGTTGACCCTGCTGAGACCTCCCTCCTAACATCTGAGAGCTTGTGACAACATTTACAGAGCTTTATCACAAACTGCACAGAAACATCGGGAAAGGAGTAGGCCATTCAACACATTGAGCCTTCCCCATTCTAGTTCATGGAAAAAATCTCTTCAATCCAGTTTTCCCGATACAGTGTCCATATTCCTTAATATGTTTAAACATTGTGAAATATAAAATAAGAACTGCTGTAGTCCCTTCGGTCCATTAATTTTGCTCCTCGATTCAATATACAGGCAGTTCTCCGATAACGCGTGTTTATTAAATACGATTTTGCATCAATGTGATTTGTGAATTGTGCATCTTTTTCTATAAAGTGAACTGTCACTCACTGTGACCTGATTCCTTGCCAGGCACCAGCTGAACAACAAAACCCAGCGTCAGGACCCTCTGTCTGCAAAATGTACTCTCTGTATGTTCAGCTAAAACAGGAATGCAATTTGATCTGCAAGACTTGAAACTGAGCCGGAAACTGAGAATATTAGTTTACATTTAGAAATAACTTTATTTCAAACCGAGGGAGAACCTTGGGGAGAACTGGGATTCTGCGTCAGCATCACGTGGTCAGTCAGTCCCAAGCACTTTCTCGTGACGAGCTTGTTGAAAGGTACAGGGATGTAGCTCGTGACTGTAATGTGAAAGTGTTACATTTGCAGCAATATTTCATTCAAGATATGATTTAAAGGTTTACTTAGAATGTGCTGGTGTGTGTGTTAGACGAAGTTTAATTGTTGGTTTCTACTGATATTTGGCAGTTTTCCCCTTACCCTTTTTTTCACACAGACCCCATTATTAATATGGCACGATTTTCTGCAACACAGTGTTGCACAGGAACACAGCTACCATGATATTAGATAACAACCGGTAATGATATCCGATCTTCTATCTTCGCACCATAAATCTGTTCTCTCCCTATCCCTTCAGTGTCGAGAAATCCTTATTTATATTCAGTGCCTTGGCTTCCACAGTCTGATCTGGGAGATAATTCCCCATGTTCACCAGTCTCTGAGTGCAGCCATTTATTCTCATCTCGATTCAGAGTGGCTTGTCTGTATTTAATATTGTGGACCCTTGTTTTTGATGTCCCTGCCAGGAGAATTATCACCCTTGCTTCTAATCTGTCTGGCCCTGACAGAGTTTTATATATTTCACAGAGATCTCCACTCATTTTCTTAAAGCCCATGGAATACAGGCCCAGCCGCCCCAGACTCTGCTCCCACAACAAGCCGGTCATCCTAGAGATCAGTCTGGTCATCTTCGCTGCTCTCCCTCAATGTCAGATTTTTCCTTTATTAATAAAGAAACCAATTTGTACACAATACTGCACAATGTTCGAAATGGGGTCTCACCAAGGCCCTGCACAGCTGTAGTAAGACCCCCTTACTCCTGAATTCAAATCCCGCTGAAATGAAGGTGAACACACGATTTATTTTCCTACCTGCTTTCTGCTCCTGTAATATTGCTTTCAGTAACTGGCGTACAGGGATATCCAGATCCTTTTCAATGTTACAGCTCCCCACTTGTAGGGTTTCTGTACACTGGTCAGCGTGCCAATGCCATTCCCAGTTTTGACTTCTGGATTAAGATCTCATTGCCCTCGTCAGGCTGCACAGAAGATAACAAAATTGCAGATTAGGTTCCTTCAAAGATCAACATTTTTCCACCAATTCCTTTTCAAATGATAGGCTCCCGTTCTGTTTCTCCGATCAACGGTCACAATATCACATGTCCCACGCCCCCTACCCCATTGCTCTCTATCTGCTACGTATTTGCCCAACACTCCACTTGTCTCAATCACCTTGGAGTTTTCTGACATCCTGCTCACCCACTCACAATCCAATATTGTTGAGTGCCATCAGGAGACTTGGATATATTGTATTAGATCCCCACAACCAAAAATGTGATTTGTATTAGGAATAGCTGGGGCCCAAGCCCCAATTCCTGCTATATCCACCAAGGGTTCCATTCGAAAAAAAAACGTTTTATTCCACCTTACTGCTTCATGCCAGATTTCCCATTCTAAAACAATGTTAGTCCCAGTGCCATAGGATTTGAATTTGCATAATAGGCTTGGGGATTTATCAAAAGTCTTTCAGAAAATCCAATCGTATTGTATTGATTGCTTCTCCATAATTACGATAAAAGTCACTTTCTAAAAAGTGATTCCCTTTTGATAAATCTCTGTTGACTTTGCCTCTGCTCATTACTTTCAGTTCCAATACTTCCTCTAAAACTGTTTGGTGCTAATTTCATTCGATTCCCTTTTTCTCAACAGATTAAATTTCACTAGTATTGTTGGGCAGTTTTCTTTTTTGTATTCTTCTGTGAAGACATAACTAAAGTATTTGCTCCATAGTTCTGCCTTTTCCCTGTCCTCAATTTTCTAATATCAGACTCTAAGAAAGCTGCACGTGTTTCCTCTTAATTTTGCCATTAACATATTTTCAGAAGATATGAAAAGTTCATTCTTGAAATCCTTGTTAATATACCCTTCAGATACCCATCAATTCCTATCTTAAGCTACTCAATGATTGACCTTCCACAGCCATACAAACACAGAAGTACAGACTTTGTACCAACAGAAATACAGCACGGTCTAAATTAGTCCCACTTTCCGACACAAGACCTGTAGCCGTGAATCTTATGGCATTTCAAATTCACAGCGGTGTATTTTCTCATGGTTGTGAAGTCACCATGACAACTCCTCTCTCAGGAAGTGCATTCCTGACACCAACACTCTCTGGGTGAGAAACAATCCTCAATTCCTCTCCAAATTTCAAACCCTTCACTTTAAAATGTGCTCCATTGTTCTTGGCACTTTGACTAAAAGGAACAGCTGTTGTCTATCCACCCTGTCGATGTCCCTTGGAATCCTATCCTTCTGAATCATGGCCCACTCAGCTTTCTGTGCTCCAAACTAAACAACCCGAGCTTATCCAGCCTCTCTCCACAGCTGATATGCTTCATCCCTGGGAAGATCCTAGTGAATCTCCTCTGAGCCGCCTCCACTAAATCAGATCCTTCCTGTAGTTTGGTTCCCAGAATTACACACAGCATTACATCTTGGCCAAACCAAAATTCCGCATAGCTCTTATAATCTATGACTTGATGAATAAAGATTATGTTTACTGTCCCCCATGCTTTCTAAAATTGTGCATTAACCTGTGTAGTCACATTCAGGGAAGTGTGGAGAAACACTCTCTGAGCTTTCTCGTGTGCTGCCATTCATTGAGTACTCCCTATCCAGTTCCATCTTCCAAAGTGTATCACCTCATATTAATTAGGGTTACATTTCATCTGCCATTTCTCTGCCCATCTTACCATTCCATCTATATCTTCCTGTAACATAAGACCTTCCTACTCACTTCCAACCACCCGGCCAATCTTTGTATCAAACACAAACGTAGTTGTTACGCTCCCACCACACCCGTCCATAATCACAGCTGCATCATTTATGAATAACAAAACTAATAAGGTTATAGTTCACACAACACCAGGTTATAGTGCAACAAGTTTATTCAGAGGCACTAGCTTTCGAAGCGCTGCTTCTTCATCAGGTGGTTGTGCACTTTGAAAGCTCGTGCCTCTGAATAAACCTGATGGACTATAACTTGGTGTTATGTGATTTAAAGGTTTGTCCACCCCAGTCCAACACCAGCACCTCCGAATCACAAATAATAAGGGACACAGCACTGATCCCTGTGATACACCACAGGAAACCGGTCTCCAGTCACACTAACAGCCTTCAATCACTTCCCTCTGTCTCCTAACTCTAAGTTGATTTGGATGCAACTTGGTAAGTCACGAATGACTCCCACCTGCTCCCTTGTTATTCTTTTCTGCTTGACACAATTGCAGAATATATGGAGATTTTCCCTAATCTTACCCTGCCAGTAGATTTCTATGGCCCTGTTTTAGGCAGTTCTCACCAAGAATTTCCTCAAAATTACGGTCTTAAGTGGCCAATCCCTTATCTTGCCATTATTTGCCTTGAATGTGGATTGGACAGTCAGGGAAGCGTCCTGTTAATTTCCAACTTGTCATATGCTTTGAGAATTTTCTAAATTTCACTGTGACCCACCTCTCATTATTTGAAAAACTAGATAATATAGACTGAGTTTCCTCATCAGGCAATCTCGCCATCTGAGGGATTAATCTGGAGAATGTCCATTGCACTTTTTTTGTGATCAGTATATTCTTTATCAGATTGGGTCACCAACACTGTACACAATGGATGCAGGGTTTGCTCGCTGAGCTGGAAGGTTCATTTCCAGATTTTTTCGTTACCTTACTAGGTAACATCTTCGGTGGACCTCTGGTGAAGCAATGCTACAAATTCCTGCTTTCTTTTTATATGTTTGGGTTTCTTTGGGTTGCTGATGTCATTTCCTGTGGTGATGTTATTTCCTGTGGTGAAGTCAATTTCTGTTCGTTTTCTCAGGGGGTAGTAGACGGAGGTCTAACAACTAATAGCACATTGAGTTAGACATCTGTCAGAAATACAGAAGTTAATTGGTCGGCAGTTCTCCAAACTATGTCTTCTTCCCTTTATTGATGCTTGGATCCCTTCCATTACTCTATAGTGCTTGGAGCACGTTTACTAACTTTCATTTATCTGCAATGGCTTCCGGCATCTGCAGAATGCACAGCAAAATAAAACACAGTCATCGACAGTGCAATTAATACTTCTATTACAGATTTATGCCTGACATTTTAATATGAAGTACATTAGGTTTGTCAGACTTAGCAACGCTCAATCCAGTTACAATTTCAAATACTACCTTGTTACTGATATAAGTTGACTTTATATCTTTAGTTGCACAAGTCCTACATGATCACTTGGTATTACTGGGTGATTTTGTGGATCTTCCTCCATGACGACAGATGCATTGTAACTGGTTATTCTCTTGGCAATTTCCCTGTTCGTCAAAATAAATTCTCTGCTCTCGCAATTACAAATTTGTATATTTGACCTTGCTTTTATTTTGTTTTCTTTGAAATACAAATTGTAGACTTATGCAGTGTTTCTCTTCTTGGTTGTTAGCATTCATGTTCTTTTTTTGATTTCCTTATCAGTTTCATGGCCCTCGTTCCTGGATCCTGGTATAAATCGTCTACAAGGATTCTATTAAGGCCTTCAATAAGGTTGAACATGGTACACTGCTCTGGAAGGTTACATTGCATGAACTTGAGGAGGAGCTGCCAAATTAGATACAAAATTGTCTTGATGGTGGGAAGCAGAGTGTAATAGTGGAAGGATGCTTGTCAGACTGGAGGCCTGCGACTAGTGGAATGCCTCACGGGTTAGTGCTGGCACCACTACATATTACATATATCTATGATTTAGATGAGAATGTACAAGCATGATTTGCAAGTTTGAACACAACACTAAAATAGGCAGGATCATGGAGTGTGAGGAAGGTTATCAAAAATTTCAGAAAATTCAGAAAGTACCTTGATCGTCTGGAGAAGTGGCTGAGAAATGGTAAATGGATTTTAATATAGATCATTGTAAGTTCTTGCATTTTAGAAAGTCAAGTCAAGGTTGGCGTTTCATGGTGAAGGTTTAGTCCTAAGGAGTGTAGTGGAATAGAGGGACCTTGGAATTCAGGTGCATGGTTCTCTGAAAGTTGATTCAGAGGGAAACAGGGCAGTGAAGAAAGTTTTTTGCACACTGGGCTTCATCATTGTATATCACTGAGTATGTAAATTAGGGAGTTACGTTGCAATTGTACAGGATGCTGGGGAGGCCATACTGGGAGCGTTATGTTCAGTTGTGTTCACCTTGTTATGGGAAGGATGGTATTAAACTGGAAAGAGTGCACAAGAAATTTCCAAGAATGCTGCAAAGGACTCAATGGTCTCAGTTATTGGGAGAAGTTGGACAAGCTAGGACGTTTTACTTTAGATGTATGAGGCTGAGGGGGAATCTGACAGAAGTGTATAAGATCATGGAAGGGATGGACAGAGTGAATGCGCTGAGATTTCTTTTCCCAGGGTTAGGCAATCACGGACAAGAGGGCATCAGTTTAACGTCAGGGGGAAACAATAAAAGGGAACCTGAGGACCAGCTGCTTTTCACACAGGGGTGATAGGCATATGGAATGATGTACCAGCGGGAGAGGTTGAGGCGGGAACATTCGCAACATTTAAAATGCATTTGGACAAATACATGAACAGGAAAGGATTAGAAGGATGCCTGGCAATACCAGGGAAATAGGGTTAGCGTGGATGGGCATTTTGGTTGGAATTGACGAATTTGGACCGAAGGGCCTGTCTCCGTGCTGTCTGAATCTATGGCTGCTTGTCTCCCACTAAATGTTATATTGTACTTTCCCAATTCACTGGAGTAAACTTGACCCTCTAGCCTCGAGGCTACCATGATCTTTAGCCAGAATGTTCAAGCATTCTATATTGCCTGCAGACATTGTGTAAAATGCACCTTATTAACGTCACTCTTCCTTAAAAGCTGCTTCAGAGCAAGGTTATTAATTCTTCCTTCTGATCACACAAAACCAAATCTAAAATAAACTGCTCTCTAGTTTGCTTCACAATATACTCTTCAACCCACTTCATATACACTTACATAATTTATTTTGCACAGCATGAGCAGTCACTTAGTTAATGCAGTTTAGATGCAATTTGAGAACATCCAATAAAACTGCAGTGTCCATGATACTTGCATATTTAATTTCCAGAGCATATGAAGCTCAGACTTTCTGCAACCGATATATAACACACCAATATTTGCATTGCCTTGCTATTTGTAAGTTCTACCTAAACTGATTGTCTGGAATCTGAGGGAGAGGTCTGTGTCATTATTAGTGATAGACTTGGACAGGACATTCGGTGAGGCTCACCTCTTCGCTGAAATGATCTGAAAATATCTCCATCAATACAGGACAAACATCAATATCTTCCCTGCTCTGTCAGGATAAAGGTCACTGCATTCTCTCTGCTGGCTCACACTCACTGTACATCTGTTATAGCAGCTACCCTCGGACAATCCTCATGCTTTATCTCCAAATAAGTCTCAGGCACTACCACTCTCACTATTGAATTCAGCAACTTCCTTCCCACACTTTCTCTGTCACATACGCAATACCCCCCACATTAATAATACTACATGGATTCAAAACTTTCGACTGCCTCAGTCCGGAGACCTCACAATTCCCTCCAGCTCCACCTCCACCAGCACGAACAGCAGGGCCATCCACTTCTGCCCTCGCCCCCTCCCTCCCTTTCTCCGTTTTCCAAGAGAAACAGCTTGGAATAGGACAGAAATGGTCAAGCCGGGTGGTGGAGTTCCCAATATCCATTCCCTCACCCGCCTAACCCCGCCAGATGGGGAGGACCCTAGTACAAGATAAAGCGGACTGGAATGCCTCGTGTGGACTTTCTGAAAAATCCATGTCCCACTGACCAATTAAGGTGCAGTGCTCAGTGAAAGACAATTCTCACTTTAAACACACTGGAATTTCGAACGCCAGTCCTCTCACTCCCCCACCAAAATACAGATACCTCACTGCACAGAGATGCAGACACAGAAATACACAGAATTATTGGTATCACCGCAATATTCGAACAGACACAATACATGCAAGGGGATAGGCATACTCACACGTAGAAATACACACAGACATATAGAGTCACACACAAATAGACACAAACATAGATAGAAACACATAGGCTGATGCACAGAAAGACAGACATAGACACGCGAAGACACAGATGACAAGCAGATGGACAAACACACGCACACATAGACACAGACACTAGTGTCATTAAGACACAAATAGATACGTTTTTGATTTGTAACTGGATCAAGGAATCTCGGGGGAATGCAGGAGAATGAGGTTGAGGAGCATATAAGAAATTATTGAATGACATATCAGACTCGATGGGACAAATGGCCGCAATCTGCTCCTTTTTCCATGCTCCTGTGTTGTTATGCTATCAGGTATTCTCTTCCTGAGACAGCATAGAGGCTGGGTTTGATATATATTCAATTGGAATGGATCAGGGGGAATGTGCGACAGGCTTGGAGTCCGGAATGGTTTATGTTAATTCCTAATTATTCTGTCCTTATATCTGAAAAGAGGTGGTGACTTGATGTTCAGTTAACAAAGTTTTAAAATAACAGGTCCCACAAAGAAATAAGGACGTCCATTTCACTTTAGTGTTGTGCTACCTGTGGTGTCCTCATTTAGAGGTAACAGTGAAGGCTCGTTTATAGAGTCATAGAGATGTTCAGCATGGAAACAGAACCTTCGGTCCATCCCGTCCATGCCGACTAGACATCTCAACCCAATCTAGTCCCACCTTGCGGCAACTGGCCCATATGCCGTCAAACCCCTCTAAGGAATAACACAGGAATATGGAATGAAGTAATTCAGTTCGTCGAGTTCAGTACACAGCCCAGCAGGAGGCCATTCAACCCGCCTGAACGGCGACCCAGAAACAGGGAACTTTGACTCTTGTCCAGCAAAGATCAGTCGCTAACAGGAAATAGGAGTATTTATTTTCAGGCTGCAAAGCTGTAACTGGTGGAGTATCTCGGGGATCACTGTGAGGTCATCAGTGATCAATAATATATTTCAAAGATCTGAAGAAAGGAGAGGGAATGGCTTGGAGCTGAATTAGCTCGTACACCAAATTGGTGTTTCAATGTGTCATCAAATGGAGGCAGTGAGTCCGCAATGTGATACAGGCAGGGAAGGTTAGTGAGCAAACCTTGAGCAGAAATAACACAAGGTAAATTGTCTATTTTTGCATGAAAAAAAAACAATGGTAAATAATTTAAATGGAGAGAGTTTGCAGAACACTGTCATCCAGCGGTTTCCATGTTCTTGGGATGTGAAACATATGAAGCCAGTCTGCAGATGCAGCAAGTGTTTTGGAAGGTAAGTGGAATGATGCTGTTTTTGGCAAAAGGTATCAGGTTTAATTGCAGGAATGTTTTACTGCATCTGTACAGGGCATTGCTGACACCACACCTGATGTACTGTGTGCAGTTTTGATCCCCTAAATTAAAATGAAAGGATAAAATGCTTTTCGAAGATTTTCAAAGAGGTTTCCCTTTACTCATTCCTGGAATGCTGGCCTTTTGTTATGGGGGATTATCAGTTTTGATCTTACCTGAGAAATAGTATTGAACCATCCATGACTTTCTGAATAGTGGATCAACTGGATGCATATCATCTCTTGTCAAGGAGACTTAAGCTAGAGAATATATTTTAAGAAAAAGATGTATTGATATTAACACACATACTATGAAGACACCTACCAATACTTACAACTTACACAAACGCATGTCAGCATGTCATCAAATTAAAAATTGTGGACATTTTTTGCCATAGAAACGAATGGCGTATTTGCATATAATGTATAATCAGGTTTTCAGAGAATGTTCCAGGTCCAGTTTGATGTTCAGTTGACATTATTGTATGTTTCAACACAGAGAGGGAGAAAAATGTCCCTGCCTGAGAAGCAGCAGCCTATTGATCGCTCTCTCTCTCTCTTACTTCGTTCAGTCCGCTAGCAAAGTGTGAGACCATAAAATCCCTGAGTTACTTTTACCATTTGTGAAGGATTCCTGGTGAGGATTCACTGGAGTCTCTCCACTGCCTGAAACAAAGGAAATTCAGCCAAATCCAACTGTTCCAGAAAGAAATCCCATTACCAGTAGCTTGTGTGAACAGAATAACTTCAAAGGCAGAAAATGTTTGGGGCACTCTATCATTTTATTATTTGTTATGATTCTGAACCAGTATTGTAACGTCCCATCTAATGTTCTCAGACTCTGATCTCTCCTCCACCCTCTCTCGAGCTGCTGATCCCTGTTAGTGCTGTCAGTGATGCTCCTACTCATACTATGGGATAACACATTGAAAAGAGCCCATTTATCATTCAACGATGGAAACTCTCCACTGGGATAATTCGGATCCACTGAGATTGACATTAATCACAGTCACTGAACAAATACCTCCAGTTAACCAATTTCAATTTAATATTGATTTTATTAAAATTCAAAAGAACGTTTAACATTTGCACATTTTGCATGGGATATGTGGCTGTGACTGAGGGACGGCATATTGGAGATGGTAGATTGAATGTGTGTTATTATTCAATCTGCCTTGGATATGGGAGTAATGTCAAAGGAATGTCAGATCATAAACACGTTTCTCCGTTTATAAATGGAAACATACAGTCTGTAATTACTGTTCACTGATTATAATGTCAGTAAAATATGGAGAGAATGTTTGAGTCCATAATCTGACAAGAAAATGTGCCTTCGACAACATGAGTGATAACAGACAAATAGCATGGATATGTTAACAGAAAATATGACATGACACACAATTCAGATGGTTATTCGAGGATCAGAGAGGACAGGTGAGCGTCATGCTGTCAATGTTATCGATGTCAACCAATTGTGATTAAGTACCATTCTCTGGATTTCAATTGCAGTGTGATGACGAAATTGGGGACATGACTGCTAAGACTGGAGGGAGGAAACATGATATTTCCCTGCATTCAGAATTGAAATGTTACTCTTTATAAATCATTTGAAGATCAAATTCCATAATACAACGCCAATGAGGAATGCGGAGAGACAAAGTTAACCACACAACCAGAAGATATTGGAGCAGAAACTTTGCCATTCGGCCCATTGAGCCTGCTCCGCCATTCCATGTTGGCTGTTAAGCTTCTCAAGCCTATTCTCCCGCTTTCTACCTGTAACCCTTGATCCCTTTTATAGTCAAGAACCTGCCTCACCCTTAAATGTACTCAATGACCTGGACTCGACAGTCCTCTGTGGCAGTGAATTCCATCGATTCACTGCTCTCTGGCTGAAGAGGTTTCTCCTTATCTCTGTTTGAAAAAGTCTTCTCTTTACTCTGTCCCCTCGGGTACTCGTCTCTCCTACCATTGGATACACCTTCCCAAAATTCACTCTGTCCCATGTCATTTAGTATTCTGTAAGTTTCAATTAGACCTCCTAACATCTTTCTGAACTCTATCAAATACCGACCCAGAGCCATCAAATATTCTTCGTATGTTAAGCTTTTCATTCCTGGCACCATTCTCGTGAATCTCGTCTGAAAACATACCAGGACCAATACATTCCGTCCTGAGAAATGTGACCCAAATATTCGCACAATCATCCAAATGTAGCATGACCAAAGCCTTGTAGAGCCTTAGAAGTACATATCTGTTTTTATATTTAAGCCTTCTTGAAATAAATGACACCATTGTATTTGCCTTCCTAACTACTGACAACCTGAAAGTTTACTTTTCAAGACACTTGGACTAGAACTCCCTAGTCTTTTTGCACCTCAGATTTCTGAATTTGCTTGCTATTTAGAAAATAGTCCATGCCTCTATTTTTCCTGGCAAAATGCTTTCCCACACTTGCCCACATTTGACTCCATCTGCCACTTCTTTGCTCACTCTCCAAACCTGTGAAAATCCTTCAGCATGTGAAAGTGAGGACGGCAGTGCTGGAGATCAGAGTCAAAAAGTGTGGTCATAGAAAAGCACAGCCTGTCAGGCAGCAGGAGTTTCAATGTTTCAGGCATAAAGCCTTCATCTGGAATTTAGGGTGGGCGGAAGGGGGCAGAGAGATACATGGGTGGGGCTAGGAGGAAGGTAGCTTGGAAGGCGACAGCTAGATGAAGATGTGTGGTGATAATGATAGGTCAGAGTGGCAGGTGCAGTGGATCGATGGGAAGGAGGGTGGACAGGTAGGACAGTTCAAGTGGGCGGTTCTGAGTCAGAGGGTTTGATCTGGGATAAGGTGGAGGGAGGGGACATGAAGAAACTGGTGAAATTGTCCTTGATACCGTGTGTTTGGAGGGTCCCAAGGCAGAAGATGATGCGTTCTTCCTTCAGACGTCAGGTGGCTAGAATTTGGCAGTGGAGGAGGCCAAAACCTTGCAAGGTCTTGGCGGAGTGGGAAGGGGAGTTGAAGTATTCAGCCACAGGGCAGTGGGTTTATTGGGTTTGTGTGTCCGAGAGTGTTCTCTGAAACCTTCTGCAAGTTGACGCCCTGCTGTCCAATGTAATGGAGACCAGGAGCATCGGACAGACTAGATGAGCTTTTTCGATGCACAGGATGTTCTCTGCCTGATGTGGAAGCATCCTTTGGTGCCTTGGGTGTAAGTGAGGAGGGAGGTGTTGGCACAGGTTTCATACCTCTTGCAATGGCAAGGGAAGGTGCCGTGAGTGGAAAGTGGCTTTGTGGGGCTGCGTGGACCTAATGAGGGTGTTTGTGAGGGAATGGTCTCAGCAGTTTGATGATAGGGGTGTGGAGAGAAGTATATCTCTGGTGGTTGGGTATGACTGTTGATGGCAGAAATGATACGTTGTATCCTGAGGTTGGTGGGATAGAAGACGAGGCCAGAGATGTTCTAACTTGTTGTAGTTGTAAAGGTGGAGTTTAAGGGCGGATGTGTGGGAAGTTAAGCAGATGCGCTGGAGCACCCTCCTGCAGTCGAACCACATCTTCAATGCTACATGTCCCTTTGTCTATCTTTGCACTGTTTGAAAGCTTGTCCAGAATGCCCTCAGTTCCTTCATATAGGTAATGAATGCAAAAAGTGAAAAGTTGTGTACCCAACACTGAGTCTTGTGGAACACCACTTGACACTGGCTGCCATCCTGAGAAGAGCCCTTTTATTCCCACTCTCTGCTTTCTGTCAGACAGCCAATCTTCTATGCATGCTAGCACCTTGCCTCTAAATCCATGGGCCTATATCTTTCTCAATAGCCTCATGCATGGCACCTTGTCAAAGGATTCTTGAGGTGCTGATGGAGAACATCTATTGGTTCTCCTTGATCTAATCTGCTCATTACTCACTAAGTATTCTTGCCGGTTTGTCAGGCATGACCTCCCCTTGATGAAACCATGCTGACTCTGTCCTATTTTACCAAAGACCTCCAAGTATTCAGAAATCCCATTCTTCACGATGGATTCCATGATGTTACCCACAACCAAGGTTAGGCTGATCAGTCTGCAGTTTTCCATCTTCTGCCTAACTCCCTTATTAAACGGGATTTCATGTTAACAATTACACAGCCACTTGGCCCTTCCTGATTTTAGTCATTTTTGAAAGATTACCAGTTATGCTTTCACTAACTCTTCAGCTATCTCCCTTACAAGGCTGGGGTGTAATCCATCTGGTCCAGGTAATTTATCCACCTTAAGGCCATTCAGTTTTCTGACATGTTCTTCTTGATGATGGACACCATACTCAGCTCTGCGCTGTCACTCTCATCTATTCTTGGGAAATTACTCGTGTCTTCCATCGTGAAGACTGATGCAAAGTTCCTCAGCCATTTCTTTGTTTCCCACTACTGTCTCTCCAGCATCATTTTCCAGTGGTCCATGTTCATTCTTACCTCTCTTTTGCACTTTATATATCGAAAGAATCTCTTACAGTTTCCTTGATATTACTGGTTAGCTTACCCCCATACTTAATCTTCTCCATCCTTATTTATTTTTTCTTGCCTTCTGTTGGCCCCAATTCTCCAGTTTCCGTCTGCCCTACACTGCATTATCTGCTTGCTCTTTTGGTTGTATGCAATCCCTGACATCCCTTGTCAGCCCTGGTTGCCTCATCCTCCCTGTACCATGTCTCTATTACTCAGAATGAATCTCTGCAGTGTCTCCTGAATTAATCTTGGAAACTCCTGCCATTGCTGTTCCCCTGTCTTTCCTGCTAGACCCCGTCCCGGTCAATTCTACCCAGCTTCTCCCTTATGCCTCTCCAGTTGCCTTTATTCAGATGAAATACTGTTAACTCTGATTATATCTTCTCTCTCAAATTGTAGAATAAATTCAACCGTGTTCTGATCACTGCTTCTGAAGTTTTCCTTCACCTTAAGTTACCTTATCTATCCTGCGTCATTAAATCCAGTGTCATCTGTCGCTGAGTGGGCTCCATCACATGATGCTGCAAAAATCCATCCCGTAGACATTCCTCCAATTCCTTTTCTTGTAATCCAGTACCAATCTGGTTTCCCATTCCACTTGCATATTGAAATCCCCCATGATCACTGTAACTTTGCCTTTTCTGCAGATATTTTCTATCTCCTGGTGTATCGTGTGCCCCATCTCCTGACTACTCTTTGGAGGGCTGTGCAAGTCTCCAACTGTGGTTGTCTTACCTTTGTGTTTCTTCAATTCTGCCCATGCAGATTCTACACCATCTGACCTTACTTCCTTTCTTACTATTGATTTAATTTGATTTCTTATTAATAATGTAAACCCACTCGCTCTTTTCGATAGGATATATGTCCTTGAATATCCTGATCCACTTGTAGCTACTTCTCTGTGATGCGCATCACATCATACCTACTAATTTCAATCTGTGCCACAAGCTCATTTACCCTATTCCTTATACTGCACGCATTCAGACATAACCCCTTCAATCTTGTATTAATGCTCCCTCTTCTCATTGCCATTTGTTTGTCCAGTGATCGTGAAGTTTGATTGCTTACACTTTCCACACGCTCTGTCCTATTTGCATCTCTGCTGGAGAATTTATTAACCTCGACTGAGCTCTGTCTCTTACCTCCTCTGTTCTAATTAAACATTATAACAGAACCCCCACCCCGCCCACACAGACACTCCTAATCAGTTTAGAGCTCTGTCTACAGCCTTATTTAGGATTCACTCGGAGTCTGGTCCCAGCACGGTTCAGACGAAGACTGTCCCATTGGAACAGGTCCTTTCATCCTCAGTAATAAAATATGTTTATTCAACACAAAATACAGAGACAAAAAACAAGCTTTTTGTACATACCAAAACATGAAAACTACAGAGACAATTTTGTTAAAATACACTTACGATGTGGACCTTTATGAATTGAAACGTGAATTACAAAACCACAGACGAGGTGTTCAAACTTTATCGGTCATTATTTGACCCACAGCTGAGATCCTGATTTCCCCGCTGTCAGTGATCCCCCTCACTCAGATTCTCTCGCCCTGTGTCTCACACCATGTCTAGAGGGACTACAAGTTCCTGTTGGCCCAGAATATTTAAATTAATTCAACTTCTTCCTGGAACCAATCTATTCTTCTTTTGGATCCTGTTCAGCCATCAGCGACCCGGCTCTGCAATATCTTTAGCACTAAATGATCTGAGATGACATCATAGTGCTCACAGGATATGTACCAGACAAAGTGCTTGCAGTCTGTGGGAGTTTCTAAATAACATTTCTGTGTATTTGTCCTCATGCTGTCTTCTGATCTAACTTCACACTCGTCTGACACCCCTTGCTCTCACTCACTCTGTCGCTCCGTTTTCTCTCCATTCCTTTTATCTCTCTTCACTTCCTTTTTTCTCTGTTAATTTTTTTCTCTCTCTCTCTCATGCACATAGACACACAGACATTCTGTTGTGTCTATTGTCAAATTGTGCTGTTGGAGAGCTCGTCGGTGTACAATGGCATAAATGGCCTCCTTCAGTGCTCTATTAAGTTTGAAGCTCTCTAACTCACAATAAAGAGAGTGCCTGGACGGAGAAACTGGTCCTGCGAAGGACATAGTGCAGAATCATCCTTTATCTTTTCCTGTTGTCTGATATGCAGCGGCCTTGAAATATCTGTTCAAACAAAATAGATTGAAATTCGAGCAGTTGGTAGGACGTTCACGAGATGATTTTTTCTGTCAGGTTTTAACAAGCAGTTCCCACATACAAAATTGGATTTGCCTGATAGCAGCTCCTCCCCATTGACACGCCCTATTTCTGCCTGATACTGACGTAATTTGCCTTCCGCCAATTCAGTAGCTTCCCACAAGTTCCTGACTTATCCGTGTTCATAGCTATCTTAAATCTGAAAGAGCTGTGATCACTGTTTCTAAAATTATTTCCCACTGAAAGGTCAGTCACCTGGCAAGGCTCATTTGCCAATACGAGGTCCAGTATGGCTTTTCATCTCTTTGGACTGTTGCAATTAATATATTCTGCCCCGTCTAAGCCTCTTGCTCGAAGGGACTCCCAGTCATTATTGGGGATATTAAAGTCACTCACTACGATCACTCTCTTTTTAATACACCTTTCCTTAATCGAAGTAAATATCTGTTCCTCAATCCCTCCATGGCTGTTGGAGGGATTATAGTAACTCAGTTCTTGCATTCATTTATTTTTGAGCTTTACCCATATTGCTGCAGTGGATGATCTCTCCTGTATGTCCTCTACAAGTGCACATGTAGCATTCTCCCTGATTAGTAAAACAACTCGCCCTCCTCTTTAATCTTCTTCTCCATCTCGCCTAAACCAATGAATACCTCGATGCGTTGAACAGGCAATCCTTTCCCTCTCTCAACCAAGTCTCTGTAAAGCCGCAACATCATAGGATTCAGGCTCCCAGTTCATCTGTCTTACCCATAACAATTCTTGAATTGAAATAAAAACACATCAGCCAAACCCCATCAGATTCTGACCTGATATTTGGTGTGAGTTTCCCTGATGTATGTTCTCCTCGTCTATTCTCTGGTAACAGGCGATGAGAAAAGACTGTCAGTAAAGCAGAAAATATGGCAAACAGACAATTTCAGTTTCCTCCCTTGTCCCTTCAATCTGTACATTGCATCACACACTGTCCATTTCCAATAAACTGCTGGATAATTATTTTGCTTCAAGCAACAGTCTCCAGAATCTCACTGCACATTCTTCAACTCGCTCTGGACCCAATGGATTGACAGTTTTCTGATCCCTCTCTCAACCTAATCTCTGTAATATTTATATCAAAGTTATATATATTCATTCAAACTCCAAGCTCCAAGCTCATTGCCTTGCCTGTCATACTGCTCACATTAAAATCAGCACACTTCAGACTGCCAGTCCCATTGTGGTCAGCCCCCTCAGCCAGTTTGTTATTGGTCTTAGTTGTACTGGGATTAGTCTCCAACTGCTCTTCGGTCACTGTGCTTGTGGACGTACTGCTCTGGCTCCCCACTCCCCCACCGCCACACTAGTTTAAACCCTCCTGAGTGACAATAACAAACCTGCCTGCCAGGAGATTGCTGACTGTTCACCTCTATCCCGCCCTTCTTGTGTATTTCATACTGACCCAGGAATCCCAATGACCTACATATCGGAGATTACTGCCAGTTCAGATGTATCCCGTCCTTCTTGTCTACATCATACCGTCCCGAAAATCCGAATGATCCACATATTGGAAGTGCTGCCTACCCGACCAGATCTTTGGCTATGTTTTTAACTGTACTGCCTTCCTATTTGTCACCTCACTGGCTCGTGGCATAATCTAGTCTCTCCAACATTCAAATATGCTTTCAGCACAACTCCGGCAAGATCTTTACTTTAAAATGGATAGACTTGACAATAAAACCTTAACTGTGATATCATTAACAGGAAAGTGGAGCCCAGTGAATCAGTCGCAATGGCCATAGGATCTGATATCTATCAACTCCATCAAACCTGTGTGATAAGGTATGCATATGGAGTATCTATTTGTAGGTGGACGAGGATGAACAGAAGTTAATCCAAAAGACGAGAAAATTTTTGCCATTCATCCGGTTTACTCTTTTTTGCTGTTCAATTGGATTTCAGCTATTCTGTTCCTTTTAATGGCAGGGTCTTTACCCCTCACCCCTAGCGAGTAAGAAAGTGCTCAGTGTCTTTATGTGCTCCCTGCGTAGTAAGCATCCAGTGCCAGGCGATGGGGTGTGGGGAATCCTGGGGTGGCTGGATGAAAGCCTGCATGCATTGACGGATGGACTCAGGGATTGAGAGCAACAGAGTAGGTAATCAGGGACATGCACTCATATAAGTAGCTGGGCAAGATTGGCAAGCACACGGGGAGCCAGAGCTCCAGGGCCACTTATACAATACACCCGTCATATTTTCAGCAATTCTCCATCAAACACAAGCAAATATACTGTAGAAACAAACACAGAAACACACTGTGCAGAGAGAAAAGAGGCAATTCCTCCAATGCAAACACGGGGAGATTGTAAAATCTCCAGAAAGACAGAGTCCAGAGATTGGAATTGAACCCGAGACCCTGGCACTGTGAGGCAGCAGTGTTGTGTCACTGCACTATCCAATGATGGACAATAGGATTAGTATAGTTACATTAGTATATTTTTGAAAGTCAGTTAACAGGAATGCTCTCACTCAGCCTGTCTAAGATTGGGAAGCCTTTATACTGCAGCAGAGGACAATTTAAGAGCAATAAAGTGGTGAACACTAAACATGCAAGCTAGCTCGCTTTAGAAAAGGAGATTGCAGGAGTTTTGTTAAGACATATAAAAGGGGAGAGTGAACATTGGACAACCAGAAATTGAGGCTGGCTGCAGAGAAATGGAGAACAAAGAACTTCAAGTGAGTCACGGGTGAGGGATGGGTGTAGTGTTCGGCGCTGAGGAGAAGGTACTGGGGAAGCTGCAAAGATTGAAAATGGATAAATCACACAGGCTGGAAGGATAACAACCAATGTTCTGAAGGAATTAGCGGAGGAGATTATGAAACCATTGGTCACGACTGTTCAGGAATAACTATCATCAGACAGAGTCCCAGAGAACTGGAAAATGGACAATTTAAAATCTCTGTGTAAGAAGGAAGAAAGGCAAAATACAGGAAATCATGGGGCAGTATAGCCTGGCATCGGTCGTTATTAGGGATTTAGAGTGCATTACTAGCAATGACATTGCAGAGTACTGGGAGGTGTATGGTAAAATAGGGCTGAGTCAGCATGGCTTCATCAAGGAGTGGTCCCACTGACAGGTCTGTCGGAATTCTTTCAGAAGATAATGAGCAGGTTTGACAAAGGGAGGATGTGATCTGATTTGCTAATAGGGAGCGTGTTAAATTTGAATCTGTGTTAAATTGAATCATGTTAATTTATTGGTTACAACTATCATAAGTAGATGTACAAAACCAAATTAAAATTGTAAAGGAACAATTCAATCGTAGCTAAATAAAATAAGGATGGAGGGTCGGCCGATGTGTTGTTTTTACATGATGTGGGAGTGGTGTACCCCACAGTGGTTCCCAGTGACCATGTCTGGAGTAAATGTTGCATGCTCGAAGAACTCTGGCTCTGAGTCAATGAGCTGGAGTTTGAGCTTCAAACAATGCGAGGCATCAGGGAGGGGGAGAGTTCCCTGGATGCTGTGATTCAGGAAACAGTTACACTCCTTAGATAAACTGACTCAAATCCAGCCAGTGGTAAGAAAGCGGAGGGATTGGCTATGAGAGAGGCATATAGAGGGATTCAGGAGGTAGAGTTGCAGGAGCCTGAGCCCTTGTCCTTCCCTGTGTGGATGAGAATGGGGACTGCAGAGAGGATTAGCTGATTGGCCACAGCACCGAGTTGAGGGAAGCTTTCCAGTGGGGCATGAGAAGAGAAGTATATTGTAATTGGGGATAGTATAGTTAGCGGCATAGACACTGTTCTCTGTGATCGGAATTGAGAGTCCTGAAAGTTGCGTTACCTACTGGTGTTTGGGTAAGGGATATCTCGTCTGGGCTGCAGAGGAACTTGGAGTGTGAGGGTAAAATCGTGGTCTGAGTAGGTAACAACGACAGAGATAAAATTAGGGCAGAGGTTCTGCGAAGCCATGCGAACATCTCGGAGCTAAATTAGACAATAGAATCAAAAAGGAAATAATCTCTGGATTACGGCCTGAGTTATGAGCTAATTAGCACAGGATCAGAAGGAAAATGCATGGCTAAAAGTTTGGTGTGGGATAAATGGGTTTGTATCATGGAACATTGACACCAGAACTGGCGAAGGAGGGCACTGTTCTGATCGGACGGTCTTCATCTGAACCGTGTTGGGACCTGGCGAATCGCATAACTAGGGCTGTAGACTGGAATTTAAGCTAAGTGAGGGTGGGATGGTGTCAGTTGCAGTGAAAATTAGAAAACCCGAATTAAAGGAGGGGGTAAGACTGCAGAACACAAGAAGAAGCTGTTTAGTATGCTTTCCTTTATTGGTCAGAGTATTGAGTACAGGAGTTGGGAGGTCATGTTGCGGCTATACCGAACATTGGTTAGGCCACTGTTGGAATATTGTGTGCAATTCCGGTCTCATTCCTATCGGAAAGATGTTTTGAAACTTGAAAGGGTTCAGACAAGATTTACAAGGATGTTGCCAGGGTTGGAGGATTTGAGCTATAGGAAGAGGCTGAACAGGTTGGGGCTGTTTTCCCTGAAGCGTCGGAGGCTGAGGGGTGACCTCATAGAGGTTTATAAAATTAGGAGGGGTATGGATAGGATAAATGGACAAAGTCTTTTCACTGGGGTCGGGAAGTCCAGAACTAGAGGGCATCGTTTTAGGGTGAGACAGGAAGGATATAAAAAAGACCTAAGGGCAACCTTTTCACGCAGAGGGTATCACGTGTCTGGAATGAGCTGCCAGAGGATGTGGTGGAGGCTGGAACAATTGCAACATTTAATAGGCATGTGGATGGGTATATGAATAGGAAGAGTTTGGAGGGATATGGGCCAGGTGCTGGCAAGTGGGACTAGATTGGGTTGGGATATCTGGTTGGCATGGATGGGTTGGATCGAAGGCTCTGTATCCATGCTGTACATCTCTCAGACTCTATGACTCTAAGTTATTCAAATCTCCAGCACAGACGCAGAGAGTATGAAAAGTGTTAGCAATCAAGTTTCAAACACACAGAACAAGCAAATGACAATGAGAAGAGGGATGGCTAATACAGGGCTGAACTGTTATATCGGAATGCATGCAGTATAAGGAATAAGGTAAATTAGCTTGTGACTCGTACACAAATTGGCAGGTCGCCATCACGGAGATGTCGCTGCAAAAGGATCAGGATTGGGAGCTTAATATTCAAGGATATGCATCCTATCAAAAAGATACATAATTGGATAGAGGGGATGGGGTTGTCTTATTAGTAAGAGATGAAATTAAATCAGAAATAATAAATGAAGTAAGGTCAAATGGTGTAGAATCTGTCTCGGTAGAATTGAGGAATCTATAAGGTTAAAAAAAGTAGTTGGAGTTCTGTTCAGGCCTCCAAACAGTAGTCAGGAGCTGGGGTGCAAGATATATCAGGAGCTAGTAAGATGTGTAGGAAAGACACAGTTACAGTGATCATGTGGGATTACACTACGGAGGTGGGCTGGGAATTCAGGTTGGTAGTGGTTTGCAGGAAAAGGAATTTGTGGAATGTCGATGAGTTGCTTGTGCAGGCAGACGAGATAGGGAGCTTAAGGTGAAGGAAATCATAGGAGGCAGTGATCATAATATGATCGAATTCACTCTGCAATTTCAGATGGCGAATATAGAATCAGAGGTAACGGTATTAAAGCTGAATAAAGGCAATACAGAGGCATGAGAGAGGAGCTGGATATAATTGACTGGTGGAATGGCCCAGCAGCAATGGCAGTAGAATTTTGGAGTAATTCAGGATGCAACAGAGATTTACCCCGAGTAAAAAGATGCATGGTATAGGGAGAATGAGGTAACTATGACTGACGAGGGAAGTCAGGTATAGCAGTAAAGCAAATGCGAAAGAATATAATGTGGCAAAGTGCAATGGGAAACCAGAGAGTTGGGAAACTTGCAAAGACAAAACAGAGGTGAAAAAAATAAAATAAGGAGGGAGATTATTAAATATGGGGGTAAGCTAGCCAATAATATAAAGGAAACCTGTAAGAGTTTTTTTCAATATATAAAGTATAAAAGAAAGGCAAAAGAGGGCATTGGATTGTTGGAAAATGACACTGGAGAGATAGTAGTGGGGACCAAGAAAATGGCCGAGGAATTAGATAATTACTTTGCATCAGTTTCATGGTGGAAGACACGAATAATATCTCAAACATTCAGGCAAGTGAGGGGCTAGAGCTTAGTATGGTGGCCACCACCATGGAGAACATGCTAGGAAAATGTTGAATGGCTTAAAGTTGGTTAAATAATCTCAACCAGAGGGATTAAATCCCTGTGTTATAAGGGAAATAGCTGAAGAGTTAGTTGAGGCGATGGTGGTTACTTTTTCAGGAAACGCTCGAGCAAGGAAATATCCCAGAGCATTGGTAACCCACTAAGGTGACATCTGTTTTTTACCCTGGGAGTAAGGAAGAAAAGGCGAAAAATAATGCTTAATCTTTGTCGTGGGTAAGATCCTGGAATCCCTTGTGAAGAATGAGATTTCTGAATACTTGGAAGTGTTTGGTAAAATAGGTCAAAGTCAGCATGGTTCCATCAAGGTAAGGTCATGCCTGAAAAATTTGTTGGAAATTTTTGAAGAAGAAATGAGCAGGCTCGATCAAGTAAAGCCAATGGATGTTAATCATCTGGACGCCAAGAAGGCCTTTGACAAGGTGTCACACAGGAGATTATTGAGTATGACAAGGGTCCGTGCTGTTAGAGGCAAGGTAGAGGCATGAACAGAAGCTTGTCTGTCTGACAGAAAGCAGAGAGTGGCGAGAGTGCCACCTCAGGATGGCAGCAGGTGACAAGTCGTGGTCCGTAAGGCACAGTGTTGGTACCATAACTTTTTGCCTTATACGTTAACAATATAGATGATGAAACTGAGGGCACTCTGGCTAAATTTGCAGACGAAACAAAGATACGTAGCGATTCAGGTCGGAGAGAGGAGACAAGGGGGCTGAAGAAGGAATTGGCCAGGTAAAGAGGTTGGCAGATGCATTCCAATATAGGAAAGTGTGAGTTCATGCGCTTTGGCACGAAGAATAGAGGCATTGTCTATTTCCTAAACGGGGACAAAATTTCAGAAATCTGAAGTGCAAAGGACTTGGGAGTTCTCGTGTAGGGTTCTCTTAAGGTAAGCTTGCAGGTTGTGGTAGTAGTTAAGAGGACAATTACAGGTATTATTGACGGCATTTATTACCAGAGAAATTGAATATAAGAACAGGCTGTATACAGCTTTGGTCAGACTCCATTTGGATTGTTGCGCACAGTGTTGAGCCCCATACCTCAGGAAGGGTATACTGCCCCTGGAGTGTGTTCAGAAGATTTTGACGGGAATACTCATAGTAGTGAAAAGTTTATTGCATGAGGAATGTTTGAGTCTTTGAGTCTATATTTGATAAAGTTTAGAAGGAAGAGAGGAAATGTAATGGAAACATAGAGAATACTGAATGACCGAAACAGACTGGATGTTCATAAGATATTTTCATTGGTAGGAGAGACTAGGAACCAAGGACACAGCCTTAGCTTAAAGTGAATACCTTTTAGAACACTGATAAGGAGACTTCTGTAACCAGGAACGGTGATTCTTTGCAATTTATTGCCACAGAATGCTGTGGGGGCATGTCATTGTGTATATTTGAGACGGAGATAGTTTTTTTTATTATCCAGAGGATCAAGTGTTACGGGGAGAACGTCAGAGAATGGGGTTGAGAAACCTATCAGCGATGTTTGAATGGTGGAGTAGACTCGATGGGCAAACTGGCCTAATTTTTGCTCCTATGTCTTATAGTGTTATGGTCTAAAACTTAAGGAGGCACGTTGCATCTCTGAGAATATGGATTCATGTTCTTCATGAATGTCAGAAGCTGTTTGGAATAGTTAGCTGTTTTAGAATGAAGGTATTGTGGCTGCTGTCAGGGTGGTGGATAATATGACATTCAGTGCAGGATCACACACCCACTGCCCCGTATTAATGTGGAGAGAGTTTATTCAAAACCTGGACCTCTCTGTCACTCTGAATCTCCGTGGGGAATGGGGGTTGGGGTGGGTAGGCATAACGTCCTCACAGGCATTTAAATTATCCAGAACCATGCATCCTCAGAGAAACAACAGTCATGGAATTTATCACCTTCTCATTGTCTGTTTCGAATATGAGGAGTGATTGTCCATCCCCCTCAGGGTTCAATGAAATCACCTCTTATTCTCTCACAGCGCTACAAATCAACCTTCACTCACTTCTCATGGTACCATCATCCCAGGGATTAATCCGGTGGAACGCCTGTTTATTCGTTCTGTGATAAGGAGATCACTCCTTATAAAGGAGATAAAACTTGTCCACGGTACCCCAAACACTGCCTCAACAACACTCTCAGAGTTGATCACAGTAATTGCTTTCCTTCACTTAGCTGGCTCCATTTTCTTCATGTGACACAGGAAACCATTCACTTATGATGCACTGTCAGTGATTTGGAATTTAAAACATCCTTACATCTGTAGGTCAGCATCAATAAAGCCAGCACCAGAGATGCTTATAGAGATGGACATCACTCTTGGGGAGACACTCAATCACAAATAATACATCTCAAAAAACGAATGGCTACCTACCTGAATGTAATTTACCTGCAGGAATATGGGATACAGGCAGCGGAAGGGAGTTATCTATCTTTTTGATCTGCCCTCACGGATATGTGCAGCCCTGGTTAGTCCAGCATGTTACGCTGACCTTGAACTGAGTGGCTGGGTCAGCTGTTCCACAGGACAGTAAAAGTTAAAACGCAGTGCTGTGGGTTTGCAGTCACACAGAGACCTGACCAGGGAAGAATGACCCGTTGCCTTCTCTCATGGGCTTGAAGCAAGCCGATTTCAACAGGTTATAATTTTGTGGCTCTAGATTATGAGCCAATGACGTAACCGCCATACACTGTCTCTGCATCTTTCTAATGCTATGCAGAGAACAACGTAAACATCTCAAGTGCAATTATTTTGCAATGGACATGTCTTAAGAAGGGACTGAAACAGCTATATGCAGAGATTAACAAAGGCACAAACAATGGTTTATTCAGGAGTTGTACTCAGGCTGAGGAGGGGACAGAGATGTCATGATGGTGATACTGGACAGGATTGGTGAGTGGGGAAGATATGGAAATGTAAACTTGTGCAGGAGAAAATGAATCATGGAGAACAGACTGTTTCATCCTCGCATATGGTTGAGTAATTTTTAAATAATCATTTGCTAATTATAATTTGTATGGAATGGAATCTCTGATTGGAACTGAAAATATTGACTTGCACCTTTTCAAAATTTCCATATCATGACCATCAATTCAGTTCAGACAGTTTCACTAGACAGATTGAGTGACTTACCAGGAACACCAACCTTGTTAATGATATCCAAGGTTGGGAAATGCCAGAAAGACCGCAGGATAAACCCCTATCCATTGTTGGAACATTCCAGTCTAAGGTTCCCAGATTCTGATCTCTCCTCCTTCCCTCGCTGAAGCTGCTGATCCCTTTTAATGGGGTGGGTGATGCTCCCGCTCAGACTATGGGATAATACATCGAACGCATTCCCTTATTGACAGAAGACGGAAACTTTTAGGGACCAATAGGATCCATGGAGACTCAAATAATCACAGTTGCTGAACAAAAAGTTCCAGTTTATCCTTTCAATTTGATACTGTTTTACTAAAATTCAAAATAACTTTGAACATTTCTGCATTCTGAATGTGATATGTAAGTGTGACTGAAGGAAGGAATGTTGGAGATGGCAGATTGATTGTGTGTGTGTAATCATTCAGCCTGTCTTGGATACAGAGGTAATGCCAGAGGTTTAACTGAACATAAACATGCTTCTCTGCTCATAAATGGAGAAATAAATCCTATAATTACTGACCAGTCATTGCAAAATCAGTAAAACATTGAGAGAACATTTTCTGTCCATGATCTGATGGCAACATGTGCCTAAGAAAATGTGGGTTTATAACAATCAAACGGCATGCATATGTTAACAGAGAATTGTACGTGACAATTACAATTCAGATTGTTATTCCAGAATCAGAGAGGGCAAGCGTGAGTGTTTATGTTATCAATGTCAAGGAACTGTGATGAAGTGTCATTTACTGACTTCAATTACATTGTGATTATGACATTGGGGAAAAGACAGAAGATGGAGAGGATTGGGGGATATGGGTGTTCATACTGGGAAGAGGAACATTGCTGTTTCCCAGTTATCAGTATTGGAACGTTTCTCTTTATAATTCATATGAAGAACAGATTCAAGGATACGTCTACAATGAGAAATTAGCAGAGACAATATTAATGAATTGTATTTATGCAATACAGGGACAAAATGATTTACTATACAGACCAAAATATGCAAAGTAAAAAAGGATAAGATTGTTAAAATTCACTCCTGATATTGAGTTATATAAATTGAAATGTGGATTAGAAAACTAGGAAGTTGGTGTGCAAACTTTATCAATCATTATTTGATCCACAGTGGAGATGCTGATATCCTATCTGTCAGTGATACCCCTCACTGAGATTCTTTGGTCCAGTCTCTCACACAGTATATGGAGGTGGGGTGGGAGTGTTGGGTGGGGTTATAATTTCCTGCAGCTCATGGCACAGTTTATTTTTTTTTTAAAATCCATCTTCGCCATGTAACTCACCTACTGGTCTATTGGGTTCTGTTTAGCTTTCAGTAACATAGCTCTGTGATATTATTGGAAAGAAATGATCTGGGATGGCAGACAGCATCCGCAGAGCGCTCCCAGGGTATGGCAACCAGACAAAGGGCTTGCAGTTCAGAGGACTTTCTAAGCAAAACTTCCAACTTCTGTCTGTCCGTATTTATCTACCCTCACGCTGTCTTCTGATCTATCTGACTTCACCCTCATGTAACACCTCTTCCTCTCGCACTCTGTAAGTCACTCCCCTTTCTATCCTTTCTCAGTTTATCTCCCTTCACTTTCTTTTTCTCTGTTTATTTCTCTCTCACACCATCTATCTCCACACGCTCTCTCTATCTCTAATTGTGCAGTTGAAGAGCTTGTGACCCCACAATGGGTTGACTGATCTCCATCGGTGTTATCATAATTTAGTGGTTCTTTTACCCACAATAAATACTTTAGGTTCCTGGACAGATATTCTGGTGCGGTGACAGGTACAGTCCACAATCACCCATTATCTCTTCCTGTTCTTCTCTGATGTACAGCTGCCTTGAAATGTCTGTGCAAACAAAATAGACTGAATGAAATTCGAGCAGTCCAGAAGACGTTCATGACGGTGTATTTCAATCAGGATTTAATGAAGGATGAGATTCCAGAATAACATAAGTAATGAAAGAAAAAGAGGGCAACACAAGAAATAGCAGCTGAGTACAACATATGGTTCCAATTAGGCCTCATGTTATTATCGCTAGATTATCAATCTGGAAAATCAGCTTTTCGCCTGTGGACCAAGGTTCGAATCCCACCTCTGCAGATGGTGGAAATTCAATTCAATATTTTTTTTTAAAAGCTGGAATTAAGAATCTACTGATGAGAATGAAATCATTGCCGATTGTCAGAAAAGAAACCCCATTTGGCTCACTAATATTCTACAATGAAGTAATCTTCCACCGTCAATCCAGATCCAAAGCAATGTGATGACTCTCAGTCGCCCTCTGAAATGGTCTAGCGTGTCATTCAGTTATACCAAACGCCAAAAAATCTCAAAGAAATGAAACCGGGTGTACCAAGAGTTATCGATCTGACCACAGATAAAGTCAGTTGGAAACATCACTGCTGAACCTACAAAATCCTCCTTACTAACATCTGAGGGCTCGTGCCAATATTGGGACAACTGCCTTATAGACGAGTTAAGGAACAGCCTGCCATAGTCATGCTCATTAAATTATACCATACAGAAATACCCCAGACACCATCATCACCATCACTGGATATGTCCTGGCCCAAGGTCAGGACCGATCCAGCAGAGGGGGCAGCTCAGTTCGATGCATTCTGGAGGTAATTGCTCTGCGAGTCCCCAAAATTAACTCCGGGCCCAATGAAGTCCCACGGCCTAGACTAAACGTGGGCAAAGCAGCGTTACTGATTACCATGTAACGTCATTCCTCAGCTGGATCAGTACTCCTCCATGTTGAACAACACTTGGAGAAAGCACTGACTGTGAACAGGGCACAAAGTGTATTCTGGCTGAGGAACTTCAAAGTCAACCACCGAGAGTAGTTTGGCAGCAGTACTACTGATCACGCTTGTCGGGTCCTAAAGGATATAGCTACTAGATTGGGTCTGCAGAAGGTAGTGAGGGAATGAACGAGAGGAAAAAAAACATACCTGACCTCATCCTTACCAATCGACCAACTGCAGATGCATCTGTCCATGACAGCATCAGTAAAACTGACCAACGCACCACTGAGGAGACAGAGTCTTACGGTGACATTCAGAATACATTCTATTGTGTTGTGTGGCACTATCACCATGCTAACTGGCACAGACTTCCAACAGATCTGACAACTCAAGACGGAGCATCCATAAGACGGTGTGGTCCATCAATAGCAGAAGAACTATACTCCAGCACAATCTGTAATGTCGTGACCCAGCATAGAAACCACTCAACCATTACCATCAAGCCAATGGGTTAACCCTAGTGCAATAGAAAGTGCAACAATGGGGAAAGAAAACTGCTCAGGTATGTTCTGTACATAAAGCAGGACAAATTCAACCCAGCCAAATAGTGTCTCAACAGTCTACTCTCTATCATCAATAAAGTGATGGAAGGGCTCATCAACAGTGCTGTCAAGCAGCACCTGCTCAGCAATAACCTGCTCAGTGACACCCAGTTTGTGTTCCACCAGGGCCACTCAACTCCTGACCTCATCACAGCCTTTGTTCAAACATAGAAAAAGGAGCTGAATTACAAATCTTGAAATCAAAGCTGCATTCTTTCAAATATGGCATCAAGGAACCCAAGCAAAAAGGATATTGCGAGCAAGTACTTCATTATTGGAGTTACCCCTGACAGATAGGAAGACGGTCATTGTTGTTGGAGGTCAGTCATCTCTGTTCCAGAATATCTCTACAGTAGTCCCTCAGGATAATGTGGACGCAAGTTTGCTCCATGAGCTGGAATGTTCATTTTCAGACATTTCATCACCATCTTCAGTGGCGCTCCGGAGGAAACCTCGGTCCAAACATCTACTGCTTCATCAAGGCCTTCTCTGTCTCAAAAGGTCAGACGTGGGGATATTCGACAATGACTGCACAACGTTCAGCACCATTCACAAATGCTCAGGTACGGAAGCAGTCCATGCCAAAATGCAACAAGATCTGGACAATATCCAGGCTTGGGCTGACAAGTGACAAGTAACACTCGCACCACACAAATGCCAGACAATGAAAATCATCAGTAAGAAACAATATAAGCACATGGTATTCAGCAGCATATTTGTCACTAAATTCCCCACCCCACCCCCTATCAATATTTTGGGGGTTAGAATTGAACAGAAACTCAACTGGACTCGCCACATAAATATAAGAGCAGATCAAAGGCTAGTATTACTGCGCAAGTAACTCACTTCCTGTCCTCCCAAAACAGGTTCACCATCTTCAAGACGCAAGTCAAGAGTGAGATGGAATACTCCCCAATTGCCTGAATGAGTGCAGCCACAACGGCACTGAAGAAGCTTGACACCATCCAGGACAAAACAGCCCAATTGATTTGCACCACATCCACAAGCATTCACTCCATTCACCACCAACGCTCAGGAGCAGCAGTGTGAACGATCTATAAGATGCACTGCAGAAATTCTCCAAAGATCATCAGACAGCTCCTTCCAATCCGACGAGGACTTCCATCGACATGGCATTTGCGAACACCACCACCTTCAAACTCCCCTCCAAACCAGTCAACATCCTATCTCCATTCTTACACTGTTGTTGGGTCAAAACCGTGGAACTCCCTCCCTCATAGCATTGTGGGTCATCGCACAGCAGGTGGACTGCAGCGGTACAAGAAGGCAGCTCAGCGCCACCTTCTCAATGGGCCAAGTAGGAACGGACAAGAAATGACGGGCCACCCAGCGATTCCCATATCCAAAACAACAGTTTAATAAGTTTGAAGTTGAGCACCTCGACGGATTTTACAGAATGCACATAAGTCCAAGCAGCAAGAATTACGAAACGAAGGGAGTTGAGGTTACGTCCTAAAGAGAGGAAAGATGAGTTGATTGCAGCAGTAGCTCAGCATTGCAATTTGCTGGAAACTCCATCAGGATCTGTGGAGATGACTAAGCTTCAATCTCAAATGAAGCAGCTTGAGGTAGAAGCAGAAATGAAGCAGTTTGAGCGACGACTAAAATCTAAAGAGGAAGAAAGAGAATTAATAGGTTTAACAGAGGAAAGAGAAAAAAAATAATAAATAGCGTCAGTGGGAGAGAAAGGAAAAGAGAGAGCATTTGAGCTTCAGTGATGGACACTTAGAATAGAAAGTCAGCTTAAAAGGATGGAGATAAAGGCTGAAGGTAAGCTTAGTGAAGAGCAGAGTGAGGATGTGCAAACCCATGGTAGTCCAACGCCTGGTGACAAAGCTTTATCAGTATATTCACAGCTAGCCTAAATTTGATGAGTAGGACAGTGGCTAAAGAAATTCAGTGGCCAGTGACCATGTGGGTTTTGTTGACCCAAACAAAACTTGTAGGTAGAACTAGTGAGGTATTCGCAACACGGTCACAGGAGTGATCTGGGGAGTATGAGGAGGGGAAAATGTACATATGAGTTTGTGCCAGAAGCCGACAAACAAGGTTTCAGGAATCTAAGGAAGGATCCTAGTCAAACCCATATTGAGTTTGAAAGGATCAACCAAAGTAATTTTGATAGCAGGAAAAGAGCTTTAAAAAGCGAGCAAACCTACGACTCTGTTCGAGAAACAATTAATGTGGAGGAATCCAAAAATTCATTGCCTGACATAGTGCAAACTCATTCGAAAGAGCAGAGAGTTAAAACGGCAGGAATGGCAACTGAATTGTCTAACAATTATGACTAGTGATTAATGATTATAAAACTCGTTTTGGCGTCCAGAATCATTTTCAGTGCATGATGGATAGAAATTAGGGCAAAAGGAAATCCACACGTAGAAAGGGAAAGGTAGATCTCAGTGAACATCATAATGATAACTTACCTCATGATAAAAAGGAAATACTTGAACGAGACAAAGAAGTTAAAACGCTCTGGTGTTTTCATTGCAACAAATTAGGACACATGAAATCACTGTGTTGGTTGGTTCAGAAAAAGAAAACACAGATGCAAGAAAACGGGATAAGTCTGGGAGTTTTGTTGGAATGGTAACAGAAAGCACAGTGGAAGCGAGAAAGCTGCATCAGTGTTTACAAGCTGATTGGAGGTTTGTTAAGGATGAAGTGCCAGATCTGTTTGGAAAATATACCTGCAAAGGGAAAATTTATTCACATAGGGCAGGTAAAGAGGATGCAATATTAAGGGACACAGGGACCTCTCAGTCTACGATGCTGAAAGATAAGGAGCTATGCACTCCTGAAGGGCTATTTCCAGAAAAGGTGAGGCTAAATGGAATTCACCGAGAGACAATGAGAGAAAAATCATGTAAAGCGAGCATAGCGTGTCCAGAAAAGTGTGGAGAAATTGTGGTAAGGTATTGGACAAACTCTGAGCTCCAGGAATACAATTTGTCCTTGCAAGCAGGACAGCTGATTCACCGGTAGGAGTACTGCATACTTCAGCTGAAAGGCGAGTGGAGGCGCAGGCAACTGAAGCAATGCAGGAGTCTTATCCTGGAACCTTTCCTGATTGTGACTAACAAATTCCCAGCGTCACCAGTTGAAACAGGCATTACCAAAAATGTAAAGATAAGGAAGCTTGAGTGGCATTAACAGATACTGTATCCCGTCAGATAAAACAGGAGCAAATTGGTGATCATGTAAATAAATTTTGCTCAGCTAAACTAATTGGGTTACAGCAGAAAGATAAAAGTTTAAAGCATTTGTATTAAAAAGCATATACGTTAGTAATTTTGAATGTATCCCTAAGTGTTATTACCTTAAAAATGATGCCCAAATGAGGATTTGGAGACTAACACATATTCAAGGAGATGAGAAATGGGAATAGATTCATCAACTCATATTGCTAATGGGGTACAGAAAGGAGGTGATGTCAATGGTGCATGAGCTACCAACTAGAAGTCATTTCGGAGTGAGGAAATCACAGACTGAATACAGAGATATTTTTTACCGGCCTGGACTGCAACAGGATGCAGTTGAATTTTGCCAGATGCATCATACATGTCAGGTAATTGGAAAAACGCAAGCGTTAATAAAACCTGCACCTTTCTTAACTATTCCGGTATTTGATGAACTTTTTACAAGAGAATTGCTTGATTGGTAGGTCCCCGACCTCAGGCAAAAATGTGGATATTAGTATTTGTTAACAATAATGGATGTATCGACTAGATTTCCAGAGGCCATCCCGAGATGCAGTGTCACAACTAAAAGAATTGCAGAGGAATTACTCTTTTTTTTCAAAAAAAAGATATGCACTATTAATAAAGATACGGGGAGATCAAGGTTCAAATTTCACATCTAATATATTCGCTATAATGTCTTAGGAATAAAGCTATTCAAACCTACTGCACACCATCCAAAATTGCAGGGAGTGCAAGAAAGGTGACATTAAAATTTAAGACCACGTTGAGGGCTTATGATCAGGATTATCCAGATGATTAGGGTAAGGGAATTCCATTTGAGCTTTTTGTGATCAGGGATGCACTACATTAAATGAGCAAATTCAATCATTTGAATTAATTTTTGGGCATTATATGAAAGGACCATTAATATTGTTTCAGGATAAAATAGTAAATTAGAATTCAAAGGCCACACATTTGGATTCTGCCTCAAGATTTATGGAATGATTAATAGCACTGGGAAGTTGGTTAGACAGCATTCAAAAGTATTGCTACATGCAATAAAACAGGAAGTGGATAGGATATCAAAAAAAGCAATTTTGCGATCGGGGATAAGTTATTACTGTTACTTCCAGTTATAGGTGAAACTTGAAAAGCAAGGTTTAGTGGACCTTATCAAAGAAAACAGATATTGAGTGAGGATAACTACTTAATAGGGACTCCAGACAGAATAAAATTTCACAGCGTATGACATGTGAATATGCTCAAAATGTACTGTGACAGGTAACAGAAGGCAGAGGTCAAGGTGTCAATGTTTTTGGCACAGAAGGAAGAACCAAGTTCAGAGGATTCTGAATCAGACATTCCTCGAATTAAAGTGGACAATGAGGTAGCTGTCTAAAATTGGAATTATTTATTGATTTACCTTTCTGAGAAAAATCGAAATGACCATAAACAGTTATTATCATCACATCGGGAGATATGCAGATATTAACTTTGAAGTACTACCTAATTCTGCGTAATGTAGCTATAGGAGATGCCGTTACGATTAAGCAACATCCTTACAGGTATAATCGTCGAAAGTTGGCACAGGTTCAGAAGGAGATTGAACGCATGCTCTAAGATGACATAATAAAGATGCATTACAGTGACTGGAACTCAGCCATAGTTATGGTGCCAAAGCCAAATGTTACCCAACGGTTATGTATGGACTATTGTAAAGTCAATGCAGTTAAAAAAAGTTTCATGTATACCCAGTTCTGTGGTTGGACGACTGCGTTGAAAATGTGGGACAAGCAACTTACATTAGATATGAAAAATGTGCCGGCCACATTTCAAGGACTAGTCAAAAAGTTGCTGGATTATCCAACGTGTGATGCATATTGATGCCCTGATGATTTTTAGTGACTCATGGAAGGAACACTTACAATATCCATCGGACTTGTTTGATCGACTTCGGAAGGCAGGCTTGGTGGTAAACCGAGCGAAAAGTGAATTTGAGGAGAAAGTGAGGACTGCAGACGCTGGAGATCAGAGCTGAAAATGTGTTGCTGGAAAAGTGTAGCAGGTCAGACAGCATCCAAGGAACAGAAGAATCGACGTTTCGGGCATAAGCCCTTCTTCAGGAATGAGGAAAGTGTGTCCAGCAGGCTAAGATAAAAGGTCGGGAGGAGGGATTGGGGGAGGGTCTTTGGAAATGCGATAGGTGGAAGGAGGTCCAGGTGAGGGTGATAGGCCGGAGTGGGGTGGGGCCGGAGAGGTCAGGAAGAAGATTGCAGGTTAGGAAGGCGGTGCTGAGTTCGTGGGATTTGGCTGAAACAAGATGGGGGCGGGGAAATAAGGAAACTGGAGAAATCTGAGTTCATCCCTTGTGTTTGGAGGGTTTCTAGGCGGAAGATGAGGCGCTCTTCCTCCAACCGTCGTGTTACTATGGTCTGGCGATGGAGGAGTCCAAGGACCTGCATGTCCTTGGTGGAGTGGCAGGGGGAGTTGAAGTGTTGAGCCACGGGATGGTTGGGTTAATTGGTCCGGGTGTCCCGGAGGTGTTCTCTGAAACGTTGCGCAAGTAGGCGGCCTGCCTCCCCAATATAGAGGAGGCCACATCGGGTGCAGCGGATGCAATAGATGATGTGTGTGGAGGTGCAGGTGAATTTGTGGCCGATGTGGAAGTATCCCTTGGGACCTCGGAGGGAAGTAACGGGGGGGGGGGGGGGGGTGGATGCAAGTTTTGCATTTCTTGCAGTTGCATGGGACGGTGCAGTGAGTGGGGGTTGAGTTAGTGGGGAATGTGGACCTGATGAGGGAGTCATGGAAGGAGTAGTCTTTTCGGAACGCTGCTGGGGAGGGGAGGGAAATATATCCCTGGTGGTGGGGTCCGTTTGGAGGTGGCGGAAATGACAGTGGATGATACGCTGTATATGGATGTTGGTGGGGTGGTAGGTGAGGACCAGTGGGCTTCTGTCCTGGTGGCGGTTGGAGGGGCAAGGCTCAGGAGCGGGGCAGCGGGAAGTGGAAGAAATGCGTTGAAGTCTTTTTGGAGATACAAAACTGCGAAACTGTTTAGCTGGAGACTGTTGTTACAGCCATTCAGTTTGACAATTGTGCACGTGGAAGGTCTTGAAAACATGATTGCCAATATATTGTTGAGACTTGAGTGAAAAAAAAGGCAGTCAATGATAAAAGTACCACACACTGAATTTGGATGTAGTTGTGCATGTTTATAGTAAACGAATATACATGCGCATTTTAGAGAACGAACCAGTATTTTGGGGAATTTAGAAAACCAAAGCCATCTTTGGGTATTTAAGATTCAGTTTTATATTGGGTGAGTTGTCACACAGGTGGTCTCTTTACAAGGTTATGTTGTCCTTGATTTTTTTCCAGAGAGGTTCTAAACGTCCCAAGGTTCCAGCATGTCTCAATTTTGAATGCTGCATTGGGGTCCTTTATTTTTTACCTCACAGGTAATGCCTCGGAAAGAAGGAGTTCAAGACTTTAAATAAGCTGGTGTAATCAAGGAGATGTGGCCAGCTCTCCAGCTGCGCAGGTCAGTTCAGTTCGAAGATTAGTTGAGTCAGGTTCAATGTTGAAAGTGGACAGTCTCCCCCTCCTTCAGCCCTCTGACGTCGTAAACTATAAGCTTTTTTGCGTAATTTTTACACTTTGCACTCAGGGGTTTGATTTTTTGGGATTGTGGCAAGTAATGTGGATCAGCATCATTAATTCGAGGTCAGATTTGGATAGGATGAATTATTCGGGTATGGTATTTTCAGTTCGTTGTGTTTCATTCCTTTTTTTTGCAAGTACATTTTGTTTGTTTAAAAGTCGGCAGTCGGACCAACTAATTCACTCTGGGAATATCCATTATACAGTTTCCTTCAACAAATGACAACATTACGGACTGGGCTACGTGCTTAAGAATGTTTTAAGGGGTTAGGCCTCGTCCATAGCAATGTACAACATACTTGTTTATTTAAAGTCATGAATTATTGAATAAGGGATGGAATGAATATGATAATAGCTATGAGACAGAAAGGGCTGCGGCCAGTAGCTGAGAAGACCTGAGGGGGGTGCAGCAGTATCTCCCAGTCACGAGTATTCAGCCATCACTGTTTCTGACGAATGGAATGAAATGCAGTGCAGAACAAGATAACAGATGACCTTTGATAAATGGAATGCTGAACGACAATGTGAACAGAATAGGACAATTTTAAAAGTGTTTTACAGAATTATATATTATATGCAGAATGTTTAATCACAGGTTATACAAGTTGTTCAGATAGTTCATATCGGAAGGTATATTCAGAAATAAAAACAGACATAAATAACAAAATGTGTGGGGTTACAGTGAGTTAGAGAAGAGTCAAAGTGAGTATACCGCTCATACAGAGCTGGTACAGAGATGATGGGCCGCATGGCAACCACCTTTGCTGAAATTATTCAAAGAAACATTGAAAATGTTCTGAGACTGAGGAGACAAGTTTAGACATAAAACGCACAGACAATATCATAATTAATAAACTATTACTATTTTTACATCAAGTGTAGCTGTCTCGAAAATGTCTTTTAAATGAAGATCACTTTGATGAGATTCGCGCATTTAACTTCAGAACTGAGAGAAGAAACAGACTCCAGTGCAATACATATGTCACTGGCACAAGAGATGGAAACAGGAATGGAGCATATTGGACAAATATAACCGGATTCAACATCCAGACCAATCATGAAAAAGCAAAATATTAGAGATAGTGGAAATCTGTAATACAAAGCAAAATGATGGAGAAATTCAACAGATGACGCAGGATCTGGGCACAGAAACAGAGTTAACAGAGTCTATATGAACCTGTTCTCAACAAGTTATGTTGGAATCAAAAATAGTTAATTCCATTTTTCTCTGTTCCGATGCTGCCTGAACTGTGAGGTTTCTCTCCAGCACTTTCAATTGTTACAATGGCTGGAAACAGAGAGTAATGGTGGACGGTTGCTTTTCGGACTGAATGCCTGTGCTCAGCAGTGTTCCACAGAGGTTGGTTCTGGGTTTTCATTGTTTATCATTTATGTAAATGACTTGCGTGAGAATATCGAAGGCACGGTTCATAAGTTTGCAGATGACACTAAAACTGGTGGCACAGTGGCCAGTGAATATGGTTTTCTAAGAATACAAAAGAATCCAAATTAAATGGATCATAGAGTGACAAATAGCAGATAGAGTTCAAGCTGGATGAATATGAGGTGCAGGCGATTATGTGTGTTTGTTGCTGTCTACTTAACCAAGAATGGGATGATTTTATTCCCCATCTCCTGGGTTCAAAACATTGATATCCTTCATGATCTTTGAGATGCCTTACCCTCTCTATGGTTACACTCTTACTGTTAATGTAGTTGCACAATGTCTTTGGATTATCCTTAACCTTATCTGCCCATGCTATCTCATATCGCCTTTTTGCTTTCCTGATTTCTCTCAAAACAATGCCGCACACTCTTTATATTGACTAAGAGATTAAATTTAATTAAGTTGTCTATATCTAAAGTAAGGTTTTCTTTGATTTTTGAATAAAGGCTCAATTAATGTAGTTGTCCATTGTTCCTTTATCTTACAGCATTACCTTTAACGCTAACAGGAACGTAACTCCCGTCGTCACACTGTTGACTGCCTCCCACTTGTCAGACATCGTTTTACCTGGTAACAGTCTACTCCAATCAAACTTGGTACGTCCTTGTCCCATGCCATTAAAATGTATGGGACTCCAATTTTTATAAAAAAACATGAATGAAAGGCTTACTCTTTTCCATAACCATGATGAAACTATTAGAGTTATGATTGTAATACCCAAAATATTCCTTCACGTTTATTTCAGTCACTTGTCCAGCCTATTGCACAAAAGAAGGCCTAGTTTTGCTCCATCTCTGTTAGAATCATCCGCATATTGATGAAGAAAATTTTCGTGAACCCCTTTAACAAAATCTTCACCATTTAACACTGTGGTAGTCCCAAGCGATTATTAGAAAATTAAAATCCCACATTATTACAACGTTATTAAGCTTATATATATCCGAGATCTCCCTACATGTTTGTTTCTCAATTTCTTTCTTACTATTGAAGACCGTAATGTACATTACAATCAACGTGCTCTTTCCTTCTTTTATTTTAGTTTCAAACAATATATCTTCACTGGCCAATTTGTCACAAATGAGCATTTAGTGCAATCAGTTCAAAGTGAAACTTTATTTTCTTATTTTTAATACTTCCTGCTTCTTTTAAATAGATATTTTTTTCAGAAGTATCTTCCCCATTTACAACAATAATTTATTCCTTAATCAAAAATAGCAGACTGCCTCTCCCTACCCTCCGCATGTATTTTTCCATTATGTCTATGATGCTTAACATCTGGAAAATGGAATTGCTAATCTTGAACATCTCTGAGGTGAAAGTGAGGACTACAGATGCTGGAGATTGGAGTCAAAGGTGTGGTGCTGGAAAAGTACAGCAGGTCAGGCAGCATCCGAGGAGCAGGAAAATTGATGGTCCAGGCAAAAGTTCTTCATCAGCCCATTCCTGATGAAGGGCTTTTGCCTGAAATTCGACTTTCTTGCTCCTCACATGCTGCCTGTCCTGATGTGCTTTCCCAGCACTAAACTCTCGACTTGAACATCTCGCAACCAACTGTCTGTAATAACTATGATGGCCCAGTCTCATATTCTCAAAAATGCCCTGAGTTCATGAGCCTTCCCTGTAAGACTCCTTACATTGAAATAAATGCATTACTATTCACTTTTGACTCTCTCGTCTTTCCTTTCTAATTGACATGCTCCCCTCACATTCATAAGCTTCTCCATCCACCCTACCATTTGTACTGCTACTTGGAATGTCCACCTTGCTGTCTCTTTCAATATAAAGTCTCCCAACACAGACTGAGCAAATCTCCATGCTAAGATATTGGTTGACTTTTTTCCAGTTTAGAGTGAACCAATGTTTTCTGAACAGGTCTTTTCTATTATAAAATAGATTCCAATCTCCCAAAACTCTAAATCCCTCAACAACACAATAGCTCTTCAGCCGTTGATTTTTCTCCTTTAACCTTTTGTTCCCTCTCGGTTCAGTTTGACATTGGGAGTAAACCAGAAATTACTACTTTTAAGGTTTTATTTTAAATCTTTGACCTCACCTCTTAAATTTATTATGTACTGTTTTAATCTTTCACTAAACTTATCATTCCTACTAATTTGTACAATAATTTCTGGCTACTCAATCTCACCTTTAACAATATGCTTGAAATGTTTTGAGACGTTCTTAATCCCTGAAAAGGGAAAGCAACAAACCATCCTAAGTTTACACTCACTGCCACAGAATCTCCTCTTAATGCCCCTGACACAGGAGTCCACTGTAGCAGTAATTCTACTAAATCTTCTCAAACGTTGCCTAGCATAAGAATCATTCCAAATGTTCAAAAATTGATTGTTGTTCCATTATCCTCAGAGATTCTTTTAAGATGCACCTGGACAGATGCATAAGTGGGGAGCAGAGGTATACAGATGCTTAGGACTTGAGCGATCGGTTTAGACAGTAGATTTGGAGCGGCTGAGTCTTGAAGGGCCGAAGGGCCTGTTCTTGGGCTACAAATCTTCTTTCTTTTTTGCTCTTTCTAAATATTGGTCTTTGGATCATAGTTGGGAAGCTGCATCTGTGTTTGAGCACGTTGGTGAGTTGAATGGGATAACAGCGTGTTATTTCAATGAACAGATTGCACAACTGAAGTATGAGGAATGGGGAACCTGGATCATAGAACAAACCTTTGCATCAACATCACATTTTTCGGGAGGGAATATAAATCTTGAAGTATTTGAAAACCAAATGCATTTAGAAATAGAAAAGTTTTTCTACAGTTTACAGATTAATGATCAAACCACGTTCAGATTTTTAAAATTGTTATGATTCCTTCCCTCAGCAAGGTCATTAAACTGGGTCTGCCTGTTTATTTGACTAACATTTCCTTTCTGCTCAGCTTTGGTTCCCAGCCTCCTGTGTCATTAGCTTAAATCTGCAATATCACACCTCCCTTCCTGGAGTTTGGGGCCCCTGCAGTTAAAGTGCACGCTTTCCTGTTTGTACAGTTCCCACGTGTGCTGGAAGCAGTTCGAATCATTCAAAAATCAGAAATAATCCTCCGAAAATAGCTCTTTGCCACATATTCAACTGTACGATCTTTTTCTTCTTTGTCTCAATTTCAGGTGGCACAGGAAAAATCCCAAGATTACTACCCCAGAGATGTTGCTTTTAAACTCACTGCTAACTCCCTGAAATTTCTTTGCAGGACCTTTCAACATTTCACTTTTCTTACCGATGTCATTGGTACCAATATGACCCATGACCGCTGGCTGTTTACCCTCCAACTTCAGTATGCCCTGAACATGCTCAGAGACATCATGATCCTGGCATCGACCACACTTTGTATGAAGAAGTCATAGAATCATAGAATCCCTACGATGGGAAACAGGTTACTTTCACACAGCATGTCCACTCTGAATTTCCAAAGAGTAACCCACCCTGACCCATTTACCTACTCTATTACCCCTGACTAATGCACCAAACCGGCACATCTTTGAACACTATTGGCAAAAAGTAAACAACCCAGACCCATTCTGCTACCCTACGTCAAATCTACTTTCTCATAACAGATACTGTCAGAAGTACTGACCATATGCAGCAACTTCTGGTTTTGTCATCAATGATGATTGCATATTGATAAAAACGTATGTGACACAGAATTGAAAAAAAAGCTGAATGTAAACTCTCAAGAGCTATCGATATATTTGGTCGTTCAATGATCCCAGTAAAGGGTCATTAAATTACTGCTATTCGGTATATGAAGGTCATTTGCTAACTTTCGCAACCATGAGTAAAGGAGTTTTTTTACTTTTTTTTATGTATTAGAAAGCTTGGAAACGTTGAAAATGTACTCCTTCATATGGGAATGTGATTACATCTTATTCTTTCATCTCAGTCCAATTACAGAGGATTATTCACAACACACACACACAGACTCACACATATACACAATGTATTTCTTTGTCGAAGAATACCAGTAACCTTGTTACTAAGTGGAATGATAACTGGGAAGAAGGATTTAGGTAAAGGAAGGATGAGAGAAAATGGGTCTTTTTTGGAACAGAGAAGACTATTATGTGAACTTACAAAGTTGATAAAATTTATGTAAAGCTATGCAGGCCAGGTAAAACACATTGTTATGAAGGTATAGCGTTACCTGTAAGAGAGACTAGAAACTGGCACAAAGTGTTCTGAACCAAGTTAAAATGTAACATTTGTCTGTGAAACCAACAGTGAGGAAGAGTTACCATGGAACAAAAACAAATTCAATCCAATCGGTTTAACTTATGCCCCAACATACTGAAATGAAATTGAGTTTGAAAGATAATGTATTTGATGACATCAAAATCAATAAAATGATACGATGTTTTGAGGTATAAAACCAGTAATTTTGAACATTTAGGGGGAGAACTGCCAATGACATCCACAAAGATAGACTGGTAGCTAAAGAGCTTTCTGAAAGGTACCTTTCTGTAAGAAATTTGCACAACAGAACAACGAAGCCGACCGAGAGAAACATCTACAGAGGAATGTCGACAAATGAAAATCGACAAAGCTGACTGGCCTTGAAACGTCATTTTATATTTTGCAAATCTTAATTGTGTTTTTTGATTTATCGGACCAGTATGGCAGAGTGTGAGGTAAAAGATACGTTTAACCAAAGGGAGTTCTAAATAGATGTTCACTTTATTATACTCTGTTGGACTTTAAAAACAAAATTGTTAACTTTATCTTAAGTAGTGCCCTCTGTAAATGGATTAGATTGCTGACAGTGTGGAAAAAGGCCTTTCGACCCAACAAACCCACACCGACGCACAACCCACCCAGACCCAATCCCTCCTTCACCTAACACTACAGGCAATTGAGCATGGCCAATTCACCTAACCTGCACATTTTTTTTGGACTGTGGGAAGAAACCCACGCAGACACGGAGAGAATGTGCAAACTCCACAAAGTCAGTCGCCTGAGTCGGAATTGGATTGAATCCAGGTCTCTGGCGCTATGAGGCAGCAGTGCTAACCATTGGCCCACTGTGCCGCCCATTAAAAAAGCCGACTGCACCTGGTATTCCCAGGCGGTCTCCCATCCAAATACTAACCAGGCCTGATCCTAGTTAGCTTCTGAGATCAGATGTTTTCGGACTATTATGGCCGTAGGTAAAGCATCACCTTTCGAAGATTATGGCATGAGGTGAACTTTTTCTCTGTGGCTGGTTTAGAGAGGTTTACCTGTGTTGTAACAACTTTAAGGACTTTCGTCCGCGATTTGAACAGGTTTAGACAGATCCAATTTGCGAAGTGGGCAGATTTGAATATATTTGAGGCATGAAAAAAGCACAGTATATTTAAACATTTGCACGTTAGTTTCCGAGATCTTTAAATAAAACGTCAGTGAGACAACTTGTTTAATTTCGATGAATTATGTTCGGTTAAATTAAAAGTGAGAGAAATGTTAAGAGGGGTTTGAAGGTGATTCTCAAATTTGTCAAGAACGTTAAGAAGGAAAGATAAAGGCCAAACTGTTAGAATTAGCAAAGGAGATAGATTTTGGTTTAACCAAGGACAAAAGTAAATCTGAAATTGTCAGGGAATTACTCAAACACGAAGGTATGTCAGAGAAACATACAATTGCAGGAGAGTGATAAAAACTTAAATTACAATTGAGGTGGGCTGCCTCAGGTATCAGTGTGACATTATCAACTACTTGCAATCTATATCAAGGACTTGGATGAGGAGACTGATTGGATTGGAGCTCAGTTAGTTTTTTTTTCACTACGATAGTCATTGAATTCAATATTCAAACTACAATGAGATGCACACAGGGGTGGATAGTGAACAAACCGGAGCACCCGGAGGAAATCCACAGCGACACGGGGAGAATGTGCAAACTCCACAAACTTAGTTGCCTGAGATGGGAATTGAACCCGGATCTCTCGCGCTGTGAGGCAGCAGTGGTAACCACTGTGCCACCATGCTGCCCATCAACTGCTCCTGAGTAGCAAATTGAGGGACGGAATGGAATGGGGAAAAGTAGGACTGAGGAACAGGAGTGGACCCTGGTGTGGATTGGAAAACTTAGTCAGCAGATTCAGCAAAAGATTTGGAAAGTGTATCGAATGATGCTGTTTTGTGCAAAGCTGTCGGGCATAATCATCAGGTTGTTTTCCTGCATCAGTATATGACAATTCTGAGATTATACCTGATGCATTGTGTGTAGTGATGAACCCCTGAACTGAACGATTATTAACTGCAATTATTTTAGAAGCTTTTCACAGATGCTTCACTTTACTCTTTGCTGGAATGAAGCCCTGATGGAATCATAGTGTCAAACAGCACAGAAACAGACTCTTCAATCCAGGTCATCTGCACCGATCAGATATTTCAATCTGATGTAGTATCATTTGCCAGCATTAGACCCATAACTCTCTGAACCCTTTTTATTCACATACACATCCATTGTCTCTTAAATGTTGTAATTGTACAAGCCTCCACCACTTTTACTGCCAGCTCATTTCATACACACAGTACTCTCTGTGTGAAAAAGTTACCCCTTAGGTATTTTTTATTTTTTTCCACTCTCACATTAAATCTATACCCTCTGGTTTGAACTCCTCCGGCCTCGGAAAATAACCTTGGCTGTTTAACGTATCCGTGTCCCCCATGGCCTGTACAAGGTCAGAGCACTTCAAGCCTGAGAATGAGAGAGGTTCATATTGAATCATTTTAGACCCTGAGAAGTGTATTGGGGTGTAGCTGAGGGATGAGAGAATAAAACTAATGATTCACCTTCAGAAAACGCATGCTCGTTGTAACACAGTAGTATGAAAACATGAATTTATTGTATAAAAATTGTGCAGACACATTTAAACTTATATTCAAATTATAAATTACAAATCATTCCTAAATGAAGCAGATAGCAGGGATGGAAATCATTCAATCAGGGGAATGTTCAACTAGACCTTACATGATTCAGGTTGGTTCTCGGATAACGTTATTATGTTTCAGGTCAGAGAGGGAGAAAATGTAACCTGTTTGAGAAACAAAAGCCATTGCTCCATCGCTTTACTTATTCTTCTCGCCAGCAACATATGAGAGCTGAAAATCCATCAGTCATTTTAACCACTCATGGAGGGTTCCTTTTGACGATTCATTGGAATCTATCCACTCCCTGCAGCAAAGGGAATTTAGCCAAAACCAACTGTTCCAGGAGGAAACATCATTTTTAGCAACTTCTGTAAGGCAGCAATAACAATCGAGACGATCTCAATTTTCGTTTTGTCAAGAAATTTACTAGTATTTGCACGAAGATCTTCCGAACTAATACTCAGCAGTGTTCTATTCTCAGTTTGCTTTCAGGCATGTGTGTGTGTCCGAGTCTGTGTGTGTCTGTGTGTGTGTGTGTTTCTGTGTCTCGGATTGAGAGGAAAATAAATGTTGATGTACATATTGTCAATGCCCAAACTGTTGGTCATTTATCTTTCCACCGTAATTCAAGTACCTTTGCTTTGGCATTAGATTAGTTATTTTTACAAATTTAAGACACCTGCCTGACTTGTTCCCAACTTTGAGCCTGAGCAAGTCTGAGATGGATATCATTTGCCATATCACACACATGGTTACATTGATAATTTGTTGTGACCTATGGAGGAGCGGGATTAGAAAAAGAAACAATGACTAAGCTCGGTTGGAACAGTGATAAGGGGCAATTCCCAAAGGACAGTTTGAGTGGGAATTCTCTCCCCAATAGGAACCTGTGTGCTTGCTTTTATTTAAAGGTGTTTAGTTAAGTATTTGACGGGAAAGTGACTCAAGGATAATGAACTGCAGATAGGAACGTGGGGCTGTGACCACAATCTGATCAGCCATAACTTTAGTGCCTGGTGGAGCAGGGTCCCACTCCTGTTCCTCAGTCCTACTTTTCCCCATTTCATTCCGCCCCTCAATTTGCTACTCAGGAGCAGTTGGAGACCACTTGCTCCTGGTATCTGGTGCACAGAGACAGAAGAGATCATTCAGCCCATGAAGACAATCAAACATGGTTTGGTGTGGATTGGAAAACTTTCTTGGGAAAAGAGTGGTGTTACTGTGAAACAGCCCCCTCCTCTTTCTTTACACTCGTTCCTCCTGTCTCTATTTGTAAACCCAGATTCACAGTGAATAATGCCCCCATACTGTGCCCAGATATTGCTCACAAAATCCTCTGGTCTCCCTGACTACAACGTTCCTTCACAGGATTTCCAGGAAGATAACAACGATGAACCTTCTAATAACAGAATGGAAAAACATAAGAAGCAGGAGAAGGTCATTCAGCCCCTCCAGCCTGTCTTTCCGTTCAATAGGATAATAGTGATCTGCTGTAGTCCCCAAATCGTGGAGTGTCTAAAGTGTCAAGCATCCATCCATCTCTGTCTTCCAACTATCTCAGTGATCTACCTCCCGTAACTCTATGGAATAGTGATGTCCCGACAGTCACTTCACTCTGTGAGAAGGAAACACTCCCCACACAGTGTGACCTACTGACATCAAAAAAGATATGAACACAAGGTACGAGTGGCCCTACGAACGAGACGGGACTTAATTGATGCTAGCATCAAGGAACATTAAGAAAATGGATCTTTAAGGAAATCAGGAGTAACCTCCCAACTGGTTGGAGTGTTTCAGCACAAAGAAGATATTCCTTGTTCTTGGCCATCTACCATCTCAGTCCTGGGACATCTCTGCAGGAGATCCAAAGCACATACCTCTTCAGTTGTGCCTCAATGTCATTACCCCCAACATAAGCTCAGAAGTGAGGATGGTCACTGAAGATCACACAATGTTCAGAACAATGTTGCCCCCTCAGTTCCTGTAGCAGTCTGTGTCCATGTGCAGCAAGACCCAGACAGCATTCAGGCTTGTGCTGTTAGAGTGTCGGTAACATCCATGTAACAGTCCTGCTGGACACTGTGCATTACCACAGTAAAGGGAGGAGCTTATTCAGCACCTCAAGCTCACTTCACAGGAATGTGACAAGGTCATCCAGCCCATAAATAGTATTGGATAAGAATATGAATAGCTCATTCGCTCCCTCCTGTCTATTAGACAGGAAGAGAAAAACCCAGTCAAACATATTGAGCTGATAAACAGGAACCAGGAGTTGCCCAGTCAGGTTCTTGAATTTTCCCATGAGACCAGGAGATGGACATTCAGCCCCTCAGGCCCGTGTGCAGGAATAGGAGGATGTTATCAACACCCGAAAATGACAAACCAATGAAGCAGAGACTGCACGGATAGACTGCTCCATGTTGTTCCTCCTGGCACCATTGCTAATGGTACACAACTGATGTATTAATGTGGTTTGTTTACAGTGAATAGGAAAGACAAATGTTTGGGAAGACATCTGCAAGAAGGCAGATTGGTATCCCCCATGGAAGTCAGATACTATTAGGAATGGCTAGCTCTCTGGAAGACATTGCCGCTGCTGACAGATTTGTGAACAATGTTAAGTTCAGTTCAGGGTCACACACAAATTGCACATTGAGGCAGTCAGAGTTCATTCAGAACCGAGAGCTCTCTTTCAACCAACATAGGAGCTCCACAGAGTTACAGAAACTGCCAAGAAACACGCATCAGGGGCAAAATGCAATTTGTCACACTACCAATGTCTTTTCAAGGAAATAATGCGTGTTAGTACATTGTCTTCAAGTTTCAATGCGGTCAGCTCTTATTCTCATACTGTGCTACAAATTGAGCATCCATTTCCTCACGTTTTCCTCATGGAGCCATCATCCCAGACATTATTCTGATAGAGCTCCTTTGTACTGTCTCTGTCACAAGGAGATCATTGTTTATAAAAGAGAGAAAGTCTGTCCACAATAGCCAAAATACCGCCTCTACAACATTCCATAACTGCTGGAAAGTGTCTTTACTCCTACACATGATTCACTTTGAAATGAAGGCTGTCCTGATTAATAGATGCCCAGCATAAAGTCTGTTAGTTACTTATAAAGATGGACTCCTAGGTCCTTTTTGCCAAAAGCACTTCCCAACCTCTCAACGTCGAATAACTACAAAATGAAAAGTACTATAAGGGTTGTTCTCATTCAAATCACTTCTTTGTATTACAAATAGCGGTGCTCCAAGCACTGATACACTTGTTACACAATGAGTAGTGGTGTTCTGTCCAAAGGAGGACCCTACTCTCTGTATTCTCGCCAACATCCAATTCTCAAACCGTTTAGGATATCCCCCCTTACTCAAGGACTTTAACCTTTGTCACTCATCTGTGTGCAATCATGTCAAACTTCTGAAAATTCAGATGCACCGTTCCCACTGGTTCTCATTCAGCGATGTCACCTGCAGGATCCTCCACAACTCCAGTATTTTTTTCAAAGATGGTTTTCCTGTCCTGAATCTAGGTTGACGCTGCACAATCATAGCATTATTCTCTAAGAATCTAGTTATCATTCATTACAAAAAAATGCTCATAGTTTCCTCACAACTGTCATCAAGTTATCCACCAGTTGGTTTTCTCTTTTCACTCTCCATCCTGTTTAAAATATGTGTGGTCACAGTAGCTACTTACCAGTCAGCAGGATCATTTGCATAATATAAGGGGCTTTGATGAACTTTGGCCTCCCTCATCGAATTAAGGAAACGACATTGCAGAATGAGGCCATTGACCCATGGTGTCTACACCAGTTCCAAAAATAGTCATCCAGCAAGTTCAATTCTCCAACTCCCATCTCTGTTGCCCTTTGATTTCATCACTCATCTAGTCCAGTAGCTTACCAACCTTCAGTACAATTATTTTTTTCTAGTACTTCAAATTTACTAATTCTACATTTCTTGAAGTCCTTCAATTTTGCCAGTCAACCTGTTTTCTAATATTTGCAAAAGATTTTCTGTAGCCTCCTCTGTTTTGACAGAACCAACACATTCACCTCAGCAGACAGAGATGGTCTCTGTCACCACATGAATACGGGAGAGGGTGGGACTTTGTCATAATTGATATGACACCCACTTCTGCCTGGAAATTCCAGAATCAAAATTGTTGATGGGCATTTTGAGTACAGTTCTCTTCCTGGTGTGAGACTGCAGGTTATGCTGAAGGAGGTTGCAGAGCTCAGTGACCTCCTCGTTGCTGAATAAACTGGCTTTACACTTTGAACTTGGAAAAGGTTCAACATTGGGAACTATTTGTGGAAACCCTAATATAGAAACTGCAGTGTCCTGCTCCCCCCATGCAGTCTCTGCAGACTCAGATACCCTATACCTTGTCCAGAGTGGGGACAACAGAACCTCAGGTCTCCCTGAATGAATGGAGATGCAGACACACAAATCTGAGAAAACCAACCAGAGAACCTTCAATAACTTTCCAATGACAGGAGCAAGCCAATCCCTGCATACATGGCACAACCACACAGTACTGAAAATGTCGAACTCTCTCCCGTTTCTATTCCTGGCTGATAATCTGTTATATTTCTGTGCAGTCCCATGACCTGAAATATTGAATAGTTCTGCTCTTCATGGAAGTAGTTGACAATGTGACTGCACAATTTTCCGTACCTCAGTCATGATAATAACAACGCCATTACTGCTGGTGGAGATGTTGGGGACGTGATTGCCGAGCAGTAATTTCTCCAGCCTATAAATCCAGGGATCCAGGTAATGATCCAAACTCGGACACAACAGATGGTGGAATTTGAATTAAGTGACATATTTGGATTTAACAATCTAATGAACTATTGATGGTTGTTAATACTAAACAAATCTGGCTCACTTGTGTCCTTCAGGGAAGAAAATGTTTTGTCTTCACTGGTCTGGCCTACATTACTCCAGACCCTCAGTAATGGTAGTCTCTCAAATGCCCTTTGAAATGGCTAAGCCAGTCATTCAGTTATAACACTACGAGGTCTCAAAGAAGTGAAACCAGACAGACCTAAGCACTGGGAGCCGACAGCACGTCGAAGTACAGTAGTTCAGAAAGGCAGTTCCCCAGCACCTTCCCAAGAGCAACTCGGAAAGAGAAATAAATGCTGGCAGAGCCAACACCACCCATGTCCCACTAATGAAGTATAGAAGGTAATTACACTCAGTGAATAGAGATAGAGAGGGCAAAGCTCAATTCAAACAGGGACTTGGACATGTACCTACACGGGCACGATACTCGGGAATATGGGAAGAGGTGAAAACTTAATGAAAATACTTCCACATTTTATTTTCATCCAAGCTGATTATCGATAATCCTTTGTTTGTTTGTTTGTTTGTTTTTCTATCTCTCTATTTCTCCACGTTTTCAACTCACTCCAGCAACACACATTACACTATTTTCCAGCTTCTTTCAGATCTACTGTATGGTCAGGGGACTCAAAATGCTAAATGTGAGGCTGCCGAACCTGCTCCGTTTTCCTGGCACTCTATTTCTTTTTGTTGCAGATCTGCAGTATCTTTGTTTGTTTGATTTGACTTCTATTTTTGTTATTTGAGAGTACATTGGCCCATTGAGCCCACGTTGACCCTCTGCAGAGCATTGCACACAGAGGCACCTCATTCACTATACCTGCACTTCCCTTGGCTAGCCCGCCTCCTCCCATATCTCTGCATTTCCCATAGTGAACACACCTATATGCACACGTTGGGTAATTCAGCATCATCAATGCACCAAATCTATTTGTACTGTGGGAATAACTTGGAGTACCTAGAGTAAACACTTGCAGGTATGGGGACAATGTGAAAACTCAATACAAACAGTCCTGAATGTGGAAACTTGCTGGAACCCTGTACTGTGAGACAGGCATGCTAAACATTGAGACACCATGTCCCCTTCCCGCTCACCCACAAACCGGGTCCCTGGTACTGTGAGACAGCAGTGCTCACCACTGAGATACTATGCCCCATCCCCCTCCCCGCCAAACTGGTTCCATGGTACTATGAGACAGCCATGCTAACTACTGAGACACTATATCCCCCCTCCCCATACCCCCCAAACCGTGCCCCTGGTACTGTGAGGCAGTCGTGCTAATTACTGAGTACCATGCTTCCCTCCCCCTCCCCCACACTCTCCCAAACCGGGTCCCTGGTACTGTGAGACAGCCATGCTTATGACTGAGAGACCATATCCCCCTCAAACTCCCACAAACCGGTTTCCTGGACAACCGTGCTAACCACTGAGACACCATGATACCACTCCTCCTCACCCAACCGCCAAATCGTCTCCCTTGTACAGTGACAGTCCCTTGTGCTGCCTGAACTGCTGCACTTTTCCAGCAACACATTTTCAGCTCTGATCTCCAGCATCTGCAGTCCTCACTTTCTCCCCTTGTACAGTGAGATAGCCGTGGTAACATTGAGACACAATGACCCCCGCCCCACGCTTCCCCGAAACGGGTCCCTGGTACTGTGAGACAGCTGTGCTCAACACTGAGACACCATGGCACCACTGCCCCTCTCCCTCCCAAACAGGGTCCCTGGTGCTGTGAGACAGCCATGCCAACCACTGAGACACAATGTCCCCCTCCCGCTCCTTCCTTAAACCGGGTCCCTGGTACTATGAGACAGCCATGCTAACCACTGAGACAACATAACATAACTCCCACTCTCCCTCTCAAACCAGGTCCCTGGTTTGCGAGACAGCCGAGCGAACCACTAAGACACAATGACCCATCCCCTCCCCCATACCCACCCCCCAAAACCATGTCCCTGGTACTGTGTGGCAGATGTGCTAACGACTGAGATATCATGCCCTCTCCACCTTCCTGCAAACTGGGTCCCTGGTACTGTGAGACAGCCCTGCTAACCACTGAGACACAATGTCCCCCTCTCGCTCCCTCCTGAAACCATGTCCCTTGTACAGTGAGACAGGCGTGCTAACCATTGAGACACCATGACACCACTCCCCCTCACCCACCCAAACCGGGTCTCTGGTACTGTGAGACAGTCGTGCTAACCACTGAGCCACCATGACATCCCTCCCTCTCCCCTACCCCCAAACCGTGTCCCTTGTACTATGAAACAGCCATGCTAACCATTGAGACACCTTGACCCCACTCCCCCCCAAACTGGTTCGCTGGTACTGTGAGGCAGCCATGCTAACCACTGAGACACCATGCCCCCTCTGCCTCACCCCAAACCGTGTCCCTGGTTCTGTGGGACAGCCGTGCTAACCACTGAGACGCCATGCCACCCTTCCCCTCCTCCCAAACCGGATCCCTGGTACTGTGAGACAGCCGTGATAACCACGGAGACACAATGCCCCTCCCCCTCCCCCTCCCCCTACCCCCAAACCGGGACCTTGGTAGTGTGGGAAAGCTGTACTAACCACAGAGATACCATGTCCCCCTCCCCCTCCCCCGTTAACCTGGTACTGTGAGGCAGACGTGCTAACTACTGAGAAACCATGCCCCCCCTCGCCTTCCAAAACTGGGTCCCTGGTACTGTGAGACAGCCATGTTCACGACTGAGACACCATGCTGCCTCTCCCTCCTGCAAACCGTTCCCTGGTACTGTGAGACAGCCATGCTAACCACTGAGACACCATGCCCCCTCCCTCTCCCCCCCAACCGGGTCCTGATACGGTGAGACAGCCACGCTAAACACTGAGACACAATGCCCCCTCCCCCTCCCCCCAAATCAGTTCCCTGGTAGTGTGAGACAGCCGTGCTAACCTCTGAGACACCACGCCCCCTCTCCCACAAACGGAGTCCCTTATACTGTGAAATAGCCGTGCTAAAGCCTGAGACAGCATGCCATCTCTCCCTCCCCCTCCCCCCTCGCCAAAAGAAGTCACTGTGCTCGAGAATACTGTGGAAAATGTAAACCTTAAATGCAAACAGTAAACAGTGACAAAACCCGACAGCTGTATTAGGGTCTGGAGGAAGACGCATAGGGAACATATTGAGTCTGATATGATCCTCTTTTGAAAAACTCATATTGGACTCAAAAGGTTAATTGTGTTTCTCCCTGCACAGAACCGGTTATGGTTTTCCAGTACTTTCAACGTCGTTACTCTTTTGGACTGTGGATCTGAAAGGGGACAGCGAAGCTGCCATTTCTGTTGACTCTCAAGTTTTTGATTATGGTTTTTGAATGAAAAATTATAAACTCTGTGCGTGACAGCTCAGGGTTTGGGAAGGCACGAGCAAGGGCAGAGTTTATTTGTCATCCCAAAGGCTCTGAACTAAGTGACACAGAGTTGTCGAGTTTTACCTCTTCAATCCAAAGTGATGCAGACCCATACATAGTTGTTGTAGGAGCATTCCAAGATTTTTAACATAAACTTGTGAAGGAACAGCAAATTATTCCCTCGTCAGGATGAAATGCAACTTGGAAGATACATTGAAGAGACTGCATTTCCCATTATTCCCATCACCAGTGCAAAATTTTCTCTAATTCCCATTAATCACAGTTTTGCTCAGGATCCTTGATTCCACCCTCAGTCAAGTCCTGCTTCAACTGAAAGGGAAGTCACTCTGATCTCACCTCAGATTACATTGGATGATCAGTTGAAAGAATAAGGAGCAAAATGCAAGAACACTACTTATTTGAACAATGTCCTCACAATATTCAATAGAAAATTGATGCATGGTCTTCCTTAATGCATTACTTCAACATGACATCACTTTTTAAACAAATCGGTGGGTGTGCTAGAAATGAGAACGTGGTTTGATCTTCTGTAGTGTGTTTATAATCCACAATTTAAATCAATCTCTATCATCCTTGCTTTAGCTCTTTCAAACAAAATTAATGAATGGGCCCATGTCCATCCTTCAGGTCTGATAACAGCAGCGAATATTGTAAAGAATAAGCTCCAGGCCCACATCAAATGGAAATGTTGCAGGGCAAGGTGCCAAAAGCTAGTCCAAGGTTACTGATTTCCAAGCCTTATGAATAATACATGCGATGGGGTGGGGTATTAAATCAGAATTCAGCTCCATGTCCAAAAGACGATTTGTGGCTCCCTCACAAAAGACCACAACTGATTCACGCTGTAAATTCACAAAAATAGGAAAAACAAGAGACTGGAATTCCCAATTCTGCAACAACATCTGTAGAACAGGAGGAAAAACAAGGTTTGTTTCTGAAATTCATAAATGCTGATATAAGAATGTGGGAGATGGAGGGGATGATAAACCATGTTATGGATGGCACAATGATTAACCGAGTGGGTTACAGTGAGCAGGAACGTGTTAGGGTACAGGAGGGTACAAACGGATTGTTCAGACAGCCAGATCAATGGCTGATAAAAGTAACACTGAAATATGTGATTTGCTGTACTTTGGAAGATGTAACAAGACAAGAGAGAACTCAAACCATGAAGATAGGCTAGATTTGCTTTTGGAGCAGAGAAGGGTGAGGGGCGAACTTGACAGAGGTGTATAAGAACTTGAGAGGTATGGGCAGAGTGAACAGACAGCAGCTGTTCAAGTTAGACAAAGGGTCAAAAACAAGGGTACATACGTTTGAAATGAAAGTTAAGATACGAAGAGAGGATTTGTGGAATCTGATTTGAACCCAGAGGATGAGATGTGTAAAGAATGGATTGCCTGGGAGGGTGGTTTAGGAATGTAACCTCACAAACTTTATAAAACACTTGTATCAGCACTGGATGGTGCAGATTCGATGGGCCTTGTCTTTATTACATGATTCCATGTGGTGGCAGCCATGAAAGCTTTGTTATATTGTGAAGCACAAGCCAATGGTGCTTGCTAGTTTGTTCCATCGAACTGTGCTCAGTAAGTGGCGAGATTACAAACCAACATCATCCCATGGAGTATTAGCAATTACTCAGCCTAGGACAGCCCAGCCTTCTCTGAAAACATTCAAGATAATTCACATGCTCAGTGCAAGCATCGTCCATCAAAAGCAAGAACGTTATTCCAGCTGTTTGACACCATTATGTTAAGGAAACCAATAAAATAGAAATAGACTTTCCTTCATTATTACACAGACCTGTATCTGTAAAGTTGCTATTTCTCTGAGAAATAATAAATTCCATCACATACGTTCACTTTGACAATGAGTCAGTTTTCCTGTGTTATCCTGCGAGCTGTTCATCACAGCATGGCGGCTTGTTTAACACTCCATTCACCACCAGTAATATTTACTCCCAGCTAAATAAGCACAAGAGATGCACTGCTGGCACTCCCTCTCAACAGCTACTTGGATGGACCAACACTAACTGGACTGGAACATTTCAAGGACAATCAATGCTGGTCGAGCTCCGTTAAAATCCCAAATGAATTGAAAAGACTTTCCGGTTTTCTAATAATTATTGAACAATGTTGACATTTTATTGGTCTGATGGGTTTGTCGCTGCCTTTGAAATTGTGTGATCTATTTCCATGAAACCATTTCGTATATATATTGAACGAACAAAAAACCTCAAGTCATGGATATTATAAAATAACGCAGCATTTAAGCATAAATGCCAGGGCATAGTAGGCTATTGATCTTCATGTAACTGGGGTTAACGTAGGTTGGTGTTTTCTGGCTAGCGTTGATGTCTTGAGCTGAATGGCCGTTTGTATGCTGTGCGACTCTATCACTTAAATTGTTGAAAACAGAGAATGCAGTCTCATTATTTCCATAGATTGAGAGCATCAAATGGTAAGTAATTCAATCTCCAAGGTCACACCTCACACCGACTTGAAGCTATATCATTCTATATCAAATGGTTCAGAACCCCGTTTCACTCTTTGCAACATATCTGTTCGTTTACCTGCACCACGAAAAACCCTGGGGTTTATCACCATATTCTGAATAGAAATTAGACATAGGCCACGGAATGCAGGCCTTAATAACGAAAGTCACCTCCCAAGAATGAAATGGATCTGTATTCGACACAACTGATTTGTAAAGCAGTTTCAAGGGAGACTTTCATTTTCCCTATGCTCCTGATCTTTCTCCAAAATCATGAAACTTTCCTGAGTGTTTTTGCCAGGGATGATTAAAAGTCACATGTGGAAAGATGTGCCTAATAACCTGAAAGGAGCAGTCTGCCTGTTCATGAGAATCGTCTCATAATTTTTCAGTATCTAAAAAACAACAGAAATGTCGAAACTAGCATCAGGAGTAAGTCACCAATACAGCTCCATCATGCAAAATGATCGTGGATGATGTGATTGTGATCTCAATCACACATTTCTCCTTTGCCCTTACAATGTTAGTGCGTCACTCTTAGTCAAGAATCTGCTTGTCTCTGACTTTGGAATATTCAATATCTTATCCTTCTTTACTATCTGGGAAGAGAGTTCACAAATACACGACACTTTGAGTGGGTTAAAACAACCAACATCTTCTTTATGGAGATATTCTTCTGTTTTATTATCCATCCACTCCTGGTAATCTCTCTCACAAGCTGAAATATTGTTTCAGAGTTCAAACTGAAAGGACAACTTGGAATAATCTGAGGTTACCAAGATCACATGTTGTTCGCCTAAACTCCAGCAGATCAAGAGTCAATCAGTTGAAGATTTCCTACTGAAATAAACGTTCCTCACAGGAGTTAGTTGAGTGAATCTTCTCTGAACTGATTTGCATGTCATTATGGCCATCACTCTCTCGATGTGGACTCGCCACTACCCTGCAAAACTGTGGAAAATCTTCCCTAATTTTGAATGTATTCTGCTTGAGCAAGTTTCTACATTTATCTTACCTCCCTCAAAATTTTATGTACACCTAAATGTTTTATTTTGTAATCCAAGTGCCCGGTTCCTCTCTGCCTCAATCCAATCTCTCCATTAAAATAATGCACTGCATTTCAATTCTTCCTGCCAACATCTTTGAGCGCACAGACAGTTTTTCTTACGATGCTGCATACAAAAATATTTGTCTGTTCATTGACCCATCTTAATCTATTTATAGACTCATGCCCTCTTCATACCTTGCTTTTCGAACAGTTTCAAATGCCTGCGTTCTTCCCTGGTACAGGCAGCATTTTTGGCCTGATAAATAGGTTGTGGCCAATGTAATTGACAATTTAATATTTTAAATCAATATCTAAAGGATGAATTTGTGACAACGCTAAAATGTTTTATATTCCCATCACTTAGTTCCCAAAACTCAAAGTAGGTACTGATGGTAGATTAGTGGTGCTGGAAGAGCACAGCAGTTCAGGCAGCATCCAAGTAGCTTCGATGTTTTGGCAAAAGCCCTTCAAAGTTACTTGGATGATGCCTGAACTGCTGTGCTCTTCCAGCACCACTAATCCAGAATTTGGTTTCCAGCATCTGCAGTCATTGTTTTTACCTAGGTACAGATGGTGTAGAATCTGTGGTTACAATTGAGGAACGGAAAAGGTGAAAAACCAAAGTTGAAGTTATGTACAGGCCTACAAATCATTGTCAGGAGCTGGGGCGGAGGACACATCTGGAGATAGAAAAGATGTTCAGGAAACGCAATGTTACATTGATTGGGGGGATTTCAATGTGCAGGTGGACTGGGAAAATCAGATTGGTAGTGGTTTGCAAGAAATGGGATTTGTGGAATGTCTCTGAGATGACTTTTTGGAGCAGCTTATGGTGCAGGCAACGAGGGGACGGGCAATACTGGATTTAGAGTTGTGCAATGAGGTAGACTTGATAAGGGAGCTTAAGGTAAAGAAAGCTTTATGATGCAGTGAGCATAATATCATTGAACCTACGCTTCAATTTAATGCGGTGAAGATAGAATCAGAGTTCACAATATTACTGCTGAATAAAAGCAACTACAAAGGCATGAAGGAGGAACTGGGTTGAATTGACTGTGACAGAGGCTAGCAGGAAAGACAGTGGAACAGTAATGGGGTGAGTTTCTGGGAGTAATTCAGGAGACACAGCAGAAATTCATCCCAAGCTAAAAGAAGCATGGGAAAGGGAGGATGAGGCAACAATGGATGACATGGGAAATCAGGGTTAGCGTAAAAGCAAAAGAGAAATCAGATAACATGTCCAATGCCAGTGGGAAACCAGAGGATTTGGAAGCTTACAAATACTAATACAGGGCAACAAAATAAGAAATAGGAGGGAGAAGATTAAATATGAGGGTAAGCTAGCTAGTAATATTGAAGAAGACTGTAAGAGTTTCTTTAGATATTTAAAGGCAGAAGAGAGGCAGAAATGGACATTGGGACACAGAAAATGACGCTGGAGACAAAGTAATGGGGAACAAATAATGGCTGAGAAACTGAACAATTATTTCACCGCAGCTTTCTCAGTGAAAGACATGAATAGTGTCCCACAAATTCAAGATAGCATGGGGCAGAGCTTATTCGTAGAAGTTGCTCGAAAAACTAAATCGGTAAATAAACTGGACCAGATGGACGATATCGCAGAGTGCAAAGGGAGATAGCTGAAGAAAATATAGGGACATTTGTGGTGATCTTTCATGAATTTCTAGAATCAGGGAGAGTCTCAGAAGATGAGAAAGTTGATAATGTGGCATCCTCTTTAAAAAGGGAATAAGGCAAAAGGCAGAAAGTGACAGACCGATTAACCTAACGTCATTCATGTGTAAGATCCTGGAATCCATTGTGAAGGATGAGATTTCTGAATACTTGCAAGTGAAATGTAAAATTGGGTAAAGTCGATATGGTTTCAATAAGGGGACGTCATGCTGCATAAATCTGTAAGAGTTATTTGAGGATGTAACAAGCAAGTGAGACAAAGGAAAGCCAGTGGATATTATCCACCTGGACTTTAAGAAGGACTTTGCCAAGGTGCCACACAGGATTACAATAACGTCTCATTTTGTTAGAGGCAAGATACTAGTGTGTGCAGAAGCTTGGCTGTCTGGCAGCAAGTATAGAGGGGAGATAAAAGAGTTCTTCTCAGGATAGCAGCCGATGACAATTGCTGCCCCAAAGGGCTCAGTGTTGGGACCACAACATTTTATGTTGTACATTAACGATCGATATTAAGGAACGGAGGGCATTCTGGTTAGGCTTTTAGATGTCACAAAGGTAGGTAGAGGGACAGGTAGCATAGAGGAGTCACGCATGCTGCAGAAGGATTTGATAGAATAGGAGAGTGGGAAAAGAAGTGGCAGATGGAGTACATCTTGGGAAAGCATGAGGTGATGCACTTTGTGAGGAGGAAGAGAGGCATGGACTATTTCATAAATGAAAAGAAAATTCAGAAATCTGAAGTGCAAATAGAGGTGCGAGTTCTTGCACAGGAATGTCTCAAGTTAAACTTGCAGGTTGAGTGAATAGTTAGGAAGGTGGTTTATCTGCCGCACAGTGAGTTTAAAGCCTTCTATTCAGCAAAAGAGCTGAGTCAACTCTTACAAACAATAATATTTGTTTACTAAACACAGTCAGTGTTAGTACAATACAGTTTACTATAAACTAATGAAGAATACTGCAAACTGTCTTATGCTTTTACTTAACTTTGGCTGGTTGTGTACCACCACACCAGAACTTGGCCAGGCTCCACGTGGTGATGCCTTCTTATCCTTCCGATGGTCTTGGAGTTGTTTTCTTTCTGAGTGGTTATTCTCCTGTTACCGCACTCTGTGGGTTTTTGAGGTGATTCTTATCCTTCCAATTCTTCAAGACCTTGGGAGTGTATGGCGAATCGGCCAATGGAATGATTAGGTTCATTTACCCTGATCGATCAGACTCAACCAGGGGTTGGCACATTGATGGCCCAAGGGCGACATTGCAATGTCCCATTAAAGTCCATCTTCAGGAGGGTATTGCAGGGTCTGTACTGTAGCTGGCAGGATTGTTTGCAAACCGTCTGTGGGGAGCTGCAGCCTGTCTGGATTCTGCAGCTTCTGTGGATTAGCATAGACAGTTTACTCAAGGCTGGGATCCATTTGCCAGCATGCTTTAATCACTGTTCATTTTTGTAACTTCATGATAAGTTTATTAATGTCCATCATACGTTTTCATTGATTCAGGTAGCCTATCCGGTCAGAAAGACAAATACAATGATGGCATGTATTTTGAGAGGACTTGAATATTAAAGCAGGGATAGATTTCTGACTCTTTACAAGACCCTGATCGGGGCACATTTGGAGTATTTTGTGGGAGCATCAGTTTAGAGAAATCTAGACAGATACATGAATGGGCAGGTTTAGATAGAAGATCTGGATCGGTGCAGGCTTGGAGGGCTGAAGGGCCTGCTCCTATACTGGAATTTTCTTTGTTCTTCGTTCTTTATTATTCATTCTAAAAAATGCAATTTTTCAACTTACTGTATGCTACAATTTAATAACATAAAACATTTATTTGTTTGACAGTGCATATTCAATTATTGTAATTTCTAAATTAGAGTCATAGAGATGTACAGCATGGAAACAGACCGGTTTGGTCCAACCCGTCCATGCCGACCAGATATCCCAACCCAATCTAGTCCCACGTGACCTGACCCGGGCCATATCCCTCCAAACCCTTCCTATTCATATACCCATCCAGATGCCTTCTAAATGTTGCAATTGTACTAGCCGCCACCACTTGCTCTGGCAGCTCATTCCATACACATAACACCCTCTGCATGAAAAAGATTTCCCTTAGCTCTCTTTTATATCTTTCCCCTCTCACACTAAACATATGCCCTCTACTTCTGAACGGCCCCACACCAAGGAGAACACCTTGTCTGTTTACCCTATCCATGCCCTTCATGATTTTATAAACCTCAATACGGTCACCCCTCAGGCTCCGACTCTCCACTGAAAGCAGCCCTAGCCTATTCAAACTACATCGCAAATGCTCCAACCCTAGCAATATCCTTGTAAATCTTTTCTGAACCCTTTCAAGTTTCACAACTTCCTTCTGATATGAAGGAGACCGGAATTGCATGCAATATTCCAAAAGTGGCCTTACTAACATCCTGTAGACCCACAACATGACCTTTCAACTCCTGTACTCAATACTCTGATAAAAAAAGGAAAGCACACCAATCGTCTAATTCACTATCTTACCTATCTGCGACTCTACTTTCAAGGAACAATGAAACTGCACTCCAAGGTCTCTTTGTTCAGCAACACTCCGTAGGATCTCGCCATTAAGAGTATAAACCCTGCTAAGACTTGCTTTCCTAAAATGCAGTAACTCGCATTTATGTAAATTTAACACCATCTGCCACTTCTAAACCCATTGGTCAATCTGATCAAGATCCTGCTGCAATCCGAGGTAACCTTCTTCGCTGTCCACTACACCTCCAATTTTGGTGTCATCTGCAAACTTACTAACTGTACCTCTTATGCTCACATTTAAATCATGTACATAAAAAACGAAACGTAGTGGATTCAGCACTGATTCTTATGGTACTCCACTGGTCACAGGCCTCCAGTCTGAAAAACAACCCTCCACCACCACCCTCTGCCTTCTACCTTTGAGCCAGTTCTTCATCCAAATGGCTATTTCTCCCTGTGTTCCATGACATCTAAGCTGGCTAACCATTCTCCCACGGGGAATCTTGTCGAACATCTCATTGAAGTTGAAATTAAACACGCCGTCATTAATCCTCTTTGTTACTTCTGCAAAAATCTGAGTCATGTTAGTGAGACATGATTTTACACTCACAAAGCAATGTTGACTATCCCAAATGAGTCATTGCCTTTCCAAATACATGTATATACTGTCCCTCAGGGTTTCCTCCAAGAACCTGCTCACTACCGCTGTCAGGCTCACTGGTCTATAGTTCCTTGCCTTGTCCTTACCGCCCTTCTTAAACAGTGGCACCATATTCGCCAACCTCCAATCCTCTGGCACCTCACCTGTGACTATCGATGATACAAGTATCTCAGTAACAAGCCCAGCAATCATTTCCCTGGCTTCCCACAGAGTTCTAGAGTAAACCTGATCTGGTCCTGTGGATTTATCCAATTTAATGTGTTTCAAGACATCCAGCACATCCTCCTCTGTAATATTAACATTTTGAAGATATCACCAATTATTTCCCTACATTCAGTATCTTCCATGTCATTTTCCACAGTAAACATTGATGCAAAATGCTCATTTATTATGTCACCTAGCTGCTGCAGCTGCACACAAAGACCTCGTTACTGATCTTTGAGGGGACCCTATTCTCTCCCTATTTACTCTATTTTCATTAACGTCTTTGTAAAATCCTTTTGGATTCTCCATAATTTTATTTGCCAATGTTATCTCAGGTCCCCTTTTTGCCCTCCTGATTTCCCTCTTAAGTATATTCATACTGCCTTTGTACTCTTCTAAGGATTCACTCGATCTAGTCAGACAATGTTCTTTTTCTGTACAAAACAAAATGTGCACTTTACTTTTGTACCATAAAATGTTGTTACGTGTTTATATTTTCGTTCCATCAATATAGACTCAACTTAACTTTTTTCAGAGATGATGCAATGATTGTTCAATTGAATAATTGCAGTTCATGTTTCATCATTGCCCAATTCATAAACATGGCAAACACATGATTATTGTACAGGTCAGTAAACCTTCCACGTTGCAGTCATGACCGACATTAAAAATGGATTCCAAAAGGCTTCAATTCAGGCACCGTGCTACTGGACCTCATAGCTACCTGCGGCACTCAGTGAGAAACTGACCTGCTCCTGAATCTGTCCAGAGAGTTTCCAACCTGGGCCAGGACAATCATTCAAATATTCCTTCAAAGTAAATCATTTGGATTCCACATTGGGCAGGAGGAAACTAGCCAACAGAATATCACTGTCCTCAGTGTAGTTACAAATACTGTCTAAATCAGATACCAATGATTGACCAGGAACTCGGTCTTACAATGTCATCCCCAGTCAAATCCAGACCCAGAGAGCAGTTGTATGGACATGGAGTGTCAGAATCACATGGTGTTGCTTATGGTGCTGACACCTGGCATGTCCCCCATACTCCATACATCTGCTCCCTGGCCCAGACACTGGATGAAAATGTTCACAATTGAAAGTATATTGCAGCATCTTGTGTCGCTCAGTGAACCCTCTGAAATTATATCTAATAAATATACCTTCGCATTCACCAGTATCAAAATAAATCTGTACATGCCTGTGGATGGTCAGATATTAATACATGGGTCACCCAACAGAATGTGTCTGAAGAAACCAGGAGCTAACGGCAAATCAAAAATCAGTTTAATAATTGAACTTTTTGGATTTTGTCTGGTCTAGGTAACTGCACATATTGTGCTGACACTCAGGTGAATGTAACCATGCACACCATAACTGGAAGGCTTGGTCCAACGTCCCTCCCCAGCTTCCTGACCTCACACACCTCACTCCCTCACACACCTCACTCCCTCACACTTTCACCAACTGATGAGAATCCACAAACTGAGTGAAACTTGGAATATAGAACAGTACAGCACAGGAAGAGCCCTTCAGCTCTCAATGTTTTGTCAGCCTTTTATCTTAGTCTAATATCAGACTATCCTACATAACCTTCAATGTACTAACTTCCATGTGCCTATCCAAGGGTCTTCTTAATTATCTCGAATATATCTGACACTACTAGCATTACTGGCGGTGCACTCTGCCCCCACTACTCTCTGTGTAAAGAACATACCTCTGACATCCCCCCGAAACCTTCCTACAATCACCTTAAAATTACGCCCCTTGTTGAAAAGACTCTGGCTATCCAATCTTTGTCTCTCAACATCTTGTACACCTCTATCAAGTCAGCTGTCATTTTTCTTCGCTATAGGGAGAAATGTCCTAGCTCCCTCAAACTTTCTTCCGAAGACATGTCCTCCAGTCCTGGTCGCATCCTGGTAAATCTCCTCGGCACAATCTCTGAGGCTTCCATATGTTTCCTATCATGAGGCAACCAGAACTGAACACGATATCCCAAGTGTGGTTGAACCACAGCTTTATAGAGCTAAGCATGACCCTCGCCGCATTTAAACTCAATCCCCCTGATAATGAAAGCCAACAGACCATTACGTTCTTCACAGCCCTATCAACTTGGGTGGCAACTTTATGAGTTATATTGACATGAACCCCAAGATACCTCTGTTCCTCCACATTGCCAAGAATTCTGCCTATAAGCCTATATTCTACCTGCAAATGCAACCTTCCAAAATAAATAACTTCACACTTTTTAAGTGTGATCTCTATCTGCCACTTATCAGCCCTGCTCTGCATCCTGTCAAAGTCCTATTGCAAACTATCGTAGCCCTCCAGACTATGGACAACTCCATCAACCTTCATGTCATTGGCAAACTTACTAACCCACCATTCCACTTCCTCAGCAAAGTCATTTATAAAAATCACAAAGAGCACAGGTCCCAGAGCTGATTCCTGTGGAACACAATTGGTCACTGAGCTCCAGGTTGAATACTTTCCATTTGTTACCATTCTCTCCCTTCTATGAGCCAGCCACGCCTGCATCCAGACAGCCAAATTTCCCTTCTTCCCATGTCTCTTTACCTTCTAAATGAGTCTATAATGGGGAATCTTATCAAATGCCTTTCTAAAATTCTTGTTCACCACATCTACTGGTCTACCTTCATCAACGTGTTTTTTTTCACATCTTCGAAGAATTCAATAAGGTTTGTGAGGCATGACCTGCTCCTCAAAAATCTATGCTGACTATCTTTAATCAAACTATCATTTTCTAAGTAATTGTAAATCCTGTCTCTCAGAATTGTCTTCAATATTTAGCCCACCATTGGTGTAAGACTGACTGTTCTATCATTCCCAGGGTTATCCCTATTCTCTTCCCTGAACAAGAGAATAACATTTGCCACTCTCCAATCATCTGGCACTACTCCAGTGGACAGCGAGGATGCAAAGATAATCACCAAAGGCACGGCAATCTCTTCCATCATTTCCTGGAGTAACCTAGGCTACACCCCATCTGACACAGGGGATTTATCTATCCTTATGTTTGTACTTCAATCAGTCTGTACTACCCCTCAACTTGTCTACACCCTGCCCAAACGACTGATTGAATGCTTTCCATTTCAGTGTTATATACAGTGCTGCCTTCCTGAGCAAGTATAGTTCCCAAAGTCCTGTGAATCACGGAAGCAAAGAAAAAGGAATGCACCAATCCCTTCCTGATAAAGAGCTCATGCTAGAACCGTCGATTCTCCTGCTCCTGGGATACTGCCTGATCTGCTGTGCATTTCCAATACCACACGTTTCGACTCTGATCTCCATCAACTGCAGTCCTCAATTTCTCCATTACTGAGGGCTTTCCCCTCTGCACACTGAGGGGGGAATTAGCCATCAGAAACTCATTGCATGTGGAGCTGACTGCTCAGTTCTGGAAAGTTGCACTTGATGAATACATTTTTTGAAAAAATAAATTACAATTCACAAATATTGATTCAGTCCGAAAGTTACAATTTTGGTTCATGTTTTGGGCAGCCTGATAACAAATAGTGAATGATTGAGGAACTCCGATACACAGAATATTCCAGGTGTTATATTCCAGCTTACGTTAATACTGGCAGTATTATCAGACAGAATGATGTGATAATGGCATGAGTTGATATGTGGAGGTGAAATGTTTTTGGCATCACAGAGACGTGTTTGAGAGGGGTCATGGCTAACAACTCAATATTCTGTTGCACTGGAACTATATGCAGGACAGGAGAGGGTGTTAAAGAGGAGGTGGTGTTGTATTATTAATTAAGGAACAGTTACTGCAGTGAGGAAGAATGATACCTTGGACATATCTTCAAATGAGGCTTTGTGGAACGAGGTTAGGTCCAAACAATGACAGATATACTGCTGGGGATATTTCATAGAGCCCCAGAAAGATGGAAATGCAGGAGCAAATCTATAATCGATTCACTGAGGTGTGTTAAAACTAATTCACTGAGGTGTGAAGGAAAACAAGTCCGAAGATGTTACAGAGATAGGAAAGCAAGACATGACATGTTACAGAGATGGAAAATCAACGCGGGAGATGTTACAGAGATGGGAAAGCCAGGCTGGAGATGTTACAGAAAGAGAGGAAAGCAAGATTGGGGATGTTACAGAAAGAGAGGAAAGCAAGGTTGGAGATGTTACATAGAGAGAAAAGCAAGGATGGAGATATTGCAGAGATACGAAAGCAAGGCTGGGGATGTTACGGAGAGAGAGGAAAGAAAGGCTGGAGGTGCAACAGATGTAGAAATGAAAGGCTGGACATGTCACAGAGAGAGGATAGAAAGGATGGAAATATTACAGAGAGAGAGAAAAGCAAGGCTGGAGATGTTACACCGATAGGAAAGCTAGGCTGAAAATGTAACAGAGATAGGAAAGCAAGGTGGGGGATGTTACAGAGATAGGAAAGCAAGATTGGAGGTATTACAGAAATAGTGTGCCCTGCACATGCTAGAATGGGTTAGTGAGATAATTTTGAACTCATTCAAAGGATATAGGGAAAGGTGAAGCAACTGGAGTTTAGAGAGATAGGGAGGGGTGTAGGGGATGACGGAGTTTACACTGATAGATGGGGCTGTAGTATATGATATAAAGGTTGTAGTGATACGGAGGGTTACTGAGATAAAGATGGATGTAGCGGCTGGAGGAGATGACAGGGAAAGATACAGAGATACACGTAGATAGTTTAAAAATGGAATTGTGCAATGTCTTAATAGAGAAAATATTGTAGAAATCTGTGGAATAGACAAGGCACTTGGAGGAACTGAAGGAGTGAGACCTTGGACTGTCCAATCACAAGAGTTATAGAGTGAGTGTCATACAGTACAGAAGAGGCCATTCGATTGATAGTGACAAAAAAGTAAAAGCCCTGCAGACACTGGAAATCCTTCCTTCCTAACATCTGGGGGCTAGGGCTAAATGTGGGAGAGGCGTCCTACAGACTCCTCAAGCAACAATGTGACATAACGAAGCCTCACGTGTCAGATCAAACACAGAGACGAACCCTCCTGCTGACTCCCTTCCCTCAGCTGATGGATCAGTGTCCCTCTACAATGAACACTTGGAGGACGCACTGACAGAGTGAATGAGCTGCAGAATGTATACTGGGTGGGCTATTTCAAAATCACCACCAAGCGCGGCTCAGCAGCAGCATTCCTGATCGAGATGGTCGTGTCCAAAAGAACATAGCTGTGAGACTGGGTCTGCACAGGATGGGGAGGGAACGAGTGACAGGGAGAAACAGACTTGACCTCATCTTCACCACGGCTGCAGAGACATTGATCGATGATCATATTGGGCATAATGACTACCGCACACAGTATTTCTGGAGACAAAGACCCATTGTGAATAGTGTGTGTGTGTGTACATGCATGAGCGCACATATGAGAGATGGTATCACCATGCTAAATGGGACAGATTTCGAAGAGATCTAGAACTCTGCACTGGCCTGTGTGAGGTGACTTGGTAATTAGCAACAGCAGCAGAATAGTACTCCAGCACAATTTTCACTGTCACTGTCTGGCATATCGTCCACTTTACCCTGACCATCAGGCCAGGGGATAAAGTCTTGTTCAATGGAGAATACTGGAGGCCTGGCCAAGAGCAGCACGAGGTACACCTCACAATGAGGTGACGTTACCAATCAGGACTACTTACTCACCAAATAGCATAAACAGTCAGTGACAGACAGATCTAACCAACAAATCTGACCTAATCTCCACAATCCTGTCACATGCAATCAGGTTGAATGGTGGTGTCAAAAAAAACAACTCACTGGAGGAGGAGGATCTCCACATATCACCTTCCTCAATGATGGAAGAGCCAAACACAATAATAGAAAAGCTAAGGCTGAAACGACCACGACAATGTTCAGACAGAAATATCGATGGGATGATCTATTTTAGTCTCCTCCAGATGGCAGGCTTCAGATAATTCGATTCACTATGTGTGGTAATTCCAAACGGCTGGAGGGATGGGGAATGCAAAGGCTGTGGGCCCTCATAACATTCCATACAAGCTGTTCCTGCTGGCATACAGCACTGGCATCGACCTGTCAATGTGGGAAACAATCCGGGTGTGTCCTGTTCACACACAGACAAAACATCAGACAATCAATTACTGACCCATTGTTCTCATCTCTATCATTAATAAAGGGATGGAAGATGTCACCCACAGTGGGATCAAGCAGCACTTCCTCAGCACTAACCTGCTCAATGAGCTCAGTTTGGGCTCTCATCCCTTGGGCTCATTGAAGCCTTGGTTTAACGATGTACAACAAGAGACCCCGCAGTGAATTCTAGAGGTGAGGCAACAGTGACTGCACTTAACATCATCATAACTGCATTTGACCAAGTGTTGTATCCAGGATTAATGGCAAAACTGGAGCAAATGCGAATCAATGGTTGAAATTATACCTGGTACAAAGGAAGGTCGTTGGGGTTGGAAGAGAGCAGCCATCTCAGCTCCAGGACAGCTCCGCAGCAGTACACCTGTGTTGGTGTTTGAGTAAGCCTGCAGATCAGAAATGGAAAAGTAAGGCAGCATACTCTTACGGGATGATAGGGCTGCTCTCTCGTTAGACACAGACGACTGATGGTAGTTTAACTGGACAGTCATCATGCCTCAAGTAAAGGCGATGTTGAATAGGACAGCCCTTTTCAGTCACCACAGTCAGTACAGAATTGAACCCAAACTGTTGGCATTAATCTGCGTTACAAACTAGCCGTCCAAGTAATTAAGCTAAACAAGCCCTCACTCAGCTCCTTGTGGTAGATATTATAATATTATTCCATTCAGATATGTTGTTAAACACATCTGGAGCAGGTGTAACTAGAAACAAGCTTCCTAGCGCAGAGAGAGGGACAGCATCAGTGAGCTACAAGAGTGATCTCTGCCCTAGGCCCAATAATTTCCAGTTGCTTCATAAATGACTGTAAAATCACAAATGGGGATGTTTGCCAATGATTGGACAGTGTTCAACACCATTCGTGATTTACTCAGATACTGAAGCAGACCGTGTCCAAATGTACCAGGACCTGGAAATATGCAGGTGTATGCTTAACAGTGACAATACCATTTCCATTACATGTGTGCCAGACAACGATTACCTCTAATAATGGAAAATTGAATCACATCCTCTAACGTTCTTTGCCATCACCATCACTGAACACATACCAAGCAATATCGGGGGGATTACCGTTAACATGAACTGGACTGACCATATGATTTCATCACCCATTCGTATGAAGGGCTTATGCTAAAACATTGACTTCTCCTGTACCTCAGATGCTGCCTGACCTGTTTTGATTTTCCAGCGCCACGTTTTGACGCACATAACTTCATTGGCTACAATATGCCAGGGGCGAGAAATTCTGCAGGAATAACTCACCTCAAAATTTCCGAAGGCCTGTCACCTATTGCAAAGACACATGTTGAATGTGTGTGTGATTAAATACTGCCATTTACCTGTGTGAGTGCTGCTTCAGCCCTCATCCACTGACGATCAGTAGCAGCAATGCCTGCCAACTACTCAGTGCTCTGCAGAAATTTACCAAGGCTCCTTACAACGTACCTCTGAAACCCCCGACCATCGAGAAGGACAAGGGAAGCAGATACACGGGACCCCCACCATGTTCGCGTTCTGTTCCAAGCCATCTACCATCCTGATTGGGAAGTATATTGCCGTTCCTTCAGTGTCACTGTTTTAAGTTCCCTATCTATCAATAAATGCCGTACAAATCACATTTCATGAATAAATTAACATAAAAAATTGTCTCGACCTGTTCAATACTGGTTACTGTGTTTTGGGTTTTGTGAGCTCAGGCTACTTGGTCTACGCAATACCTTGCATGTTGTGAACAGCTGAAGGGATAAGCTGTTTGAAATAATCTGTCAGTCTCTCAGAGGCATGGCCGACATACCGAGCATCACACAGACACTGGCATTCTCATCCGACGTTACTGAGCTCTGAGATAGACAGAAGCAACTGAAAACGTACTCATATCTGACTGGAACGTCTTTAAACACAGAGTGATATTGTTGCCACGAAAATTACTATGAGTGAATATTAGCAGGGAGAAAGTGAGGACTGCAGATGCTGGAGATCAGAGTCAAAAATTGTGATTCTGAAAAAAAACTCAGACGTTCAGGCAGCATCTGATGAGCAGGAGAATCGACTATTAGTTAACAATATTAATAAAAGGGAAAGTAATTATATTTTCAAAGTCCTTGTACTTAATTATACTTTGTTCTTGGGTGTGGCAATGAGACTCATCATTTCAATGCTGCTTACTGTGAGTTTTCATCATATTGTTGTTATAACAGTGTACTGAATAAATGGGTGGATTTTGTGCTTGTTGGACAAACTATAAATTGGTATTATGAAAGTATATCGGACCTTTAGTAAAGAGACTTTGCTGTAAATGGTTAGAACAATGCTGCAAACATTTACACAGAGATTTCCAGCTCAGGTCACACACAAGGTTGTTGGGCTGGGATCACGCTGGCCATCAATGGAGCTGCACAATTCTGTTTAGACACTGACATTGTGGGGCTAGCATACACTGGATATGGTTTATGAGGGATTCAATGTAAGATGCCATGTGCTGCAGGAGCCCATCACCTTTATAACACATTCATTCAGAATCGGGTCCAAGGTGCAGAATTACAGAGTTTAGGTGGCACGCAAGAAGAGATATACTTGCAAGATATGGCTGTTATCGTGGTCATTGTTATAAATATTGAACTGCATCTGGACCAGCGCCATGTGCTAGTCCATTGACCAGTCTGAACCACACACATCTCCCTGTTGTTTAGGTGTACCTCTAACCAGTCTATTCTGAGGGAGTGTGTGAGCAACTGCCTAGCTCCAGTTTGGAATCTCTTTGTCAGATTTTGGAGATGGCCAGTGTTTTGGAGGTCCTGGTGAGACCCAATAAAACTGTATCTGATTTCAGGCTTTTCATCAAAGACATTTCAACAGCTTTGCTGCCTGCAAGATGGTGTGTTCACTGATCTGTATATGAATCGGCTGTTTACGATAGTTACTGAATTGTGTAATAGTTAGGTGTGCGCTCTAGTAATTCAATTATTGTTCATTTCAATTGTTTTCACCTGAAAAAGAATGATGGTTGGTTTATTTTAAAATATGTAAGAAATAAGGTGATATTAACACTTCATTACAGAAAATGTGAAAGAGACCAGGTATATATTTCCCATGGACTAATCAAGCAACAGTCAGATAATGTCTTTAAATCAGGATTCTGTGAACAGGACTATGTCCCAGGCAACATCACCAACCTTTCTGGGAGGTTCTGTCCTACTGACAGGACACAGCCAGGCAAAGGGGGATAGCTCATTGATATATAGTCAATATAGGGTGGCGTGGTGGCTCAGTGATTAGCACTGCTGCCTCACAGCATCAGGGTCCCAGGATCGATTCCAGCCTGGTTGAGCTGAAGGGCCTGTTCCCATCCTGAAAGGGATCAAATCTAATGATAGTGCTGGATCCTGTGGCTGCTCGCCTGCTCTGCAGCAGGTTATGGTGGAATCAATAAAAGGAAAACATATAATTGATCACATCATGACCGATCTGCCTGCTGCAGATACACCTCTCCATTTCAAATATCAGTAAGAATGGTCACTGCACAATGGGGAGCAATGGGTACCTTCAAACTTGGCAGACCCTCCTCACCATGATATGTAGCCCCTTGAGGACTGAATGGGACAGAATTTAAACAGATTGAATAATTAATGATGATGCAGCCATGTAGTGCAGAGGGCATCAGAGCAGAATCATACTCCGTAAAGCGCATACAGTATGCAACTTCACGGCCCAACATACCTTTAACGGTCACGGCCCGACATACCTCCCACTGTACAGTAACCACCACGTCCGGACATACCTCCCACTGTACAGCAACCATCAAGGCCCGACATATCTCCCAATGTACAGTAACCCTCACACCCCGACATACCTCCCACTGTACAGTAACCATCACACCCCGACATACCTCCCACTGTACAGTAACCATCACGGTCCGACATACCTCCCAATGTACAGTAACCATCACGGTCCGACATCCCTCCCACTGGACAGTAACCATCACGGCCCGACATACCTCCCACTGCACAGTAACCATCACGGCCCGACATACCTCCAACTGTACAGTAACCATAACAGCTCGACATACCTCCCACTGTACAGTAACCGTCATGGCCCGACATACCTCCCACTGTACAGTAACCGTCACGGCCTGACATACCTCCCACTTTACAGTAACCGTCACGGCGTGACATACCTCCCACTTTACAGTAACCATCACGGCCCGACATACCTCCCACTGTACAGTAACCATCACACCCCGACATACCTCCCACTGTACTGTAACCATCACGGCAGGACAAACCTCCCACTGAACAGTAACCGTCACGCCCTGACATACCTCTCACTGTACAGTAACCATCACAGCTCGACATACCTCCCACTGTCCAGTTACCATCACCGACCGACACACCTCCAACTGTCAGCTGCAGACTTGGACAGAGAAAATACAGATGTAACTTTATCTGGGCAGTTGCGATGTGATGTGTTTTAGAAGGTCTAATGCAGGAGAGAAGTATAAAGTGGATGGGAAAACTATTGGCTGCATCAACATGCGAAGGGATCTAGGTGTACAGTTCGACAGTTCCCTGAAAGTGGTAACACGGGTGGATAGGGTGACCAAAACGACTGATGACAAACTTGCAGACAGGCATCAGAGCATGCAGTATGAAAGTTAGCAGGTCATATTGCAGCTGTAGAGAAACTTAGTTCGGGCACATTTAGAATATCGTGTACAGTACTGGTTTCCACACCAGCAGAACGATGTTGAAGTGTTGGAGAGGGTATGGAAACGTTTTACCAGCGTGTTGTCTGGTTTGGAGTGTATTAGCCAGAAGGAGAAATTGAACACACATGGTTCGTGTGCACCTGGGCATCATTGGCTATGGGGCTACCTGATAAATATTTACAAAATTATCAGAGGTATAGATAGAAGGACAGTTTTTTTTTCCCACCAGAGTAGAAATATCAATTACTCAGGACCGTAGGTTTTCGGTAAAAAGGAGAAAGTTCAGAAGATGTGATAGGTATTTTGGGTTTTTTTTGCTGATCCTGACAGAATGTGAAAGTGCCTGGAATGCACGGATAGAGGGGAAGAAGCCATTAAAGCAAGGTTTAAGAGGGATCTTGGCACAAGTATGAGTAAGTACGGAATAGAATGACATTGAAGCTATCGGAGCAAAATCTTTTGTTTTAACCTTAGAAGGGCATCATGTGTCAGTGCGGGCCTGCTGGGCTGAAGGGCCTGTTCTGAGTTGGACCGTTCTTTATGTCAAGATTTGAGCCCGGGGGTGGCGAGATGCTCACTGAATAATTACTGATACCCAAGAGCCATATTATTGTGGATCCTTCCTCTCATCAACTGGTAGCTTCATATCCTTCCCCACTGTGGGGAATCTCAATATTGTGAATTTGACATGAATGTCTGATCTGGTACCTGGTGACGGCATCTTGAGCCTCGCTCCTGCGTCATTCTATCTTGGACACCAACGTCTGGGGGAAACTGCACTGACAGAAGCTGCATGTACTCCACACCCACCAATGCTTGCATCTGACACATGCCAGCCTCACTATGCCAGCCCAGCACATCTCTGACCCACAGACACCACGCTTCTGTACTTCAATGCTGCAGCTCAGGTCACGTTGACAGCTCACATTGCAATGCTGGTGCAAGGACACTGTGCTCAGGGACACACACCCAGTTCATGGACTGTCCCCCTGGGCTGCCCACTCCGTGTTTGTACACACTCACTTTGAACTAACTTCAATGCTCACAAAATTATTGCCTTGCCTTACCCTGCCTTTAGCAGCGTTTCCCCTCAACCAGAGCGACCAGGCTCACCTGCCTTCTGTATTGTCTTGGTGTTTAGCAGAGACACAAACCAGGAAGCTTGATATCATTGTCCACAGTCAGTCACTGTGCCCAGCACAGGGAGTCAGGGGGAGTCTCAGATCCCAGTTCGGGAGCATGGACACGGTCTGTCAGCCTCTCATGGTTGTTGGGGTCAGGAACCTTCCCCTGTGAGGGGGTGAGGAGATGAATGTTAGGCTGCCCCATATCCCTCTTAGCTCTTTGTGCCCGAGTGTGGGATAGTTCCTTCCGGAATGTGAGAATTACCAAGGAGGATTAGGGAAATGGAAGTGGTTGGTACATCTGTTAGTGCTGGGACAGTTGGGGGAAAGGTGTCGAGGTGTTCTGAGTGAGGGAGTTGGCAGCACAGACACCAGGCAGAGTTGGGCAGAGGGGCAGAGAAGAGATTAGAGAGAGACTGAGAGAAGGTGCTGCATTCACTGAGGTTGGGAGAAGTGGAGATGATGCCACTTACCCTGGTAGAGGGGAAAAGGTCACTGACCTCCTTCCTACACTGCTGGGCATTCACCCAGAAGGCTGGAATCACACTGACCCAGGGGTCAGCCTCGGACCAAGCTGGAAGGTTCTGGTGTCATAGCTTCCCCTGCCAGCCCTGGAGGAAGATAATGTCCCTCTCATGCATCATGTCATACACCAGGACCAGGGGCTTGTCCACAATGGGGAGCCCCAGTTTTACCCCCTCTGCCATGTCCAGGCCATTATCGGAATCACAATTCAAGAGTAAAATGACTTTTTAAAGATGGCTCCAGGAAACAGTGAGGCCGGTGCATTCTGGGATATCCAGTCAGAGGGCAGCTTTTATGACGAAGGGGAGAAATCATCATGTTAGTATCAGATGAGAGGAAGACCACGCGGGCAGGGAGAGTAGTTAATGAGGCAGATTGGGGATCGCATCATGAGAAAATGCACTTCACCTGGTGGAGAGTAACCCTCCATGAAACCAGATTAAAATGATACTTGACCATATCATAAGATGGTTTAGGCCTCTGTTTGTCTGAACCAAAACAGGAATGAAATTTGGGAGCAACAAACTTGGAGTGGAGAATTATACAGGAGATTAAAATTCTCAAAAAGGGGTAACACAATGTTCCAGACTGTTAAAAGGAGCCGGGGAAAATCCCCTGCCTTATATTTACCTACATTATCCAATCCTCACTGGATGCAGCAATGATGCCGGAGGACAGGAAAATGGCTAATACCGCAACTTTGTTTACTGTGGAGCAAGGGACTGAGTGAATAGGTCGAGGCTGGAACTCTGAGAATGAATAAACGGTCACTGAGTCACAGGGACTCCAGGACAGTTGGTCTGGATTTGGTCAAGAAAGATCGTGTGTAATTAATCTGACTGTTGTTCTGAGGCACTAACCTGTAACTGCATGTGAATTACTTGGATTTGACGAGAGATCCCATGGCAGACTGTTTAAAAACAGAAACTATGGGGTCCAGGTGAATGAAGCAAACAACCCAGAGAAGTGTAAGGCAAGGCATTTAGGGACATCAGCAATAGAGGGGAATGTGCAATAAATGAGAACGTGGTCAGTGTGGACAGATAAGTGAAGGTAGCTGGAAACACCAAAAATCTCGTTAATGGAGCAAATGGCATCATTTCGTCTGGAAGCCAAAGGGCAGAATTTCACTGCAGGAAGCTTATGCAGGAATTGTATAAAGAATGAGTTCAGTCAGAGCTTGGGGACTGTGTGCAGTTCTGGTCACCCCATCACATGGAAGGATGGGATTGTACTGGAGAGGGTACAGAGGAGATTCTTCCACCTGTGACAGTGGAAGTGCAGTTATGAGTAAACATTGGAACGGAGGGTGCTGATAGGAGATTAGATTGGGGTGCACATATTGTCAGGTGCCTGGGTAGAAAGGGAGAGAATACATTGCTCCTGTTGGAGAGCTCAGTTATCAGTGGCAATTATTTAATGTAATTGGTTGAAATATTAGACAAGTGATGAGGGAAGTTGTTATTTAACGCAGTTTATGGTCGGGATCTGGGAGTCACACATGGAAGTGGCGTAGAGGCTGAAACTCTCAAACCATTTTAAAAAGGTGCCGGGATCTGCACCTGAAGTCCTACACTGTCCGGGGAGAAAGATCTAGGGCTTTAAAAAACAACATTACATCTTGTCCAATGCAGACAGTGGACAGAGTGATCTCCTCTATACTGTGCTATTTTCTGAAGTTTGCAAAGGTTACCAATATCTGATAGGATTAATACGCAGGGATAAGGGGTGAGGGCAGGGAGGAGCAGTGTGTGAATTGATTAGATTAGATTAGATTAGATTCCTTACAGTGTGGAAACAGGCCCTTCGGCCCAACAAGTCCACACCGCCCCGCCGAAGCGTAACCCACCCATACCCCTACATCTACATCTACCCCTTACCTAACACTACGGGCAATTTAGTATGGCCAATTCACCTGACCTGCACATCTTTGGACTGTGGGAGGAAACCGGAGCACCCGGAGAAAACCCACGCAGACACGGGGAGAATGTGCAAACTCCACACAGTCAGTCGCCTGAGGCGGGAATTGAACCCGGATCTCTGGCGCTGTGAGGCAGCAGTGCTAACCACTGTGCCACCGTGCCGCCCAATCACAATAATACTGTGCATAATACTTTATGCACAATGCTACTTCACTGTGTTGTCCTGTTTATCCTTCCTGTAGAAATGGGGAAAATATTTGATTATCCAGGTCTGTCTTGGTCACACTGCAGCCACATCTCCATAATCCCAGCTCAATCTGACCTGGTTCACACTATTTAACGGTACCATTTCACTGGCCTTGTTCAAAATTTCCCAGCTTTATTCTTGCCCCATTGAAGGCTGCTCTCAATCAACTAATGTTTCTCAGTCACAATTATTGTATGTCATTCTCTCCATCATCCTGAACTTTACAATAAAATGATCGCTGTGCCCCAAAACCATCCCCTACCGACACTGGATCCACTTGCCCCACCTCTTTCCCAAGGATCAGGTCCAATAGTACATACTCCTGCAGTCAGCTGTCCTCCATGTAATCCAGAACACTTCCCCCTCGTGACCTTTCACCACCAGTATCCCTATCTATATTTGGAAACATTACGTTTCTCAGTATAACCGATCTGTTGTATTGTCATCGCTCTCAAATGACCCCGCATATTTATTCTCTCCATCATTTCTTTGGTTGCTGGCCGACAGACTGTACCTCACAGTGTAAGTGGACACTTTTTGTTCTGTAGCTCCAGCCAAATTCATTCTTCCTTGGACGGATCCTCTTTCTCTTGGACCCCTTAACTAACGCTAATCAAAACAAATACTTCTACCTTCATCTTTTCCCTTCCCTTCTATCATTTCGGAATCCCTTATACCCAGCACTATTTAACACCCAGTCCTGCCATTCCTTGAGCCAGCTCTCGATAATCAGTACATCAGATTTCCACACAAATCTGCATCTGGAACTCCCCACACTGAGTATTCACGTCCATGCAGAGTACCTCAGATTAAGGCTTTCTTTCTTACTCCATCTTCCACTGATAAACTTGTTGTTGTAAATTAGTACCAACTGTATCTCACATTATTTTGAGAATTCTGGTAGTCTGCTCTTCTATTCCATTTTGGATACTAAGCACACGCCAAGTTGTTTTCAATCCCTCCCAAACACCCCGTAAGAAATTCAGTCCCAGCTCTGTCATGTTAGCCCATCCAGCTTGTACAGCTGCTGCCTTCCCCAGAACCAGTCCCAATGTCCCAGAAATCGGAAGCCCCTCTTGCTGAATCATCGTTCCAGTCTCACTCTCATCTACCTAAAACCACGAGTCCTGTTCTCACTTGGACACGGCACTTGGAGTATTCCAGGGATTGCTGCATTTGCGGACCGGCTTGCTAACCATCCACCTTGCTCCCTAAATTCTGACTCCCAGACGACTTCGCCCTCCCTACCCAGGTCATTCCAACCAACATCAACATGACCTTTGACTGCTCACTGTCCCCCAGACGAATGTCCTGCAGACACAGTGACATTCTTAACCCCACTATCCTGGAATTACAGACACACTGACACCTTCTTCATTTTCATTTCTCCCCTGTGACTATTGCTCCTCCTTCCTTCTCCCTCCCCTCCTGTACATTCAGGCTGCTTGTGGTGCCACAGACGTGACTCTGACTGCCCGCCCTTGAGCAGCCTACAACGTAATCAGCTTCCAATCTGGGGAACTGAATTGGGAGGGAGATACCAGGATTTTCTTGTATTCCCTCATTGTTTCTCTCTGGTTGCCTCATCCCCCAGACCCTTCCTTCTTCCCGGCTGTCATGTCTGCAGGGTAATCGGCTGTGTGTGTGTGCTATCCACCTAACTCTCAGCATCACAGATGTCCCATAGAGTCTCTAGTCACTGTCTGAACTCCATGATCAAGTGCCCATCTAGGACACAAGCAGGGGCTATGACTTCCCAATGTAACAGAACACATTTTCCATCTGACAAACATGTCTTGCCATGTCTTAAAATGCAACATGTCTGGAGTAACTTAATTAATTACTGAGAATGAAGTTAGCATTCGGGAAATAACAATATGGTTAAGTCTCTTATTCAACTGGGCTTACTGAGGTTAATTTATTATATTGGCTCACAATTTCACTTCTCCCTCTTATTTCTGTGTTCAACCCTTATTTCAGAAGTTGAAAAAAAATTGCTAACTTATAGCAATTAACTGACAGTCGCTAATAGCGGTGTATTTATCATCAATGAAATTACAGCCTTTTCTGTGATGGCTCTTGCACTTCTTTCAAACTCAGTGCAGGCAGGTCCCAGCAGCAGAAGTTATCTCTGTGACTCTCAGGGACTTGTAATCCTCCAGCTCCCACTCCACTCTGCTCCTTCACAGTGTCACCGTCTCTGTGACTCCCAGGGACGTGTAATCCTCCAGCTCCCACTCCACTTTGCTCCCTCACAGGGTCACCGTCTCTGTGACTCCCATGCATGATTAGGCCTCGATCCTCAGTGTTGATTTATATCCTCCCACTTTGCTGCCTCTGCAACTCCCAGTTGTGAGTTAGCCTCATGCTCCTGCTCCAAGTTGCTCCCTCACATGGTCATTCCCTCTGTGACTCGGTGTTGATTTCGAGCCTCCTGCTCTGCTGTTTCTCCAACTCCAAGTCCCAGTCGGCCTCGATCATCGCTGCTGATTAAAATTCTCCCGCTCTGTGCTGCTCTCTCTCTCAGGTTCCCTCCCTTTGTGACTGCCAGGTAATGATAGGCCTCAAGCCTCAGCTGAAATTTATAACATTCCATTCCATATTGCTCTCTTATCCGATCACCGTTGTGCCTGAAAAAAACATTAGAAAAGGCAGGACTAGACAAAGCAGAGAGTGTTACAGTGATTGAGCGCGCTCTATGGGATGGAATAGGTATTCGGGGGAGCTAGGCAAACCTGCATCAACTCAAGAACGTTACTGGAAGATACAGTGGGAGTTGCAGACATTGAAGAACGCAAGGGAAAAAAGAGAGACGGTGGCTTGTGCATGACCGAGCTTTGTAGAGTCTAAATGCATTTTTCTGAGCTGCTTACAGAGATGTGTAGACTTCAACAAATGCAAATTGAGAGCCAGCAAATTTTGTCTGGGCCTGGAGACATGGATGGAGACTTGCAATAACTGGGGGGAATATAAACCTTTGGGGCACTGGTGGTTTTCAAGGACCCCTAGGACTTGAGGAGTTGCAGAGATTGGGAGCATTCCAAATAGTAGGATTGTAGGAGCTGGAAGTCCTGAGATGGATAGGGAGGAAGAAAAGTGCCACTTTAGCACACGCAATCATTGTAATTAGAGATTTAGGAAGGGAACCTGTGCTATCATTGATTGCAGTTATATAGAGAGTAACAGAAACTGAAGGGGTTACAAATTTAAAATGGGAGAGATTTTGGATGATCAGAAGATTAAACAAGAATAAAGTAATTTTAGTGATCTCTAGCACAGATGGGAATGGAGGAGGTGAGATATGGTGAGGAACTGTCAGATTCATATGGCGGGGAGGATGTGAGATAAAAAAGGGAGAGGTGCATTATCTGTTTGCAGTTACAGAAATGAGGAGTGTTGGAGCGCCTGCTGGAGACTACACAGATAACAACAGTTCCAACCGCTGGTGCAGTGGCTGAGGAAGGCAGCTCACCACCACCTTCTCAGGGACAACTCCATATCACCAATAAATGCTGGCTCAGCCAACAAAGCTCATCTTCATGAATAAATGAAGGAAGGAATAAAAGATCTACAAGTAGCACTGAGATCACTCAGGAAGGCCCTTTCAACAGCACTTCATAAACCCGGAACCACTATACCCTGGAAAGAGAGGAACTCCAAGTGCACGGGAACACCAACATTTCCAAGGTACCCTCCAAACCATGCTCCATCCTCCCAGCACTGTGTCTGTCCCTACACCCAAAGGACTGCAATGGGTCAGGAAGGCAGCTCCCCACCACCTTCTCCAGGGAATTACAGATGGGAAGGTAATAGGGAAACTCTACTGTTTACAGCTAGACAGAAAAATAAATCCAGCAATGGGTGTGAAATGACATTTCCTTTTCAGAACAACATGCTGAACATGGATAGAGGATTTGTCTGATTGGAACAAGGAAGAGAGTGTGAAAAAAGGGGTCTTTTTCACGATGGGAACTGGTGATGAGGGAGCTCCACGGGGTCAGTTTTGGGACTACACTCAACACGTTATTCATTAAAACTCTGAAAACAAAGGATGTGAAGGGGTACGAGAAATGGGTTTCCAAGAAAGATCTCAGGGATGAAATTTGTGTCATATGAGGAGCAGGTGAAGTCTCTCGGTCTGCACTTGATGAAGTTTCCGAGGCGGCGGCAGAATCTCATTCAAACGTACAGAATACTGAGGGGCCTGGATGGAGTGGATGTGGGCAAGTTGTTTCCACGAGGAGGAGAAACCAGAGGCCAAGGGCACAGCTTCAGAGTGAAGGGACGACGCTTTAGAATAGAGATGTGGCGGAATTTATTCAGCCAGAGGGTAATGGATCTGTGGAACTCACTGCCTCATGGGGCTGTGGATGCGAAGTGATTCAGTGTATCTTACTCAGAGATAAGCAGGTTCTGGATGAATAAGGAAAGCAAGGGTTACAGGGAGTGAGAGAGTGGGGTTGAGAAACAATTCATACACAATCGAATAGTGGAATAGACCTGATGGACCGAATGGCCTCATTTTACCCCTATACATGATGGTCTTATGGACTGCGCTTATTCCATAATTTTCTAAGTGTGTAGTTCGTATTTCTGGCATATCGTTTAACATACATCCCAGCACTTTCGTGATTATTGCTGTCAGCTCTTGGTTTCAGATCAACTGCAGAAAGCTACGCTTTGGCGTAACTTGGGAATGCTAGTGTATAAATCTCAGAAAGGTGGTATAAAGGGCCAGCATGACATAGAGAATGTAAATGGAATGCTGACATTGATTTTAAAGGGAATGGAGAATAAAAATAGGGAAGGCTTGTAATAAATATAGAGAACTCCAGTCAGCCCACACTGAGAATACAGTGAACAGGTTTGGTCCCCTATCTGGAGGGAAAATGCCCTTGCATTGGAAGCAGCCCATAGAAGGTTCACCAGGCTGGTCTTCAAAATGGAGGGATATTGATGAGAAGAGATGGAGAGGTTGAACTTGCAGTCGTTAAAATTTAGAAAATGAGGCAAATTTATTGATACACCAAAGAGTCTTGTGTTATTACAGATTCGATACTGAGACATTGTTTCACTGTGCAAGGATCTGTGACCGGTGATGAAGGGGAATATAGTTACCAGACAAGCTAAGAAAGAAAAGCTGGGCTGTAGGGACTGGAGGATGTTACAGAGTTCGGTGGTTTGAGATCACTGTTGGTGGTTAGAGATCAGGTGGTTGTCGGGCTGAAAGATGTCAAGTGGAGTTACAGGATTATCAATTCTGAATAATTTACAGAGATCGGGAGGAATATAGGGACTAGAGATTACACAGTAGTAGTTGGAGCTACAGAAAAGTTTAGAGAAAGGGAGGGTCATAGACACTGGAGAGGAGACAGATGGGGTGGTATTTGGAGCTACAGGAGTTTATAGAGACTGGGAGGATTGTTGGTGCTGGGAATTACACTGACATGGACAAGAGTGGAGGGGAGGGTTGAAGGGGCTGGATCAGTTCAAACAGCCAGGGAGAAGTGTTGGGATTAGAGGAGCCAGAGATACTGAGGATTGTAGAGGTGCAGGAGTTCAGAGAGCTAGTGAGGGCTGTGAAGGCAGATCTGCAGCATTCCCATCAGTTACACAGAGATGTGGAATGCTGTTCTGGAGGGGGTTACAAAAATCGAGAGGGTTGCAGATACTGCAAGATATTACAAAGACAGTGAGCTGTAGTATTTGAGGAGGTTACAGCGACAGGATGCGTTGAGGAGTTGGAGGCTGCTACAGGTGTTAAACATGTTGCAAGGGATCAAAACCTTACATCGATCGGGGGATTGGAAACTCTGTAGATAAAGAATGAGAATTGCAGTAACTGAAGAATATCACAGACATGGGAGTAACACATGAGTTAGAGGAGTTATTACATGAGATGGGCTGTATTCAATGGAGTCAGAGAAGATACAGGGAGATCTGAAGGGACTAGAGGTGATCAAGAGGGCAGTGAGGTTTCTCACTGTCGGATTGTGTCAGTTTACGCAGACAGGGGCTATTTTATGGAATTGTGCTGTTTACAGAGATTAAGAGAGTTGTATAGAATTGAGGAAAGAACAGAGATATGGAAGGCTGTAGTTAATGAAGACTTTTGTTGATGTCAGATGCTGAGGTTCTGGAAAGTATATGGACTGGCAAGCTGTACAATATGTCAGAGTTTACAGAGAAAGGAACAGCAATAGATCCTGGAAACACAAACAAAGATAAGGAGTATTGCAGACAATGGAGGAGGTTTCTGCTTTTGGGATGGTTGTAGGGGAGTGTAACGTTTACAAAGATAGAGGTGTAGGAGCTGGAGAAGGTTATGGAGATGATTAGATTGGTGGGGAGACCGGAGGAGCTTACATTGACAGGGCTGGTGATAGCGGCGGGAGAATGTTACACAGATAGTAAGTCTTGTAGAAACTGATCGGGAGAGTCACAAGCATTGGAGCTGGTTCCACAGATCGGGGGTTTTACAGGGTCCTGAGAGGATTACGCAGATAGGGAGGTTTGTAGGATGTCCACATTTTCAGAGTGTTTCAGGAATGGAAAAGTTTACCCAGTTAAGGAGGGAAATTGGAGCTGTGGGAGTTCACAGAGACTCGGAGGTTTGAAGGGGTTAGGGCTGATTATGGATAGAGGGATATATTTAGGTACAGTAAAATGGAACGCAGAAGGAGAGTTTAGATTCGATTCCCTACAGCATGGGAACAGGTACTTCGGCACAACATGTCCACACCAACTCTCCAAAGAGTAATTCACTCAGACCCACTTTTCTCCGACAATGCACCTAACACTATGGACAATTTAGCATGGCCAATTCTCCTGACCTGCACATCTTTGGTCTGTGGGAGGAAACTGGAACATCTGGAGAAAATCCACGCAGACACAGGGAGAAGGTGCAAACTTACACAGACAGACAGTCACCTCACGCTGGAATCGAACATTGGTCCCTGGCACTGTGAGGCACCATTGCTCACCACAGAGCCACCGTGCTGCTCCAAATTGCAGAATTACACAAAGAGAATGTTTGTGGTGCTGGGAGGACTGTAGGGAGTGGACGAGCAAACAGAGATGTGGAGTGCTGCTGTGGCTTGAAAAGGGTCTGGAGGTGTTCATATCGGTAAGGAGGTCGGTAGGGTTGGGAAAAGTTTACTGTGGTCGTGTGGTGCTATAGGCCAGGAGGCAGGAGTTTGATCTGACCTGCAGAACGTTACAGTGATATCATGTGTTCTTGGGGCTTGAGGAAGGTCCACAGGTGTGTATTTTGTTCCAGGCTGGAGGATTTTACAGAGACGGGGGCACTGTAAGTATTGTGCAAAACTACAGAAATAGGAATTATTATACTGAGTGCAGGATGAGATTATTGAGATTGAGCATGTTATCGACATTGGAGCAATTTACATACAGGGAGAGTCATCAGCATCGGAGTAGGTTTCAAATATACAGCAGGAATATGGGAGGGGTGGAGTTTACAGAAATGGGAAAATTTCTGGGAATTACAAGAATTCAAGACATTGGCTCAAACAAGTTAGACCGAAAGGCATGTTTCCTTGCTGTATGACTCTATCACATGACAAGAGATAGCGTGAGGAAGGAATATAGAACAGAAAGATCCCAGGTTTCAATACCATCTCCTTAAGGGAGGCCTGCTTTCCCCTCTGTTGTACTGATCCTCACTAAGACAGCACAGGCCTGAATTGATAACTGTCAACTTACTGTATTGACATAGGAACGCTCAATACAGTAGAGATGTAAATTAACAAGAGGTGGGGTTTTAGGCTGAGACCATCATGCTCTGTGTTTACCCTTCAACACTGTATCTGTGTCATGTCTTCTGGACCAAAGTTCGATTCCTTAAATACACTCTGCTCTGTTCACTGTGAGTGATCTTGGCTCGCTGCAGGATTTACTGAAGGCTCCAGATCTCACTCTACATCACTCTGGCTGACCAACTGTCTTCAGTGTGGTGATGGACGAGACAGGAAATGGGAATTCCGCTGAGTCAAGAGCATCCTGAGTATCTACAGGAGATGGAGAATCAGACAGAATGGGAAATTAGACTGATGCAGTGAGGGTTACAAATGGAGAATGGCAATTAGTCCCACAGAGATCTGGAAAACCCCAGTCTCCATCCCTGGTCTGTGTTGCCTCATTTCCCTGGAGTGGATAATTCTGTTGGCTCAGAATCTGGATTAGGTGCAAAAGGTGCAGTCACTGGCATCAATCAAACCCTCACAGTGACAGATACCACATGGAGTGAGACTGTGTGATATCACCAGAGTGCACGAAGTTATCAGGATCAACTCACGGTCAGGAAGAAGGTGCTCTGGGAGCAGTACTCAGGGATAAGGGAGCTATCAGTGGACCAGGCAATGACCTCGTGTTACTCTCACTAGACTGTTCATCCAGAATGTAACGCCGAACAGATATCCTTTACTAATTTAATGCCAGAGTCAGGGATACCCATCTAACCACGTAATAATACCCTTTCAGTAAGCAAATCTGTTCTAGGCTGCCAGTCTAGCCTACATATGACTCCAGACCCAGGGCAATGGGATTGATGCTCAAATGCCCACTGTAATGATCTGGCAAGCCACTCAGCTCTAAGGCTGGTCAGGGTGGACATGCGATGCTGGCCAGCCAAAGACAGCAACATCCCATGAGTGATTTAAAATCAATACTGCTGGGAGCAGTGTCCTGGCCAATCACATCGGTAGGTTTATGGACATGGCTTTAAACTGACATGGAGGATGCAGGGGTATAGTTCAGATGAAAGGACCTTTCCAAATCCAAAGATAAAATGTGAAGCCTTGGAACAGCATGGGAATGTGACTGAAGACAAGCAGAAAAGAACAGTAAGGGACAGAGTTTAACTAAAACTGTACATTAATGAATCGGTTTGAGACAGGACATTGTGGGGAAGAGGAAATTATAATGCTGCTTTTTTTTTGGAATGAACAAAGTATCCACAATAAGGTAATAGATTTGTGGCACAGAGAAAAATGAGACTTAGTCACCAGACAGACGTGATTACATGGTGAACAAAAGGTGGAACATAAATATTCAACAGTAAACAACCTTACAGGATATCAGGCAGAATGGAAAAGCAAGATTGGAACCCTGACACTAATGGATAACAAAGGCATTAAAGAGAAATATTTGGCCTCAGATTATGCAGCTGAATCAGCCTGAATGCAAATTCTGGGTGTTATGTGCCAAAAACACAAGCAGGAGAACAGTTTTTATGCTGCCTTGCAGTATTTCATTGCTCATCCCTGCATTAAACAGGGATTCATTAGAAATTGTAGCAAAGGTGGTGTGATAATTTTTGGAGACTTCAAACTTTGTATAAACTGGGCCAGACACATTGGCAAGAGTGATATTATCCGAGATCCTCCTTGAATGATTTTGTCAGTGTTTCTTTGAATAACACATTGTGCAAAAAGCTAGGGATGTAACTATCTCAGATCGACTGTTGGGTGATGAAGCTGAGTGAATGAGTAATATGACACCGAGATCCTCCAAGAAATTATACCGGAATTCAAAGAGATTATGACATTTTGAAGTGACAATAAAGCACACCCGAAAATCAGTAACAAAGACCATTATATGATTTTGAGAGTGAACTGAACAAGGTAAACAGGGGAAACACACTGAAATGTCAGGCTGTAAATGAACAATGGAAAACATTTAGAGCCAGAGAGACCTAGAGACGTACAGCACATAAACGGACCCTTCGGTCCACCTCGTCCACGCCGACCAGATATCCTTTCCTAATCTCATCCCATCTGCCAGCAATTGGCCTATATCCCAATAAATTTATTTTTATTCATATACCAATCCAGATGCTTTTTGAATACTGCAATTGTACAAGCCTCCACCACTTCCTCTGGCAGTACATTCCATACATACACCACACTCTGCAAGAAAAGGTTTCCCCTTAGGTCCCTTTTAAATCTTTCTTCTCTCACCTTAAACCTACACCCTCCATTTCTGGTCTCCACTACCCCAGAGAAAATACCTTGCCTGTTTATCCTATCCATGCCCCTCATGATTTTATAAACCTCAAGAATGTCACCCCTTCGCCTCTGACGCTCCAAGGAAAACAGTCTCAGTCGTTTCAGCCTCTCCTGGTAGCTCAAATCCACCTACCCTGACAACATCCTTGTAAAACTTTTCTAAGCACTTTCAAGTTTCACAACATCCTTCCAATAGGAAAAAGTTCAGAACTGCATGCAATATTCCAAAAGTGGCCGAACCAGTGTGCTGTACAGCTGCAACATAACCTCCAAACTCCTATAATCAATGCTCTGACCAATAAAGGAAAGAATACCAACCATCTTCTTCACTATCCCCTTACCTAACTAACACTTACGGGGGCATGGGCGTGGACATGGATTGGACGGTGGGTGTGGTGGGCGGGGGACGGCGTTGCACGCGTTTGGGGACAGGATGAGGGAGATGTCGGGTGTGTCTGGGAAGTGGGGGCAGGCGTCGGGTGGAGGGTGGTGTCAGACGGTTTTTGGGGCAGGATTTGCTGTTGGGTCAGTTTGGGGGGGTGACGTTGAGGGGCGGGTGGGGGCGGTGTTGGATAGGTTTGGAGGCGAATAGGGTTTTTGGGGTCTGACAGGGTGTGGGGGCTCACTCATGGCTTACTGCTGCCTAGTCACCTGAACAGGGAGCAGACTGGACTGAAAACTCCGAGCCCCAGAGGAAAGGCATTGAATCGATTAACCGAATAATCAATTATCCGAACGAAATAGTGCCCGTCCATCTCGTTCAAATAATCGAGGTTCCTCTGTGAACCATCTGGACTATAGCCTGGTGTTGTGTGACAGTTTTACGTTCACCCAATCAACTACTGCTCAATCCAATATTGGCCCAGTTCCAGTTTAAGACCTAAATCTGTCAACCTGTCTGATCTTTTTCCACAATTAGGTTAAAACAAAGACAGTTGTGGTGACTGGACACAATGTGCTCTCCGACTGATACTTCAGTCACTTGCCTGACCTCGTTTTCAGAGGAGAGGTCCAGTGTTGCACCCGCCTGAGTAGCATAGAGCCATCTACGTCTTGGTTTAGGAAACTTTCTTGGACACACTTTACGAATTCCACCCAGTAGGGGCCTTTTACACGCTGGATGACCCAGACAATCCAATGAAAGTTAAAATCTCCATCCAATCCTACTCTATTATTTTTATAGGTATCTGCAAACTCACTACACATTTGCTCCTCTCGTACCCGCTGGCTATTTGAGGGTCTAGAACATGATCCCAGCAGAATGACCATCCCCTCTTTGGTTTCTAGCTTTTAAATGTATGCCCTCATTTGATGACTGCTTTACAGAATTGTCTTGATGCACAGTTGTTATGTCCTTCCTAATCAAAAGGGCAATTCCCCCTCCTCACTTAATTGCCCTTCTGTCCCGCCTGTAGTTTCTGTATCCTGGAATACTGAGCTGCCGGTCCTGCCCTTCTCTCAGCCATGTTTCTATTATGGCTATAATATCCCAGTCCCCAGAGCTAATCCATGCCCTGAGCTCGTCTGCCTTACCAGTCAGGCCTCGTGTGTTGAAATAAATGCCCTTTAAACCAGATGTCTTTTCCCTCCCTCGACTGTGCCCCTGGATATCCTGAATAGGTAACTTGCTCTTGATGGCTGATGTATTTCCCCTGACTTTTCGATGGTCCCTCTCTCACTCAGAGTCTCAACTCCCTGCCAAACTAGTTTAAATCCACCTGGGTAACACTAGCAAATCTCCTCCCTGGGATACTTGTGCCCCTTTGCTTCAAGTGCAAACCATCCCCTTTGTACAGGTCCCCTCTACCCCAGAAGAGATACCAATGACCCAGGAACTGAAAACCGTGCCCATCATACCAGCTCCTCAGCCACACATCCATCCAGCCTACCTTTCTATTTCTTTCCTCACTGGCACTTGGCACTGGGAGTAATCGGGAGATCATTAAAGTCAATATCATGCTTTTTTTAACTTCTCACCTGACTCCCTGTACTCATTTCACAGGACCCCATCCCTTTGTCTACCTCTGTCATGTGGACCGATGTGCACAATGACCTCTGGATGTTCACCCTCCCCCTTCATAATGTTCAATAACGACTCAGAGACATCCTTGACCCTCATACCTGGGAGGCAGCACACCATCCTGGGGTCTCCTCTGGAGCCACACAGTCTCCTGTCTGTCCCCCTCACAACTGAGCCTCCTATCAGTATCACGATGATTAGAGAGGATCAGGCAAACAGAGACAGGGAGGAACTCCCTGCAGTTGGGTAGATATTAGGAAAGTGGAGTATTTTAAAGTGATGCAGTGAGAATGCAGGGCTAGTGTGCTCTTTGAAGAGTGAATAGTAAAGGCAGCAAGTCCAGAGAATACTGATCAAGCAATATCGTGAGTTTGATAAAGAAAATACAGTGCAATAAAATCAGGTAAAGCCCTTCACAAGTATAGAGAGTGCAAGGGGATTGTGGAAAATGAGGGACAAACAATGGTCATGAAATATATTTGGCAGATACGATTGCAGAAAGGCCACAGGTATTTTATCAGCATCGTGAGAGTAAGAGGATTCCCAACGAAAGAGGAAGGCCTGTGAGAAACCAAAGGGAAAATCTGTGCAGGGAGCCAGAGGAAGCAGGTGAGGTCTTCAATGAATACTTCCCATCTGTATTCACACAGGAGAAAGGCATTGTAGCCGGGGATTTCAGTTGGGATGCTAAGGTACAAAACATGTTAAGATCAATAAGGAGGAGGAATTAAATGTTTTCACAGGCAAAAAAGTTGTCAAATCCCCAATGCCCAATGAAATGTATCACAGGCTGCTATGTCATTCAGAGAAGAACATCTGCCCATCCTCATGCCGTCTGCACGACATACCTCCAGCAAAGTATTTGCCTCCCAATTACCCTCTTCAAAGGCCAAGTAAGATACTCCGTTCAAGGGCAGCTAGGACTAGGCAAGAAAGGCTGGTCAGCCAGAGACACCCACATCCCATACCTGATTTAAAATATATTCCATTAGCATGGTTCGACTGGAACCGTGCTGGGACCAGGGTCTTGGCCAATCATGTCGGTAGGTTTATGGACAGGGCTTTCAAATGACAGAGAGGATGCTGGGACAGGATTCAGGTGAAAGGAAATTTCCAAATCCAAAGAGAAGAGGTGAAGTAATGGAACAGCATGAGGATGTGGCTGAAGACAAGCAGAAGGGAAGAGGAAGGGACAGAGATTAATTAAAACTGTACATCAGCGAAAAGATTTGTGACAGAAAAGAGTGGGAAACAGTAAGTTATGTTTTTGTTTTAATGGAAAACGTCGCTGTAGTAAGGTAGATCGATATGTGACACAGAGGTAAAAGAGATTTCGACACCAGGGAGACATGGATACAGGATGAACAAAAATATTCAATGATTCACAATCTTGCGGAAACTCAGGAAACATGGGTAACACTAAAAATAATGGATAACAAAGGCATTACAGAGAAAGCATTTGGCTGCAGATCATGAAGTCGAGTCAGTTTGAATGTAAATTCTGGCTACTATTACCAAGGACAGAAGCAGCAGAACAGTTTTAGACACTGAACAGTATTCCATTGTTCATCATTGCATTAAAGAGGAACTCATTGGAATTTTTTAACAAAGGCATTGTGATAATTTTGGAAAACCTCAATATTCGTATAATCTGGGACAATCACACGGTCAACATTGATATTGGAAGAGGAGTTCGGTTAATTTTTTTCAGTATTTCTTTGAAAAACACATTGTGCAACTGGCTAGGGGCATAACTATCGCAGAGCGACCATGTGATGAAACTTAGTGAATGAGTAATGTCACCTGCAGAGATCTTTCGGGAAATTGTGATAAAGTGCCGTTTAAATAAATATGAAGTTTTAAAGTGATTCACAGAGGACAAGCTGCAACTAGAATCATAAATAGCCAATTGCATGTGTGTGAGAGGAGAACTGACCAAGGTAATCAGTCTAAACAGACTGAAACATGTGTCTGTAAATGAACAGCAGAAAACATTTGAAGGAACATCGTAAATAACTCAACAGAACGAAATTCCATTGAAACAGTATAAACCTCAGCAAGAAATCCCCACTGGTCCCGCACTCAGGACAAAAGGGATCATACTAGATTATGATGCTGAGAAGATCACCACAAAGAACTTAAAATCCTGAAGTGAGAGAGTGTTTTACCAGTAAATGTTAAATGGATTGCCAAGGGTCTGCTCGCAGGAGGAGGGCTGTGGGAAGGGGAACCACGGTCAGGGTTCATTGACACAATAGGAACAGGGAGAGGTGAAGGTGCTGGAGGTGGTGAGAGTGTTCCAGAGAGTGTTCAGGGTGTTACAAAGCCAGGATGGATTGCTGCAGCTGGAGGGGTTTGCAGAAGTAGGGAGGGACATATGTATTTTTATTTATTCATTCATGGGATGTGGGTGTCACTGCATGGACTAACATTCTTTGACCCCACTGCTAATTACCCAGAGGGGAGCTCAGAGTCAGCCATATTGCTGTGTGACTGGAGTCAAACGTTGGCCAGACCAGGTTAGAATATTTAATGTCATTCCTTAAAGGAAGTAAGTGAACCAGATGAGTTCTTCCTTCTGATCAACAATGTTTTAATGGTGGCCCCACCAATGTCTTTTACAGATACAACATGACATCCCAACTCTTACTCTTAATGCTCTCCCCAATGAAGGTAACCACCCCAAACGCCTGCTTCACCAGTCTGTCTACCTGGGACACCACATTCAAAGAACTGTGTACCTGCACCACTGGGTCACTGATTGATAACACTACCCAGGGTCCGAACATTAACTGTACAAGTCCCACCCTGGTTTGTTTCACCAAAATGGAGCACTTCACATTTATCTAATTAAACTCCATCTGTTATTCTTCAGCCCACTATCCCAGCTGTACTTTTAATCCTGTTGTATCATAGATAACTTTCTTCACTGTCCAATTTAGTACCAATTTCTGTGACACCCAAAAACCTTACTTACCAGGAAACCAACATTCCCATCTAACCCACTTATCCAAATGACAAACAACAGTGGACCCACTCCACCGCTGCTCTCATGTCTCCAGTCAGAAAAACAACATCACCGTCTGTCTCCTACCACAAATCCTATTTCGTATCCAGTTCACTAGCTCCTCCTGAATGCCAGATCCTTTTTACACTGATCTGAGATTTTTACTCAGTTTACCAGACAGAACATAGAACACAGAACAGTTCAGCCCAAGACCCTTCGGCCATGATACTATAACAACCTTTTATCCGGCTGTACGATCAAACTAGCCGACATACCATTCATTTTACTACTATCCATGTGTCTGTCCAAGAGTCCTGAATGTGTCTAATTTTACTACCACCATTGGCAGTCCATCCGACCACCTACCATCTCTATCCTCTTATCCATCCTCCAATCATCTTAAAATTATGCCGCCTTGTAATAGCCATTTATGCCATAGGAGAAAAAGTCTCTGACTATTCACTCTCTCTGTGCCTCTCATCACCTTGTTCACCTCAACCAAGTCACCCCACCCACTTCTTCACTCCAATGAGAAAAGCCTTAGTTCCTTAAACCTTTCTCCATATGAAATGCCCTCCATTCCAGGCAGCATCCTGGTAAATCTACTTTGTACGCTCTCTAAAACTTGCACATCCTTCCTGTAAAGATGGGACGAGAACTGAACACAATATTCCAAGTGTGGTCTCACCAGGTCGCCTTGAAGATGCAGTAAAACCTCACGGCTCTTGAAATCAATCCCCTTCCTTAGGAAAGCCAACACAACACGTGACTTTTTAGTAACCCTATCAACGTGCGTGGCAACTTTGAGGGATCTATGGACATGGACGCCATGATCTCTCTGTTCCTCCACAATGCCAAGTATTTTGCCTTTTAACAATGTATTTTGTATTCAGGTTCAACCTTCCAGAATGAATCACTTCACACTTTTCCATATTGAACTCCATCTGCCAGTTCCAGCCCAGCTCTGCGTCCTGTCAATGTCCCATTACAACCTACAACAGCCCTCCACATTACCCACGACTCCACCAACCTTGGTGTGATTGGCAAACTTACTAACCCACTCTCAAACATCCACATCCAAGTCATTTACAAAAATCACAAAGAGCAGTGTCCTAGAGCTGATTGTTCCAGAACAACACTGGTCACTGAGCTCCAGGCTCAATACTGTCCATCTACCGCCATACTCTGTCTTCTTTGGGTCATCCGATCCTGCATCCAGACAGACAGATTTCCCTGTATCCCAATCATCCTTCTTTTCTGAAAGAGCCATCAACGTATTCTGTCATATCCTGAAAGAATTCAATCAGGTTTGTGAGGCATGACCTACCCCTCACAAACTCATGCTGTCTCTAATTTAACTATGGCTTTCCAAGTAGTCATAAAATTCTTTCTTTAGGGTCCTCGACAATAATCTGCACATCACAAACATTCGACCAAATCTGTAATTTCCAGAATTCTACCTCCGTAATATGGTCCAGACGCTACAAATCTGCCATCCTCTTCCATGTTCCCGAGAAGGGCACTGGAGGGTGGTGGGGATTACAGAGTCAGGGAGGGATATCAGGACCAGAGGACTTTGCAGACATTAGGAGGGTTGCAGTGCCAAGAGGATGCTTCAGTATTTGTGAGTTTACATGGTGATGAAGGCATTTGAGGAGGGTTGGAGGATTGTGGGGAAATGAGAGTTTTCACAGTTTAGATGCTTTCTTAGGACTGCAAGAGGTCACTGAGTCGTGGAGATTTAAGCACTGGAAGTTGTTACATAAACATGGTTTTGGTTGCAATGGCAGGAAAAGGATACAGGAAGCTGGGGTCTGAACGAGGTTACACAAATGGGAAGAGTTGTCAGGAGTGGAGTTGTTTACAGAGACAGCAATGGTCTGATCTGGAGCAGAGGACCCAGATTGGGAAGGATATGGGGACTGGAGGTGGTTTCACAGGGAGTGAGGACACAGGCGGTTACAGAAATTTGGAGAGCTGTAGGGCAGACGGGTTCTTGGAGTTGGGAATGTTGGGAGAGATAGAGAAGTTTACAGGGATAAGGATGTTTGTAGGATAGGGCTGGATTACACAGACAGTGACTGTTTTAGGGAGCTGAGTAGAGTTCAGAGATAAAGAGGTTTGTATCATCTGGAGGAACAAACAGAGATATGGAGGGTCATCGTGACTAAAGATGTTTATAGATATAGGAAGGTTTAGTTTCTGGGGGTTATTTAGACATGGAGGCTGTGGAATTTGGATTTTGTTTTGAGAGACTGGGTAGCAAGATTGGTTGGAGACAGTTTCACAGATAAGGGAGCATAGCGCAAACAGAAGGAAGTTGCTGCGGTCGGGAGGGGTCGAGTGGAGAGTGATGTTTACACAGATGGGGGTAAGAGCTGGAGAAGGTTATGGAGATGAGAAAATGTTTGGAGATACAGGAGGAGCTCACATTGACAAGGTGGGTGATAGTGACGGGAGGATGTTACATTGTTAATGAGTCTTGTAGGAACAGGATCGGGAGAGGCACAGACATTGGAGTGGGATCTACAGATCGGGAGTGTTGCAAGGGCCTGAGTGGATAACACAGATAGGGATGGTGGTAGGGTCTCCACAGACTGATGGCGTTTTAGGGACAGGAAGAGGTTTGTGAGAGAGGGAGGGCTGGAAGAGCTGCAGGAGATTATGGAGAGTTGAAAAGTTGGAGCAGTTCACAGAGGGAGAGTTCTCCGACAGGAGTAGGTCACAGATAGTGAGGGTTGTGTGGCCTGAGAAAGTTAAAGCGAGGGGGGTTTACGGGACTGGAAGATAATACACTGATAGGGACAGTAGAAGAGACTGTAGCAAAAATGCATGGAGAAGGTTTCACAGATAGGGAGGGGAGTAGGGACTGAAGGTGAATACACAAACATGGAGAGTTGTATTATTAGACAGAGCTGAGAGGGATAGGGATCGGTGTAGGGATTTACACAGATAGGGAAGGTTGTGTTTTTGGTGAAGGTTACACTGATACAGACAGTGTAAAATAGTGTTTAATGGACTACAGAGGAGCTCAGAGAGAATGTATTATGGGGAGTGGAGGAGATTAAAGAAACAGAGATAGCTGTCGGTTTGAAAAGAGGTTCTACAGATCTTCAGCGCTGTAAGGCTGAAGGGAGGTAAGAATAATAAGGGTTACCTACACTTAATGATTTTTTTTTGATGTAGAGAAAGTCTCAGAGCCGGATTGTCAAAAGGAAGTATAGACATTCCAGATGAGTTTACAGAGATATAAATGTTTTTGGGGGTTTCAGGATGGAACAATGATTGGGAGTGCTGTAACGAATGGCAATAGTTATAGAGAGGGTTCTAAAAGCAGGAAGAGGTGACAGTCATATCGATCGTGGTAAGGACTGGAGAATCTTACATAGGCAAGGAATGATTGAGAAACTGTTGGAGATTTCACAGACAACGAGAGTATTGGGGATGAGCCAAGGTTAAAGAGACAGGGATGGTTGACAGGACTGGACAATAACCTGAATACAATCTCCACAATGTGGAAACAGGCCATTCGGCCCAACAAGTCCACACCAACCCTCTAAATAGCATCCTAACCAGACCCATTCCTCTCCCTGTCCAATAAACCCTACATTTCTCATGGTGAACTCAACTAAAACACACTTGCCTGAATACTACAGTCAATTTATGATGGCCAATCCACGTATCATGCAAATGTTGGGCTATGGCAGGAAACCAGAGCACTCAGAAGAAACCCACACAGTCGGGGGGAGAACATGCAAAGTCCACACAGGCAGTCGGCCAAGGCTGGAATTGAAGGCAGGTTCCAGGCACAATGAGGTTGATTATACAGAGCACTGCAGAGATTGGACTGGGTCACAAAGTTCACAAGGGTTTATTGGAACAGGAGGGAAATATAGTCAGGAACAGGAGAAGCTTACAAAGATGGTGTCCATGAGAGCGACTGGAGAAGGGTTGTGCAATTCTCTCGACAATTAGAGGTAGGAACTTTTGGGGAGACTGGATGAAGTTAGTCATACTCAGAGTTGTACACACTCTGAGTAATGGCAGATGGAGTTTACTTCTGATCACTGTGAGGTAATGCACTGTGGGAAGTCTCATAAGCGAAGGATATACATCATGAAGGGGAGGTCATCCTGGAAAACTGAGTAACACCGGGACCTTGGTGGACAAGTCCCTGGATGTCTGAAGGTGTCAGCATAGGTTGACAGGGTGGGGAAGGCACCTGAACTGGGAGCAGGAGGGGGACCCACAACCTGATGGGACGAATTGTTAGAGCTGCTTGAGAGGATATAATCTAATCTGGCAGGGTGTTGTATCTTAAACAGTCAAAAGGCCAGAAAGAATATTGAGGTTGGTGCACAAGTTAAAGACAGCAAATTCAGCAGACAAGGCAGGCAAGAATATCGCAGGAAATTGGGGAGGGAGAACCGATGATTAACCTTCATTTATTTCAATGCAAGGGGCCAGACAGCTAAGGAAAATGAACTCAGGGCATGGATTGGAACATGGGATTGGGATATTATAGTTATTACAGAAACAAAGCTGATGGAGGGACAGGACTGGCCGTTCATTGTTTCACGGTGGAGGTATTACAGGAGGTATCGAAGGGGAGGCAAGAGAGGACGCGTGGTGGTAGTTTTTGATTGCATGAATCATTACATCAGTACCTAGAGAGGATATTCCAGTGGGATCAGCCAGTGACACTCTGTTCGTGGAACTGAGAAATAAGAATGGGTCATCACTCTGACATGATTGTCCTACTCACCCCGAATAATCCATGGCAGACTGAGGAACAAACATATCAGGAGATCTCAAGTATCAATCACAATAATAGGCCTGTTATGGTTGGGTTTTTTTTAAACTTTCCAAACCTATTCTGGGATTGCCAGTGTTCAGTGTTTGCAAGGGAGGAATTTGGTAATTGTGTTCCAGAAAACTCCCAACCAATATGTAAACGGGCTGAAAAGAGAAAGGGGCAAAACCTGACCTCCCCTTGGGAATTAAGGTAGGGAAAGGGACTGAGGTGTGAGTGGGAAAGCATTTTGCCAAAGTGACTCAAGCCTATTCGTTTGAAAACAACGATGGAAAAGGACAGGGCTGGTCCACAGGTTCAAGTTATAAAATGGGAAAACTAATCTTGATAATTTCAGCCAGGAACTCTCAAAAGGTGATTGGGGAGTCTATTTGCAGGGAAAGGGAAGTCTGGCAAGTGAGAATATTTTACAAGTGAGATAAATGGAGCGATCACAACCAGCATGTTCCTCTTTGTGTGCAGCTCAATGCTGACAGCATTCGGAAGCACTGGCTGTCTATTGCGGGTCTTCTCAAGGAAAAGGGGCCACATCTCAGGTATAGCCAGTTGGATCAAGGGAATCCCTGAGGATCACAGGGAGTTTAGGAATACACTTTGGGTAGAAATCAGGAATACAGAAAGGGTACATGAAATGGCCTCATGAGAAAATGATAAGGATAATCCAAGAGTGATTGTATAGATATATTAAGAGTAAAAGATTAACTCGAGACAAAATAGTATCCCTTAAGGATCAATGAGACCATTGGTGTGTGGAACCGCAGGATATGGCTAAGAACATAAACACATTTTCTACTCCAGAACTTATTGTAGACAAATACTGCGGAACTCAGGAAACAAGAGTAAGAGGTTAGACCACATTTGGAGCTCTCTGCAATTCCAGTATCCCCGCTAGAGGAAGGATGTTTTGAAAGTTGAAAGTGTTCCGAAAAGATTTACACGATGTTGCCAGGAATGTTGCTGAATAAGCTCGGCTTATTTTTTCCTGGAGCCTCGGAGACTGAGGGGTGACCTCTCAGAGGTTTATATAAACATGACGGACATGGACTGGGTAAACAGTCAAGGTCTGTTCCCAGGGGTTGGGGAGCCCAAAACTAGAGGGCATAGGTTTAAGGTGAGAGGGGAAACGTTTAAAAGGGACTGCAGGGACAGATTTTTTATGCACACTGTGGTGCGTGTATGGAATGAGCTGAGAGAGAAAGTAGCAGATACTGATACTATAACAACATTTAAAAGGTATCTGGATGAGTATATGAATCGTAAGGGTTTTGAGGTACATGGATCAAATGCTGGTAAATTGGATGGATGTATTCAGATCTTCTGGACAGCATGGATGAGGTGGACCGAAGGGTCTGTTTCCATACTGTATATCTGTATGACTTTAAAAGAGCGTATGTTATAGAAGAGGTGGTGCTGGAGGTTTTGAAACACAAAGTTATGGAAAGACCCAGGACCTGGTTAAGTGTATCACAGGACATTGTGTGATGCAAAGGAAGAAATTGTGGGGCCCTGAGCAAAGATATTTGTACCATTGACAGCCATGTGTGATGTGCTGGAAAGGCTGGAGGGTGGAATAATGGGCAGTGAAGGAGTTTTTATGAGATTACAAAGGGATCTTAATGAAATGGGTGAATGGGCTGAAAAACTGGAGATGGAATTCAATCTCAATAAATGCGAGGTAGTGCACTTGGTAAAACAAACAAGGGTAGAGCTTATACAATTAATGTTTGGCCTTGGTTAGTGTTTTAGAGCAGAGGGACCTCCGGGTTCAGGTACATAATTCTTGAAGCTTGCATCACAGAATGGATAAGACAGTGCTTTGCATGCCTGACTATTGCTCAGTCCATTGAGTGGAGGATTTGGGACGTCATGTTGAGATTGCGCAGACATTTGTGAGGCCTGTTGTGCAATACTCCATCCAGTTCTGGTCGCTCAGTTATAGGGAGGATATTATTATGCTGCAGGGGGTTCAGAAGATATTTACCAGGACGTTGCTGGGTATGGAAGGCTTGAGTTCTTAAAAATGGCTGGATAGGCTGAGTCTTTTTTCACTGGAGCCGAGAGATTGAGATATGATGTTATAAAAGTTTATTTTTAAAAATGAGGTATATAATTCGATTTAATGGTAGTGGTCTTTTCCGTAGGATGGGGGAGTCTCAAGAGGAAGGTCGACATTTTTAATGTTTGAAGAGAGATATGTTCAAAAAAAAAGACATGGGGGCAAATTGTTACACAGAGTGTGTTTTGATTGTGGAATCAACTTCCTGAGGAAGGGGTGGATGTGAGTACAATCACAACGTTTGAAAGATAGAGATACTAAACGAGTATTTTGCATCAGTTTTCACTGTGGAAAAGGATATGGAAGATATAGAATGTAGAGAAATAGATGGTGACACCTTGCAAAATGTTCATATTACAGAGGAGCAAGTGTTGGATGTCTTGAAATCCATAAAGGTGGGTAGATTCCCAGGACCTCATAAGGTGTACCCGAGAACTCTGTGGGAAGCTAGAGAAGTGATTGATGGGCCTCTTGCTGAGGTATTTGTGTCATTGATAGTCACAGGTGAGGTGCTGGAAGACTGGAGATTGGCAAACGTGGTGCCATTGTTTAAGAAGTTTGGTAAAGACAAGCCAGGGAACTATAGACCGGTGAGCCTGAACTCGGCGGTGGGCAAGTTGTTCGAGGGAATCCTGAGGGACAGGATGTACATGTGTTTGGAAAGGCAAGGACTGATTAGGGATAGTCAACATGGCTTTGTGAGTGGGAGATCATGTCTCACAAACTTGATTGAGTTTTTTGAAGAAGTAACAAAGAAGATTGATGAGGGATGAGCGGTACATGTGATCTATATGGACTTCAGTAAGGCGTTCGACAAGATTCCCCGTGGGAGACTGATTAGCAAGGTTAGATCTCACGGAATACAGGGAGAACTAGCTATTTGGATACAGAACTGGCTCAAAGGTAGAAGACAGATGGTGGTGGTGGAGGGTTGCACAACAGACTGGAGGCCTGTGGCCAGTGGAGTGCCACAAGGATTGGGCCTAAGAATGGTGAATAGCCAAGGGTATGGGAGTCCAAAAGTCGAGGGGACAAACTGGAGGTGAGAGAGCAATTGTTTAAAGAGGGAGCTGAGGGGCAACATTATCCACAGAGGATGGTACACATACAGAATGGACTGCCAGGGGCACACGGGAGAAACAAGAACAATGACAACATGGAAAAGACATTTGGGCAGGTACATGGAGAGGATAAGATTTGAAAAGCGAAGGGCCAAACGCAGGCAAATGAAACTCATTCAGTATATAAAACATGGAGAGCATTGATGAGTTGGACCACAGGTTCTGTTTCCGTGCTGTATCACTCTGTATCCAGCTAAATAGGATTACAAAACCGAAATAAAGCATGTTGTAGACACTGAAGCAAGTTACAGAGATAGGGATGGTAGTCTGGAATGCAGTACGTTTCAAGTTAGTGGAGGGACTATCGGAAAGGGAGGAGGTTACAGGGACAGGAGCTGTTATAGGAGTTAAAAATGACTGAAGACACTGGTGCACAAGCCATGCCATAGATACAGTGTTGCAAAGTAGTGAGTCTTAGTACAGTGTTGGAGGGAGAACACAGAACAGAAAGCATTCCCAACCTCTCGTCAGAGGCCTGGTTTCCCCTCTGTGGTCGTGATGCTCACAAAGACAGCAAGGGCCTGATTTGATAACTATGAACTCCCCATGATGTCTCAGTGCAAAGTAAGTTATTGTAGACGTGGTGATTGAGCCATGGGTGTGTCTATACTGGATTAGTGGTGCTGGAAGAGCACAGCAGTTCAGGCAGCATCCAACAAAGAGACAGGCATAGCTGGGGTCCATACGTGTGCCCATGGCTACGCCTTTGGTCTGGAGGAAGTGGGAGGATTCAAAGGAGAAATTGTTAAGGGTGAGGACCAGTTCGGCCAAACGAATGAGAGTGTCAGTGGAAGGTGACTGTTGGGGACGTCTGGAGAGGAAAAAACGGAGGGCTTGGAGGCTCTGGTCATGGCGAATGGAGGTGTAGAGGGATTGGATATCCATGGTGAAGATAAGGCATTGGGGGCCAGGGAAACGGAAGTCTAGCGCGTGGGTGGTGTCTCGAACGTATGTGGGGAGTTCCTGGACTAGGGGGGATAGGACAGTATCAAGGTAGGTAGAGATGAGTTCAGTGGGGCAGGAGCATGCTGAGACAATGGGTCGGCCAGGGTGGTCAGGCTTGAACCTGAACATTAGTTGAGGTCTTGGACACATGCGCTAGCAATAATACCACTTGGCCATCACTTTGCCTGCTCACCTGAACATCTCCTGAGGTAATGAGGTTCTATATGGTCTGGGAGATGATGTTTTGGTGATGGGGGTGGGGTCATGGGCGAGGGAGCAGTAGGAAGAGGTGTCCTCGAATTGGCGTTTGGCTTCACCTCAGGAGATCTCCCACCCACAGCTTCCAACCTCATCGTCCGGGAACCCCGCACTGCCAGGTTCTACCTCCTTCCCAAGATCCACAAGCCTGACTACCCTGGCCGACCCATTGTCTCAGCATGCTCCTGCCCCACTGAACTCATCTCTACCTACCTTGACACTGTCCTATCCCCCCTAGTCCAGGAACTCCCCACATACGTTCGAGACACCACCCACGCCCTCCACCTCCTCCAAGACTTCCGTTTCCCCGGCCCCCTATGCCTTATCTTCACCATGAATATCCAATCCCTCAACACATCCATTCGCCATGACCAGGGCCTCCAAGCCCTCCGTTTTTTCCTCTCCAGACGTCCCCAACAGTACCCTTCCACTGACACTCTCATTCGTTTGGCCGAACTGGTCCTCACCCTTAACAATTTCTCCTTTGAATCCTCCCACTTCCTCCAGACCAAAGGCATAGCCATGGGCACACGTATGGGCCCCAGCTATGCCTGTCTCTTTGTTGGATGCTGCCTGAACTGCTGTGCACTTCCAGCATCACTAATCCAGTATTTGGTTTTCAGCATCTGCAGTCATTGTTTTTACCGTGTGTCCATACTGTACTGTGCTCCCCTCCAGCACTGTATGTATGTCATGTCTTGTTAGAGATGTTAGGAGCCCTCTCATTGCTCTCAGTTCTCTGCACTGTGAGTGATCTTACCTCACTGCAGGATTTAGTGAAGGCTCCACATCTCCTGCCCTTTGTCTGTCTGGCTGACCAATCATCTTCCATGTGGTGTTGGATGAGACCCCCAGCAATTGGGAAGTCTATTGAATCAGGAACTTCCTGAGTACCTACAGGAGACAGAGAAATAGACAGAATGGAAAATTAGACTGATGCATTGAGGGTTACACATGGAGAATCGTACTGTGTCCCACAGATATCTGGATAATCCTCGACTCCGTCCATGGCCTGTGTTGCTGCGTCTCTCTGGAGTGGAGAATTCTGTTGGCTCAGGATCTGGAGTAGCTGTAAGAGGGAGAGACACTGACAGATGCAGCAATTAGACCCACACAGTGAGGGATACCACATGGAGAGACACTGAGTGATATCACCAGCGTGCAGGAAGATGTCAGGATCATACTGTCAAGATGGAAGAATGGGTTTAGCTTCATGATTTCCTGGTATCAGTGCTCAGGGATGAGCAACCAGTGAGCAGGCGAAGTGATGGCCAAGTGGTATTATTGTTAGAGCGTGTGTCCAAAACCTCAACTAATGTTCAGGGGAAAAGGGTTTGAATCCCACCATCAGAAATGGTGGCATTTGAAATCAATAATTTTAAAAATAGTAATTAACAATCCATAAATAAATATGAAACCATTGTTGATGTACAAAAAACCCAAACACTTGTCCTTTAGATAAGGACATCTGCTCATCCTCATGTGGTGTGCATGACATACCCACAAGCAAAGTGTTTGCCTCTCAATTACCCTCTGAAATGGCCGAGCAAGTTACTCAGCTCGACGGCAGCTGGGGCTCGGCAAGAAAGGCTGGTCAGCCAGAAACACCCACATCCCATACCTGATTTAAATAATAATCCATTAGGATGGTCCCACTGGAACACTGCTGGGACCAGTGTCCTAGCCAATCATGTCGGTAGGTTTATGGACAGGACTTTAAACTGACAGAGAGGATGCAGTGACAGGGTTCAGGTGAAACGAGGTTTCCAAATGCATAGAGAAAATGTGAAGTATGGGAGCAGCGTGGGAATGTGACTGAAGACAAGCAGAAAAGAACAGGATGGGAGAGAGTTTAATTAAAACTGTACTTCAGGGGATCGGTTTGTGACAGGAAATTGTGGGAATGAGGAAATAATGTTTTTTTTTAGGAATGGATAATATCTCTTCAATAAGGTAGATGGATTTGTGACACAGAGATAAAAGATGTCGACACCAGAGAGACATGGTTACAGGACGAACAAAAGGTGGACATAAATATTCAATGGATCATAACCTTGCAGAAACTCAGGTAAAATGGGTAACGCAAACAATAATGGATAACAAACGCATTACAGAGAAAACATTTGGCCTCAGATCATAAAGTAGATTCAGTCTGAATGTAAATTCTGGCTACTACTTGCCAAGGACACAAGCAGCAGAAAAGTTTTAGCACCGAACAACATTTCATTGTTCATCACTTCATTAAACAGGAACTCATTCGAATTTGTTTTACAAATACTGTGATAATTTTGGGAAACATCAATATTCACAAAATGTGGGACAATCATACTGGCAAGAGCGATATTGGAAGAGGAGCTCAGATATTTTTTTTCGGTTGTTTTTTAATAACAAATTGTGCAACTGCCTAGGGACATAACTATCTTAGAGCGACTGTTGTGTCATGAAACTTAGTGAATGAGTAATATCACCTGGAGAGATCCTCAGGGAAATTGTGATAAAGTGCTGTTTAAAAAAATATAAAGTTTTAAAGTGAATCACAGAAAAGACAAGCTACGACTAGAAACAAAAACAGCCAATTACATGGATTGAGATGAGAACTGACCAAGGTAAAGAGGCGAAACAGACTGAAATATGCGCCTGTAAATGAACAGTTTGAAGGAACAGTGTAAATCACTCAACAAAACAACATTCCATTGAAACAGACAAAATCTCAGCAAGAAAATCCCACTGGCTCCTCACTCAGGACAAAATGGATCATATTAGATTATGAGGCTTAGAAGATCACCAAAAAGTACTTAAAATCCTGAAGTGAGAAAGTGTTTTCGGAGTAAGTGTTAAAGGGATTGCAAAGGGTCTGCTCGCAGGCGTTGGGCAGTGGCAAGGGGAATCATTGTCAGGGTGCAATGTAACGAAAGGAACAGGGAGAGGTGAAGCTGCCAGAGGTGGTAAGAGTGTTACAGAGAGTGGTCAGGGCCTGAACGATGTTACAAAGCCAGTATGAATTGCTGCAGCTGGAGGGGTTTGCAGAGGTAGGGTGGCACATATGTATTTTTATTTATTCGTTCATGGGATGTGGGTGTCACTGTAATTACCCAGAGGACAGCTCAGAGTCAGCCATAACGCAATGGGTCTGGAGTCACATGTTAGCCAGGCAAAGTTAGAATGTCAGATGTTCTACACAAGAGGAGGTAAGTGACTCAGATGAGTTATTCCCACTGATCAACAATGCTTTTATGGTGGCCTGACCAATCTCTTGTACAGAAACAACATGACGTCACAACTCTTACTCTTAATGCTCTGCCCAATGAAGGAAACAATCCCAAACGCCTGCTTCACCAGCCTGTCTACTTGTGACACCACTTTCAATGAACTGTGTACCTGTATCTCTGGGTCACTGATTGATAACACTACCCAGGGCCCGAACATTAACTGTACAAGTACAAGTCCAAACTGTACTGGTTTGTTTCACCAAAATGGCACACTTCTCATTTATTCAATTAAATTCCATCTGCTATTCTTCAGCCCACTATCCCAGCAGTACGTTCATCCTGTTGTATCATAGATAATCTTCTTCACTGTCCACATCACCAGCAATTTCAGTGTCACCCAAAAGACTTACTTACCAGGAAACCAATATTCCCATCCAAACCATTTATCCAAATGGCAAACAACAGTGGACCCACTCCACCGCTGGTCACATGCCTCCAGTCAGAAAAACAACATGTCTCCCACCACCCTCTGTCTCCTACCATCAAGCCCAATTTTCTGTCCAGTTCACTAGCTCCTCAATAACCTTTTACACAGATCTGAGCTTTTACCCACTTTACCCACTTTACCACACAACACGTAGAACACAGAACAGTACTGAACAAGACCCTTCGGCCATGATGATATGCCAATCTTTTATTCGAACGTAAGATCAAAAACAAGTGGCAGACAGAGTTTAATTCAGATAAATCCGAGGTGCTGAATTTTTTGGAAAGCAAATCTTAGCAGGACTTACACACTTTAACGGTAAGGTCCTAGGGAGTGTTGCTGAACCAAGAGACCTTGGGGTGCAGGTTCATAGCACCTTGAAGGTGGAGTCGCAGGTAGATAGGATAGTGAAGAAGGCGTTTGGTATGCTTTCCTTTATTGGTCAGAGTATTGAGTACAAGAGTTGGGAGATCATGTTGCGAAAGTATAGCATATTGGTTAGGCCACTGTTGTAATAATGCGTGCAATTTTGGTCTCCTTACTATCGGAAAGATGTTGGGAAACTTGAAAGGGTTCAGAAAGGATTTACAAGAATGTTGCCAGGGTTGGAGGATTTGAGCTACAAGAATGTTGCCAGGGGAGAGGCTGAACGGGCTGGGGCTGTTTTCCCTGGGACATTGGAGACTGAGGGGTGACCTTACAGAGATTGACAAAATTATTAGGGGCATGGATAGGGTAAATAGACAAAGTCTTTTCCATGGGTTTGGGAAGTCCAGAACGAGAGGGCATAGGTTTAGGATGAAAGGGGAAAGATATGAAAGAGACCTAAGGGGCAACTTTTTCACGCAGAGGATGGTACGTGTATGAAATGAGCTGCCAGAGGAGGTGGTGGAGGCTGGTACAATTGCAACATTTAAGAGGTATTTGGATGGATATATGAATAGGAAGGGTTTGGAGGGATATGGACCGGGGTGCTGGCAGGTGGAACGAGATTGGGTTGGAATATTGGGTCAGCATGGACGGGTTGGACCGAAGGGTCTGTTTCCATGTTGTACATCTCTATTGCTCTAACTTTCATACCCTTCATTTTATTATTATCCACGTGCCTATCCAGAAGTATATTAAATGTCCCGAATGCATCTAATTTTACTGCCACCACTGACAGTGCATTCCACTCAGCCACCACTCTGTATGTAACGAACCTACCTCTGAAATCTCCCCTTAAGCATCTGCTAATCACCCGAAAATTATAACCCCTTGTCATAGCTATTTATGTCAGGGTAAAAAAAACTCTCTCTATTCATTCTATCTATGCCTCTCATCACCGTGTTCACCTCTGCCAAATCACCTCTCACCCTTCTTCACTCCAATGAGAAAAGCCTTAGTGCTCTCAACCTTTCTTCATAAGACATGCTCTCCAGTACAGGCAGCATCTTGGTAAATCTCCTCTTTACCCTCTCTAAAGCTTCACATCCTTCCTGTCATGAAGGGACCAGAACTGACCACAATATTCCAAGTGGGGTCTAACCAGGGCTGTATAGATCTGCAGCATAACCTCACGGCTTTAAAACTCAATCTCCAAACTAATGAAATCCCACACAATATATTCCACCTTAACAAGCCTACCAGCTTGGGTGGCAACTTTGAGGGATCTCGGGACTTGGTAACCAAGATCCTTCAGTTCCTCCACACTGTCAAGGATCCTACCCTTAACCCTGAATTCTGCATTCAAATTCAATCTTCAAAATGAATGACTTCACACTTTTCCCAGATTGAACTCCATCTGCCATTTTTCAGCCCGGCTCTGCATCCTGTCAATGTCCTGTTGCAGCCTACAACAGCCATCCACACTATCAACCACTCCACCAATCTTCGTGTCATTGGGAAAATTACTCACCCCTCTTTCAATCACACATCCAAGTCATTCATAAAATAACAACGAGCAAAGGTCCTGTAATCTCTCCCTGCAGAAAACCACTGGTCACTGAGCTCCAGGATGAACTGTTTCTATCTATCATCACCCTCTGTCTTCTGTGGGCCAGTAATCCTGGATCCAGACAGACAGGTTTCCCTGTACCCCATACCTCCGTACTTTCTGAATGAGCCATAAAAATGATTTGTCACATTCTCAAAAGATTTAATAAAACTTGTAATGCATGATCTGCCCCTTACAAAACCATGCTGACTATCTCTAATCAAACTATGGTTTCCCAATGAATAATAAATCCTGTCTCCCAGAGTCCTGTCCAATAATGTGCACACCACAGACATAAGATTGACAGGTGTGCAATTCCCAGGACTATCCCTATTCACTTTCCTGAACAAGGGAATAATATTTTCCTGCCTCCAATCAACTGGTCTGACTCCAGTGGACAGTGAGGGAACAAAGGTCATCACCGGGTACTCAGCAATCCACTCCCTCAGTTGCTGTAGTAACTTTGGACGCATCCAGTCTGGTTCAGCGACTTATCTATCCTTATCTTTTACAAAATTCTCTGCACATCCTCCTTTTTAACATCCACCTGTTCACGTACATCAGCGTGTTTCACGCTGTCCTCACAAATGACAAGACCCTTCTCAGCAGTGAATACTGAGGCATTGTATTCATTAAGGACCTCCCCTACCTCCTGTGACTCCAGGCACAAGTTCCTTTCACTATCCCACTTTGGCCTTATCCTCACTCTGGCTTTGCTCTTGTTCCTCGCATAAGTGGAGAATGCCTCATGGTTTTCCTTAATCCTTCCCAACAATGTTTTTTCATGCCCCCTTCTAGTTGCCCTAAGTCCATCTCTTGGTTCTTTCCTGGTACCTTCAGAGAATCCCTACCGTGTGGAAACGGGCCATTTGGCCCAACAACTCCATATCAACCCTCCAAACAGTATCCAAGCCAGCCCCATTCCCCCAGCCTATTACTCTCCATTTGCCCTGACTAATGCACCAAACCTACTCATCCCTGAACACTATGGGTAATTTAGCATGGCTAAGCCACCAAACTGGCACATCTTTGGGCTGTGTGGGCGAGACAGGAGGAAACCCACAGGGAGAATGTGCAAACACCCCACAGACAGTCGCCTGAGGATTTAATCGAAATGGAGTCCGTGGTGCTATGAGGCAGCAGTGCTAACCCCTGAGACACCATGCCATCCAATGTAACTCTCTGGAGCCTTGTCTGATCCTTGTTTCCTCGAGCTTAAGTAAGCTTCCTTCTTCCTCTTGATTAGATGCAAAAGTCCATGTGGACAACGTGGACTGCTCTGCCTTCATCTATCTTTGGCCACCTCCTCGAAGAGTCAATCCGAGTTTGTGAAACGTGGTTTTCCACTCACAGAGCCATGCTGACCATCTCGAATCAGTCCTTGCCTTTGTAAGTGTAAGGATCTCTTTTCTCTCAGAATCTTCTCCAACAACTTCCCCATCACTGGTCTCACGGGGCTGTAATTTCCTGGATTTTCCCTGCAGTCCTTCAGTGATGGAACAGCATTAGCCACCCTCCAGTCTTCCAACATGTTCGTCCAACTGTGCCTGTTGATCATATAAATATCTCTGTTAGATACACTGCAATCTCTTCCCGAGCTTCCCACAATATTTTAGGATTGACCTAATGAGCGACTGAGGATTGATCTACCTTTGTTTGATTTAAGATTCCAGCACTTTCTCTTCTCCGTTGAGGATTCTTTCCAAGACGTCACTATTTATTTCCACACATTCCCGAGCTTCCATGTCTTTCTCCACAGTAAATACTGACAAGACTATTTTGTCTAATATCTCACCCATCTCCTCTGGTTCAACACATAGGCGACCTTATTGATCTTTAAGGGGCCCTATTATCTCCCAAATTACTCTTTATCCGTTATTGAAAGTTGCATAAAGGCTTCTGATTATTCAAAAACACCATATCCCCTATACCACTACATCCCTCCTACACCCTTACAATTCTGCCATTTATATTCACACCAACAAATTCAATCCAACAGGCTCGTTGCTGTATCAGTCGGCATGGAGACCAATGTCACACACAGTTACTGTACTGCCCTTGCCGTAAGTACATTCAGTGTCCAGAATGTAACCATATTAACATTCCCATCACTGTTTGGTGCCGACAAAAGAATTCCTGCTAACGGTTACTGCTTTTTGCTTATTCTCAGCTCTACTTTTCATATTCAGATCCACATGACTGTCTCATTAATGCATTAACCTCATGCTTCTTTCATAACTTGTTGGCCTTTTGCCTAGTCTGCCTATTGGGACTAGATTGGGTTGGGATATCTGCACAGCGTAGATGGGTTGGACCGAAGGGTCGATTTCCATGCTGTACATCTCTCTGACTCTATGACTCTATCCAAACAACCCTTCAGTATTCACATCCCAGCGATGGTAATTCTGCAGCTACATCTCCGGAATGACAGTCCCATCATATCTGTTCACTGTCATTCCATCTTCCTTATGGCTTAAAGGGAGTCAATCCTCAGTAGTGGGGGGGGGGGGGGGGAGCGGGGGGTGAACAGATGCGTAGAGGTTACAGAGATAGAGAGGCTTACAAGTACTCGAGGATGTTAGAGTTAAACAGAGTTGCATCTGGTAAAGAATGTCAGTGGGACAAAGGTGTTTGGGGATTGGAGGAATTTACAGAGATAGAGGGAGTTGGATTAGATTCTGGAGATAGGGACAGGGATGGAGATAGGAAACGGCAGGCAGACTGAGAGGCACAGACAGGGAGCTGTTTCATCTAGGATAATATTGTGTATAATAACAGAGATATGGAAGGTTGTCGTGACTGAAGACATTTACAGATATAAGAAGGCTTCGAGGCTCTGGAGGCTACATAGATAGGAAGGCAATGGAGAATGCCAGGTTACTGGGTTGGAGACAGTTACACAAATGGGGAGGGTTGCAAAAACTGAAAGAGGTTCCTATGGTCGGGAGGGGTATGGTGTAGGGAATGAGGGTGAAAGTTAACAAGAAAAAGATAAAAAAAAGGAGAAGGATAAGGAGATTACAAATTTTTCACAGCTAAGGAAGGATTGTAGGAGCTGGAGACGATTACGTAGGTAGGGATGGATGGAGAGGTTAAAGACAAATACATTGACATGGAGGGTGGTATTGGTGGGAGAAGCTTACAGGGATAGACAGGGCTATCAGGTTTTACAAGGATGAAGGAATTTAGTATCTCCTGCAGAAGGTTAGGGATTGGGGTGTTAGGGACTGGAGAACCTGACAGAGACATAGACACAGAGAATGATGTGGACTAGAGGAGATTCCAAACAGAGGAAGGATTATCGGGACTGGAGAATGTTACAGAGATCACTAACACAGCATGGGTCAGGATTGATGCCAGCGATCCGCTGTGCTGTCGCATTGAGGACCAGTACAGCAGAGGTGAAAGCAGGACCCTCACAAGATGGTGGGAATGAAGTCTAGAATGTTGATGTTCCTTACCCAGCTCTGTATCTATGTCCGGTCTTCCAGGTCTGAATATAGAAGTCTACTACCTCCACCCTGTGCTGTTTACTGTGAGTGATCTTACCGGCTGCAGGAATTACTGAAGGCTCCAGATCTCCCTCTCCATCTCTCTCTGGCTGACCAAAAAGTTTCAATGAAGTGATGGATGAGACATGAGTTAGAAACATCCTGATGACCTGCATGAGACAGAAATAGACAGAATGGGAAATTAGACTGATGCAATGAGTAGAACACATGCAGAGTGGCACTGAATCCAGCAGAGATCTCGATAATCCCAGTCTCCATCCCTTGTCTGTGCTGCTGCATCTCTCTGGAATGGACAATTCTGTTGACTCAGGATCTCAGATCATCTGTTAGAGGGAGAAATGATGACAGAGGCAGTAAATAGACCAACACAGCGAGGGATACCAGATGGAGAGATACTGAGTGAAAGCACATTATTAGACACTGTATTAACAGGGAATTGTTTGAATGTGTAACAGAGGCACTGGGATAATTGTGAGGGGATTCAACCTTCCTATTTCATCATCTCTTTGGCAGTGGCTCACAGATGAGGCTGACTCTCTCCCACTCTCAGTGGGGGTGGGGGAGTCTGGAGTTGGCTGTACAGACCAATGTGGCCTTCCACAGACTCTGTTACACTTGAGGCAGAAGGTGGACATGGAAAGGGGGTGGGTGGGGCGTTGATATGACAGTGCGCTCCCTTGTGCTGTTTTCTCCTGGATTCCCGTTTTCCCCACAGAATGTCTCGAGGTTCTCGACACCTTCCCAATGCTCCTTCCCACTTCAGACGGTCTTGGCCGATTTGATTAAGAGATGAAAAAGAAATGATCAATTCTGAAGTAACCAACATTTAGAAATGTGGAGGAGGGCAGTAGGAAGAGGAAACGTTGTCAGTGTTTAATCAGAGTAGCGGAACAGGGAGAATTGAAGGTTTTGGAGGTGGTGAGAGTGTTACAGAGAGGGGCAAAGGCCTGAACAACATGACAAAGCCAGTACGGATTGCTGCAGCTAGAGCTGTTTGCAAAGGTAGGGATAGACATATGTATTTTTCATTTATTCATTCACGGCATGAGGATGTCACTGGTTGGACCAGCATACATTGCCCTCCTGCCAATTGCCCAGAGGCAGCTCAGAGGCAGCCATTTTGCTTGGGACTGGAGTCACATGTCAGCCAGACCAGGTAAGAATGTCATGTATCCCTCCCTGAAGGATATAGGTGAACAAGTTGATTTTTTCCAGATAATCAACAATGCTTATACAGTGGCCTCAATAATGTCCTGTACAGATACACCATGACATCCCAACTCCTAATCTCAATGCTCTGCCCAATGAAGGGTAACCCTCCCAAACACCTGCTTCACCAGTCTGTCTACCCGTGACGCGACATTCAAAAGACTGCGTACCTGAGTCCCTGGGTCACTGAAATGATCGACAACAGTACCCAGGGCCCGAACATTAATTGTACAAGTCCAGCCTGGTCTGCTTTACCACAATACAACATCTTGCATTTCTCTACCTGTTATTCCTAACCTCACTGGTCCAGCAGTACTATTGATCCCATTGTACTCTTCGATAACCCTCCTTACTGTCCACTTTATCACCAATTTCAGTCTCACACACAAACTTGCTAACCATGATTCCTGCATTATCATCCAAACTGGTTATATAAATGATGCACAACAGTGAACCAGCACTGAACCATATAGCACACCGTTGGTCACCGGCCTGCAGTTTGAGCAGCAACCCTCTATGAACATGCTCTGTCTCCTACAGCCAATGCTGTTTTGTATCCAGTTGGTGAGCACTCCCTGGTTATGTCTGATCTAAGCTTACTATCCAGTCTGCCATGCAGAACCTTGTCAAAGGCCTTGCTAAAGTTCATGTGGACATCGTGTACTGCTCTGCTTTGACCTTTCACTTCTCTACCTCCACATTCAGGTTTGAAGCATGATTTCCCATGCACAAAGCCATGCTGACGATCATTAATCTGTCCTTACCTTTCCAAATGCACGATAGTCTTTTCTCTCAGAATCTCCTCCAACAACTTATCACCCTGCCATCAGTCTCACTGGTCCGTAGTAGCTGTCAATGATACAAATATCTCTGGAAGGGGCCATGTAATTTCCTCCCTCGCTTCTTTCAAGGCGCTGGGTACACCTGACCATGTCCCAAGGTGTTATCTAACTTTTTGCATTTTAAGACATCCAGCACCTCCTGTTCTCCAATGTGCACTCATTTCAAGACATCCCTGTGTATTTTCCCAAGTTCAAGAGCTTCCATGTCTTTCACCACAGTAAAACCGAACACAAAATATTTGTTCAGTATCTCACCCATCAGCAGTGATTCCACACAGACAGCCTCATTGACCTTTCAGGGGCCCTATTCTCTCACGAGCTAAGTTTTAGCCCTTGTTGAAACTTGTCAAAATGCTTCTGAAATTTCAAATATCCCTCCTCCGCAACTAGCCTCCCCCAACCAAAGCTATTCTGCATTTATGGTCACACCAAAATATAGAATCCAACAGATTTAAAAATATTCCCCTTTTATAAAATCATACATCTCCCATTGTTTCTAAACATCCAGTTATCATTTATTGTCATATCCTTTAAAACACATTCCAGCACGTTCCCGACTTACTGTCAGGCTAACACCATTTGGTTCAGACTGACTGCACAAAGGATTTTGGGAATCCTTGTGTATTAATCTGAAAAAGGTAGCTTACAGGATCAGCAGGTAATCGAGAAGGGAAAGGGAATGGAGTCTAAAAATAGGGAGGTCTTGCTAAAACGATGCAAGGTACAAGTCAGACCACACCTAGATTATATTGAAGAGTATGAGTGCCCTAAGGAAAGACATTCTTGAATTGGAGGCAGGCCAGGGAAGGTTCACTCGGTTGATCCTGGAGATGGCGGGATTTTCCAATGAGAAGAGGTAGAGTAGCTTGCGTTTGAACCTGATGGGATTTTGATGAATGGGAAAGAAATTGTAGGAAACATCCAGGATTCTGAGGGGCTTTGACAGGGAAGATGCCATGAAGGTATAAACGAGAACAGTACAGCAGAGTATTAGGCCCTTCGGCCCACCATGGCTGTGCTGACCATTGTGCTATTCTAAACTAATCCCATCTGGCTGCACATGGGCGCTATCCCTCAATTTCTGCCTGTTCATGTTTCTGTCTAAATGCCATTTCAAAACTTTTCTCTCATTGCCACCCTCCCACCTCCTGAGCAGCTTTTAGCCTCTCGGTAAAGACAACTGGCCTCATTCATCTCACTTAAGACTTCTCACGCTCACCTTAAACTGAGGCGCCCTGGTATTTGATATTTCTACATTAGAAAAAGGATTCCAACTATCCACACTATTCACGCCTTTCCTAATGCTATAGACCTGTACCAGATCACCCCTCAGTCTCCGATACTCACGCAAAACAATCCAACTGCGTCCAAACTCCTTACAGTAAACACATTCTCATCCAGGGAATATTCGTCCAACTCTCTGTTACAACTTCCTCAAAACCTCCACATCCTTCCTGTAGTGTGTCAACGAGAATGACACGCAATCTTCCAAACATGGCCGACTGAAGTATCATTCAGTCACAACATGACATGCAAACGTCCGTACTCAATACTGTGACCAATGAAGGGAAACCTACCATACTCCTCCTTTACCACCACATCCTACTGTGTTGTTATTTTGAGGGAGCTATGGATTTGCTTCCAATGTCTCTCTGTTTATCAATGTTTCCAACTAGTCAATTAGTGCACTTCTCTCTTCCATTTGACTTCATAAATGCATCACTTCACACTTGTCCCGATGAAATTCGATTTGCGATTTGTCTGCCCAACGTTCCAGCTGATCTAAATAGTGCTGCAACCTTTAACACTCTTCCTCACTATCCACAATTCCCCTAACTATCATTGATCGTTACATGCCTTTCCAAATGTCGTCTGCAAAATTACCACTCAAATCCCTGATCTTTTCATCTGAATCACAGATATAAATTACACACAGATATCGCAGCACTGATCCTTGTGAAACACCATTGGCCACAGACGTCCAATCAGAAATTCACCACTCCACATGCCTCTGTCTACTGTCACCAAGAAAATATTGTATCCAACTTACCAACGAGCATGGACTGTGATTTGATCTTCCAGATCCCCCTTGCTATTTGGAAGCTGTCCATTCAAAATGACTCTATATTTTGATTCCCACATTAAATTGGCTGTCTCACTAATGCAGTGACTGCGTCCTTTCTTCAGAACAAAAGGGGACCTTGTTTGGTTTTTTGCTGATCCTGCCTAAATCCCTACAACCCCTCAATAATCAGATCCAAGCCATGGTCATTCTGCAGCCACACGTCCGCAATAACAGTTCGATCATATCTGTTGTCTTCAGTTAATGCTGTCATTCCATCTGCCTTGTTGCAAATGCATGGCGCGAATCAGCGAGACAGGGCCTTTGAGGGATGGATAGAGGTCATAGAGTGGGAGAGATGTTTGGAGGCGCGACAACGTTGCAGGGTTAAACATAGTTACAGTTGCTAAAAAAATGTCCGCAGGAGAAAACATTTTATTGTTTGGAGGAAGTTAGAGAGACAAAACGTCTTTGATTAGATTCCAGAGATAGGGATATGTATAGGGTTGAGGATCGATACATGGACTATGTTGATCAGGGCGTAGAAACATTCACAGGATTCCAGGATGTGGTACATTTAACAACAGGTGAGAAATCTGGAGAATATCACAGTGATAGGAGGAATGGTATGGACTGGAGAATATTACAGGGAAAGGTTGGGTAGTATGGACTGGAGAATGTTGCAAGCACATGGAAGATGATATAAGCTGGAAAATGCTGCAGCAATAGAGAGGAGTATATGTACTGGAGGATGTTGCACGGACAGGGATGAAGTTGTAGACTGGATACTATTAGAAGGAGAGATGAATTTATGCACTGGAAGGTATGTCAGAGAGAGTGAGTGGTGTGCATGCTGCGAGATACGACAGGGATAGGGACGCTTGTAGAGACTGGAGGCGAGAGTGATAGAGAGTCTTGTGAGAGACCAGATTCACTTATGAGCATAGGATGTGCAACAGTGAACAGAACCTTTTGCAGATATAAATGAGGATACATTGGCCACAAAGCAGTCACACCTATACATAGGTATATACGAACTGAAGGAATTGAAGAGATTAAACAGGCTTGGAGTGTTGTATGCAGTGGAGGAGATTAAGATGATAGGGAAGCTTTTAGAGACTCAACAATGTTAGGAATTAATGGGAGTTGCAATGGTGAGAGCAGATTCCAACAATTCGTAGGATATAGACCTGAAGGAGTTTTGACAGATAGCGATGGTACAGTAAAGGCAATTGTAGTGGCTTCCGTTTCATAAGCAATCCATAAGCACTTAAAATAGCCTGTTTGACATGTGCATTATCTCTCGACCATTCATCAGACAGAGCTGCAAATATTTCACTGGCTCTGCCTATCATCTTAGACTGAACTAGCATTACCCAGAAGACCTCGGGCCACTCTATCTGTCTGTGCAATATTTCAAATGAAATACAGAGTTCCTTGACAGTCGAGTCACAGGTAGTTAGGATAGCGAAGAAGGCGCTTGGTATGCATTCCTATATTGGTCAGAGTATTTAGTACAGGAGTTGGGAGGTCATGTTGTGGCTGTACAAGACAGTGGTTAGGCCACTTTTGGAATGCTGCATGCAACTCTGTTCTACTTCCGATCGGAAGGATTTTGTGACACTTGAAAGGGTCCAGAAAAGATTTACAACAACGTTGCCAGGAATGAGCTATAGGGAGAGTTTGAACAGGTGATGGTTGTTTTTCCTGGAGTGTCGGAGACTGAGGGTGACCTTAGAGAGGTTTATAAAATCAACAGGGGCATGGATAGGCTAAATAGACAAAGTCTTTCTCCTGGGGTGTGCGAGTCCAGATTTATAGGGCGAGGTTTAGGGTGAGAGTAGAAAGATATAATAGATAAAAAGGGGCAACTTTTTCACACAGAGGATAGTACATATATGGAATGCGCTGCCGGAGGAAGTGGTGGAGGCTAGTACAACTGCAACAGTTAAAAGGCATCTGGATGGGTATATGAATAGGAAGGGTTTAGAGGGAGATGGGCCGGGTTCTAGCAGGTGGGAGTACAATGGGTTGGGATAGCTGATCTGCAGGATGGGACCATGAATGGGTTGTGGAACCCGGAGGATGTTATGGTTTTAACCACAGCTAATGTTTGATTGCATCTTTCAGCCAAAATTCCAGATGGTAAAATTGCAACATTTAAGAAGCATTTGGATGGATATATGAATTGAAAGGGTTAGGAGGGAGATAGGCCAGGTACTGGCAGGTGGGACTAGATTGGGTTAGAATATCCTGTCGGCATGGCTGGGTTGGAATGAAGGGTCTCTTTCCATGCTGTACATCTCTATGATTGTAAGATTGGCTGAATTGTCCAATAAAAAATTTCCTGTGGTTCAAATCATAATAACCCCCAGGTTCCACAAGCCATCCCCTGTCCCATCCTGCAGGTTCAATGAATCCTGGAACCTCTAACCTTCTGCAAGTCCCACGTCCCTTCCGATATTTGTACCATCTTCCAGGTTCTGTAGCCCTTCCTACCTCGTAACATGGCCCAGGCTCTCCAACTACTCCTTCCTCTGCAATGTTCCCCAGAAGGGCACTGGAGGATCGTGGGGGTTACAGAGATATGGAGGGACATCAGGAGGGGAGGATTTTGCAGACATTAGGAATATATGAATTTTAAGAGGTTTCACAGTTTGAGTGTTGCAGGGACTGGAGGTACTTACAAAGATAGGAATAGTTTTGGATTGGAGGATTCTGCAGAAAACCTTCACGTGGTTAAAGGCAGGATTCTTAGCAGCGTGCAGGAACAAAGGGATCCTGTGTCCCTTAGGTTACCACCCAAGTTGACAGGCTGTTAAGAAGGCGGATGGTGTGTTGGCTTTCATGAGCAGTGGGATTGAATTTAAGAGATGTTAGATTTTGCTGCAGCTCTACAGAACCCAACTGAGACCACACTTCGAATATTGTAAACGGTTCTGTTCGCTTCATTGTAGGAAACACGTGGAAGCTTTAAAGACAGTGCAGAGGAGATTTGGCAGGATGCTGCCTGGACTGGAGGGTATGCCCATAGAAGGTAGGTTGTGGAAGCTGGGCTTTTCTGATCACAGCGAAGGAGGAAGAATGGTGACTTGATAGAGGTGTACAAGGGAATGAGGGGCATAGATAGAGTGGATTAACAGAGACTACTTCCCATGGCGAAATGGCTATCACAAGGGGACATACGTTTAAGGTAATTGGCGGAAGGTTTAGTTCAGATATCAGAGGGATATGGGCCAGGTGCTGGCAGGTAGGACTAGATTGGTTTGGGATATCTGTCGGCATGGAAGGGACTGACACGTTATTTACACAGAGTGTGGTGGGTGTGTGGAATGGACTGCCAGCCATGGTAGTAGATTCAGACACATTACAGACATCTAAGCAACTCTTGGATCGGCACATGAATGATATGTAGGTTCGTTTCATGTTCAGAGTCGGAGAAAAGGTCAGCACAATATTGAGGGTGGATGGGCTTGTACTGGAATGTGCTATTCCTTGTTCTAAATAGCAAGGGTTATGATGGCAGCAAGAGGATTCGGGAAGCGGGAGAGGATGCGATCCGAATGAAGTGAAACAAATAGGAGGCGTTGCTCAGTTGTATGAGGTAACAGAGACAGCAATGGTCTGATCTGGAGCAGATGACCAGACTGCGAGAATTGTGGGAACTGGAGGTGCGTTCACAGGAGGGAGGGAGGAGCATAGAGCCACAGGAAGTTACAGAAATGTGGAGAGCTGTCGGGCCTGCAGGATTTCATGGAGATGACGAGCTTGGGAGGAATGGAACAGTTTACAGGGATAAGGATGTTGGTAGGATGGGGTATTTTACACATACAGGAATGTTTCAGGTGAATGGAGCTGGGTGCAGAGATAAAGGGGGTTGTACAGATTGGAAAAACAAATAGACATATGGAGGTCAGTCGTGACTGAAGATGTTCATATTTACAGGAAGTCTGCAGGTTATTTAGATAAAGGGGGTGTGGAATCAGCAAGATTCTCCAAGTGATAAAGACAGCAATTTTGGTTGGAGACAGTTTCACAGATTTGGGAGCATTAGTAAACTCCTCGAGTTTGGTCAAAGTTGGAAGGGTTGTAGGGGAGGGTGATGTTTACACATGTAAGAGCTGGAGAAGTTTATGGAAATGAGGAGATGGATGGAGACACTGGAGGAGCTTACATTGACAGGGTGGGTGCTGGCAATGAAAAGGTATCACATAGATAGAGGGTCTTGTAGGAACTGTATTGAAAGAGTCACAGACATTGGAATGACTTCTGCAGATTGGGAGTATTACAGGGAATGAGAGGATTGTAGGGTCTCCACAGATTGATCGTGTTTTTAAGAATACAAGAGTTTATTTAGATATGGAAATCTTAAACCCAATGCATGCAGTCTTTATTTCAAGACCAGAGCTGTATTATCCCTCATCAGCCAAGGATCCCTAACCCAGCCAGGTTTTTTCCTTTATCCCAATGGGGCATACGGGTCCTGGATTCTTTAGAACACACTTCGAAAAGCCCCCCCCCCCCCCACCCTCACATTTGCCAGTTGTTCCTTTTCCTTCAATCAGACTCACCCAATCGAATAGAATCATAATGTGGAGATGCCAGTGTCGGACTGGGGATGTACAAAGTTTAAAATCACACGACATTCAGTTCCAGTCCAATCGGTTTATTTGAAAGCACTATCTTTCAGAGCACTGCTTCTTCATCAGGTGGTTGTGGAGCACAATCCTAAGGTACAGAATTTATAGCAACAGGATTGCAGTGTCATGGAATACAATATCAAACAAATTTAGTTTCAGCCTTTCATCTGTTACAGTGATCACCAGCGTTTCCAAAGTGAGTTGCACAACGCCCAGTTGTGCAATTTTAAATTCACAGCATTGACGCTGGCCAGATCCTGCAGAATGGTCCCAAACCTGGCCCTGTTCCAGTTTTCCTCTTCAATCTGTGGACCTGCTGATCTTTTTCCATAACTATGTTAAAACGAAGACAGTTGTGGGCACTGGACCCAAAGCGCTCTCTGAATGACACTTCAGTCACTTGCCCGACCTCGTTTTCGGAGGGGAGGTCCAGTGTTGCACCTGCCTGAGTAGAGTAGGGCCCTCTGTATATTGATTTAGGAACCTTCCTTGGACACATTTGAAAAATAGCTCTCCGTCCAAGACTTTTTATACTCCAGGTGGCCCAGTCAATACAGGGAACGTTAAAATCTCCAGCCTGCACTCCTCTATTATTCCTATAGTTATCTGTAATCTCTCTACACAGCTGCTCCTCTGGTATCTGTTGGGGCTACAACAGTCTACAATACAGTCCCAACAAAGTGACCACCCCCCTTCTTCTTTCTAACTTCTAACCATGTGGAATTTTAAATGAATATATGTTTTAAAAATTGGAATTAACAATCCATAAATAAGCATTGATAAAAATCCAAACACTTGACCTTCAGAGAAAGACAACAGTTCACTCTCATGTGGTCTGCACGACATACCCAAAGGAAAGTGTTTGCCTCTCAATTACCCTGTGAAATGGGCGAGCCAGTTGCTTAGCTCAAGGGCAGCAAGGGGTGGGCAATAAAGGCTAGTCAGCCAGAGACACCCACATTCCATACCTGATTTCTTTTTAAAAATCCATTCAGATTGGTCCCAGCACAGTTCCAGTGGAACAAGGTCCCGGCCAATCATGTTGGTAGATTTATGGACAGTTCTTTTGACTGACAGAGGATGCAGGGACAGGCTTCAGGTGAAAGGAGCTTTCCAAAACCAAAGAGAAAACGAGAATCATCAGAGCAGCATGCGAATGTGACTGAAGACAACAGAAAGGAACAGGATGGGACAACGTTTATCTGAAACTGGAGATCAGCAAATCCATTTGTGACAGGAAATTATGGGAACGAGTAAATTTTGATTTTTATTAATGGACAAAGACTCTGCAACAAGGTAGATGGATTTGCGACACAGTGAACAAAACGATTTAGACACCAGAGAGATGTGGTTACAGGGCGTACAAAAGGTGGAACGTAAATATTCAATGGTTCACAACCTTGTGCAAATTCAGGCAAAATGGACGACGCTAACAATAATGCGTAAGAAAGGCATCAGATCATGAAGTAGAGTCAGTCTGAATGTAAATTCTGGCTCCTACTTGCCAAGGACACAAGCAGGAGAACAGTTTTAGACCACCCACCAAACAGCATTTCATGGCTCGTCGCTGCAATAAATAGGAATTAATTGGAATTTTTAATACAGGCATGGTGAACATTTAGTGAAACGTCAATATTCGCAAAGTCTGGGACAATCACACTGACAACAGTGATATTGGAAGAGGAGTTCAGAGAATTTTGTTCAGTGTTTCTTAGAATAACACATTGTGCAACTGGCGAGGGACATAACTTTCTCAGAGAGACTGTTTTGTGATAAAACTTAGTGAATGAATAATGACACCTGGAGAGATCCTCTGGGAAATTGTGTTAAAGTGCAGTTTAAAGAAATATAAAGTTTCAAAGTGAAACGCAGAAAGGACGAGCTAGAACTAGAAACAAAAATAGCCAATGACATGAGTTGTAGAGGATAACTGACCAAGATAGACAGGCTAAACAGACTGAAATATGTGTCTGGAAATGAACAGTGTAAAAGACTCAACAAATGGACATTCCACTGAAACAGACAAAAACTCAGCAAGAAATCCCCACCGGTCCCTCACTCAGGACAAAATGGATCATATTCGATTATGAGGCTGAGAAGATCACCACAAAGTACTTAAAATCCTGAAGTGAGAGAGAGTTTTAGAGTAAGTTTTAATGGGATTGCAACGGGTCTGCTAGCAGCAGGAGGGCAATGGGAAGGGGAATCGTTGTCAAGGTTTATTGACACGATACGAACATGGAGAGGTGAAGGTGCCGGAGGTGGTGAGAGTGTTACAGAGAGTGGTGAGGGCCTGAACGGTGTTACAAAGCCAGTACGGATTGCTGCAGCTGGAGGGGTTTGCAAGGTTAGGGAGGGATATATGCATTTTTATTTATTCATTCATGGGATGTGGGTGTCACTGCCTGGACCAGCATTCTTTGACCCCATGCTAATTACCCAGAGATTATTGGGGCCCTGATGGATATATGTAATACTTTGCTGGCCACAGGTGAAGTGCTGAATGACTGGAGGATCGCTAATGTGGTTCCTTTGTTCACGAAGGGCAGCAGGGATAGGCCAGGTAATTACAGAGCAGATAGTCAGACAGCTGGGGGAAAGAAATTATTGGAAACAATTGTGAGGATGAATCGACACTTGCAAAGGTAAGGATCAACTCGGTTTAGTCGTCACGGATTTGGCAGTGGAAGATACTGTCTGAGGAATTCAGTTCAGTTTATTTGGATATTGTGTTTAAGTATATTGATGAAGGCAGTGCAGATGATGTGGTTTACATGGACTTGACTAAGTCCTTAAACAAGATCCAACATGGAAGGCTGGTCCAAAAGGACTGTGTTCCAAGGCAAGTTGGCAAATTGGATGCAAAATTGGTGGATAGAATACTTTCACCAGCGGGTGTACCACAGAGATCAGTACAGGAACCATTGAACATTAATAACTCGGATGTGAAAGCAGCAGGTATCATTAGTCGGTTTGCAGATGACATGAAAGGTGACGGTGCTGTTCACAGTGAGGAGGATGATCTCCGTCTGCAGTCCAATGTCGATCGGATGATAATCTAAGCACAGTTTAGTTCTGATTGAAGTGAGGTAATACTCTGTGGGGAAGTACAATAAGCGAAGAACAGAAATAATAAACGATAGGTCATTGCAGAGTACTGAGGAATATAGGGACCTTGCTGGACAAGTCCATAGATCCCTGAAGGTGTCAGCACAGGGAGACAGGGTGGGAATGGCACCTCAACTGGGCGCGGGAGAGGGACCCATATCCTGGTGGGGTGAATTGATAGAGCTGCTTGAGAGGATATAACCTTGTCTGGCAGGATTTTGGACCTTAAATAAACGTAAGGCCAAATAAGAAGATTGAGGCTGGTACACGAGTTAAAGACAGCAATTTCAGCAGACAAGGTAGGCAAGAACATATCAGGGAATGGGGGAAAACTGATGATTAAACTGCATTCATTTCATTGCAAGGGGGCTGACAGCTAATGAAGATGAACTCAAGGCATGGATTGGAATATGGGACTGGGATATTATAGTTATTACTGAAACACAGCAGAGGGAGTGGCAGGACTGGCAGTTCATTGCTTCAAGTTGGAAATGGTCCAGGAAGGGGACTCAAGAGAGGACGTGTGGTGGTGGGTTTTGATTGCATAAATCATCACAGCAGTACTTAGAGAGGATATTCCTGTGGGATCGCCCAGTGAAGCTGTGTTAGTGGAACTGAGAAATAAGAATGGGTCATCACTGCTGACCCCGAATAATCTGTGGCAGACTGAGGAAAAAATTCGTCGGTACATCATAAATATCAACCATAATAATAGGGCTGTTATGGTATGGTTTTTGAACTTTCCAAACCGAGACAGGGACTGCTAGTGTTCAGTGTTTGCAAGGGAGGAATTTGGTAATTGTGATCCAGAAAACTGCCAATCAATTTGTTAATGGCCTGAGAAGAGAAAGGGGCAAAACCAGACCTCCCCTTGGAAATTAAGATAGGGAAAGGGACTGAGATGTGAGTGAGAAAGCATTTTTCCAAAGTGACCACAGGTCGAGTAGTTTGAAAACAGCTTTGGAAAAGGACAGGCCTGGTCCACAAGTGCAAGCTATAAAATGAAGCCTGACCGATCTTGATTGTATTAGCCAGGAACCTTCAAAATGTGATTGTGGAAGGGAATTATTTACAGGGAAAGGAAAGTTTGGCAAGTGAGAATATTTTAAAAGTGAGATAAAGTGATCGATCAGCGCCAGCATTTTCCTGTTTGTGTGCAAGTCAATGCTGACAGCATTCGGAAACACTGGCTGTCTATTGAGGGTCTGGTCAAGGAAAAGGGGGCACATGTCATGTATCGCCAACTGGATCAAGGGAATCCCTGAGGATACACAGGGGCTGTTGGAATACACTTTGAGTAGAAAACAGGAATGGAGAAAGGCTAAATGAAATTGCCTCAGCAGAGAAGGAAAGGGGAACCCAAAAGTGATTGTATCAGTATATTAAGACTGCATAAGTAACTCAGGACAAAAAGATCAATGAGGCCATCGATGTGTGGAACTGCAGGATATTTGCTCAGATCCTAAATATTTTTTTCACTCCAGAACTTACTGTGGAGAAAGACTGGGGAACTCAGGGAACAAGTGTAGCACATTAGAACACAATTGGAGTTCTCTGCAACTCCCGTCTCTCTGCTACAGGAAGGATGTTGTGACACTTGAAAGGGCTCAGAAAAGATGAACAAGATATTGCCAGGGTTGTTGCTGAATAAGCTGGGTTTACTGTCACTGGAGAATCGGAGACTGCGGGATGACCTTACAGAGGTTTATATGAACATGAACGGCATGGATAGGGTCAGCATTCAAGGCCTTTTCCCAGAAGTTGGGGAGTCCAAAAATAGAGGGCATAAGTTTAAGGTTAGAGGTGAATGGTTTACAGAGGGACTGAAGGGACAGCTTCTTCACACACACGGTGATGTGTGTATGGAATGAGCTGAGAGAGAAAGTAATGGAGACTGATACAATGACAACATTTAAAAGGTATCTGGATGGGCATCTGAATAGTAAGAGTGTAGACGTATATGGGCCAAATGCTGGAATAGGGAATGGATTTATTTAGATCTTCTGGTAAGCCTGGACGAGTTATAGACTAAAGGGTCTGTTTCTATGCTGTATATCTCTATGACTTGAAAAGAGTGCATGTTATAGAAGAGGTGGTGCTGGAGATTTTAAAACACAAAGCTATGGCAAGTTCCAGAACTTGATTAAATGTATCACATGACTTTGTGGGATGCTAGGGAAGAAATTGAGGAGCCCCTAGCAAAGGTATGTGCACTACTGACAGCCATGTGTGATAGGCTGGCAGGCTGGAGGGTGGCATCATGGACAGTGAAGGATGTTTTCTGAGATTACAAAGGGATCTTGATGAAGGGAGTGAATGGGCTGAAAAACTATAGATGGAATTCAATCTGAATAAATACGAAGTAATGCATTTTATAAAACAAACAAAGGTAGAGCTTATACAATTAATCTTAGGGCTTCGGTTAGTGTTTTAGAGCAGAGGGACCTCCAGGTTCAGGTACATAATTCTTGAAGTTTGCATCACAGGATGGATAAGACAGTGTTTGGCATGCCTGATTATTGCTCAATCCATTGAGTGGAGGATTTGGGACGTCATGATGAGATTGCACAGACATTTGTGAGGGCTGTTCTGCAATACTCTGTCCAGGTCTGATTGCCTAGTTAACAAGGAGGATAGTATTAAGTTGCAGGGCATTCAGAAGAGATTTACCAGGATAATGCTGGGTATGGAAGGCTTAGGTTCGGAAAAATGGCTGGATAGGCTGAGTCTTTTTTCACTGGAGCCTGGAGGTTCAGACATGATGCTATAAAGATTTATGAAAAAAATGAGGTATATAGATCAATTTAATGATAGTTGCCTTTTCCTCAGGATGAGGGGAGTCTCAAGAGGAGAAACAAGAACAATTACAGCATGGAAAAGTCATTTGGGGTGGTATATTGAGAGAAGAAGTTTTGAAGAGACAAGGGCCAAACACAGGCAAATGAAGTGCGTTTCAAATATGTGGAGGGACTTTCTGGAATGGAGCAGGTTACAGGGACAATTACTCTTATATGAGTTAAAAATGACTGAAGACAGTGGTGCACAAGCCATGTCATAGATACACTGTTGCAGTGAGCAGGTGAAGCGATGGCCTAGTAACATTATTGTTAGGGCATTTGTCCAAAACCTCAGCTAATGTTCAGTGGAGGTAGATTTGAATCCCATCATAAGATATGGTGTAATTTAAAATCAATTTTTTTAAAAATACAATTAACAATCCATAAACAAATATGAAACCATTGCTGATGTACAAAAGCCCCAATCCCTTAGATTAGATTCCATACAGTGTGGAAATAGGTCTTTCGGCCCAAGAGTAACCCACTCAGACCCATCACCCTCGACCTAATACACCTAACATTATGGGCAATTTTGCATGGCCAATTCGCCTAACCTGTGCGTCTTGGGACTCCGGGAGGAAACCGGAGCATCCGGAGGCAATTCACGTGGACACGGGGAGAATGTGCAAACTCCACACAGTCGCCTGGGGCTGGAATCGAACCTGGGACGCTAGTGCTGTGATGCAGAAGTGCTAATCACTGAGCCACCGGGCCGCCCACTTGCCCTTTCGACAACGAGATCTGATCACCCTCACTTGGTCTGCACGACATACCCACAGCAAAGTGTTTGCATCTCAATTGCCCTCTGAAATGGCCAAGCAAGCTACTCATCTCATGGGCAGCTAGGGATCAGTAATAAAGGCTGGTCAGCCAGAGACACCCAAATCCCCTACCTGATTTATAATAAAATCCAATAGGATGGTCCCACTGCAACCGCGCTGGGACCAATGTCCTGGCCAATCATGTCAGTAGGTTAATGGACAGGGCTTTATACTGACAGAGAGGATGCAGCGACAGGGTCTAGGTCAAAGGAGCTTTCCAAATCCAAAGAAAAAAGATGAAGCATCGGAACAGTATGGGGACCTGGCTGAAGGCAATCAGAGAGGAACAGGATGGAACAGCGATTAACTAAAACTGTACATCAGTGAATAGGTTTGTGACAGGAAATTGTGGGAAAGAATAAATTATGTTTTTTTTAATGGACAAAGTCTTATCAATAAGGCAGATGGATTTGTGACACTGAGATAAAAGAGGTTTAGACACCAGAGAGATATGGTTACAGGGTGAACAAAAGGTGGGCATAAATATTCAATGGATCACAACCTTGTGGAAACTCAGGCAAAATGGGTAACACTAAGAAAGACATCACAGGGAAAGCATTTTGTTTTAGATCATGAAGTAGAGTCAGTCTCAATGTAAATTCTGGCTACTACTTATTATTGAGCTGAGAGGATCACCAAAAAGTATTTAAAATCCTGAAATGAGAGAATGTTTTAGGAGTAAGTTTTAAAGGGATTTCAAAGGGTCTGCTCGCAGGAGGAGGTCAGGTGGAAGAGGGAATAATTGTCAAGGTTTTATGTCACAAAAGGGACCGGGAGAGCTGAAGGTGCTGGAGGTGGTCAGAGTGTTACAGAGAGTGGTCAGGGTCTGAACGGTGTTCCAAAGCAAGTACAGACTGCTGCAGCTGGAGGTGTTTGCAGAGGTAGGGAGGGATATATGTATTATTATTTATTCATTCATGGGATGAGGATGTCACTGATTTGACCAACATTCTTTGCCCCACTGCTAATTACCCAGAATATAGCACAGAGTCAGCCATATTGCTGTGGGTCTGGTGTCACATGCAGGCCAGACCAGGTTAGAATGTCAGAATGTTAGAATGTTCTTCTCTAAAGGACGGAAGTAAACCAGATGAGTACTTCCTACTGGTCAATAATGCTTTTATGGTGGCCTCACCAATGTCGTGTTCAGCCACAACATGTCATCCCAACTTCTACTCTCAATGCTCTGCCCAAAGAAGGTAACCATCCCAAACGCCTGCTTCATCAACCTGTCTACCTGTGCCACCACTTACAAAGAATTGTCTACCTGCATCCCTGGTCTCTGACTGACAACACTATCCAGGGCCCGAACATTAACTGTACAGGTCCCACCCTGGTTTGTTTCACCAAAATGGAACACCTCACATTTATCTAATTAAACTTTAATATGCGATTCTTCAGCCCATTATCCCAGTATACTATTCGTCCTATTGTATCAGAGATAACTTTCTTCACTGTCCACTTTACCACCAATTTCAGTGTCAGTCAAAAAACTTACTTACCTCAAAACCAATATTCCCATCCAAACCATTTATCCAAATGACAAACAACAGGGGACCCACTTCACCGCTGGTCACATGTCTCCGGTCAGAAACGCAACATGTCTTCCATCACCCTCTGCCTCCTACCATCAAGCCCAATTTGGTATCCAAAGGATAGCTCCTCCTGAATGCCAAATCCTTTTACATTAATCTGAGCTTATTACCCAGTTTACCACACAGAACGTAGAACACAGAACAGTACAACACAAGATCCTTCGGCCATGATGCCATGCCCATCTTTTACCCGACTATAAGATCAAACTAACTTACATACCCTTCATTTTGCTATAATCCATGTGCCTATGCAAGAGTCTGTTAAAATGTCCTGTTCCACCCACCCACCACTCTCTTCAGTTATTGTGAGGTTTCATGGTGATGAAGGCATTTGAGGAGGGAGGGAGGATTGTAGGGAAATGAGAGGTTCCACAGTTGAGGTGTTTTGTTCGGGCTGCAAGTGGTTATTGAGTTGGGGAGGGTGTAAGCACTGGTGGATATTACATAAACATGTGGTTTTGGTTGCAATGCAGGAAAAGGATTCAGGAAGCTGGAGAGTATGGGGTCTGAACGATGTTACACTAATGGGAAGAGTTGTCAGGAGTGCAGGTGTTTACAGATACAGCAATGGTCTGATCTGGAGCAGAGGACCCAGATTGGGAAGGATATGGGGACTGGAGGTGGTTTCACAGGGTGGGAGGATCTTAGACCTACAGGAGGTTACAGACATGTGGAGCGCTGTAGGGCTGACAGGTGTTTATGGAGATGGGAATGTTGGGATGGATGGAGAAGTTTACAGGGATAAGGATGTTTGTAGGCCAGGGCTGGATCACAGACAGGGACTGTTTTAGCGAGCTGAGCAGATTACAGAGATAAAGATGTTTATATCGACTGGAAGAACAAACAGAGATATGCAGGGTAGTCGTGACTGAAGATGTTTATACACATAGGAAGGCTTAGGTTCTTCGGCTTATGGAGGCTGTGGAATCTGGATTTCTTTTCAGACACTGGAATAAGAATTTTGGTCAGAGACAGTTTCCCAGATAAGGGAGCATAGCACAAACAGGAGGAAGTTGTAGAGGAAGGTGACGTTTAAACAGAGAGTGGTGTAGGAGCTGGACAAGTTTATGAAGATGGGTAGATGGTGGAGACACAGGAGGAGCTTACATTGACATGGGGTGATAGTGACAGGAGGGTGTTAAATCGATAGTGGGTTTTGTAGGGACTGGATTGGGAGAGGCACAGGCATGGAGTGAGTTCGACAGATCAGGAATACTGCAGAAACCTGAGAGGATTACACTGATCGGGATGGTGGTCGGGTCTCCACAGACTGTTGGTGTTTAGGGAATGGAAGAGATTTGGTAGATAGTGAGGGATGTAAGAGCCGCAGGAGCTTATGGAGAGTTGAATAGTTGGAGCAATTTGCCGAGGTAGGTTTCTCAGACAGGAGTAGGTTATAGATAGTGAGGGTTGTGTGGTCTGAGGAAGTCAAAAAGAGGAGAGTTTTCGCGTCTGGAAGAGGTTACACTGACAGGGACAGTTGAAGAGACTGAAGCAAAAATGCATGGAGTAGGTTACACAGACAGGGAGGTGAGTAGGGACTGAAGGTGAATACACAGGCATGGAGGGTTGTATTGTTAGACGGAGCTGAGAGGGATACGGGCTGGTGTAGGGATTTACACAGATGGGGAAGTTTGTGTTTTTGGAGGAGGTTACACTGATACAGACAGTGTTAGGGAGATTTTAATGGTCTACAGAGGAGCTCAGAGAGAATGTATTAAGGGGGGTGGAGGAGATTACAGACACAGAGATGGCTGTCGGGTTGAAAAGAGCTTCGACAGATCCTCAGTGCCGTAAAGCTGGAGGGAGATTCTGACAGTGAGTGTTGCCAAGACTTAATTACTTCACTGATATAGAGCAGGTCTCAGCAGGTAACTGTCAAATGGAAGTTCAGACAGTCCAGATGAGTTTTCAGAGATACAAATGTTTATGGGAGATTCAAGAGGGAACAATGATTGGGATTGCTGTACCAAATGGTAATACTTATCGAGAGGGTTCTAAAAGCAGGAAGAGGTGATAGACATTTGTAAGGACTGGAGCTTACATAGGCGAGGAGTGTTTTAGTGTCTGGAGGAGATTACAGTGTTAAGGGGAATATTGGGGATAAGGCAATGTGTAAGAGACGGGGATGGTTGACAGGGCTGGACAATAACCTGAATAGGATCGCCATAGTGTACAACCAGGCCATTCGGCCCAACCAGTCCATTCCAAAACTCTGAAGAGCATCCTAACCAGACCCACCCCTCTACCAATACATTAAACCCTGCATTTCACATGGTGACCTTACTTAAATCACACATTCCTGAATACCATAGTCAATTTATGATTGATACACACACACAGTGAGGGAGATACCCGCAGACACACAGCGAGGGAAGGACATGCATACACACACAGTAAGGGAGATACCCGCAGACACACAGCGAGGGAAGGACATGAACACACACACAGTGAGGAGGCTACACGCAGACACACAGAGAGGGAAGGACATGCAAACACACACAATGAGTGGGTTACACGCAGGCACACAGCGAGGGAGGGACACGCACACGCGCAGCGAGGGAGGGACACACACACACACAAAGCGATGGAGGGACACGGACACACAGCGAAGGGGGGACATGATACTGCACACACACACAGAGACACAGCGAGGGAAGGACATGCACACACACACAGTGAGGGAGATACCCGCAGACACACAGCGAGGGAAGAACATGCACACACACACAGTGAGGGGGATACCCGCAGACACACAGCGAGGGAAGGACATGCACACACACACAGTGAGGGGGATACACACAGACACACAGAGAGGGAAGGACATGCACACACACACAGTGAGCGGGATACCCGCAGACACACAGCGAGGGAAGAACATCCACACACACACAGTGCGGGGGATACACGCAGACACAGAGCAAGGGAAGGACATGAACACACACACAGTAAGGAGGCTACACGCAGACACACAGAGAGGGAAGGACATGCAAACACACACAATGAGGGGGTTACACGCAGGCACACAGCGAGGGAGGGACACGCACACACGCAGCGAGGGAGGGACACACACACACAAAGCGATGGAGGGACACGGACACACAGCAAAGGGGGGACATGATACTGCACACACACACACACAGACACAGCGAGGGAAAGACACCCACACACAGTGAGGCGAGGGCATGCACAAACACAGCGAGGGAGGGACACACACACGAGGGAGGGACACACACAGCGAGGGAGTGACACACACACACACAGCGAGGGAAGGATACGTACACACACAGTGAGGAAGGGACACTCACACACAGCAAGGAAGGAACTTGCACAGACACAGCAAGGGTGGATGCGAGCACACACACACCGAGGGAGGGAGACGCACACATAGAGAGGGAGGGACACGCACAGACACGCAGCGAAGGGCGACACACATACACACAGACACAACAAGGAAGAGACACGCACACACAAAGCGAGGGAGGGACATCCACACAGCGAGGGAGGCACACACACACACAGCGAGTGAGACACACACAGAGCGAGGCAGGGACACGCACACAGCGAGGAAGACACACACACACACAGACAGACAGACAGACAGACACACACACACACACACACATCCCGAGGGAGGGACACGCACACACAGCAAGAAAGGGATAAGCACACACAACGAGGAAGAGACACGCACACACACATCGAGGGAGACACACACACAGAACGAGGGAGGGACACACACACAACGAGTGAGACACACACACAGAGTGAGGGAGGGACACACACAGCGAGGGAGACACACACACAAACACTCAGCGAGGGAGGGACACGCACAGACACGCAGCAAAGGGACACACACACACACACACACACACACACAGACACACACACACAGACACAGTGAGGGAAGGACATGCACACACAGCGAGGGAGATACACAATGAGACAAGCAGTGAGGGAGAGGACATGCACATACACAGCGTGGGAGGGACACACACAAACACACACACAGAGCAAGAGAGGGATACGCGCACACACAGTGAGGAGGGAGACACATGCTCATAAAACGAGGGAGAGCCCAGCACACACACGCACACCAAGAGGGACACATACACACACACACACACACACACACATACACACACACACACACAGCGAGAGAGGGACACACACACACACACAGCGAGGGAGGGACATGTACACACACCAGGGGAGAGACACGCGCATGAGGAAGCACACAAACACAGACACACACAGCGAGAGAGGGATACACACACACACACAGAGGGAGGGACATGCATACACAGCGAGGGAGGGACACACACAAACACACGCACAGAGCAAGAGAGGGACACACGCACACACAGCGAGGGGGGAGACACATGCTCACACAATGAGGGAGGGCCAAGCATACACGCACACCAAGAGGGACACACACACACACACACACACACACATACACACAGAGCAAGGAGGGAAACTCACACTTACACAGCGAGGGAGGGAGACGCACATACACAGCGAGGGAGGGACACACACACACACGCACACACACACATACACACACAGAGCGAAGGAGGGACACACACACATACAGCAAGTGGGGAAACTCACTCATGCACAGTGAGGGAGGGACACACACAAACACACACAGAGAGCAAGAGAGGTACACGCGCGCTTACAGCAGGGGGGAGACACATGCTAACACAACGAGGGAGGGCCACGCACACACACGCACACCAAGACACACACACACACACACACATAGAGCGAGGGAGGGGCACATACACAGACACAGGCACAGTGAGGGAAGGACAGACAAACATACACAGTTACAGTGAGGGGGGACACGCACACGAACACAGCGAGGGAGGGCCACGCACACACACACAGCGAGGGAGGGATAGACACACGCACACAGATACAGCGAAGGGAATACGCACACACACAGAGCGAGGGGGACCCGCACATTCACAGCGTGGGAGGGAGACACACTTACACGCACACACACACAGAGGGAGGGACACGCACGTAAACACACACACAGAGCGAGGGAGGGATACGAACACACACTGCGTGAGAGAGAAACATACACACAACGCGATGGAGTGACACACACTCAAACAGCGAGTGAGGGACACGCAGTGAAGGGGGGACACACAAACACATACTGTGATGGAGTGACTCGTACAAACAGAGTCAGGAAGGGATTCGCACACGCACAAACAGCGAGGGAGGGACACACAGCGAGCGAGAGACTTGCTGACACATGCAGCAAGGTAGGGACACGCACACGCACAGCGAGGGAGGGACACGCACAGACACGCAGCAAAGGGACACACACACACACGCACACACACACAGACACACACACACACACACACACACAAACACCGTGAGGGAAGGACATGCACACACTGCGAGGGAGTGACACGATGAGACTCGCAGTGAGGGAGGGGACATACACATACACAGCGTGGGAGGGACACGCACACACACAGTGAGGGAGTGACACGCACACCCACAGTAAGGGTGGGATGTGCACACACACAGCGAGGGAGGGACAGGCACACACACACCGAGGGATGGACACACACACATAGAGAGGGAGGGACACGAACAGACACGCAGCGAAGCGCCACACACATACACACAGACACAACGAGGAAGAGACAGGCACACACACAGCGAGGGAGGGACACCCACACAGCGAGGGAGACACACACACACAGCGAGGGAGACACACACAGAGCGAGGGAGGGAAACACACACAGAGCGAGGGAGACACACACACATACACAGACAGATAGACAGACACACACACGCACACACACACAAACACACACACACAGCAAGGGAGGGACACGCACAGACACACAGCGAAGGGACACACACACAGCAAGGGAGGGACACGCACAGACATGCAAAGAATGGACACACACAGAGCGAGGGAGGGACATGCACAGACACGCAGAGAAGGGACACACACACAAACACACACACAGACACACAGACACACACACAGACACACACGCACACACACACACAGACACAGTGAGGAAAGGACATGCACACACAGCGAAGGAGGGACACGATGAGACACGCAGTGAGGGAGAGGACATCCACATACAGAGCGTGGGAGGGACATTCAAACATAGTGAGGGAGTGACACGCCCACCCACAGTGAGGGTGGGACACGCGCAAACACAGAGAGGGAGTGACACGCACACACAGAGAAAGGGAAGAACAAACAAACTTAGACAGCGAGGGAGCAACACGTGCATGAGGAAGCACACAAACAGAGACGCACACAGTGAGATAGGGATATGCACACACACAGCCAGGGAGGGACATGCATACACAGCGAGAGAGGGACACACATAAACACACACAGAGAGTAAGAGAGGGATACGCATGCACACAGTGAGGAGGGAGACACATGCTCACAAAACGAGGGAGAGCCCAGCACACAAACGCACACCAAGAGGGACACACACACACACACACACACACACACACACACACACACACACACACACACACACACACAGAGCAAGGGGGGGATCTCATACATACACAGCGAGGGAGGGCCACGCACATACACAGCAAGGGAGGGACACATGCACACACACACACACACACACACACACACACACACACACACACAGCGAGAGAGGGAGGGACACACACACACACAGCGATGGAGGGGCATGTACACACACCAGGCGAGAGACACGCGCATGAGGAAGCACACAAACACAGACACACACATCGAGAGAGGGACACGCACACACACAGCCAGGGAGGGACATACATACACAGCGAGGGAGGGACACACACAAACACACACACAGAGCAAGAGAGGGACACACACACACACAGCGAGGAGGGAGACACATGCTCACACAATGAGGGAGGGCCAAGCACACACACGCACACCAAGAGGGACACACACACACACACACCCACATACGGACAGAGCAAGGAGGGAAACTCACACATACACAGCGAGGGAGCGACACGCACATACACAGCAAGGGAGGGACACACGCACACACACACATATACACACACACACAGAGCGAGGGAGGGACACACACACATCCAGCAAGGGGGGAAACTCACTCATACACAGCGAGGGAGGAACACACGCAAGCACACACACAGAGCAAGAGAGGGACACGCACACTTACAGCAGGGGGGAGACACATGCTAACACAACGAGGGAGGGCCACGCACACACACGCACACCAAGACACACACACACACATACACACACGCACACACACATAGAGCGAGGGAGGGGCACACACACAGACGCAGGCACAGCGACGGAGGGACAGACAAACACACACAGTTACAGTGAGGGGGGACATGCACACGAACAACGCGAGGCAGGGCCACGCACACACTCACAGCGAGGGAGGGACGGACACATTCACACAGATACAGCGAAGGGGTATACGCACACACACACAGAGCGAGGGGGACCCGCACATTCACAGCATGTGAAGGAGACACACTTACACACACACACAGAGGGAGGGACACGCACGTAAATACACACACAGAGCGAGGGAGGGATACGCACACACACAGCGCGAGAGAGAAACATACACACAACGCGATGGAGTGACACACACTCAAACAGCGAGTGAGGGACACGCAGTGAAGGGGGGACACACAAACACATACTGTGATGGAGTGACTCGTAAACACACAGAGCGAGGAAGGGATGCGCACATGCACAAACTGCGAGGGAGGGACACACACAGTGGGCGAGAGGCTTGCTGAGACACGCAGCAAGGTAGGGACATGCACACGCACAGCGAGGGAGGGACACGCGCACACAGCGAGGGAGGGACATGCTCACACACACACAGCGAGAGCACGGGGAGGGATGGACACACGCACACACAGCAAGGCGGTCATGCACTCACACAGCAAGGGGAGATGAACACACACAGTGAGGGGGATATACACAAACAGTAGGGACGGACACACACACACACACAAAGCGAGGGAGGGACACGCACATATACACACAGTTAAGGGGATACATGCAGACATACACGACCTAATATGTTCTGCTAATGTCTCCCTTCTTTATCTCTCCCCTCCTTATGTCTATCCTCTCTCTATCTCTCTGCTGTCCCCTATCTCTCTCTCCCCTCTCTCCACCTCTCTCAATCCCCTCTCTCCCTCACCCTTTCCTCTCTCTTGCTCTCCCACCCTCTGTCCCCTTTCCTCTCCCCATCTCTCTTACCCCCTCTCTCCCCCTCTCTCCCTCCTCCTCTCTCCCACTCTCTCTCCCCTCTCTTTATCTTTCCCCATCTTACCCCTCCCCGCTCTCTCTCGCTCCCTCTCTCTCCGACTCCCCTCTCTCTCCTCTCTCTCCAACTCTCTCCCTCTCCCCTCTCTATCTCTCTCCCCTCTCTCCCCTCCCCTCTCCCCACTCTCTTCCCTCTCTCCCCAGACTCTCTCCCTCTCGCTCTTCACCTCAATCTCCATCCTCTCTTTCCTCTCTATCTCTCCCCCTCCATCTCCACTCTCTCTCCTCCCTCACTCTCCCCCTCTCTCAATCCCCTCTCTCCCCCTCTCCACACTCTCACTCTTCCACCCTCCCCCTCTCTCTCCACTCTCTCTCTTCCCATCTCCCTCCCCGCCTGTCTCCCCTTTCTCTCCTACCTCTCTCTGCTCCCCACTCTCTCTCCCTCTCTCCCATGTCCCTGTCTCTCCCTTGTCTCTCCACACCCGCTTCATTCTCTCCCCTCTCTCTCCCCTCCCTCTCTCCCCTTCTCTCGCCCCCTCTCTCTGCCCCCACTCCCTCGCCCCCTTTTTCTCCACCCCTCCCTCTCTCTCCACCTTACCACTCCACTCTCTCCCAATCTCTCCCTCCTCACGTCGCAATCGCTGTCTCCGCGCTAACCCTCTCTCCTCTCAACTCTCTTCTCTTTCTCCACTCTCTGCCCCTCCTTCCCCATCTCTCTCCCGCCCTCTCTGTGTCTCTCCACCTGACCATCTCTCTTCCCGCTCTCTCCCCTTTCGCCCTTTCCGCCCTCTCACCGTTCTCTCTCTCCCCTCTCTCCCTCTCTCTCCTCTCTTGCCTCACTCTCTGCCCTCCTCTCACTCTCTCAGTCTCACCTCGGTATCGCTCTCTCCCACGTCACTCTCTTCCCCCTGTAACCCCCTCTCTCCCTCTCTTTCCCCTCTATGTCTCTCTCTCCCCTCTCTCTCTTCCCTCTCTCTCTCCCATCTCTCCCTCTCCCCACTCGCTCACCACTCCCTTTCTCCCCCTGTCGCTCTCTCCACTGTCTCTCTCCCTTTCTTATCTCTGACATCCCTATCTCTCCCCTCCTAATCGCAACCTTCCTTATCTGTCCCGTTTTGCATCTGTCCCCTCCTTATCTGTCCCCTCTCTCCCCGTCTTATCTCTCCCCTCTCTATCTCTCTGCTCTATATTTGTCCCCCTATACCTCTTGCTTCTCTACCCCCACTCTACCTCCACTTTCTCGCCGTCTCTTTCCTCTCTCTCTCCCCTCTCTCTGTGCCCTCTCTCTCCCCTCTATCTCACACTATCCCCTCCTCACTCTCTCCAATTCTCTCCCTACTCTCCCCTCTCTCTCATCTCTACCCTACCCCTTTCTTCCCACACACTCTGTGACCCTCTGTCACCCTCTCTGTCCTCCCACTCTCTTACCACTTTCTCTCTCTCCTCTCTCCCCATTCTGTCCCCTCCCCTCTCTTCACCCCCTCCCTTCGCCCTTCTCTCTACCCATCTCTCTCGTCATCGCTCCCCGCTCTCTCTCTGCCTCTCCCCATCTCTCCCACTCTATCCAAACTCTTTCCCCCTCTTTCTCGCACCGGTCTCTCTCCCCCTCTCTCTATCCGCCCTCTATCACCCCTCTCTCTGCCCCTCTGTCTCCCTTCTCTCTCCCCCCACTTTCTCATACTCTCTCTCCTCCTCCCTCTCCTCTCTCTCTCTTTCCCCACCTCTCTCTCCAAAACTCTCTATCCCATTCTCTCTCTCCACTCCTCTCTTTGCTTCCCTCTCTCTCCATCCCCTCTCTCCCCACAGTCTCTCCCCCTCTCTCCTCACATCTCTCTCCCCACATATCTCTCCATCTCTCTCTGCCCGCTCTCTCTCCCCTTTCTCTCCCCTTGTCGCCCAGAATCTCCCCCCGATCTACCCACTCTCTGTCCCCCCACTTTCCCGACTCCCTACCCCCTCTCCTTCCCCCCGAATCACTCCTTAATTTCTCTCCCCACTCTCTCTTTAGTCTCTCTTCCCGACTCTCTCTCACTCCTTTCTATCACCCACTCTCAATCTCTCTCCCCCTCTCACGCCCCTCTATCCCCACTTTCTCTACCCCTCTCTCGTCCTCCTTTCTCGCCACCCTGTCTGACGCCATTCGCCCTCCCCTCTGTCTCCCGCTCTCTCCTCTATCTCCGCCTCTGTCTCCCCCTCTCTCCCCACTCTCTCTCCCGTCTCTCTTTCTCCCTCTCTCTCCCTATCAGTCTTTATCCCTCTCTCTCCCCCACTCTCTCACCCACTCTCTCTCCACCTCTCTCCGCCTTTCCCTCTCCCTCTCTCCATCCAGTTCTCCGTCACCTTCTCTCTCCACTCTCTCTCTGCCCCCTCCCCCTCTATTTCCCCCTCTCCCCCGCTTCTCTCCCCCTCTCTCCCTCGTCTCCTCCCGCTATCGCCCGACTCTCTCCTCCTCGCTCTCCCCCCTTCTCACCCTCTCACTCCCAGCCCTCACTTCCCCACTCTCTCTACCCACTCTCTCGCCCCCTCTCACTCCACCCTTCTCTCACACTTCTCTCTCACTCTCTCTTTCATCCCTCTCTTCCCGCTCCATAACCCCCCTCTCCCTCTTTCTCTCTACCTACTCTCTCTCCTCCTCTCTCTCTCCACCCTCTCTCTCTCCCTTTCTCTCTACCAGTCTCTCTCTCCGCCCTCTCTCCCCATCTCCTCACATTGTCTGTCCCTCTGACACCCTCTATGTCCTCCCCTTTATCTTCGCCCTTTCTCACCCCTCATTCTCTCCCCTTCCCACATTATCTTCGCTCCACTCTCTCCATCCCTCTCTCTTCCCCTCTCTCTCGCACACCTCTTTCACCCCTATCTCCACCTCTCTCTCCAGCTCTCTCCCACTCTTTATTCCCCCCTCTCTCTCTCTCATTCACCTTTCTATCTCAACCCCTTCTCTCTACCTGTCGCTCTCTACCCTTCTCCCTCCCCACTCTCTCTCCCCGCTCTCTCGCTCCGTCTCTCCCCACTTTGACTCCCCCTCTCTCGCCCCTTCTCGCCACTCTCTCTCGACCCCTTCTCCCTCCCCATCTCTCGCCCCCTCTCTACTCTGTCTCCCCTCTCCCAACTCTCTCTCCCCACTCACTCTCTCCCCTCTCTCTCATCCTCTCTCTCCCGTCCCCTCTCTCTCCCTGTTTCTCTCTCACCATGTCTCTCTCCCCAATCTCTCCCCCTCTCACTCTGCTCTCTATCTCTCCCCCCTCTCTCCATGTCTCTCTCACCCGTCTCTCTTCAAAACTCTCCCCCTCTCTGTCCCCCTCACTCTCTCCCTATCTCTCTCCCCGTCTCTCTCCCCACTCTCTCTGCCCCTTCTCTCTCCCTCTCTCCCCACTTTCTCTCCCCCTCTCTCGCCAACCTCTCTCGCCCACTTCTCCCTAGCCCTCTCACTCCCCCCTCTCTCCATGCTCTCGACCTACACTTCTCCCCCACTCTACCCCACTCCCTGCCCCCTCTCTTTCTCCCCAATATCTCTCCACTCTCTCACCTCACTCTATGTCTTCATTATCTCCTCGACTCTCTCTCACTGCTCTCTCAAGCCCTCTCTCTTCCTTCTCCCTCCCACACTAAATCTCCCCTCCCTCTCACCCCACTCTCTCCCCACTCTCTCCCACCTCTGCCTCCCCACCTCTCTTTCCCCAACTTTTCTCCCCCTCTCTATCCCCCCTCTCTCCCCTCCTCTCTCTCAAACCTCTATCTCTCCTCTCTCGCTCCCAACTCTGTCTCTCCAGCCTCTCTCTTCCCTCTCTCTCCTCTGTCTCATCCCTCTCTTTTTCACCCCTTTCTCCCATCTCTCGCCCCCCTCACTCTCTCCCATCTCTCTCCCCTCTATCTCCCCCTCTGTCTCCCCCTCTCTGTCCCCACTCTCTACTCTCTCGCTTTCTCCCTCTCTCTCCCTATCACTCTCTCTCACCCCCTCTCTCCACCACTCTCTCTTCTCACTCTCTCCCCTATTTCTCTCCCCTCTATCTCCCCTCCCTCACCCCCTCACTTCCCGCCCTCTCTTCCCCCATTCACGCTACTCACTCTCTCGCCTCCTCTCCCTCCACCCACTCTCACACTTCGCACTCGCCCTCTTTCTCCCTTCTTCTCCTCTATCCCCTCTCTGTCCCCTTTTCCTCTGCACCTCTCTCTTCCCCTCTCTCCCCCCTCTCTCTCACCCTTCTCTCTCACTTACTGTCTGTCTCTCCTCCCTCTTTCCTCCCTCTCTCTACATTTCTCTATCTAACAATCTCTCTCTGCCTCCCCTCCCCCACTCCTCACGCACTCTCTGCCCCTCTGTCACCCATTCTATCCACCCCTCTCTCTTCCCCTTTTCTCGCCCTCTCTCTCCCTCGCCCCTCTGTCCCCATTCTCTTGACTCCACTCTTTCGCGCCTTTTTCGTCCCTCTCTCTCCTTTCACTCTCCACCATTGTTCCCTGCTCTCTCTCCGCCTCTCCTCCTCTCTCTCCCCTCCTCTCCCCTAACTCTCTCTATACGCCCTTAATCAACCCTCTCTCTTCCCCTACCTTTCCCCATTGCTCCCTGCACTCTCTTCCCCTCCTCCTCTCACTCCCCCACTCTCCCCAACTCTCTCCCCCCTCCCTCTCTCCCACTCTCTCCTCTCTCTCCCCCCTCCTCTCTCTCTTTCCCCACCTCTCTCTCCCTACCTCACACTCTGCTCCTACCTCCTCTCTCGGCTCCCCTTTCTCTCCCTCCGCTTTCTCCCCCTCTGTCTCCCCTCACTCTCTCCCCTCTCTCTCCCCACATCTCTCTCCCTATCTCGACCCTTTCTCCCCCTCTCCACCCACTTTCTCTCCTCACCTCTCTTTCCCCACCTCTCTCTCCCCCTCCCCCTCTCTACATACTCTCTCTTCCCCAAATCTACCCTACTCACTGCCCCTTCTTTTCTCCCACAATCTCTCCCCACTATCTCCCCTCACTATCTCTTCACTCTCTCTCCCCGACTCTCTCTGTCACCCTTGCTCTCTCCCCCTCTCTCTCCCACACTCTCTCCCCCCTCCTTCTCAAACCACTCTTTCCCCTCTCGCTCCCCACCTCTGTCTCCCCACCCCTCTTTCCCCACCTCTTTCTTCCCTTCTCTGTCACCTCCTCTCTCCCCTCCTCTCTCTGCTTCCCTCTCTCTCAACCCTGTCTCCCTCCTCTCTCACTCCCCCACTCTCTCCACCCTCTTTCTATCCCTTTCTCTCCCCCTCTCTCTGCCCAGTCTCACACCCCTCTCTCACCCCCCTTTCCCCACTCTCCCACCCCCTCTCTACCCACCCACTCTGTCCCCACTCTCCCCTTCCCCTGTCTCTACCCCTTTCTCCCCCTCTCTCCCCTTCTCTCCCCCACGCTCTCCACCCCATTCTCCCCTCTCCTCTCTCCCCAACCTCCCTCTCCCCACCTCTGTCTCCCCACCTCTCTCTCCCCACCTCTCTTTCCCGACGTCTCTCTCCGCTCCTCTCTCTCCTGTCCTCTCTCTGCTTCCTCCTCTCTCCCTTCCCTCTCTCACCCTTTCTCTCTACGCCCTATCACTCAACTCTCTATCCCTCCTTTCCCTCTCCCCTCACTCTCTCCAACCTCTCAAACCCATTCTCACTCCATCTTTCTCTCCCCTCTCACTCTCCACTCTCACCCCTCTCTCCCTCTCCCTCTCTCTCACTGCCTCTCTCTCGACCCTCTCTCTCTCCACCTCTCTCTCTCTGTCTCTGTCTCCCCCCCCCCGCACCTCTCCCTCTCTCCCTGTCTCTCTCTCTCTCCGTCTCTTTCCCCCCTCTCCATCTCTCCCCTCTGTCTCCCTCTCTCTGTCCGCCTCTCTCTCAACACCTTTTCCCCTCTCTCTACCCCCTCTCTCTCACCCTCTCTCTCCCCCCCTCTCTCACCCCTTCTCTAACACCCCCTCTATTTCCAACCTCTCTCCCCCTATCTCTCCTCTCTCTCTCTCCCCCATCCCTCCCCTTCTCCCCCTCTCTCTGCCCCTCTCTCATTGCCCTCACTCTCACCCTCTCTCACCCTCTCTCGCCCCCTCTCCCCACCTCCTCTCACTCCTCATTCTCACCATCTCTCTACCCGCTGTCTCCCCGTCTATCCCCACTCTCACCGCATGCTGTCTCGCACCTTTCTTTCCCTCTCTCTATCCCCTCTCTCTCTCGCCCCCCTCTCACCGCCTGTCTCTCTCTCCCCTCTCTCTCGCCCTGTCTCTCTCTCCCTGTCTCTCTGTTTCCTCTCTCTACCTCTCACTCACCCTCTCTCCCCCTCTCTCTCTGTCTCTCTCTCTCCCCGTCTCTCTCCCCCCAACCTCTCTCCACTATGTCTCCCCCTCTCTGTCCGCTTCTCTCTCTGCCCTTCCCCTCCTCTCTCTCACCCCCTCTCTTTCTCCATTCTCTCTCCACCCTCTACCTCCCTTTCTCTCTTTCCCAGTCTGTCTTTCCGCCCTCACTCCCCCCTCTCTCCCCACACACTCACCACCCCTCTGTCACACTATCTATCGTCCCCTTGCTATTTCCCTTTCCCACCCCTTTCTCTCTCTCCCTTCTCTCCCCATTCTATCCCCTCCATTCTCTCCACCCCTCTCTCTTCACCAGTCTCTCTTTCCCCTCTTCCCCCCTCTCTCCAACACTCCATTCACCTCTCTCTCCCCCTCTCTCGCACCTCTCTCCCCCTCTCTCCCTACCCCATCGCTTCCCGCGCTCTCCCCCACCTCCCTCTCTCTCCCCTACTCTCTCCCCAACTGTCTCTGCCTCTCTCTCGCCCCGCTCTCACCCCTCTCTCTCTATCCGCTCTCTGTCACCCCTCTCTCTCCCCCTCCCTCTCCTTTGTCTCTCTTAGCCCACCTCTCTCTCCTCAAACCCCTCTCCTCTCCCCCCTCTCCCCTCCTCCCTCTCTTCTTCCCTCTCTCTACCCCTTTCTCTCTACCCCCTCTTTCTCAACCCACTCTCCCTCCTCTCTCGCACGCCCCTCTCTCCCTCTCTCTCCCCACTTCACCCTCTCTCTCACCCCACTCTGCCCCCTCTCGCCCCCTCTCCCACTCTACACACTCTCTCTCCCCCCACTCTCCCCCTCCCTGGCCCCGTCTCTTTCTCCCACAATCTTTCCCACTCTCTCCCCGTTCTCTGTCTTCACTCTCTCTCCCCGAATCTCTCTCACTCCTGTCACTCAACCCCTCTCTCCCCTGTCTCTCCCCTTCTCTCTATCCCCCTCACTCTCAATCCCTCTCTCTCTCTCTCGCCCACTTTCTCTCCCGCTCTCACTGACCCTCCCTTCCACACTCTCTCTCCCCCTCACTCGCCCCCACTCTCTCCCCTCTCTCTCCCGACCTCTCTCTCCCTATCTCTCTCTCCCCACCTCTCTTTCAGGACCTCCCTCTCCGCTCCTCTCTCTCCCTTCCCTCTCTCACCCTTTCTCGCTACGCCCTATCACTCAATCCTCTCTCTCTCCTTTCTCACGCCCTCACTCTCTCCAACCTCTCTCACTCCCCTTTCTCACCCCAACTCTCTCTCCCCCTCGCTCCCCCTCTCTCTCCCCCTCCCACATCCTCTCTACCCACCCACTGTCTTCCCTCTCTCCCCTTCCCCTCTCTCTTCCACCTTTCTCCCCCCCCCTCTCTGTTGCTCTCCCCATTCTGTCCATCCCACTCTCTCCAACCCTCTCTCTTCCACATCTCTCTCTCCACCCTCTCTCTGCCTCTCTCCTCATCTCTCTCTCCACGGACACTCTACTCAATTTCTCCCCCTCTCCCACCCCCTCTCTCTCACTCCTCCCTCATCCCGCTAACTCTCCCCTTTATCTCTCCCGCTTTTATTCCCTCTCTCTGTATCCTATCTCTCACACCCTCTCTCTCACCGCATCTCTCTCTCCCCCACTCTCCCCTTCTCTCTCGCTGTTACTGTCTCCCCGTCGCGCTCTCCCCCTCTCTCTACCTCTCCCTCCCCTCTCTCTCAACCCTCTCTCCCTGTCTCTCTCCCCATCTCTCTCCCTCCTACTCTCTCCCCGTCTCCTTCACTCAGTCCGCCTCACTCTCACCCCGTCTTCCCCTCTCTCTTCCTCCTCGCTCTCCCCTCTCTTTCTACCCCAATCTCATCCCTTCTCTCACTACCCCTCTCGCTCCTCCCTCTCTTCCCCTCTCTCTCTCTCCTGTCTCTCCCCTTTCTGTCCCTCTTCTCCTCTCTCTCTGGCCCTCTCTCTTCGCCCTCACTCTCCCCCTCTCTCTCTCCCTCTTTCCTCTTTCCTCCCTATCCCCTCTGTCCCCCCTCCCTCACCCCTCTCTCACCTCTCTCTCACCATCTCTCTACCCCCTGTCTCACCCTCTATGCCCCTCTCTCTTTCCCTTCTTTCTTTCCCTCTGTCTATCCCCTCTCTCTCTCACCCCCTCTCCCTCACCGCCTCTCTCTCTCCCCCGCTCTCTCTCCCTGTTTCCCACTCCCCGTTTCTCTCTCCCCCTCTCTCTACTTCTCCCTCCACGCCTCTCTCACCCCTCTCTCTCTCCCTGTCTCTAACCCCGTCTCTCTCCCCTTCTCTCTCCCACTTCTCCCCTCTCTCTTCCCCTCTCACTCGCACCCTATTTCCCCACTCTCCACCCTCACTCCTCCTCTCTCTCCCCTCCCTCTCCCATCTCTCCTTCTATTCTCTCCCTCCTCTCCCCATCCCTCTTTCCCTCCTCTCTCCCTATCACTTTTTCATCTCCCTCTCTCCCCTCTCTCCACCCTCTCACCCCTTGATTCTCACACTTCACTCCCCCTTTTGCTCCCCCGTCTCCCCCTCCCCCTCCCTCTCTCACCCTCTCTCTTCCTCCACTCTGTCCCGTCTCTCTCCAGCTTCTCTCTCTATTCCTCCTCTCTGAACTGCCTGTCTCCCCCACTCTCTACTCCGCTCTTACCCCACTGCTTCCCCCTCTCCCTCCCGCCCTCTTCCCTCTCTCTCCCCCTCACCCCTCTCTCCCCCTCTCTCACTCCCCCTCTCTCTCTCCCCCCTCTCTGTCGCCCTCTCCCCTCTCTCTCCCATTTTACCTCTGCTCTGTCCCTCCCCCTCTCCTCTTTCTCCACCCTCTCTCCACCCCTTCTCCCCCCCGTCTCCCCCTTCTCTCCATTTCGCTCTGCACGTCTCTTTCCGCCCACACTCTCCCCCTCTCTTCCCGTCTCTGTCATCCCTCTCTCACTCCTCTCTCTCATCCAATCTCTCCCCCCTCTCCACCTCTATCCTGCTTCGCTTTCCTGTCTCTCTCCCCCTCTCTTTCTTTCCCTCTCGCTATCGCCCCTCTCTCACCCGCTCTCTCTCACCATCTCTCTCTGGCACCCCTGTCTCCCCTCTCTCTCCCTGTCTCTCTCTCCCTCTCCCCGTCTCTCTCTCCACCTCTCCCTACCTCTCCCTCCACCCTCTCTCACCCCACTCTCCCTGTCTCTCTCACCGTCTATCTCCCCCTCTCTAAACCACCTGCCCCCTCTGTCTCACCCTCTCTCTCGCCCCGTCTCTCCCCTCACTGTCTCCATATCTCTCCCAAATCTCTCCCCTCCCCCCCTCTCTCCCCAATCTCTCTCCCTCTCTCTCTATACTCTCTCTTTCCACGTTTCCTTTCCCACTCTCTATCCACCTCACTAACCCCACTCTCTCCCCCTCTGTCTCTCCCCCCTTCACCCCCTCTCACTCCCTCGCTCTCTCCACCCTCTCACCCCCTGTCTCTCACACCTCTCTTCACTTTCCCTCCCAATCACCCCCTCACCCTCTGTCTCTCCCTCCTCCCTCTCTCTCCTCCACTGTCTACCCCCACTTTCTCCCCCTCCCTCTCTCACTCCCTCTGCCCCCTCTCCCCTCTCCCCTCTCTCCCCTTTCCCTCCGCTCTCTCCCTCCCTCTCTGTCCTCTTTCTCCACCCTCTCTCCACCCCTTTCTCCCCCCTCTATCCCTCTGTCTCCCCTTCACTCCCTGTCTCTCTGCGCCTCTCTTTCCGCCCACACTCTCCCCCTCTCAACACTCTCTCTCACACCCCTCTCTCCCCTCTCTCTTCCACTCTCTGTCTCCCTTTCTAACCCCTCTCTCTCACCCCTCTCTCTTACCTCGTCTCTCTCACCACCTTCTCTCACCCCTCTATGTTCGCCCTCTCTCTACCCCCTCTCTCTCCTGCTTCTCTCTTCCCCTTTCTCTCACCCGTCTCTTAACCCTGTCTCTCCCCGTCTCTGTCCCTCCCTCTCTCTCTATCTCTCCCTCCCCCACTCTCTCATCCCTCTCTCTCCATGTCTCTGTCTCTCCGTCTCTCTCTCCCCCTTTCTCTCCCCCACTCCCTCCCCTCTCTCGCCGCACCTGTCTCTCACTCTCCCTCCTCACCTCTCTCCCCCCCACCGCATTCTCCACACCTCTCTTTCCCCACCTTTCTCTCCCCCCCTCTCTCACCCCTTTCCCTCTACCCACTCTCTGTCAACCCTCTCTCCCTACTCTCTCGCTCCCCCAAATCTCTCCACCCTATCTCCCCACTCTCACCCAAAATCTCTTTCACTCCCCTCCACCCTCTCTTCCCCTATCTGTCTCCCCTTTCTAACCCCTCTCCGCCCTCCTCACCTCTCTCCCCATTCTCCGCTCCCCCTCTCCACCCACTCTCTCCATCCTACTGACCCCACCCCTCCCTCTTACCCATCTCTCTCTTCCCTCTCTCCCCTCTCTCCCCATCTCTCTCTCCCTGTCCCCTCTCTCCCCACTCTCTCACCCCCTCTCTCGCCCCCTCTCCCCCCTCTCTCTCCCCTCGCTTCCACCTCTCTCTTCCGCCTCTCTCACCCGTCTATCCTCTTCTATCTCCTCTTTCTCTCTCCCCTCTCTCTTTCCCTCTCTCTATCCCCCTCGCTCTCACTTCCTCTCTCTCTACCCCTCCACATTCTCTCCTCCTCTCTCACCACCTCTCTCTCCCGACCTCTCTCTCCCTACGTCTCTCTCCCACCTCTCCCTCCCCGCGCTTTCTCGTCCTTCCCTCGCTCCCCCTGTCTCGCCCCCTCTCTCTCACTCCTCTCTCACCCCTCTCTCTCATTGTGTCTCTCCCCTTCTCTCCCCTTCTATCCCGTTTCTCTTCCCTTTCTCTCTCCCCCTCTTTCTTTTCCTCTCTCTATCCGCCTCTCTCTCTCACTCCCCACTCTCACAGCCTCTCTCTCTCAACCTTCTCTCTCCCCTCTCTCTCCCTGTCTCTCTCCCCGTCTATCTCTCCCCCTCTCCCTACCTCTCCCTCCACCCTCTCTCACCCCACTCTCGATCCTGTCCCTCTCTCTCCCCCTCTCTCTCACCCCCTCTCTCCAACCACTCTCTCCAACTCTCTGTCCTCTCTCCCCATCTCTCCCACACTCTCTCCCCTTCTCTTCCCCTCCTCAATCTCTCTCCCCTCCCTCCTCACTCTCTCTCTCTCCATCTTCTCCCCCACTCTCTTTCCAACTCACTAACCCCTCTCTCTCCCCTCTATCTCTCCCCCCTCTCACCCCCTCTCACTCCCCCGCTCTCTCCACCTTCTCACCCCCTGTCTCTCACACCTCTCTCCCCTCTCCCTCCCCATCTCCCCCGTCAATTTCCCACTCTCCCTCCTCACTCTCTCTTCCCCCGCACCCACTGTGTACACCCACTTTCTTCCCCTCCCTCTTTCTCTCTCTCCAGCATCTCTCCTCCCCCTGTCTGACCAGTCTTTCACTCCACCCTCTCTCCCACTCTGTCAGCCCCACTGCCTCCCCTTCCACTCTTTCCCTCACTTTACCAATCCTCTCTCGCTCCCCTCTCTCTCCCATCTCTCCCCTACTCTCCCCCTCTCTAACACGCTCACTCCCTCTCTCTCCCTCTCTGTCTCTTGCACCGCTTTCCCTCTCTCTCGCTCTCACTCCCTCTCTGTCTGCCCTCTCTCTCTCCCCTTCTCTCCTTCTCTATCTCCCCCTCACTCCCCCCTCTTTCTCTCCCCTCTCTCTCCCTTTTCCCTCCCCTCTCTCTGATCCTCTCTCTCTCCCGTCTCTTCTGCCTCTCACTCCCCACTTTCTGTCCTCCTCAGTCTCCGCCTCTTTCTCTCCCACTCTCTCCCCCTCTCTCCACCCTCTCTCCCTCTCTCTCCTTCTCTCTCCCCACACTGTACGCCTCTCTCTCTCCCTCGCTCTCCCCCTTCCTCCCCTTCACCACCTTCTCTCTGCCCCTCTCTCACCCCCTCTCTTCTCCCTCTCTTCCTCCTGTCTCTCCCCTTCCCTCCCCTCTCTCCTTCCCTCTCTCTCCACTCTCTTTCACCTCTCTCTCCCCCCTCTCCTCCCTGTCTTCCCCTTCTCTGTCCATCCCTTTCTCCGCCCTCTCTCTCCCACTCTCTCTCCACTCTCTCCCCTCTATCCCCCTCTCCCCATCTCTTCTCCTTCTCTCTCCCCTCTCTCTCTTCCCCACATTCTCCCCCTCTCCCCCTCTCTCCCCCTCCCTCCCCTCCTCCTCCCTCTCCCCCTCTTTGTCCCCCTCTCTCCTCTCCTCTCTCTCTCCCTCACCCTCTCTCTCCCTGCCCTGTCTCGCCCTGCTCCTTCATTCTCCCTCCATCTTCTCTCACTCTCTCCCACGCACCCTTTCTCTATCAGTCTGTCGCCCGTCTCTCTCGCCCACTCTCGCTCTCTCGCTCTCTCTCTCCCCACCATCCCGCCTCTCTGTCTCTCTCACTCTCTTTCTCTGGCCGCCCTCTCCTTCTCTATCTTGCTCCCTTTCTTGCCCTCCTCTCTCGCGTGCTCTCTCAGCACCTCCCTCTGTCCTCCGTCTCTCTTTTGCTCTCCCCCTCTCTTCCTCTCGACCTGCCCCTTTCCCTGTCTCTCCTTATTGCTCGATGTCTCTCTCTCTCTCCCTTTCCTCTCTCTCTCACCATCTTTCCATCTCTGCCTCTCTCGGCTTTCTCACTCACGCTGTCTCTCCTCTCCCGCTTTCTCTCTCTCACCCTCGCACGGCCCCCTCTCTACCTACCTCTCCCTCTCCCCCTCTCTCTATCTTACCCTCTCCGATTCTCTTCTCTCCACTCATTGTCTCTCTCTCTCGCCCCTTTTCCCCTCCCTCCCTCTCGCTCTCGCTCTGTCTCTCTCTTTCTGTCTCGCCCTCTATTGCCCCCGCGTTCTCTCTCTCACCCTCTCTCCCGCCCCCTCTCAAACCCCCTCTCACGCACCCCTCTCTCCTTCTTGCCCTTTCTCTCTCTCTCGTCTCTCTCAACATCTCTCTCTATCGCCCTGGCTCTTTCTCTCCGCCCATCACTATCTCTCTCCGCCCATCTTTCTCTCTCTCACCCTTGCTCTCTTTCTTGCCCTCGCTCGCTCTCTTGTCCCCTCTCACTCTTCCCCCTTCTCTCTCGTCCCTTTTCTCTATCCCTCACCCTCTATCTTTCGAACCCCCTCTCTCCCCATCTCTGGTTTGCCTCCTTCTCTCTCTCGAAACCTGTCTCTCTCTCTCTCTTGCTCCCTGTCCGTCTCTCTTGCCCCTGCGCTCTCCCTCTCGCCTCCCTTAATCTCTCTTGCCCATCGCTCTGTCTCTCTCTCTCTCTCTTACCGCCTCGCTGTCTCTCCCCAGCTTTTTCTTACCCCCTCTCTCCTTGCCCCTCCTTCTCTCTCTCTTGCTCTCTCACTCCCTCTCTCTTGCCTCTATGTCTCTCTCGTCCCGTCTTTCTCTCTCTCTGGCCTCATCTCTCCCTCACCCACTCTAACTCACTCTTGACATTCTTTCCCCCCCCCCCCCCTCACACGGTCTCTCTCGCCATCTTCTCTTTCACCTCCCTCTCTCTTGCCCCATTTCTCTCTCCCGCCCTCTCACTCACTCTCTCGGCCTCTTCCTTTCCCCCCTCTCTCGAATCCTCTATCCCACTCTCTCTCATCCCACTCTCTCTCTCGCACCCTCTCGCTATCCTGACATCTCTCTCTCTCTCTCTCTCTTTTGCCTCCTCTATCTCTGTCTTGCTATCCCGCTCTCTTTTGGCCCTTCCTCTATCTCTCACCCCGTCTCTCTCACCCACTCATTCTCTCTCTCTGCCCTCTCTCTTTCTTTCTCTCTCTCTCCTCCACATCTCTCTCATCCCCTTTCTCTCTCCTTATCCCTCTCTCTCTAACAATTGCCCCTTTCTTTCTTGCCCCCTCCCTCGCACCTCCTTCAGTCTCTCTCTCTCTCTCGCCCATTCTCTCAAAATTCCCGTCTCTCATTATTTCCTCCCCTGTCTCTCTCTCCCTCCCTCACCTTATCTCTCCCTTGCCTACCCCCCGCTCCTTCTATCCCTCCACCTTCTCTCACTTTCGATCCCCCTCCCTCGGTGTCTTTCTCGCTCCCCACCTCCCTCCATTTCTCTTTGACTGAATCGCTTCTGCTCCTGTCTCTCCCTCCCTTCCTCGCTGACACACTCTGTCTCCCTGATCCTTCTCTTTTCTTCTGATTCAGAGACTGGGGGTGCGGTGGTGAGGGGTTGGTGTTGAGACTGCATGTCGGGGGGGCGGGGTGGATGAGACGATAAAGAGACGTGGGAGGTGGGAGGTAGGGAAAATGCTGCAGAGACGGAATTGCGGGAGGGAGACAGAGACAGCAGGAGAGTGAGAGTGAGGGTGAGGGAAAAAGAAGAGTGGAGGCAGGTGGAGAAACCAGATTTGGGGGTGTGTGAGAGAGGGGGATGAGGGAGAGTGAAAGGGAGAGGAGGTGAGAAAAAGATTGTGTGCAGAGAGAGAAAGCGGGAGAGCAATGTGGAGAAAGTGTTGGGGGAGAGGAAATGGGGATGCTAGGTCAGAGTTGGGGGACCGAGGGAGTTAAACACAGCTCCTGAGCACAGGGCCTGGTCCCCTCCCCTTCCCTGGGGGCCAGGACTTGGGGCTGAGTCAGTCTCTCTCCAGTTCATCTTCTCCAACACAAAGACACACAACAATTTCGGTCACTCTGCTGCTCGGCACGCTATAATCAACATTTTTATTGTTTACACATGGCACTGATGGATACAGTCAGTGGGATGGTGCCTTTTCTCACTGGCCCCTGAGTTATGAGAAACATTGAAATGTTTCTCTGTCACTCCCCTGTGTTATAAGGATGGACACACCAGCGCTACCCTCAGTCGGTTACCATAGCGACAGGCTGCTCCATCGCTGAAACACTGAACTGGAATGTGAAAATCCCAGATGGATTGATTAAAGAAGGAATTTGATGGATGGATGGATTTGGGTGAAGGGATATTTCAGCACATTCTTCAGCTGCTGCCTGAACTTAGTCTGGGTCACGGCATAAATCGCGGTGTTTGAGCAGCAACTGAGAAGCTGCAGCATGAAGCCCAATTCCCGCACAAAAAGATGGAGAAACACAGACCGATACCCAATATACCACATCCGGTTCCATATAGAATACAGCATGAACGTTGACCATAACAGGATGAAATTGGCCGAGATCACAAACAGTAAAATGATGGATTTTTTTCGGTTTCTCATTTCTGTATCAGACTGAGCGTCCCCATTGGTGTGAGCGCGGAGTCTCCTGCGGGCTCTGCTGATCACAAAAATGTATCTGACGGTGAGAACATTGAGCAACATAATCAGGAGAAATGGGACACACGGGGTTAGAATGTGGTGGAGGAACTCGATTGTGACCCAGACACTGGAGGATAGAACAGCGTCTGTTACATCACAAAACCAGGGATCGTTCCCCAGTACATACTGAGCCGTGACCATAAAATACCAGAAAATGTTCTTTAAACAGCTCAGCACAGTCACTGCTCCCAGAACCACAGCCGCCGTTTTCTCACTGCAATATTTACTTTTCAGCTTCTGGCAACAAATGGCCACAAACCGATCAAAGGTGAAAGTGACCGTGAACAAGACAGAGCAGTCAGTGGCTGCATAAAGCAGGACGGCGTGGATATTACACACGGGGACGGAGTCGTTCAGGAAATAAAACTGCACATCATAAACAATGGGAATGTGTCTCAGGATGAGGTCGAGGATAATGACCAGGAGATCCGCCGCTGCCATGGCCCCCAGGTAACGTCTGACACATGGAGACAATCCACAGTCTTTATAAAGCAGGACGTAGATGGTCACTACGTTAACTGTGAGGAAGGAAAACAAACCCATTATCCATCAGCCTGGAGGCAAAGGGACCCGTTTGATTGGGGACAGTGAGATTTTATAATGTGCCCATATTCAGGGATTTATTAAAATAATTGGAGCTGGAATAACAAATGGAAAGGTCTGAATTACTGACAAAAGAGTGATATAAACCACAATAAACCCTCCCTCCCCAAACACACAGAGACACATCCAAAAGGATAGATGGTTTCTAGAACATTCCCTCACCCTCGATCATACGAGAGCAGGCACAGGTCACTGCTTCCCAGTTCCTAATATGGAGGATGAAAACGTTGATGTCCTGAAGGATTCTCTCCCAGTTTCCTGAAGACAAACGGAGTTTGGCAATTTCTGTATTTTGGTCTAACTTGTGGTCGATCCTGTGTCCTGAAGAAATGTAAACATAGGGAAAATGTATTCACCTCTTTAACTGCCTTCGGGCCCTTTGGAACAGTGTCTCCTTCTCCCTGGAACGGGATCTCTTCCCTCGGGATTTTATCGCTTGTTCAATTCACCGACGTCCAGCCGTTCACAAACAATGTTAGGAATAGAATATTCCAGGGAATGCCAGTTATAGAATTTTGGGGACATAATGTTCCGGGTCATGGCAGTTATAGAATGTTGGGGATAGAATGTTCCGTGGAATGTCAGTTATAGAATGGTGGGGACAGAACTTTCCGGGGAATGGCATTTATGGAATGTTGGGGACAGAACGTTCCGGGGAATGTCAGTTATAGAATGTTGGGGACAGAACGTTCCAGGGAATGTCAGTTATAGAATGTTGGGCACAGAACATTCCGGGGAATGGCAGTTATAGAATGTTGGGGATGGAAATTTCCAGGGAATGGCAGTTATCGAATGTTGTGGAGAGTTTGGCAGAAGATTTGTAGCTTGGGTACTCGTTGTTGTAGTTCTGTTCGCCGAGCTGGGAATTTGTGTTGCTGACGTTTTGTCCCCTGTTTCGGTGACATCCTCAGTGCTTGGTTCCAGGATGCCACCTAGACAGGGGGCGAAACGTCTGCAACACAAATTCCCAGCTCGGCGAACAGTACCACAACATGTTGGGGAGAGAACGTTCTGGAGAACTCCTTGACCTGTCCATCACCTTTCCCCCCTATCCACTCCATCAACATGATGCACTGTGCATGGACACACTGTAACATTAATGGGGTGAGAGACAGAGAGTCCAGTCACAAGACTGGGAACTAAACACATTGTCAGATCAGTTGAAATGGTTAGATATAACACATTCTCAATCCACCTCACAGAACCAGCCCAGACACCATAAACCCAGAGGAGGTATCTGTTCACTGTGGAACACTGTGTACACCAGGCGAGTGTACTGCTCAGTACAACCCAGCAATCTGTCCCGAGTGCAACACTCTGTGCATATTCATCCATTGCACTGGTGAATACAATCCAGCAATCTTTCCAGATTGAAACACTGCATCGATCATATCAGAGCACATATCTTCAAACACAGACTAGACATCTGTGCACTCTGGAAAGATGGGATAGAGACAGAAAAGCTGCAAATGCTGGAATCCAAAGTAGACAGGCAGGAAACTGGGAGCACACAGCAAGCCAGGCAGCATTAGGAGGTTGAAAAGGCGACGCTTCGGGTGTCACACTTCTGCAAGAATCCAGAAGAAGGGTTACCCCAGAAACAACCAATTATACACCTGCTGATGCTGCCCGGCTTGCTGTGTTCCTCCAGCAAGCATTCAGCACGGGAAGCAGTGCAGACCACAGCGGTGCATTGATCTATAAATCCGGACTAGACATTTGTGCAGCACGGGGATCTACACAGACACAGCAGTGTAATGATATATAACACGGACAAGATATCTGTCCAGCACAGAGAGTTGTGCAGATTACAGCAGGGCACTGATGAGTAACCCTGAAACAAATATCCATCCAGCATGGTGAGTTGCACAGACCACATCATTGCATTATCTATAAACCTCAACCAGACAGTCTGACCAGTACAGCGAACTATGCAGTGATCACCCGCGAATTAATCTGTAAAATTGGAGCTGTTACCCTCCCAGCATGTAGAGCTGTGTGCACCACCCCAGTGCATTGTTCAGTAACACTGTGTTAGATCACGACACAGCGCAGGCAAATTTGCAGCCCAGGCTGAAAGTGACAGGATGTGCAGCTCCCATATATTTACAGCTCCATATCTCCAATGTGCCATGACAAGGGGGTACTGTGGTGTGAACATCAACATGTGCAAGAGAGAGATGGCGTGGGATTCAGTATAAATACCAACAGAGGACGGATATAGGAAAGAGACAGAGAGGGGAGACTGAGAGACAGTGTCATGGAAGGATGTGGCCCCAGATTTCAGAATGCTGAAATATAGACATTTCAACAGCATAATTTAACATGAGCCAGTGTTCCCAGGAAAGATGGGACAATGGGATATTGGTGTGAGGTCAGATGAAACAACAGCGGCAATGTGGTTTTGAAATTAAGTTTATGTAATTTTAATAAGCATCTTATTGAAACAGTATATTTCTGTAGAGTTGGAGTGGGTAAGAAGCATTTAAGAGAAATGAGGTCTTAGAGTCGTGAATAGTTGATGTAAAATGTTCACTTTCATAGTTAAAAAATAAATTTATGTTTTTGTTTAAACAGTGGAATTTCAGAGTTCTCTGTCATTCATATTTTAACAGTTTACAAGGCGAATTGAGCATTTCATTATGTTTAGGTTAAATTACCAGATGAGCTTCACACCGTGTCCTAACAATTGCTGTGTGTGCATCTGTGTGTCTCTGTGTGGAGAAGGTCTGGCAATCTCTGTGGTGTTGAACCAAAAGGGACAATGCTGGAAAACGTCCGCAGGTCTGGCAGCATCTATAAGCAGAGAAAAGAGTTGACGTTTCGAGTCTAACTGACCCTGTGGTGTTTGATGTAATGCAGTGCCACGCTCTACTGGCCTCCCCACGCCACTGCACAGGCATCGGCAGAAGGTGAAAACCAATAGGATTCATTCAGAGAGGGAGAGGGAGAGAGCAGCTACTATCAGCGAAATCCAAATTGATGTCTGATCCATGTATTGATCTACATGTTCTATAAACATTGTCACTGTCCCTATTTTCATCACTTCCCCTGGAATTCCATTCCACACAGAGCCCAGGTTCTGCCCAAAATAATTACCTCTCATGACTTTTGTAAATCTTTTTCCTCTTACCTTAAAATATCCCTCTGTTTTGAATCCCTAACTTCAGGGAAAAGACATTGGCCCTTCAGCTTATCTGTAACCCTCATGATTTTATAAACCTCTGTAAAGTTACCGCTAAATCTCATCCTCTCCAGGGAAAAGATTCCCAGCCTATCCAGCGTCTCCTTATCGCTCATCCCTCCAGTCCCAGCAACATCCAGGTTAATCTCTTCTGAACCCTCTCCAGCTTAATAATATTAGCGTCAGTAATATCAAAGTGAATAGTCAAGGTATTTTCTAAGGATCGGGGAGACCCAAACTAGAGGGCAATGTTTTAAGGTGAGAGGAGAAAAAATTAAAAGTGACCTAATGGGCACATTTTTCACACAGAGGGTGTTGTACCTATATAATGAGCTGGCAGGGCGAGCACGCTGGACACAGTATTCCAGAAGAGGTCTCACCAATGTCTTGTACAACCTCAACATGACTTCCCAATTCCGATTCTCAAAGGTCTAACCAATGAAGACAAGTGTGCAAAACACCTTCTTAACCACACTATCTATATGAGATGCACATTTAAAAGAATTAAACCTGACGGTCTTTGTCTCCGTTCTCCAACACTGCCAAAAAGCCTACTTTTAATTGTATAGGTCCTACTCTTGTTTGATTTACCAAATTCAATCGCTCGCATTAACCCAAATTAAATTCCTTCTGCCACTCTTCAGCCCAGTGAGTGATATTATTGCCACCTCACTCTCCACCTTCAATTTAAAATACCCACCCCCTCTCCGTGATGTGTTGCTATTCACAAAGACCGTGAGCTTGGTTTGCCTTGTATGGTTAGGGATAGGAGGGACAGATTGCTGATTCAGTCAGTGGGGAGGTGAGGCTGGAGAGTAATCAGCGGCCTGGTATCATTTCATGGTTTTAGGAAGAGGGCAGTTACACGTGAGAGTTGGGTAATACTGATCGTTGCTTTGGGGCCAGAAAATATGCTCCCACTTCGTCTCTCGTGTTCAGTAATAAATATGTATTCGAAACTCTTTTTTGGGCAGAGTGTGTCTGCTGGATTGATTTCCCTAATATTGTAGACTAATGATAATAGCAATTAAAAATGGTCATAGTTAGTTTTGATGACACAGCATGTGCACTCATCATCCTACAGTTAAGACAAATACCTTGCATTTGTTTAACAATACAAATTGTTTTGTGTAGTTCAGTAATGGTAACCTGTTTATAATAAACCAACGCCGAGCTGAAAGCTGGCACTTAAAATATTACCCAAAATCTGGGTATGATAGTGCAGTGGGTAGTGTCCCTGCCTCTGAGCCAGAGCTCTGGATTTGATTCCAATTCCTAAACTTGTGTGGTAGTTTTCCTAGCATGTCAGAAAAGGCTGATGAGCAAACACACAGGAGAATAATGTTACAGCTTTATGGGCATTGCCGAATGGTGCTAGTGCCCTAACCTCTGGGGAAAAAGGTCTAGGTGTAAATCCCACAGAAGTGTCTCATGATACATCTGAACAAAGTGATTGAAATGCTTGTCAAATTGTGACCTGATGAAGAAGGAAGAGTTGTCAGTATTGAATTTCAGAATTTAGGCCCGCAATGACTGAAAGTACAGCCATTCGTATTGATTGGAGTCACATTTCGCAGCAGTAAAGGTTTATAAAATCATAATGGGCATGTGTAGGGTGAGTAGTCAGGGTTTTCCCCCAGGTTAGGGGTGTCCAAAACTAGAGGGCATCAGTGGAAAATAAGATGGGAAAGATCTTGAAGAGGCCTAAGGGGCACCTTTTCACACAGAGGGTGGTGTGCATATGAAATGAGGAATCAGAGGAAGTGATGGACACTGGTACAACTACAGCATGTAAAAGGCATCTGGATGCTGACAGCTCTGCCGAGCGTTTCCAGCAATTCCTGTGTTTGCTAAAAAAAATTATTTTTAACACAGGCATTCTGAATACATTAAAGATTTTATTTTTTCATGATGCTGGGACATATAACCATTCCTTCAAATTGACCGAGACCATTTTCTGTGAAGGGTATGGCTTTGTGTATGACAGCAGCAATGATGCACCTACATGGAGCAGGGAATGTGATGGAGACATAGTTTGGACAATGTACAAGGAAACCTCACATGATCCAGTTTGGGAGAGGATGACATGATTTTGTGATTCAATTCAGAGAGGGAGTAAATGTAATCTGCCAAGAAGAAATGGCGAAATTGCATGCTCTCTCCTTTATTTTTCCTCATCACAGCAATGTGTACGAGGTAACAAAAAACCTCTACTGCCATCGCTACCACTCTTATTTTAACAAAATCCCTGCAGAGTGGAAACAGGCCCTTCGGCCCAACACGTCCATATCAACCTTCCCATGCCCATTCCCTTACATTTACCCATGACTAGTGCATCTAAACTAGAAATTCCTGAACACTATGGACAATCCACCTTAACAACACAACTTTGGACTGTAAGAGGAAACTGGAACACCTATTAGAAGCTCATGCAGACAATGGGAGAAGGTGTAAACTCTACACCGATAGTCGCCCGAGGCTGTGATTGAACCCAAGTCCGTGGTGCGGTGAGGCAGCAGTGCTAACCACTGAGCCACTGTACTACCCTTTAGGCGACCCCTGACCAGAATTCATTGGAACCTCCTCACTGTCGAATGCAAAGCGAATTCAGCCAAATCCAACTGTTCCAGGATGTAATTCCATTGCTAGAAGCTTGTGAGTAGATTATCTTCAGAAGCAGAATCACATTTCGTACAATCTCTCAATTTTTCCTTTTGTCATGAGTGACACTAATATCTGGACAAGGTGCTTTCAACTTGAAAGTGCAGAGATATTGTTTATCGTATGTGTGTGTCAGAGTGTGTGTGTGTGTGTGTGTGTGTGTGTGTGTGTGTGTGTGTGTGTGTGTGTGTGTGTGTGTGTGTGTGTGTGTGTGTGTGTGTGTGTCAGTGTTTTTAGAAAAGGAAATGTCGATTCTTCATTTGCAATATCCAAACAGTTTGCCATGCATTTTCCACCATAGTTTGAGTAACATTGTTCTGGATCATAAACATGCTATTTTAGCCGGTTAAAGAAACCAGCCTGACTTGTTGCTAAAACTGACACTGACCCAGTCTGAGACCGATATCATCGGCCACATCACCGACCTTGTTACATCTAACATTTGTTGTGCGCAGTGGAGCAGTGGGACTAGAAAAGGAAACAGTCACCCCAAAAGTCAGGGAGCTATAGACAGTGTTGAGTAAGTTGTTGGACGGGATGCTGACGGACAGGATTTACATATTTTTGGGAAGGCAAGAGCTGAATGGGGTTGTCAACGTGGCTTTTTGCATGTGAAATGATGTATAATTAATTTGATTGAGTTTTATGAAGAGGTGACAAAGGAAATTGATGAAGGCAGTTTGGTAGACATTGTCTATATGGACTCAGCAACATGTTCATAACATTCCGATTTGTAGACAGATTCGTAAGGTTCGGTCACATGGGATACAGAGGAAGCGAGTCACAATTGGCTTGAAGGAAGAGGGATAATTTTCAGACTGGAGACTTGTGAGCAGCAGTGTGCTGTAAGAATCAATACTGAGTTCACTGCATTTCATCATTTATGTGAAGGATTTAGATTTGAAGATCGGAGGCATAGTTTGTAACTTTACAGATGACATCAGAAAGATGGTATAGTAGATTATCTCAGAGAACAACGAGACCACAATTGGACAAAGGGGCAAGGAGTGGCAGATGAAGTTTTATTTAGATAAATATGAGATTTTGCATTTTGGGAAGGCAAATCAGGGCAGAAATTATACACTTCATGGCAAGGACCAGTGGAGTGTTGTGGAACAAAGGGACATAGGACGGCAGGCACATTGTTTCTTGTAAGTAGAGTCGCAGGTAGACAGAGTGGTGCAGACCACATTTGGCACACTTGCCTTAATCAGAGCATTCAGCATAGGAGTTAGGGTGGTATGTTGCACTTGTACATGATGCTGGTGAGGCCACTTTAAGAATACAGCATACAACTCGATTGTCTACAGAGTGAATTTACACGGATGTTCCAGGACTGGAGATTTGAGCATCAGAGAAAGGTTGATGAGGTTGAGGTGTTTCTCCCCGTAGTGTCAGAGGCTGAGAGGTTACATTATAGAGGTTTATAAAATCATCACGGGCATGGATATTCCGAACAGCCACGTTCTGCTCCCCAGAATAGGGGAGTCTAGAACAAGAGGGAATAGCTTGAAGGCGAGTAAGCGAATGATTTAGAAGGCACCTGAAGATAAATCTTTCACATAGAGAGTAGTGTGTGTACGGAACGTGCTGTCAGATGAAGTGTTGAAGGCGGTTACAATCGCGCATTTAAAAAGTATCTGAAAGAGAAGGGATATTGGCCAAATGCTGGCAACTGTGCCGAGATCAGATTTGAATCTGTTCGGAGTGAACAGATTGGACTAACGGGTCTGTTTCCATTCTGCATGACTCTTTGATTCTATAAGAGGGATGACGGAACATTCTGAAAGCACCTTTCAAGTCGGAACTCTCTTCACGGGAAGTTTATCAACCCACTATGTTCACATTTTTTGAAAGCTGCATTAGTTAAATATTTGACAGGGAAGTGAGTGACGGATAATGGGATACAGACAGGAAAGTGGGGCTGAGACCCCAACCTGATCAGCCACAATCTTCGTGCCTGGTGGAAAAGGCTCAAAGTATCTTATGACCCACACCTGCTCCTCAGTCCCATGTTTCTGTGTTCCATTCAGCCCCTCATACCTGCTAGACAGGAACAGTTGGAGGCTACTTACTCCTAATAACCTGGTGCACAGAAACAGAGGAGACCATTCAGCCGTTCCAGACTGTCCCACACGCTTTCAGGTGATTTTGGAAATGTAATTGGAAAACCCATGCTGGGTATGAAAGAGGCCCCTCATCTCTCTTTACACAGCGTCCCCTCTCTGCAACTTGTGCTTCGTTTGATGGTCATGTTATAGACCCAGATTCACTTTGAATACAGCACCCAGACCTCACCCAGAGATGGCTCACAAAATCATCTGGTTTCCCTTACTGCAACATTCCATAACAGAGCTTTCATGAAAATAACACCCACTAACTTTTCAATAACAGAATGGGAGAACATCAGAAACAGGGCAGGTCGTTCACTCCACAAGCCTGCCTTTCCCTTCACTAAGGTCATGGCTAATCTGCTCTTGGTCCCAACTCCTTTTTCATATCCAATTCTTCATTGCCCTCAACTCTCTGACAGATCAATATCTATCTACATTCTCTTCAAATACTTTCAGTCAACTAGCTCCCCGAACACTCTTGAGAAGTGAAATCCTGACATTCAATGCTACCTGTTTGAAGAAAACACTTGTTGCTCCTATATCATGGCCTATTGATGTAAACAAAAGAGGTTGACACAAGGGTTCAGGTAAAAATGACTGGCCCTAGTATCAAGGCAATGTTTAACTTCTGTTGACATCAAGGAGCTTAACAAAACTGGACTTAATGGGAATCAGAGTAAACCCTCCAGTGTTTGGAGTCAAACTTGGCACAAAAGAAGATGTTCATCATCTCAATACTGGTCACCACTGTGGGGCATCTTCAGGGTAGCTTCCTCTTCACAAACATCTTCAGCTGCTTCATCAATGTCTCCCCACCCCACCCTCCCCACCATAAGATCAGAAGTGGGGATGGTCAATGAAGATTCCACAATGATCAGAGCGTTTTGTCCCCCGTCAGCTCCTGAACTGTTCTGTGTCCATGTGCAGCAAGACCCGGACACTATTGAAGCTTGGACTGTTAAAGGGTCCGTAACATTAATGTAACAGCACTGCCTGACACTGCACATTGCCACAGTGAAACAAGAGTTCATTCAGCAACTCATATTGTTTTCACAGGAATATGAGGATGTCATTCAACCCATTGACACTATTGGAGAGAACATGGACAGTCCATTCAGTGCCTCCAGCCTATTACTCAGGAAGAGAAGGAGTCTAGTGTGATGGACCACACCAGAGCACCTCGAAAATATTTGAAGGCAGTAGCCAAGACTCTCACGTTTTCGTGTTTTAAAGAAAATGTAAACTGTCTGTTCCAGATGCAATGTCACTGGTCAAACTACTCGGTGTGAAACAAAACACCATTTATTTAAACACTGAAGATAAAATTAAACCAAAGAAAGAGTAATTTAAAATAACTTAATTCTACCGGACAAGTTAACAGAATAATGGATCTAGGAACTATTACTAATGAACTGTTCCAATATAGGAAACTCCCATAAACACAGCCCCTGGCAAAAAGGAAAATTCAGACACAGATTGTCACAAATATTTCTCCAACCCACGAATTAAAAACAGCATGAAGAGAAAATTCGGAGAGTGTAGCAGGCAGGAGACATTCACTGAAGCTTCCAACTCTGTGGACACGTCAATACTTTCTGATGTTGCAGAGAAAACAAAACCCACCGATCCTAATCTGAGAGATTTTCTCAACCATTCAAGCTGCATTAAATTAAACTCTAGGCCTCTCTAGCTGCTTACTCAAGTGGTCTGAACTCGCCAGTTTTGTATCAATCGTTCAATCTCTCTCTTAAAAGAATCCAGGACAAAATAACTTCTTAAAGCTACAGCATCATTACACTTGTCATCACATCGAGCTGTCAAACATGATCCAGGTGTAAGCCAATCAGGCCCTTGGCCCTGTCCAGTTGGACGAGGAAGAAGCCAGTCAGTCGCTTGAATCACTTACACAGCAATAGAATGAGGCCATTCATCCCCTTGATTCAATTACACAGGAACAAGAGGAAGCCATTCAGCCCATTGAGCCACTTCTCCAGGAACAGGAGGAGGCCATTCCCTCTCAACGCACTTACAAAGGGACAGAATGAGGTAATTGATGCTGATTCCTGATGAATGGCTTATGCCAGAAACGTCGATTCTCCTGCTCATTGGATGCTGCCTAACCTGCTGTGCCTTTCCAGCAATCCATTTTCTACTCTGATTTCCAGAATCGGCAGTCCTGACTTTCTTCTAATTGATGCTCTAACGTGTTGAACAAGTGGAGCAGAGGCCAAACAGACAGACTGCTCCAAGTTGTTCCTCGAGGTTCCATTGCTCGTGACACATACGTGGGACTTTAACGTTGTTTTCTCATGGTGAGGAGGGAAGCCATATGTCTTGTGTGAAGTCTCAAGAAGGTACCTTCCATCTCTCAGAGGACAGCCTGGTGTTCTCTATGTAGGGCGGAAGCAGGTAGGAATGGCTACCTGTTTCAGATGCAAGGTATTGTGGCTGCAGTTGGGGATTGTGAACAACATGACATTCAGTCTGGGAGAGTTAATTAAGGCATATAAATTCTGTGCAAAGCCACGTTAGACTGATGAATGGACTCTCTAAGTTCAAATAATGCTGACTTTGTTCATGTTGATCTTATCTAGTGCACGTCCTGTTCAGTGTAACCTGTATGTCTCACTCTGTCCAAGTCTATTTCTACCCTATGATTTGCTTGTCCATGCTTACTATGATCTGCCTCCACGCCTCATAAATAAAGTGTTTCATTGTACTGAGGTACACGTGACAATAAATCAAACCAATCAATCCTGGGTAAAATATGAATTTCTGACCATTTCAATTTCTCTTTTGGAAATAAGTGATCGCTGCCACTCCTCGTGTTTCAGCGTCACCATTTCTTTGTCTCTCACAGCTGTACAGATAAAACAGTCAGCTTCTTCACTCTATTCTCATGTTACCATCACCCATGTCTGTGGTAAGGAAATAATTCCTTACAAAGGAGATCAAATCTGCAGAGATTGCCCGAAATGCTCTCGCAGCAAGGCTCTACAACAGCAGGAAGATGGCTTTACTTATGCACACGATTCATCTTACAACAAATGACAGCACACCATTGACTGTACCCATTACTTACACAGAATTTGATTTGAAGCAGTCAGCATAGACTTGTGAGTGGGAGATCACGATTCCCTAATTTGGTAGAGTTCTGTGATGAAGTGACCAAGAACGTTGACGAGGGCAGAGTGATAGAACTAGTCTCTATGGATTTCAGGAAGGCCTTTGATAAGTTTCCACATGGCAGGCTGCTCTGGAAGGTTACATCACGTAGAATGCTGGGGGAACTGGCCAATTGGATACACAGTTGGCTTGATGGTAGGAAGCAGAGGGTTTAGTGGAAGGATGCTTGTCAGACTGGAGGCTGGATCCATTGCTGTTTGTTATCTATGATTTGGTTGAGGATGTACAAGGCATGATTCGTAAGTTTGCAGATAACACTAAAGTAATTGGGAGCATGATCAGTGAGGAAGTTTATCAGAAATTGCAGCAGTACCTTAATCAGGTGGGAAAGTGGGCAGAGAAATGGCAAATCGGATTTAATTTAAATGTGTGAGGGCTTGCACTTTGGAAACACAAATTAAGATAGGAGATTCACGGTTAATGGGAGGGCCGAACAGGATGTAGTGGGCAGAGAGACCTTGGCATACAGGTGCATGGTTCTCTGAGAGTGGAGTCACAGATAGGCAGGGCAGTGAAGAAGGCTTTTGGCACACTGGCCTTCGTCAATCAGGGCATTGAGTATAGAAATGAGGAAGTTATGTTGCAGTTACACTGTACTTTGGTAAGGCCGCACGTGGAGTATTGTATTCAGTTTTGTCACCATGCACTCTTGAAATTAGAAAGAGTGCAGAACAAATTTACAAACACTTTGTCAATAGTCTGAATTGACCGAAGAGGTTGGACAAGCTAGGACATTTTCTTTAGAGTGTTGGAGACTGAGGGTGGACTTTATCGAGCTGTAGAAGATCATGAAGGGTATGGATAGTTTGAATGCTCTCAGTCTTTTTCCATGACTAGAGGGGATCAGTTTAATGTTAGAGGGGAAGGAATGAAAGGGAGCCTGAGGGTCAACTTCTTGACAAAAAGTGCTGGTACATGGATGAGCTGCCAGCGTTGTGGTTGATTGGGGTACATTAACAACACTTCAAAAGCATTTGGATAAATATGTGGATAGGAAAGTTCTAGAAGGGTATGGGCCAGCTGCTGGGAAATGGGGTTGGCGTGGATAGACATTTACAAGGCGGAGTTGAACCCCTCTGTTAATTAAAACCAAACACCCAGAAAAGCTCGCCTCACCTTGTAATCTGTTAAAATATGAGTAACACAGATCTCCCGCATTTCACTATTTTAAAAATAATAACAAGTTAGTTTCTTAGTTTTAATAGTGAACACTAAACAACAACTATTCACAAATACAAGACCTTCTTTTCTTAACTACTTACTATCTGAATCCAACTCTGTAAAATTATTCTGTTCCAACAACCCACAAATTATACACTACAATCTCAAGACCACATAGTCTCTATCTTCCCCGCTGTGTTCACTCTTCTAGCTGCTGATCTTCCTGGGTCTTTTTTTTATTCAGGTATGTTTTACATGGACATGTATCTTTGATACAGTGTTTGAGATGACCACTTAGCTTACCTGGTTTACAGCAGTTACTCTGCTGTTTGGATGGCAGTGGCTCTTCCTCTCGTCTTCAAAATGCTGGTTTTATATACTTCCCATGATACAATAATTCCCAAAATTTAAATGTTTTCCAGGTGTCGAAACATTAATATTCAAATTCTGTTGGCTTCTAGTATCCTGAGCGTTATTTAAACTCTTTCGTTGCATTTGAACGGCTGTCAAAACAGCAACCAAAACTTGGGTATCCATATCTCAGCAGCGTGTGACATGTGGAACAGTCTGACCTTTAACTGGCATCTGTGGCTGTACTGTCTATTTAGCAAAACCCGTTCTGTCTTAAAGTGACCGGACATGCTTTTGGCTTCATAACACCTCCCCTCTTCAAAGAAAATGAACCATCAGAATGAAAAGATGGCTTCATTTGTTTTCCTCTAATTTTTAAACCCATTATTATGAAATACAAAAGTATTAATCTCAGTTATATCATTCATATCAATTCTGCACACATATATAACACTGGAATAAGTCAAATCTTATCGGCACTATTTCCTTTAGATCGGCGAAAACACATCTGCTGTCACATTTGTAGGACACACAACATGTACATTTCGAAAGTTTAAAGTCGGTAACATAGGTAGCAAAAGTTAACATAACCAATGAAATAGTCTCATATTCAGGTCTTTGAACATTCTAAAAAAAATGCGAGAATATTGTCGTTGTTGTCCACAACAATCTCTGACAATTTATTTGTCATATAAACATTAAAATACTGTCAGGCCAGTACCAAACTTTATCATTCTTTTTCAAAAATTGAGATTTTGTAAATTTTTGTGGTGGATATTGAGTTTTTTCGACAGTTACCCAATTGGCCATTCAATTCCATCTTCATCTTTCTTTATCAATACATCTCCGACCCCTAAATACCTAGCATCAAACACAATTTTCAAAAGGTTTCAAAATTTTTGGTGGAGATGAAACTGGTGCGGTGATTAATCGTGCGTTAAAATACTCAAATGCCTCCTGGCATTTATCTGTTCACGACAATTCTGTGTTCTTCTTTAATAAATCCATCAGCGGTGCCAATATGCCGCTGAAGTTTGCAACAAACTTCCGATAAAATCCACTCAGTTCCAAAAATCGAAGCACCTCTTTCTTGGAGTATGGTCATGGAAATTCCTCAAAGCCCTTCGTCTTTGTGTTCAATGGGGTCAACCTTCCATGTCCAATGTAATGTTCAAAGAACATCGCCTCTTCCTTCGCGAATTCTGTTTTCTTTAAGTTTAATGCCAAGTTTGCTTCTTTTAATCGTTCAACATGCTCTGGAAAATGTAACATACGAGCTTTCAATCACTTGCTAAAGATTACTACATCTTACAGATAAACTGCACAATTTGTTCATCTGGCCACAACCCTGTTCCTGAGTCTTCAATTTGGCTGGAGCATTATTCATTCACGTGACATAGTTGATAACGTTTTGTCATATCCGGTATCATTACTGGATATTTTAAATGACTCAACATTTTATTTAATTTGAAAGGCGTCACTAAACTTGGCTTTGAAGGGATTTCCTACCACTGGTGTCAACACCAATGCGTCATTTCCACGGAAATCATCAAAGCGTCAGAGTTTTTATCTGCCACCTGCTTAACTTTATGCTGTGCCCTCTTCAGGTGCTGTATAGCACTCACCCACTCCATCTAATCTCTCCCTCACCTCACGTACATAATCCAAGTGTGAGATCTCTGACTTCAGTCCTGTCAATTTATATTTAATAAATTTGAAAGGACCTCTCACTTCATGTACGAATATTAACTCAAAGGAAGTAAACTGAGGAGATTTATTTGCGGCATCTCCGATGGCAAGCAATTTAATGGGACGCCTTTATACCAATCATTCAGGCAATCTTGGCAGTACGCTGTTAACATGATCTTCAGCGTTTGATGCTAACAATCCAAGGCTCCGTGGGATTCAGGATGGGACGCACTTGATTTGAAGTGCTGTTTGCCTAACCTATCCATGACTTCCTTCAAGAGCTGAGCGGTGAAATGAGATCTTTCGTCTGACTCAATCTCTCTGCATAGCCTACAGCGAGTAAAGAAAGCTACCAACACCTCCACCTCCCTTTTTACATTAACACTCCATAATGGAGTTTCCTCTGGAAATCTGGTAGACACATCTATTGTAGTCAGCAAATGTTAATTTCCACTTTTATTTTAGAAAGGGGAGCTACACAATTAATCAAAACCTACGTGAAAGGTTCTTTGAATGCAGGAATTGGCAACAAAAATGCTGATTTTTTTCCTGCCTCTAACTTACCTACCATTTGGCATGTAAGACAAGTTTCTCAAAAATTAACCACGTCCTTGCGCATTCTAGGCCACTAGAAATGCTTCGGTAGCTTAAACTGAGTCTTCTGTACACCGAGGTGACTGCCTGCAGTTACTTCATGTGCTACCTGTAACACTACATGCTACCAGTAACACGATCTGGTGCACCTTGGCCCATTTCCCTTCTGCACTAACCTATCGTGGTCTCCATTTTAATTTTACGATTCTATCTTTTATTTAATAGCGTTCAACAATATATTCTGATTCACTGTCTGTGTGTGTATATGTGTGTGACCCCCTACCTGTTCAGGTTTTCTCTGAACCGTTACATCAAACAGGGTGTCAGTTCACTGAACATCAACTCCTTTGGCGTTTTCTTTTTAATTTCCTTCCTACTGTAACTTATGACAGTGTGGTCATGTTACTACACAGTCTGGAAAATTTTCTGGGTATTTTTCTTTCAACTCCCCAGTTCCCTAGTCTTTCTTTGCCTTCTCCATCATAAGGGGCGCCTCTCCAACCTTTAACCCTGCTAAATCGTTCCCAAGAACAAACTGTATTCCTGGAACTGAAACTCTGTCACTCACTCTCACTATTACTTCCTCAACCTTGATTTGGCACTCCAACTTGATGCTACACAAGGGAATGCTTAATTTCTGCACGCATCCCACAAATTGTCACGCTCTTGAGTAACATGTCAGAAAGAGTGAAAATACTTCCATCTCTTACAATTCGAGGCCGATAGAAAGTGAGGACTGCAAATGCTGGAGATCCGAGTTGAAAAGTGTGGGGCTTGAGAAGCACAGCAACCAAGGAACAGGAGAGTTGACGGTTCAGGCATAAGCTCTTCTTCAGGAAAGTGGGGGGTCGGGAGGCAGAAGGGGCTGACAAATGATTAGGAGGGTGGGGGTGGAGTGGGGCCGAAGCAAGCTTGGAAGACGCAGATGGGGGTGATAATGATAGGTCAGAGGGGATGGTGAGGTGGATTAGATTATTTACAGTGTGGAAACATGCCCTTCGGCCCAACAAGTCCACACCGATCCGTCGAAGCGCAACCCACCCAGACCCATTCCCCTGCATTTACTCCTGTACCTAACACTCCGGGCAATTTGGTATGGCCAATTCAACTTACCTGCACATATTTGGACTGCGGGAGGAAACCGGAACACCCGGAGGAAACCCACGCTGACACGGGGAGAATGTGCAAACTCCACAGAGGCAGTCGCCTGAGGCGGGAATTGAACCTGGGTCTCTGGCGTTGTGAGGCAGCAGAGCTAACCACTGTGCCACCGTGCCACCCACTAATAGGTGGATAGTTGTCAGTACACTGGGACCCTCAAACTATACAGCTTCAACATCGACTTCACCAATTTCCAAATCTCCCCTCCCCAACCTCATTCCAGATTCAACCATCCAACTTTGCACCACCCTCTTGAACTGTGCTAACTGTCCATCTTCTTTCCCACTTATCCACTCCATCCTCGCCTGCGACATATCACTATCACTCCCACCTACATCTTCCTATCGTCTTCCCAGTGACTCACCCTTCAGCCCAGCTCCTACCCTCTTATTTATCTATCATCCCCCTTGCCTCCCCCCCGCCACATTCCGCAAGATGGGTTTATGCCTGATATGTCGATTGTCCTGCTCATCGTATGCTGCCTGATCTGTTGTGCTTTTCCAGCACACCACTACTCAGCTATTAGAGACTCAGAAGATTCCTTATTTCACGAAGTTCTAACTTCTTGTCATTCTCCCCCGTCCTTTTAAATTAAACTTGATCCACAGAGACCAATTGTTTATACAGAACAGGCACTGACCCCATACCCAGCCCCTGCCTAATCTGTGCACTCTCCTGCAGCTTCTCGCCTCTACTTGGAATCTCCTTTACCAGTTTCACTGATGGCACTGACTTCGCCTCTTCGACACATCTTTTTCCAAAGTGTCTTCCTTCAACGACCAGTACTGTGTATCCCAGCTTACTGCAGGGAAAACACCTTATCCCAGTTCCCTTCTTAAACTAGCAGCACTATAATTTCATGTGTTCTCCTCCCTTATACTGACAATACCTGAGGCTTTTCACCTCCTTTCAACCCCGTTTGGGCTTCTTTCTTCACCTGTGGTGAACTATTAACAGTGTGCTCTACTGTTTATTTTGTCGTGTCTGATCTCCCCTTCTGCCAATTTCTCTCCTTCACAGGATGAAAATACTGCCAGAAGCTAAATTTCTGCCACGCTTCTCACTTCTTGAACTTTCTGTTCATTCATATGAATTCTTACCATCTCTGGAAATGAGTCTTTAAACTCCTCCAGCAGAATAATTTCCCTTCAGGCCTCACATGTCTTATCTGTTTTTAAGGCTTGCACCCATCTATCAAAATGACTGTGTTTATTTCTTTCAAACTCAACATAAGTCTGACCTGGTTCCGTCTCTTTGTTTCTGAGCCTCTGTCTATGTGTTTCTCGTACCAATCAAAATAGCCTCTATGACATTTGTATAATTACTTACGCACTCATCTGGCAGCACTGCACATACCTCACAGCTGTGTCCACCAGCTTAGTCTAAACAAGTATTAACCACAAATTCACTGGACACGCCATCTGCCGAGCCATTTTTTCAATTGAAATAAAAAAGTTTCTGACATTTTTCTCACCGAAATATGGCAAGGTATTAACACAGTTGTATGCATCCCTACATTCGCCCTTCACCTTCATCCTGCTCATTCGAACTTTCTTGTCTAATTCCCATCTTCTGATTTTCAAATTCTCTCTTTCTTTCTTTTTCCTCTCTTTCTCTTTCTCTTTCTTCTCTCTCTCTTACTGACTCTTTCTTTATCTTCTAACTCCAATTGCCACATTTTCAATTTACGTTTTTCTAACTCGACCCCAGATTGCTTGTTGCTTTGATTACATCAAAGTGCTTGACAAACTGCATTACAATTTAAGCTTTCCTTTTGTCCTTGGTTAAACCCAATTCTAACCGATTTGCTAATTCTAAACGTATGTCCTTCTTCTGTCTTTCTAAACTTCCTTGTCTCACTTTTAATTGAACCCACCACAAGTAAACAAAATTAAAGAATTTTCCCACCGTTTTATTTAAAGATCTAGATCACTAATTGCCACTAATTGGAATCTGCTGGGACCATTTATACCACAAATCTGTTCAAATGTGTCCAAATCCCATAGGGCAAAACCCCAAACTGCTATGACATCAATATCGAAACCCTCTGTTAATGAATACGACACACCCAGAAAAGCTCAACTCCCCTCATAATCTGTTAAATATGAGTGATAGAGAACTCCCAAATTCCACTAATAAATGAAAAATAACAATTTATATGTATGTAAGTTAGCTCGCTGTGCCTGAAGGTTTGTTTTCAGTCGTTACGTCATTGTGACTAGTTGACATCGTCAGTACGCATCTCTGCTGAAGCGCTGGTGATATGTCCCGCCTCTCGATTTATAGGTCTTGGTTCCTTAAGGTGTGTGATGTCATTTCCGGTTCTTTTTTTCACAAGACAAGGTAGATAGGATCCAATTTGCTGTATTTTTTGAGGAACGTCTGGTTAGAGTGTCATTCCTCTAAGAATGTCCTGTTTGTGTGTTCTGGGAGAATGTGAGGACTGCAGATCCTGGAGAACAGAGCTGAAAAATGTGTTGCTGGAGAAGCGCAGCAGGTCAGGCAGCATCAAAGGAGCAGGAGAATCGACGTTTCGGGCATAAGCCCTTCTTATGTTTGTGTGTTCTTCCAGTCAAAGTGGTGTCCTTCATTGTCTACATGTATGGAAACTTATGGTATTGGTCGTGTCTTTTGGTGGCCAGTTAGTGTTCATGTATCCTGGTAGCACGATAACAGGACCAGTTCAATGGCAGAAAAATGATTTTATATGCACTGTTTAATCAATGTGTGTGTGTAGATAAGTAACATTTTTCATATGTGCACAGTACATTGTAAATGAACAACGGAGACAGTTAACAAAAAATGTTGATTATGATATATAAAATGTATAAAACATTAAAACATTATTTGATCCTCATCTAAAGTGATATGTTCCACTTCTCTCAACGTTCCCTCCCTTTCTGGAATTTTCTATTCTAATCTCTCATTCTTATCAGGATGTGTGTTATAAATTCTTGCTTCTGGTGTTCCAACTTATTTCGGTTAATCCCTTTTCCACCAAGAATTAAATATATTGGCCTGTTGGGTTCTTTCCAAAGCTAGTGTCTGTACAATTATTAGATTTAAAACTTCTGGCATCAGACCCAGCATTTGGACTGATTACTCTGTTGTATATTCACTGTACAAAGGACCCCAGCTCACAAGAATTGCCAAAACGTTGAGGGATGTACATCTACTTCTTTCAATAATCTTGTTTTCTCATTTTTCACATCTCCACATGTACATTCTCTCTCTGTTTCTCTCTTTTTATCGAGTTAGGAAATGTAATAATTGTTCTTCACGTCTCTTCGCATAAAACTCCTTCTTTCGGTGTATATCTATTGCTGTCTTCTTGATGTAATCTGATTATAATTGAGTAATCTAAGTACAAAGACATGCGGGAGGAGCTGGCCAGAGTTAATTGGAAGGGGAGCCGAGCAAGGAAGACCATGGAGCAGCAAAGGCAGGACTTTCTGGACATAATTCAGAGCATATCAGAAATTTATCCCAAAGAAGGTGAAACATACTCATGGGAGGACGAGGCAGCCATGAGCATTAAGGCATCAAACCAAAAGAGAAGACATACAATGTGGTGGAAATTATTGGAAATGCAGAGAATTCATTAGCTCTGAAACTACATAAGGCTGGCGTCACTGACACTACAGAGCTCTTAATCATGGTCAGGGAGAGAAACAGAGGGAAAACATACACTTTAAGCACAGAAGATTGCATACTCAAGGAAAAAGATTCAGATGAATAAAACAATTGAATTAAAATCAGTTAATTGATTTTGCACAATGTGTTAGATTGGAAGCATGCCCCAAGAGAGACCCTCAGCAGAGTAAGAATATGAAAATGGAAGTGTGACCACATTACAAACCAGTGTAGGTCACTGAGTACAGAGCTGATGGGTGAATAGGTCTCCTTTGAAATAAGGGACAGACAGCAGAATTGCATTGCAGATAATGCAGCTCAAAACTGCGTATCGATGTAATGCTGTAGACCACAGCAGCAGGAGAGACATCTTTGCATTCAACCAGGACTTGTATCTTTTTGCGCAGTAGAATGCATCAGTCTGCCATTACCATCAACACGATCTATGTTTCAGTAATGACTGTGGGTGAACATGTCAGGGTCAGAACCTCGTGAGACTAATACTCATGCTAACCCATTAAAGTTACCACACTTGACCAACAGATCTGATTGAATATCTGCAGACCTGCCACATTCAGTCATAAATGATGATGGATGATTCAAGAAATGACTGGAGGAAAGGGCTCCACATATATCCCCATCCTAAATACTGGATCATCCCTGTACATCAGTGTAAAAGATAAGCATGTAATATCTTCACCATCCTCAGCCAGAAGTGTTGAGTGGATGAGCCACCTCGCCCTCATCATGATGCCCAGAGAATCACAGATGCCAGTCTTCAACCAATACGATTCGCTGCACATGTCATGAAGAAACACCTGAACACTGTACATACGACAAGGGCAATGGGCCCTGACCCCATTCCTGCAATAGGACTGAAGATTTATGCTGCACAACAAGCCATGTCCCTGGGAAAGTTGTTTCATACCAGCTCCAACTTTGACATCTTCCTGGCAACGTGGAACATTACTCAGCTGTGTCTAGTCGCCTAAGAAGAAACTAATTACAATCTGACCAATTACCACCCCCTCAGACCCATCACAATAGTCAAATTGATGGGAGTTCTTTTTGACAGTGCTGTCAAGCAGCACAGATATAACCTGCTCACTGTGATTTCCGATAGGTCCCTATGTGGAAATGGTGCTGTTGTGGCAATGTCACTGGATTACTAATCCAGACGAAGAAAATGCTCTGGCAGCTGGTAGAAGTTAAAAACAATTAATAAAATAACAGGATCTAAAATCTGGTGTCAGTAATAGTGATCTTGAAGCCAATGTCGTTTGCAAAAATCAATTTCCTTCTCCAATGTACTTTTAGGAAATAAATCTCCCATGATGTCCTGGTCTGGCCTAAAAGTGACTCCATGCACATAGACATGTGAGAAACTCTTCAATGGTCTCTGAAAGAGCTAAGCAAGACATTCAATTGTATCAAATTGTTCCGAGGTCTTAAAGGATAAACCCGGACACAACAGCTGGCACAAGCCTCAGTGTTGGAAAAATGAATGGGAAGTACAGTCCTGTTGACCCGGCACAGACCTCCTTCCTAACAGCTGAGAGCTTGTGACAACATTTGCAGAGCTTTCCCATCGACTGCACAGGAACATCGAGAAACGAGGAAGTTATTCTGCACATTGAGCATTCCTTATTGTGGCTCATGTTCAACTGTCTCCACAATGCACCTATCCCACACGATGTCCATATCCGTCAATTTGATTAACCTTGGAAAGCTATAAAATAGGAAGTGCAGTCGTCCCTTTGGTCCATCGTGTTTGCTACCCAAATCACTATCATGATTGTTGGACCCTTTATTTCCACACCGTACTCCTTGTCTCCCTCCATCCCTTTACTGTCTCAAAATACATATTTACATTTAGTATCTTGGCTTCCAGGTGCGAGCGCATTCCCCAGCGTAAACATTTATTCTCATCTCAGTGTGGAATGGCTTGTCTGTACCTCATACCGTGGCCCCTTGTTTTGGACATCCCAGCTAGAGTTTTTATCATCCCTGCTTCCAATCTGACTAACCCTGTCAGAGTTTATATATTTCACAGAGATCTCCACTCATTTTTCTAAACCCCATGGAATACAGGCCCAGTTGCCCCAAACACTGTTCCCACAACAAGCCTGTCATCATAGAGATCAGTCTGGTCATCCTTCCCTGCACTCCCTTAATATCAAGTTTGTTCTTTAATAGGTAAGGAGACCAAAACTGCACACAATACTGCATAATGTTCAAGATGGGGTCTCACCAAGGGCCTGTACAGCTGCAGTAAGACACCTTTACCCCGGACTCAAATCCCCTTGAAGTAAATGTCAACACACCATTTAACTACCTGACCGCTTTACGCTCCTGCAATATTGCTATCAGTGACTGGTGTACAGGGAGATCCAGATCCTTTTCATTGTTATAGCTTCTCACTTAGTAGGTCTATGTACACTGGGCAGCGTGCCAATGCCATCCCCAGTATTAACTTCTGGCTTCAGAAATCACTGCCCTGCATAAACCTCGGAGATTTAAGCAGAAGGAACCAACAAGAAGGAGCATACGTCCCTTTGTAGATCAACATGTTTCAACCAATTCCTTTTCAAATGATAGGCTGCCAATCAATTGTTCCCACCAATGGGCACACTGTCACCTCTACTCACACTGCTCACCATCTGCCACGTATTTACCCATTCAGTCACTTTGTAGTTTTTTTACAACCTTCTCACCCACTCACAACCTCACATACTTCAATGCTGTGAGCAGGCTGAGATATATTGCATTTGATTCCCACAACCAAATGTTTAATGGGTATTGTGAACAGCTGGTTCGAAGCACCGATCACTGCAATACTTCCACAACCTTCCTCTTTTAAAAAACACAAACTTTTTCTTTTAATTTATTTAATTCGTGAATCTGGGTGTCACTGGCTGGGCTAGCATTTATTGCCTGTCGCAGTTGCCCTTGAGAAGGTGGAGGAGAGCTGCCTTGTTGAATCGCTGTAGGCCACCTGCTGTGGTTGACCATTAAGGAGAGAACCCTTGGATTCTGACCCAGTGGCAATGAAGGAACAGTGATATATTTCCATGTCAGGATGGTGAGGGGCTTGGAGGGGAATTTGAAGATGGTGGTGTTCCATTACATCTGCTGCTCTTGTCTTTCTAGATAGATGTGGTCGTGAGTTGGGAAGATGGTGTCTGAGGATCTTTGGTGAATCATTTCAGTGCAGATTGTTGATAGTTCATGCTGCTACTGAGCGTTGATGTTGGAGCATTGTGGATTATGTGACAATCAAACCACTGCTTTGTCCGGGATGGCATCAAGCTTCTTGAGTGTTGTTGGATCTGCACTCATCTCGGCAAATAGGGAGTACTGTATCGCACTTCTGACTTATGCATTGTAGATTATGGTCAGGCTTTTGGATGTCAGGAGGTGAGTTACTTGCCGCAGTATTCCTCGCTTCTGACCTGCTCTTGTACTTACTGTGTTTATGTAGCGAGTCCAGTGAGTTTCTGAGCAAAGATGACTCCCCCCCCCTCCCCCCCCAAGGATTTGGATATTGGGGGATTCATGAGGGTACCACCATTGAATGCTAAAAGGGCAATGGTTAGATTGCATTATAGCGGTGATGGTCACGGTCTGGCATTTGCTTGAATTGAATGTTACTTGCCACTTGTCAGCCTGGATACTGTTGAGGTCTTGTCCCATTTGGACATGGACTGCTTCAGTATCTGAGGATCAACAAATGTTGCGGAACATTGTGCAATCATTTACGAACATCCCCACATCTGACTTTTTAATAGAGGGAAGGTCATTGATCAAGCAGCCCTGAAGATGTTTGAGCTTAAGCCACTGCCCGAGGGACTCCTGCAGACTTGTCCTAGAGCTGAGTTAACAAACCTTCATCAACCATGACCATCTTCCTAAATGTCAGGTATGATTCTAACCAGCGAGGAGCTTGCCCCTGATATCCATTGATTCCAGTTTTGCTAAGAAGCCTTGATGCCACACTTGGTCGAAGGAAACCTTGTTATAAAGGGCTGTCACTCTCACCCGCTCTCGAATTCAGCATTTTTGTCCATGTTTGAACCAAAGTATGAGGTCAGGAGCTGAGTGGCCCTGTGGAGCCCAAACTTTGAGCCATTAATCAGGTTGTCGCTGAGCCGGTGCTACTTGAAAGCACTGACACCTTCCACCACTTAACTGATGATCGATAATAGACTGATGGGTTGGTAATTAGCCAGATTAGATTTGTTCTGCCGTTTATGTATAGGAGATACTTGGAGTAATTTTCCACATAAGCGGGTAAATTTTGTTGTTGTAATGGTATTGGAACAGCTTGGCTCGGGCAGTGACAAGTTCTGGAGCACAGGTTTTCAGTGCTATTGCCTGAACTTTGTCAGCCTGTGTAAAGTTTGGAGTATCTAGTGCCTCCAACCAATTCTGGATATGTTCTCTGAAGTCGTCCACCGGTCTCTCCAATGGAGATAAGATCACATTGGGTTTAATAGATGCAGGTGATGAGGCGTTCTGTCTCCCTTCATCGCCTATCACTTTTAACCCCCACCTTCATCTAACTATCGCATTTCCAGGTACCTCCCCCTTGCCATACCCCCTTCTCATTTCTCTCTCAGCCCCCTTAACCCACAAGCAACATTCCTGATGAGGGGTTTATGCCCGAAACGTCGATTCTTCTGCTCCTAGTATGCTGCCTGACTGTGCTTTTCCAGCACCACACTCTTCAATTCTGATCTCCAGCATCTGTAGTTCCCACTTTCAACTCACACCATCATGGCTTGCATGACTCAGATTTAGACTGGTTACTTAAAATAAAACAAAAACTGTCGTGAGCTCAAACAGCATAAAGGAAAACCATACATTCTGGTCACTGTTCCTAAAAGGTCATTTACAGCAAGGTTTTCAATTAGCTCTTCTGATCACCCAACACCAATTCCTAAATAACCTGATCTCTCGCTTGGTGCTCGACATAATGTTAATGCAAGCCATCTCACACGTGCTAATGAAATCCATTTTTTTCCCAGCATTCGCATTGAGTTGGGTTAACACAGTTTAGATAGAACGTAAACAGTACATTATTACTGTAATACTCGCAAATGTGTGTATCCAATTTCCTATTTTATGACATGCCCAACATTTGTAGAGCAATTTTCACTTTCATATATAACTCCCATCAACCTTTGCTCCTCCTTGCTGTTTTTACTCCCCATCTTACGAGACTTTGTGGAATCTGAGCGACGTGGGCTCTGGGGAGATTAATGTTAGAGATCATCTCGCCACATCATTTATGGTCTCCTCAAACGTCATTCTGACATTTTCTCCAGATGTCGCGTTATACTGGTGGAGTAGAGAAGGACAATGACCTTTCAGCAATGCTCTGCATCCTCCTTGACAGCTGAGACTGCTCTAACCTGAGTGAGAAACTTACAGCGGGCTGATAAGGTGTTACTGCTGCTGTACATGATCTTAGTGATATCCCATCTGGTGTAGTGTGTCGAGATTTAATCTCCTCTCTGAATAAATGATAATGTTACATTGGAACCAGATCAGAGATGGTTCCCTCAAATGCTTCCTGTAAAGAAGGTGTGAGCTTACAAGGAAATGATGATCAGGTTGATCCAATAGCCATTGGAGTTGACAAGAATTAAAGATCATCTTATTTCAACATAGATGACAGGAAGGACTCAACAACTGAATCCAATTACACAGATAATGGAGGAATCCATTCCGTTCTCCAGACTGTCACACAGGAACATCAGAAGGATGTTCTGGGTCATCAGAAGGATGACCCAGTTACACAGCAACAGGATCAGTCCATTAAGCCTCCTCAAATCTGTAACGTAGGAACTGCAAGAGGTCACATAGTGACTGGAAATTGTTACACTGGTATAACATGAGGCCATTCAGACCCACCGAGCCTTTTGCAAGCGCATTGGATAAGGATACAAACTATCTGAGATTTTTTTCATGAGAAAGGAGTAGTTAATTCAGACACGTTTTCGGTGTATTGGAACAGGAGAAGACCAATCACTCCCTCGATCCCATCTCAGGGTTACATAAAGAGACAGTTCAGTATCTCTGGACTGTTATGGAGGAATATGAGAAGACTCATCATCACCCCAAAATGTTACACAGCAACAGGAAGATTCCATAATCCTTCAACCCTCTAATACGTCACCAGGAAGAGGTCATTGTGGCCATAGAGTTGATAATATGTGAAAACCAGAAAGATGTCAGCCAATCGATTTCATTAACCAGCAGGATGATGAATCCATTCAGCCACACGTGGCTCTTATACAGCTTTTGGAGCAGATCACTTAAAAAACCTGTGTTTTCAAAAGGGAAGAACTTAAAATAACTGTACACATTAGGGCGTAAACTGTAGCAATAAACTATTGTAATCTAAGACAGATTATTAGATTCCTTTTTTGAGGATATTTGCAAAGTTAAACCACAATCCATCAGAGTCAACATGGTTTTACAAAGGATAAATCGAGTTGTAATTGTTTGCTTGAGTTACTTAAAGATTTGACAAACCAGGTGGATAGTGGGAATCCTGGAGATGGAATATATCTGGCATTAGTGAAGGAATCGGATATGTCACTTCTCCAAAGAATAAGTGGTAAGATCAGGCATCATGGGTTAAGAAAAAAGTTATTTGCTTGGATAGATGTTTGGCTAACGAACAAAATGCAGTCAGATGATTAAATTGAAATTTCTTTGTGCAAATGCAACTTATGGGGTGCCATTGATTTCAGTACTCATGCCTCAACTATTTGTATTCGCTATTATTACTCAGTTGACGGGTTAGAAAATAGTCTAGCGAAATTTTCAGTTGACAATAACATTGGTGAGAAATTAATTCGGAATGAAGATGCAAGAGATTTTAAAAATAAACATGGATAGGGTAGGTGAAAGGGCCAACATTTGGCAATGAAAATTAAAGTGGATAAATATGGGGTTATTCAAGTTAGCCAATGAAATAGAAAGGCAAATTATTATCTAAATGGAGGGAAACTTCAAAGTCCTTAGGTGCAGAGGGATCTGGGTGTCTGTTTGCATATCACAGAAATCTTTCATCCGGGTACCTCAAGTAATGAAAAATGCAAGCATAATTTCAGTGTTTGTTTGTAAAAGGATAGAGTAGAAAGACAGGGAGTGTTGGTGTAGCTATGCAAGGCATTAGTGAGGCTGCAACTAAAGTACCCTTGGAAGGACGTATTTGCATTGGAGTAAAAACAATGACTGCAGATGCTGGAAATCAGATTGTGGATTAGTGGTGCTGGAAGGGCACAGCAGTTCAGGCAGCATCCAAGTAGCTTCGAAATCGATGTTTCGGGCAAAAGCCCATCAGGGATTTTGCCTGAAACGTCGATTTAGAAGCTGCTTGTATGCTGCCTGAACTGCTGTGCTCTTCCAGCACCACTAATCCAGTATTTGCATTGGAGGCAATTCAGAAGAGATTCATTAGATTGATTCCATATTTGAATTGTTTTTCTTATGAAGAGAGATTGAGCAGTTCAGGCCTTTACTCTCGAGTTTATATGAATGAAAAGAGATCTCATTGAGGTCTGTTAAATGCTGAACGTAACTGAAAGTGTAGATGTGGAGTGGATATTTTTTTACGTGGCGCAATCTACAACAATAGACTAGAGTTTGAGGATGGAGAGCCAGTAGGAAAGGCCGCGATGACATCAGCCATGATTGTATTCAATGCCAGAGCAGGTTCGAAGGGTTGGATTCCTGACTGATGCTCCTCGTTCATATTCAGCTTTTTGACTGTGTTACACGGGAATGGTGAAGGACTGTGTATCAAACAGGGAGCAGGCACTCCGGCTAAATCAATCTTAATCAGTTTGACAGAACAGTGACCAGTGCTGGGTTCCCAACAATTTACAATCTATATCAATGATCAGGAGGATGGAACAGATATACAGACAGTGAGTTTGGTGATGTCCATGAGATTAAATCATCAAGAGAGGATGGCGAGTCTGCAATTAGATACAGAGAGATAAAGGCAAGGGAGAATAGTTTGGCAGGTGGAATATAACATGACTTAACCTGTCATTTCATTTACAGGAATAATGGAAGGCAGAATGTTACTGAAATGGAGAGGGATTACAGGACATAAATATGCTATGTAGTGGGAGTGTTCACATAGATACGTTCAGACAGGGGAGGTTTTGCTCCATCCTTGATCGTCTGCCCTGCCCACTCCAAGTGACCCAATTTGCTCTCCATACACATGGAATATTTTGATGTGGTTGGTGGTGGGGATGGCGTGCTGAAACGTGGATGAAGGGGACGGCCTTTATCCAAGATAAATTCATTCCTTTCCACATGGAGACCCGAAGGCGATGGGAACGGCTGCCTGCTTCTGAATGAAGTCTCTGTGGCTGCTGTCAGCACAGTGGGTATTCACCAACGTGTGTACTGTGCATGGGCACGCTGCAGCATTAATAGAGAGAGAGCTCCTTCAGTTCCTCTACCTCTCCCCATTGACATGGGTACTTCACAGATGCCATGTACATCATCGGGAATCCCACTGTGTGGGGAAAGTAAGGATATGCCGGCAGCTCCCTGCTGAGGGAGAAACAATGGATTTACCTCATCCACAATATATATCCTCCGTCACTGAATGGTCACATTAATGTCGAGCCACTGGGAGATGATGGATATGTCACCCACTCTTGCCTTGAAAGTTCTGGATCACAGAAGCTGAATGAAACTGTGATGCTAACAGCCACTGTCAGCACCATCCTCCCCCTGGTGTGAAACTGCAGGGCGTGTTGAAGGAGGTGACACCGCTTTGTGACCAGCTCCTTGTTCAATCAGGGTCGCCTCACAATCTTCTCCGGGGTTAAGTGTAGTTGGAAGCTGTTCCTGGAAAACCATGTTGTGAATACAGCAGATCTTTTTCCCCACACAGACTCACTCCGTGGTTTCAGAGCTTTCCCTCTCTGCAGCCTATGCTCCATTTGTTGTTCATGTTACAGACATGCTGTAACTACAGTCCCAATGCTCCATCCATAGTAGGGTCACCAAATCCTCAGGTCTCCCTGAATGTCTGAGGCAGATCGCAGCACAACTTCCAGCAAACGATCCCCAGCCCCTCCACTAACTTTTCAATAAAGCGAGTCAGTCAGAAAACCCTCGTCTACAAGTGCTGTGGACCAGGATAGTGCTCCGAAAATATTTTAAGAAGGCTGCTTAGACCCAAACCTGTCCTTATTTTAAACATGAATGTGAAGTGTACGTTCCAGATATGTTGTGACTGGTCAAACCACTCGACATTAAGCAAACAACAATCTATTCAAATGCTTTAGTTAAAATACAATCAAAGAAAAGAACATTTCGCAATAGCTTATATATTGGATCACTTACACAAACAATAGATATCGTACCTTCTTGGTATATACCGCTTGGCACATAGATAAATTCAAATACAGATTGTTGCATGCAGTTTTCCGATCCAGGAGAAAACAACATCAACAGAGATCTCACAGAGAAGAGCAGCTAAGGATCATGTATTGAAACTTTCAACCTTTCTGGGACCCCGAACAGCTTCTGAATGCTGCAGCTGAAAACAAAGCGAGAAAACCTGGTCTGGGAGAGCTGGCCACTGTCCTTCCATTGATTCCATCGCTTTAATGAAACGAAAAGGCTTTTTCAGTTATTTACTTAAACTGTGTTCAGAGCAGTTCTTCACCTCTGCCTTTAGAACCTCCCTTCAAAAACAACCGAAGAGAAAGTAACCTCTTTACAGTGATAGTATACTCAACTCCTCCTTTCATAAAATTATCCATCAATATAAAAAGATAGATTCATTTTAGACCTCCTAATCTTGCTCTATTAGTAGACTGCCATGCATATGTATTATATTAACTCTGAGGATACAAATGTTCACAACGATATTCGATTTCAGTCATTTTACGCCAGCCACAGAATGCCTTTGTCTTTCTTCATCCAAGTCAAAACAACAGGTCAATACTTGGGTTTTCTCGCCCTGTCAACTGTATAATTCCAAATTGAATCGCAGCAATAAGAAGCTCAATCGAAACAGTCTGGCATATTTCTCTCTATACTTCTCCAAAAACTTTAAGGTGTCACGATCAGTGATAAAGATTTGTCTCATGTGTGTTATTCGTAATTTAAATGCTGAAATGTTGGAACGCCAACAACAAGCTGAAGGCCTCCTTCCCCATTTTTGATTAAATCTATTGGTGTTTCCACTGGACACTCCAAACACATGTTACATAATGGAGCACTTCTCATCTCTCCAATACTCCCTCTGAATGAAATAACTCCTCATGTCTCAGCATTAAAGAATTACATCCTTCTGTACCTCTTAATGCTGCAACCTCTTTAACTGCTACTCCTGGCTTAGGCCAGTACATCTTACTTTCACAGATATATGATTTAAGAATTTTTCGCACATTCTTCTCACTCCCTCACAGAAACCAAACTTTGATTTCTGAACCAAATTATCATCATCAGCCATTTCAGCTTCTAATCTTGCCATTGTTACACTCTGCTCTTCCACACGAGTTCTCACGACTGCAGGAAGTGAATTGTTGATCTTTACCAAAATACGAATCTCTCTAAGAGTGTCATAGGTTTGCTTTGTTTTTAATACCATTTCCCAGCTTTCAAAATTATTTTGTTTGATTCTTTTAAGCTCAATGTGCGTATAACCAGGGACCCTTTTTTAGATTCCTGAAACACTGTAGGCATCTGGCACAAGCTCATATGAACTTAAGATGTCTTTTTTCACCTCCTCATACTGGCCAAATACTTCCTCCGATAGGGATGCAAATACCTATCAGCTTTGTTTGTATCAATTAAATCCACATCGTCATTGGGCACTGCGTTTGTTTAGCCACTTTCTCAAATGAAATTAAAAAGGCTTCCCCATCCTTCTCATTAAATTTAGATAATGCTTGGATGTATTGAAACAGTTCGCCATCAGTTCTTTGGCCACCATAGCGTTGCTCATCTTCACTATCCACCTCATCCAGACTTCCATCTACCTTCATCTCCACCTTCTATGTCAACTTTCCTCTGTAAATTCTAACATTTAAAGTTGAAACTGTCTGCTTTTCTTCTCTCTTTTCTCTCTTTCTTCTTCATTTCCTTTTCTTTCATTTCTACTTTTCATCATAATACAACAAGTTTCAACTACTTCTCATGTTCAAGCTGCCTCATTTGAAATTGAATTCCAGCCATTTCCAAAGATTCTGATGATAGTTCCACCAAATGTAATTGCCGAACTATAGCTGTAATTGTCTGCCATTTTCTCACAGACAATCACAACTTCAACTCCAACTTGTCTGCCAGTTCCAACAGCTTTGCCCCATTCACCTTTTGTAAAACCCCAACTTTACTTCTTCCACACCCAGAAAACTGAGTGACTGAAAGAATCTTCATACACAAAACACTGTTTAAGCCAACTGATTTCAACATCCAGAAAAAAAAGACATTAACAACTACCATACGTGACCTTTGAACCCAATAGTCTCCCGGTGTATACTCTCCAGTGTCTGCATGAGCTTATTCTGGATTCTCTGGTTTCCTTCCAAAATCCAAAGATGTGCATATCAGGTGACTTGGCCATGCTAAATTGTTCATAGTTTTCAGGGATGTGTGGGTTAGGTGCTTTCGTCGGGGTAAATGTGTTATAATAGGTTAGAGGATTGGATCTGGGTAGGTTACTCCTCGGAAGACCAGTGTGGACTTGTTGGGTCGAATGGCCTGTTTGCATACTAAATGGACTTGACTTCTCAGCCCAATTTGGTATTACCGATTTAGAACTGGACAAGAGTCTGCGGTTTGCAATGGACCAACCAGACTGCCACAAACTATTTTAAGAAGGTAGTTTGGATGCCAATCTTTTCTTAAATTGAAGGTATATGTCAAGTGGGAGTTCCAGATATGATGCTACTAGTCAAACCCCTCACTGTTAAGCAAGACACAATATATTTCAACACTCTAATGAAAATCCATACAAAATGACGAGAAATTTAGAATAACTTGACTATTGGAAACCTTAACCGAATAATGGATACAGTACCTTGTACAAATGAACTGTTCCAATATACGAACATCACCGAAACACACCCCTTGGCAAAAAGAAACATTCAGATATACATTCTTGCATACAGTTCTCCAGTCCAGGAGGAAACAGCTCAAGTGAGGTTTCAGAGAGAATCGCAGCGAGTGATAAATTACTAAAACTTCCAAACCTTATGGAACATCAAGCACCCCGTGACTGTTACAGCTACAAGGAAAATAAACGAGAAAGCCTGGTCTGTGCGGACTGGCCATTGTGACTACTATTTATTAAAAACCCCAAATGCCTCATAAGTTATTTACTTGAGCCGTTTTCAGTAGGCAGTTAGCGTTTAAGATCTCTTATATAAAAAAAGGAGAAATTAGCCTCTATAAATAAAAGTGGCAGCATTGTCACACAATTTACATGCCAGGTCCTTTACTCAAGGGTCTTCCTCGTGTTACTGATCGCAAGGGACAAACACAGGTACAGACGAAGTTACAAGGATGTGTCTAATAACTTCTAAATCATGCCTCTCCATGGTCCATCACATGGGACATACCAGGAAATGAACAATAGCCTTGCATACATTTCATTGTTGGAACATTCCAGTCGAATATTCGCAGATTCTGATCCATTGTTGGAACATTCCAGTCTAATGTTCTCAGATCGGATCTCTCCTTCCTCTCTCTCTGGAGCTGCTGATCCCTGTCAGTGCTGTCGGTGATTCTCCCGCTCATGTTATGGGACAACACATTGAATGGTCCCCATTTACCATTAAAAGGTAGAAACCCTCCATGGAGACTGACATTAATCACAGTCACTGAACAAACCAGTTCCGTTAACTAGTTCCTTGCATCAGTTTTCATATCACCATAAAAGGGAATATTTACTGGGTTTGGATGGAATGGATGAACGTTGCTGAGGGATGGACCATAAATCTTTCAATCTTTTTAATCTTTTTTTCATTGTATATGAGAGTATTAACAGAACACTGAAGGGGTCTATATATGTACCATTCTGTTAATGAAAGGAGGCAGTTATAAAATAACAGATCGGCTTCATAAACAAAAAGTCGAGTGGGCAAGTTTCTGATACCTCAACACAAAGAACCGTATTTATTGACCAGTGTGAGGGCACTCCTGGTTTTAATGCCCTGTTGTCAAATCCTTTCATAACCTGGAGACAGGGCATTGAGACTGCTGCTCAGAAACAGCCCGAAGCAATTCTGTCCCTATGGGCTCCTTGCAGAGGGATAAGAGAAGACCATTCAGCGCATATTAGCCTGTTGCTGCTTGAAAAGGTGGAAAGCTGGAACATCGGCACATTTTGCCAACAGAATCAATCAAAACAAAGATGTGTCGCTGCGGCTGTATGAAGTGTTACTGAGCGTGCACCTGGAGTACATTGTGCAGTTTGTGTTTCTGTAACTGAGAAGGAATGGGACTCCATTAGATACCGTTTACCGGCTGCTCATAATCCACGGGTGGCTGTGTCATTTAATGTCTCAGGTCTGTTGCACAGGGTCAGGAGGAGGCCATGCAGCCTCTCGACGGTGTTATAGAGGAACAGGAGGAGGCCATTAAGCCTCTTGATTCTATTACAGAGGGACAGGAGGAGGCCATTCAGACTCTCGAATCTATTACAATGGGACAGGAGGAGGCCATTTGCCCTCTCAAGCCTGTTACAGAGGGACAGGGAAGTTTTTATTTAACTTTCAAGTCTGCTACGCATGAATATCAGTTTTAAATTAGTTATGGAATAGGAAAGACCTGATGTAAACATTAAAGTTCTAACTTCGAATAAGACCATTTTTGAAAGTGATTGGCGAGCCCTTTCAAAGGTTGATTGGGATACTCTATTCACAGGTAAAGGGATAGTTGGAAAATCCAAGGCCTCAAAACTTGGATTCAGAGAGTCCAGAGCCAACGTGTTCCTATTAGTGAGATGGGCAAGGCAGCTAGTTGATGGGAGTGCTGGATTGGCTAGATGTATTGATGCTCTGGTCAAGGTAAGGAAGGAAGCATATGTCAGGTAAACAGAGCTGAGATCAAGTGAGTCCCGTGAGGAGTGTAAGGGCAGTCAATGGGAAATCGGGCCAGAAAAATGTGGACATGAGATGGCTTTAGAAAAAGGGTTCGCGAGGTTTTGAATAAATTCTACGAATCCTTTAATGGTTAAATATTAACTAGGGAGAGAATAGGGCCCCTTAAAAATTAATAAGGCCGATGTAGTATACAAAATCCCATGCAAGGACTGCACAAAACACTACATAGGACAAACAGGAAGACAGCTAACGATCCGCATCCATGAACACCAACTACCCACGAAACAAAACGACCAGCTATCCTTATTAGCCACACACTCAAATGACAAGCAACATGAGCTCGACTGGGACAACACTACTATTATAGGACAAGCCAAACAGAGAACAGCCAGGGAATTCCTAAAGAAATGGCACTCATCCACAGGTTCAATCAATAAGCACATCGATCTGGACCCAATTTTTCGGCCACTGCAGCGGAAAGCTGGAACTGACAACCGGAAGCAGCAGATACAAATCACTATAAATGCCAGAGGAAAGATCACAGAAGCGCTTCACAGGAGGCTCCCAAGCACTGAGGATGTCACCTAGACAGGGGACGAAACGGCTGCAACACAAATTCCCAGCTCGGCGAACAGAACCACAACATGGTTGATGCAGGCCGGCCAGTGGTTGCTGTCTTTATGGAATTCAGTAAGAAACCCAAACATTTCTACATGGTGGACTGGTTAGCAAGGTTAGACTGCCTGGAATCCAGGGAAAGCTCGTCATATAGATCCAAAATTATCTTGGACATTGGAGACAGAGCGTGACAGTTGCGATGTTTTCATTGAACTTGGAGGCTTGTGACCAGTGGCGTGCTGCAAAGAACAATAAAGGGCCCATTGAATTTTGTCAATCATACAAATCATTTGCATTATAATATTTGAAGTATAGTCAGTAAGTTTGTAGATAATTCCAAATTTGGTGATCTAGTCGACAGTGAAGAATGATATCTCAGAATATAATTGGATCTTGATTAGGTGAACGGAGGGGTGGCAGATAGAGTTTATTTTAGATAAATGTCAGGTGTTGAATTTTGGCAAGATCAACAAGGCAAGCCATGTAGGTTGGGTCCTGTCGACAGCTGCCAAGCAAAGATAACTCCATAGAAATTATAGAATCCCTACAGGGAGGAAACAGGCTATTCGGCCCATCGAGTCCACACAGACCCCCGAAACAGTATCCCACTAGACAACTCCTTACTCTATCCCTCTGAGCCTGCATTTCCCATGGCTAATCCACCTCGCACTCACATACCTGGGTGCTATGGAGAATTAAGCATGACAAATCTATCCTTATCTGTATATCTTTGTACTGTTGGAGGAAAACGTAGCACCCGGGGGAAACTCACACAGAAACGGTGAGAACGTGCAAACTCCACACAGGCAGTCATTCAAGGATAGAATTAAACCCAGATCGTTGTGCTCTGAGGTAGCAATGCTAGTCACTGAGCTACTGTGTCACCTGGTGGTGCAGGTTCTCCGTTCCTTGAAAGTGTCGTCACAGGTAGACAGTGTAGTGAAGAAGGCATTTGGTGATCTTCCCCTTATCGGTCCGTGCTTTGAGTCTAAGCGTTTGCATGGCATGTTGCATCTGTACAGGACATTGGTTTGACCTCTTTTCATCCCTGATGTCGGAAATACGTTAGGAGACAGTGAGGACTGCAGATGCTGGTAATCAGAGCTGAAAATGTGTTGCTGGAAAAGCGAAGCAGGTCAGGCAACATCCAAGGAGCAGGAGAATCGACGTTTCGGGCATGAGCCCTTATTCAGGAATCATCCTGAAAAAGGGCTCATGCCCGAAACGTCGATTTTCCTGCTCGTTGGATGCAGCGTGACGTGCTGCGCTTTTCTAGCCACACATTTTCAGGTCAGAAATATGTTGTCAAAGTTGAAAGGGTGCAGAAGAGATTTTTTCTTAAATTGTTGCAGGTGTTGGACGGTTAGAGTCACAAGGAGAGTTTGAATAGGCTGGGACTATTTTCAAGTGTTGAGGCTGAGGGGGGACCTTAAAGAGGTTTATAAGATCCTGAGGGGCATAGATAAGATAAACAGTGAATGTCGTCATCCCAACTGAGGCGATTCCAAAATTAGAGGACAAAGGTTTAAGTTTAGGAGTGTAAAGATTTAAAAAGCGGCATGAGGGACAACACTTTCACAGAGACACTGCTGTGTGTATGGATGGAACAGCCAAAAGAGGTGGTGGAGGCAATACAGTTACACGATTAATAAAGCATCTGGATGGACACATTCATGGGAAGGGTTTAAAGAGATATGGGCCAAGTGCTGGCAATGGGGTGTGAGATTAACTTTGGATACTCGGTCGGTATGGACGACCGGACCGAAGGGTCTTTATCTGTGTTGTACATCTCTGAGACTCTGCTGACTCTTGAGTGTATAACACAGGAACAGGAGGAGCCGATTCAGATTCTGAATTTTGTCAGGCAGCTTGTTTGCTCAATTACTGAGAGTAAACTACAAAAATACATCATTCAGATTTAATGGTGTTTTACAGAAACAAGAGAAAGGCTTTTAGTCAAGTGAAGCTGTAAAGAATGTGAAGAGGCCATTCAGTCCCTCAACTCCATTCCAAAGGATCAGCAGTTGAGCACAGAGCTATTGGAGCCTGTTACTCAGGAGTAGGAGGAGGACATCTATTTTCACAAAACATGGAGGCATTCACTCAGTTGCTCAAGACTGGGACACAGGAACAGGAGGAGTCACTCGACTGCTCGAGAATGGGACGCAGGAACAGGTGGGAGTCATTCAACCGCTCGAGACTGGGATGTGGAGACAGGACGGGGTCACTCAACTGCTCGAGACTGGGACACAGGGAAATCTGGAGGCTAGTGAGGCCACAGGATTCTGTTACGCTGGAACAAAGTGAGGGGATTCACTCCCCATCAGTATGGGACTCTGGGAGAGAAGGGGAGTTTGCTTGTTACAAACAGAAATGGATGAATAAGTTGCATTCGTGGTCCATTCAATCCTGCCCCAACATTGACTAATACCACGGCTGATCTGATTGTGATTCCCTTATTTCCATTTTGCAGAGTGCCCCCTCTCTGCAGCCTCTGCTCCATTTGTTGGTCATGTTACAGATCCCGATGCTGTAACAACAGTCATGATGACTCAAACAGAGGGTCGGGTCTAACCGGAGGAGTGAGGATTTGAACGGTCCAATCACAAGAACGAAAACACAAAATAAAGGCATTGCCAGATGTTCAGTTCTCTCACATTCGCAATCCAACTTACATAACCAGTCGATCCATTATACATTCAGGATTGAGCACTGTGTAGATCCTGCTGGAGTACAGCTGAAAGTAACCTGGAATTGTCCAGAGTGGAAATCTGTGCAGCCCACACCAATGTTTGATCTATAATCCTGGACGAAATGTCCAGCGTGGGGAGCTGTGCAGCCCGCACTGGTTCATTCATATATTGGGTGCAGGCTGTTGCATTTCTCAGTAACACTGTTAGATCACTGCCCAGTGTGGGGAAACTTACAGCCCATGCTGAAATTGACAAGATGTACAGGTCTCATCCATTTACAACTCGATGTTTCCACTGTGCCTTGACAAGCGGTGATGTGGACGTGAAAATCACTGCCAGGGAAAGATGTAAATGGAAGCAATTCAAACACCAATAGTTACGATTTAGGCGAGTATCACACCAGTATTTAAAGATGAAATGCCTGAGATAATATCCGATGAGATTTTGTGAATGGTGCAAAGAAGTAGGAGGGGGATGGGAATGTGATAGTGGTTGCAAATCATCAATGGCAATTAGAGGCAGTAAGTAGGGAGACTGGCGAGACTTGCAGGAGCAATAGTGTTGTCATAATAGGTGATTTTAATTTTCCTAACATAGACTGGGACTTCTAGAGGGTTAAGGACTTAGATGGAATGAACTTTGTTAAGTGTGTTCAGGAAAGTTCCACAAGCAGTATATAGAAGTTTCTACTCGGGAAGGGACAATCTCGACCCACTGTTGGGACATAGGGCAGGATAGGCGACGGAGTTAAAGTGAGGGAGCATTTTGATACCAGTGACCAGAATGGTATTAATTTTAAAATAGTTATGTGAGGAACAAAAGTGGTCCACAGAATGAAGATCTAAATGGGGGCAAGACGAATTTTGTTGGAAGTAGACAGGGGCTTGCAAGGCTTGATTGGATTAATTTGTTTCAAGGCAAATGGATCTCGGGCAAACGGGAGGCATTTAAAAGTTAGATAGCTCAATTTCAAGACCTATACGTTCCTGTGAGGGTGAAGGGAAAGTGAAGCAGGAAGAGCAAAGCCTGGATGACAGATATTGAGACTCCGACCAGCAAAAAAAGAGGTGTTGCACAGGTGCAGGCAGCTGGGAGCAAGGGAGTCCCTGGACGTATACAGGGGATACATGGGTTTACTGAAGAAGAAAATTAGGAAGGCGAAGAGGGGGTATGAAGTAGCCGTGGCTGAGAAGATTAGTGTGAATCTAAAGATGTTCTTTCAGTATAGTAAAGCAAAAGAACAACTACAGAGAGAATAGAACGCCTTAAAATCCAAAATGGGCACGCATGTGTCAAAGCACAAGAGATGGCCGAGGTCCTCGATTTCCAGTCTGTGTTTACCTTGAACAAAGACATGAAGACCTGTGACCTTTGGGAGATTAGTTGTCATAACTTGGTAGAGTCCATATCACAGTAGAGGTGCTATTGGACATATTAGAATGCATAAAGTCAGATAAATCCTTTGATCCCGACGAGATACATCGAAGAGCACTGCAAGAGGCTAGAGAAGACAGTTCAGGGGCCACGGTCCCGGAAGACTGTATGGTAGCAAATGTTGTGGCCTTATTCAAGTAAGGCTGCAAAGAAAAGCTTGTGAAATATACACCAGTAACCTTCACATCTGTTTTCGGTAAGTTACTTGAGAAGTTTCTGAGATATAAGATGTGCATGCATTTGGAAAGACAGAGTTTGACTTGGAGCAGTCAGCATGGCTTTGTGGGTGGCAGACCATGCCTCAAATTTTGTTCGAATTTTTTGAGGAAGTGGACAGGATGTTTGATGAGGGCAAGGTGGTGGACATAGTCTATATGGATTTCACTAAGGCCTTTGATAATGTTCCACATGGTAGACCGCCGTGGAAGGTTAGATCGCATGGAATCCAAGGTGAACTGGCAAATTGGCGACACGCTTGGCTTAACTTTCAGAAGCAAATAGCTATGGTGGAGGTATGCTTGTCGTACTGGAGGCTTGTGACTAGTGGAGTGCCTCAGGGATCGGTGCTAGGTCCATTGCTGTTTGTTATCTACATCAATTAGATTAGATTAGATTACTTACAGTGTGGAAACAGGCCCTTCGGCCCAACAAGTCCACACCGCCCCGCCGAAGCGCAACCCACCCATACCCCTACATCTACCCCTTACCTACTCTACGGGCCAATTTAGGATGGTCAATTCACCTGACCTGCACATCTTTGGACTGTGCAAGGAAACCGGAGCACCCGGAGGAAACCCACGCAGACACGGGGAGAACGTGCAAACTCCACACAGTCAGTCGCCTGAGGCCGGAATTGAACCCGGGTCTCTGGCGCTGTGAGGCAGCAGTGCTAACTACTGTGCCACCGTGCCGCCCACTAATGATTTGGACGAGTGTGCATAACGCAAGGTTAGTGAATTTGCAGATGTCAATAAACTAGGAGACATCGTTTACAGTGAGGAACTTTATAAGAAATTGCAGCAGTACCTTGGTCAGCTGAGGAAGTGGGCTGAGAAATAGTAAATGGAGTTTAATATAGATAAGTGTGACGTCTTTGCATTTTGCAAAGTCAAATTCAGGTAGGAGTTTAATGATGAATGAGACGGCCTTAAGGGCACACAGCACACAGCACACAGCACACAGCACACAGCACACAGCACACAGCACACAGCACACAGCACACAGCACACAGCACACAGCACACAGCACACAGCACACAGCACACAGCACACAGCACACACGAACTTCAAACCTCGGTTAAGCACCCATCCATGTACCTATCCAAATGCCGCTTAAAAGGTCGCCAATGACTCTGACTCTACCACTCCAACGGGCAGCGCATTCCATGCCCCCACCACTCTCTGGGTAAAGAACCCACCCCTGACATCTCCCCTATACCTTCCACCCTTCACCTTAAAATTATGTCCCCTTGTAACACTGTTGTACCCGGGGAAAAAGTTTCTGACTGTCTACTCTATCTATTCCTCTGATCATCTTATAAACCTCTATCAAGTCACCCCTCATCCTTCGCCGTTCCAACGAGAAAAGGCTGAGAACTCTCAACCTATCCTCGTACGACCTACTCTCCATTCCAGGCAACATCCTGGTAAATCTTCTCTGCACCCTCTCCAAAGCTTCCACATCTTTCCTAAAGTGAGGCGACCAGAACTGCACACAGTACTCCAACTGTGGCCTAACCAAAGTCCTGTACAGCTGCAACATCACTTCACGACTCTTGAATTCAATCCCCCTGATCATGAACGATAATACTCCATAGGCCTTCTTACAAACTCTATCCACCTGAGTGGCAACCTTCAAAGATCTATGTACATAGACCCCAAGATTCCTCTTTTCCTCCACCTGACTAAGAACCCTACCATTAACCCTGTATTCCGCATTCTTATTTGTTCTTCCAAAATGGACACACTTGGCAGGGTTGAACTCCATCTGCCACTCCTCAGCCCAGCTCTGCATCATATCTAAGTCCTTCTGCAGCCGACAACAGCCCTCCTCACTGTCCACAACTCCACCTATCTTCGTATCATCTGCAAATTTACTGACCCACCCTTCGATCCCTCATCTAAGTCATTAATAAAAATTACAAACAGCAGAGGACCCAGAACTGATCCCTGCGGAACTCCACTTGTAACTGGGCTCCAGGCTGAATATTTACCATCTACCACCACTCTCTGCCTTCGACCGGTTAGCCAGTTTTCTATCCAATTGGCCAAATTTCCCTCTATCCCATGCCTCCTGACTTTCCGCATAAGCCTACCATGGGGAACCTTATCAAATGCCTTACTAAAATCCATGTACACTACATCCACAGCTCTACCCACATCCTCTACCCTCACCTCCTCGAAGAATTCAATAAGACTTGTAAGGCAAGACCTACCCTTCACAAATCCGTGCTGGCTGTCCCTAATCAAGCAGTGTCTTTCCAGATACTCGTAAATCCTATCCCTCAGTACCCTTTCCATTACTTTGCCTACCACAGAAGTAAGACTAACTGGCCTGTAATTCCCGGGGTTATCCCTATTCCCTTTTTTGAACAGGGGCACAACATTCGCTACTCTCCCAGTCCCCTGGTACCACCCCCGTTGCCAGTGAAGACGAGAAGATCATTGCCAACGGTACTGCAATTTCCACTCTTGCTTCACACATAATCCTAGGATATATCTCGTCAGGCCCGGGGGACTTGTCTATCCTCAAGTTGTTCAAAATGTCCAACACATCATCCTTCCTAACAGGTATCTCTTCGAGCTTAACAGTCCGTTTCACACTCTCCTCGTCAACAATACGGTCCCTCTCGTTCGTAAATACTGAAGAGAAGTACTTGTTCAAGACCTCTCCGATCTCTTCCGACTCAATACACAGTCTCGCACTACTGTCCTTGATCGGACCTACCCTCGTTCTCGTCATTCTCAGGTTTCTCACATACGCATAAAATGCCTTGGGGTTATCCTTGATCCTATCCGCCAAGGATTTTTCATGCCCTCTTAGCTCTCCTAATCCCTTTCTTCAGGTCCCTTCTGGCTATCCTGTATCCCTCTACTGCTCTGTCTGAACCATGTTTCCTCAACCTTATGTAAGCCTCTCCTTCTTCCTCTTTACTAGAGATTCAACCTCCCTCGTCAACCAAGGCTCCCTCACACGACCATTTCTTTCCTGCCTGATATGTATGTACCTATCATGGACACGTCGTATCTGCTCTTTGAAAAAGTTCCACATTTCCAACACATACTTCCCTGATAGCCTATGCTCCCAACGTATGCTCCTCAAATCCTGTCTTACAGCATCGTAATTTCCCTTCCCCCAATTATAAAATCTACCTTGTTGTGCGCACCTATCTCTCTCCATAACCAAGGTGAAAGTCACAGAATTGTGGTCACCATCACCAAAATGTTCACCCTCTAACAAGCCCACCACTTGTCCCGGTTCATTACCGAGTACCAAATCCAATATAGCCTCCCCTCTGGTTGGACAATCTACATACTGCGTTAGAAAAGCTTCCTGGACACACTGCACAAACACCGCCCCATCCAATCTACTTGATCTAAAGAGCTTCCAATCAATATTTGGGAAGTTGAAGTCGCCAATGACTACGACCCTGTGGCTTCTGCAGCTTTCCAAAATGTGTTGCCCAATCTTTCTCCACATCTCTGCTGCTATTGGGGGGCCTATATGAAACACCCAACAAGGTGACTGCACCTTTCCTATTTCTGACTTCAGCCCATACTACCTCCAGAGGCAGATCCCCCTCAAACTTCCTTTCTGCAGCCGTTATACCATTTCTAATTAGCAATGCCACCCCCTCCTTTTTTACCACCCTCCCTAATCTTACTGAAACATCTGTAACCAGGAACCTCCAACAGCCATTCCTGTCCCTCATCTATCCATGTTTCCGTGATGGCCACAAAATCGTAGTCCCAGGTACCGATCCACGCCTTAAGTTCACCCACCTTATTTCTGATACTCCTTGCGTTGAAGTATACGCACTTGAGCCCATCTGTGTCGGCAAGTAGTCCCTGTCAGTGCTACCTTCTCCACAGCCTCCCTACAGTCTTGGGCATCCTGACACACAGCTGGCTTACTTGCTGGACTACAAGTCCGGATCCCATCCCCCTGCCAAATTAGTTTAAACCCCCCCCCCCCGAAGAGTGCTAGCAAACCTACCCCCAGGATATTGGTGCCCTTCTGGTTTAGGTGCAACCCGTCCTGTTTGTACAGGTCCCACCTTCCCCAGAATGCAGTCCAATTGTCCAAATATCTGAAGCCCTCCCTCCTACACCATCCTTGCAGCCACGTGTTCAACTGCACTCTCTCCCTATTCTTTGCTTCACTGTCACGTGGCACCGGCAACAACCCAGAGATGACGACTCTGTCTGTCCTAGCTTTTAGCTTCCAGCCTAACTCCTTGAGCTCTTGAATGACCTCCCCGCCCCTCTTCCTCCCTATGTCGTTGGTGCCAATGTGTACCACGACTTCTGGCTGCACACCCTCCCCCTTAAGGATTCTGAAGACACGGTCCGAGACGTCTCGGACCCTAGCACCCGGGAGGCAACAAACCATCCGAGAGTCTCGCCCATGACCACAGAACCGCCTGTCCGTCCCTCTAACTAGAGAGTCCCCTATAACTAGCGCTCTCCTCCTCCCCCCCTTTTCCTTCTGAGTCTCAGAGCCACAGACCACTTCACTGCAGCTTACACCTGCAAGGCTGTCCCCCCAACAGTTTCCAAAGCTGTATACTTATTTTTTAGGGGAACGACCACAGGGGAACCCTGCACTGCCTGCTTCTTCCCCTTCCCACCTCTAACTGTTACCCATGCTACCTCTGTTCTCCGGCGTAACTATGCCCCTGTAGCTTCTATCAATCACCCTCTAAAATAATCCTCAGTTCATCCAACTCCAGTTCCAGTTCCCTAACTCGTTCGGTGAGGATCAGGATCTGACTGCATTTCCTGCAGATGAAGTCGGCAGGAGTATCGGTGGTCACCCCAACCTCAAACATCCTGCAGGAGGAACATTCCACCGCCTGCGCTGCCATGACTGTACACTTTGTCTCCAAAAACAAGAACCTGTGGACTTTAAACTTAGGTTAGAGGAGGAGGGTGGGAGGGAAAGTAGGACCTGGGGTCGAGAACACACCCACTCAAATACTAATCTCTTACCTTCCCGCCCAGCTATGCTCTCCAACCTCACTTCCGCTGCCCGCTACAGGTAAGTAATTTTGAAACAAACTGTCTTACCTTAGCTGTAGTCTCCCGGGTTCGCTTTTACTCGGCCGCTGTTCCCACTCAAATGACCGTTGGTGATTAAAGGGTGAGTATTTATAATCACTGTTCTCCTTCCCGGCTGCCCCTCTGTTTGCCGTCACTTCCTCTGCTGCTCCCGCTCTTTTTGTGAAGAGAGTGAAAAAAAACACCGCTGCCCGCTACAGGTAAGTAATTTTGAAACAAACTGTCTTACCTTAGCTGTAGTCTCCCGGGTTCGCATTTACTCGGCCGCTGCTCCCACTCAAATGAGATGCAACACATATCATGCAACACGGGTCAGTATCATGAAGAATTATGAGTGAATGGGATATTGGTGTGAGTTCAGGTGATGGAGAGTGTTGAATAAACATTTGTTCTGCAGCTTTGTAACTGGGAGTGAGGACAGCAGTCTTCGACTTATTGAGCTGTATAAAAAAGTAATTTGTCTCAGTGTCATTTTCATTGAGAGTGAAGAGAGGTTGTCTGTATGAAGCTGAGCTAGTTTCCCGGTACTATTTTATCTAACTCACCTCATAAACTACACACCCCACTCCATTGAATGCCAGTCCGATTGTCCCAAACATCATGATTGGAGGAACTCACAGTCGCCCTGATGCCCCTGGATGGTACTGGTGTCATCTTTAAAAGGCCAAGGTGCATACGGCTGACCTTTCTCTGTTTTGAGCTGCCCTGCACTTTACCGCGAGCATGGCAGATACGGGCAATTGCACCACGGTTTGTTGACGGATCACAGTGGGCATAGTGGATCGACTAGTACAGAGAGGGACCGTTCTCTTTCCAGAGGGTGCCATACCATCAGATCCACGGAGCATGGTCTGAGCTCATCACCCAGCTCAGTGTAGTATCTATGGTCTGGATAAATGTCCAGCAATACAGGAAAAGTATCAATTAACCTTCCACGCTCTGTCAGGGTAAGTTTCACCGCATTCTCTATATTCCCTCAAACTCACTGTATATCTGTTCCAGCACCTACCTCCGAACAAGGCTCATGGTCTCCCACTCGCACGACTGCATGCAGCACTTTCGCTCTCTCTCTCTCTCTCCATTTCTCTCTCTCTCTCTCTCTCTCGCCTTTGCAATAGCCCCCACACAGTTATTGAATATTCTGGAGAATGCCAATTATGGAATATTCCAGATAATGCTCCAAATAATTCCCAGTTACAGAAAATGGCAGTGCCCCAGTTTGTAACACATAAGAGGAAGGAGTAGAGATGTGCGTTTTTCAAATCACACACAATTCAAACCATGCTGAGGCCATTCAGCACTCAAACGTGCTCTAGCATTTAATAAGGTCCTGGCTAATCTGATGCTTTTGTCAGCTCCATGTTACGGGAACTTTCAGTTGGTGAACCCCCTGGGTTCCTGTCACTGTCCAGACAACACTCAGCCACTTATACCCCGGTTTTCTTCAAGTGTTTGCTCGAGGCTATTTCCCACGGGACAGACACGCCTAAAAATATATTCCATAAGCTATATACTTTCATGCAACGGTCAGCATGCTTTACACAGAACAAACAAAAATCTACACTTATTTTATGGTTATAGATATCCAATCACACTTCGTAATTCTGGTTATTTCACTTGACTCGCCTTAATGGTAGTAATCCAAAAACAGCTTCTAAACACGTCTTGTTATAAAAGGCAATTTCGAGCAGAGAATGTTTTTACCCTCAGCCGTTCTCTTGACGGTTATCTGAATTCCTTGTTATGAAGGTTTCTCTTGCCCTTTTTCTGTGACCGTTTCTGTCTGTCGCAGTTACACTGTCTCCCACTCAGTTGGACAGATGGCTGGTTTGTGATGTAGAGGGAGGCCAACAGCGCAGGTTCATTTCCTCACATTGACAGAAGTTACCATGAAGGGGACGCTTTCTCAAACCTCACACCATCTCCCGAGGTGTGGTGATCCTGAGGATAAACCACCATGAGTGGTGTCCCTAATGAGAGTTATTTGGGACTCTATTCTATCAATATTAGCATTTTAATTTTAAAAATATTTTTAATGAAAAAGAGATTTTTTTTATTATAATGAACCAATAACAACGCAACTCAAATAACTGAACAAAATTACGCCCATGTGCACGTAGTTACAAAACAAGTTTAAAACACTGAACGGACAGAAAAAAACCCAAAAATAAACAATGAATCATGAATAAATAATACAGCTCAGCATAACAAAACGATCCCTCTCGTTCTTCGAGAGCATTAACTGATACACATTTTTATGTTCATAATTCTTCCTCTCTGAATATTAGATTCATTTGACAATATCGTCATGGCTATATAGAAGCCCTTCTTAGAATTGTACTATTGATGAAGGACTTTTGCCTGAAACATCGATTTTCCCGATCCTCGGATTATGCACCTGGACTGCTGTGCTTTTCCAGCACCACTCTATTCCGGAATCTGGTTTCCAGCATCTGCAGTCATTGTTTTTACCTTCTTAGAGTGGCAGATAAGGCTGTATCGTGGAAATCCAAAAAGGGCTGCCATGCCTTATATAAATCTCTCTTTATTTGGTGCACCATACTGGTGAGCATGTCCGAAGGGATATTCTCCATGAAGAGCTTATGATGCCCCAACAGACCGGGGGTTTTTTCAGACATCCAACTCAACAGAATATTATTCCGACAGAAAGTAAGGTTACTTTTTCTCCCGATTTGCATCTGCGTAAGGTACCGGGGCAGGCCCAGGAAAAGAGAAACCAGGCCCATCACCAATTCAGTCCCCAAGACCTTCTGTATCACACCTAACCCAGTGCTCCGATATATATGAAGCATGCATCAGGACCACAAGCAATGAGTAAGAATGCCTGTAGTCATTGTGCATTTAGCACATGCTGAAGATAATCCCAATTTGAATGTTGAGAGAATATCCGGGGTCAGATAGACACTATGAAGAATTTCAACTGCGTGGAATGGGTCCTATTAAAGATCACAATACTTCAAACATTTTCACAAATATCCTCCCATGTCTCTGAACTGTTCTGAACCCCCAGCTCTGTCTCACAGACATCACGAAGCTGCTCTGTCTCATCTGAGGAGACACTCTCCAACCAATGATAAAGGGTACTGACAGACAATGTATTCTAAGCAATAGGCACCCTCTTCTCTCTATCGGATCTGTAAGAGTCTGTTAAAAGTATGTTTTTTGAAAATCTAATCTCTGATCTGGGAAAGAAAATAGAAAAGGTCTCTACTAGGTAGTCCATATGTACGATTTATTTGATCAAGTTATATTGTTTCTCCCTCAAATGGTGAGCTCTGCTGCCTCAGAGCATCAGGGTCCAGGGTTTGGTTCCGGCCTTGGGTGACTGGCTATATGGAGTTAACATATTCTCACCATGATTGTGTGGGATTCCTCTCACAGTCCAAAGATGTGTAGGTTTGGTGAATTGGCCATTGATAAATCACCCATAATATTCAGGGATGTGAAGATTAGGGCATTAGTTGGGGTAAATTTCGATAGTATAGGATTGGGTTTGGGTGGGTTATTCTTCAGAGTCGAAGTGGACTTGCTGGGCCCTAGGGCTTGTTTCCACACTGTAGGCATTCTATTAATTCTAAATCACTCAAGCAAGGTACTCTCCTCGCTGCCCACATTTTAAACTTGGAATCCATCATCCCCGGTTGACAACCCGGTATACCAATTATAGGGGTAAGAAACATAGTTTTGGCTGAATTGCCCTCGATTTGACGTATTGTCCTTCATGCTTTAACAGCATTGATAATTATTAGGTTATGACAATACTCTATAAATGTTGTCATTTTGTCTAAGAACAACAGAATAATAAGGGTTCACTTTGTCGAATAGGGATCAATATCGAACCATATTAAAGCCGTGTCCTCAACAGCCCAGGCACTTACATAGGATAAAAAAAGACCGTAACTGATAGCATTTAATTAGGGAGATCTACTCCCCACAATCTGTGGGGCAGTTGCAAATTGGTTAGCTCGATAAAGAGTCGTTTATTGTGCCAAATAAATTAGCTAACCAGCCATTAGGTTACTCTGGGAAACATCAAAGGAAGAATTCACATGGGGTACCGCAAATGAGGAAGGACATTCATTTTGATAATAGCTATCCGAGCAAGCCAGGATATAGGAAGTGCCTCCCGTCTTTGAAGGTCTTGTTTAATTTTGTCAAACAAATGGGCATAGTTCACGTTATATAAATGATCAAAGACGAATGTAATGATTATACCAAAATAGTGACCCCCCCCCCCAACCCGTGAACATTTAAAAGGAAACCAGGATTTGCCCTCAACATCAGGTATTTTCCTAAGTCCTCCCATAGGCATGGCCTCCAAATTTGTAAAATCAATATTACAGCCCGAAAAGGCGACAAACGAATTAATCCATTGCATCACGTGAGCTACCAAAAATGTCGGATTTGACAAAAAAACATAAAACCCATATCTGTATATGTCTGCATACAACGTAATCTTATGTGATATCCATCCACTTCTGGGGAAGGTATGTTGGGATAATATTCCCAAAGTGCCGATGACACATGATAGGGGAATTGACCCCCACCTCCTCTCCACCACTGGGGCCGCTTGCCTATCGCAAAACTTTATCTTCTGCTCTGCTGCCAATATGGCATCCAGGGCAATTAGCAACAAAAATCGGGCTCCAACTGCCCTTCGGTCGGTATTTAGTCATCATAACTCCCTTTGTAACTCCCTTCAGCTTGCGTCGCATCGCAGACACAAGCAAAGAACATAGAACATAGAACCTTACAGCATAGTACATGCCCTTCGGCCCTCGATGTTGCACCGACCTGTCGTACCAATCTGAAGCCCATCTAACCTATACTATTCCATGTACATCCATATGCTTGTCCAATGACCACTTAAATGTACTTAAAGTTGGCAAATCTACTACCGTTGCAGGCAGAGCATTCCATACCCTTACTGTCTCTGCGTACAGAAACTACCTCTGACTTCTGTCCGACATCTATCATCCCTCAATTTAAAGCTATGCGCCCTCGTGCTCACTGTCACCATACTTGGAAAAAGTCTGTCCCTGTCCACCCTATCTCACCCTCTGATTATCTTATATGTTTCTATTAAGTCACCTCTCAACCTTCTTGTCACTAACGAAAACAGCCTCGTAAGACCTTCCCTCCATACCAGGCAACATCCTAGTAATTCTCCTCTGCACCCTTTCTAAATCTTCCACATCCTTCTTATAATGCAGTGACTGGAACTGTACACAGTACTGCAAGTGCGGCCGCACCAGAGTTTTGTACAGCTGTAGCATAACCTCATGGTCCCAGAACTCGATCCTTTTATTATTAAAAGCTAAAACACTGTATGACGTATTAACAATCCTGTCAACCTGGGTGGCAACTTTCAAGGATCTGTGTGCCTGGACACCGAGATCTTTCTGCTCATCTTCACTAACAAGCATCTTACCATTAGCTCAGTACTTTGCATTCTGGTTACTCCGAACAAAGTGAATCACTTCACACTTGTCCGCATTAAACTCTATATGCCATCTCTCAGCCCAGGTTTGCAGCTTATTTATGTCTCTTTGTAAGCTACAACATCCTTCGTCACTATCCAGATCTCCACCGACCTTAATTTCGTCTGCAAATTTACTAACCCAACCTTCTACGCCCTCATCCAGGTTGTTTATAAAAATGACGAACAGCAATGGACCCAAAACCGACCCTTGCAGTACACCACTATTAACCGGACTCCAGAATGAACATTTCCCATCAACCACCACCCTCTGTCTTCTTTCAGCTAGCCATTTACTGATCCAAACATTTGTATCTCCCACAATCCCATTCCTCCGCATTTTGTGCAAAAGCCTTCTGTGGGGAACCTTATCGAACGCCTTGCTGAAATCCATATGCACCACATCAACCAGTTTACTTTCAAAGTTTGGTCACCTTCTCAAATAACTCAACAAGCTTTGTGAGTCACGACCTATCCTTCACAAAACCGTGCTGACTATCCCTTATCAAACTATTCTTTTCTGGATGATTATACATCCTATCTCTTATAACCTTTTCCAATACTTTATCAACAACTGAAAGAAGGCTCACAAGTCTATAATTACCTAGGTTGTCTGTACTCCCCTTCTTGAACAGGGGAACCACATTTGCTATCCTCCAGTCTTCTGGCAATATTCCTGTAGACAATGACGATAGAAAGAATAATGCCAAAAGCTCGGCAATCTCCTCTCTGGCTTCCCAGAGGATCCTAGGATAAATCCCATCCGGCCAGGGAACTTATGTATTTTCACACTCAGCGGGATTTCTGATGCCTCATCGTTGTTACCTCAGTCACACCTTTTCTAGTAGTCTGTATAAAGAAAGGGCACTATAGACATGTGGAGACTGTTTAAGGAACAGTTGTTGCGAGTGATGCATAAATGTTTTCCTCTGAGACAGGCAATAAGGGGTAAGATAAACGAAACTTGGATGACGAAAGCGGAGGAGCTCCTCATCAAAAGAAAGAAGGCAGCTTACGTAAGGTGGAGGAAGCAAGGGTCTTGCTCAGCTCTAGAGGATTGCAGGCAGGCGAGGAAAGAGCTCAAAATGGTCTGAGGAGAGCCAGGAGGGGGGCACGGAAAAGGCTTGGCAGGAAGGATTAGGGAGAATCCAAAGGCATTTTACACGTATGTGAGGAATAAGAGGATGATCAAAGAACGAGTAGGGCTGATCAGGCATAGCATAGGGAACTTGAGTATGGAGTGTGAGGAGGTAGGGGAAGCCATAAATGAGTTTTTTGATTCTGTCTGTAATAAAGAAAAGGGCCCTGTAGTGAATGAAACCATTGAGGAGCAGGTAAGCATGGTGGAACGGATAGAGATTGAGGAAGCTGATGTGCTGAAAATTTTGACAAATATTAATATTAACAAGTCGCCAGGGACAGACCCGAGTTGTCCTAGGCTGCTTTGGGAAGCGAGAAATGTGATTGCTTCGCCGCTTGCGAAGATCTTTGCATCCTCGCTCTCGACTGGAGTCGTACCTGAGGACTGGAGGATAGCTGGAGGTAATTCCTCTCTTCAAGAAAGGAAATAAGGAAATTCCCAGCAATGACAGACCATTACGTCTCACGTCTGTCGTCTGCAAAATGTTAGAAAGGATTCTGAGGGATAGGAATTATGACCATCTGGAAGTGCATGGCTTGATTAAATGCAGTCAGCAAGACTTTGTAAGGGGCAGGCCATGCTTCACAAATCTTATTTAGTTCTGTGAGGATCTTATTAGACAAGTTGATGAGGGTCGAGCTGTGGATGTTGTGTATGTGGATTTCAGCATGACATTTGATAAGGTTCCCCATAGTCGACTCGTTTAGAAAGTCAAGAGGAATGGGATACAGGGAAATCTAGCTGTCAGGATAAATTGGCTGGTCGACAGAAGACAGCGAGTGGTAGTGGAAGGAAAGTATTCTGCCTGGAAGTCAGTGGTGAGTGGTGTTCCACAGGGCTCTGTTTTTGGGCCTCTATGCTTTGCAATTTTTATTAATGACTTGGATGAGGAAATTGAAGGATGGGTTAGCAAGTTTGCAGACGGCACAAAGGGGGGAGGTGTCGTTTACAGTATAGAGGACTGCAGTAGGCTGCAGCGTGACATTGACAGAATGCAGAGTTGGGCTGAGAGATGGCAAATGGAGTTCAACTTGGATAAATGGGAAGTGATGCATATTGGAAGTTCGAACTTGAACATTGAGTACAGGATTAAAGACAGGATTCTTGGCAGTGTGGAGGAACAGCGGGATCTTGTTGTGCAGGTACATAGATCCCTTAAAATGGCCACCCAAGTGGACAGGGTTGTGAAGAAAGCATATGCTGATCTGGCTTTCACTAATAGGGGGATTGAGTTTAAGAGCCGTGAGGTCTTGTTGCAGCTCTATAAAACTTTGGTTAGACCACACATGGAATACTGTGTCCAGTTCTGGTCGCCCTATTATAGGAAAGATGTAGATGGTTTGGAGAGGATTCAGCGGATGTTTACCAGGATGGTGCCTGGAATGGAGGGCTTATCTCAGGAAGAGAGGTTGACTGAGCTCGGACTTTTTTCATTGGCAAAAAGAAGGGAGACAGGGGTCTCAATTGAGATGCAAGATAATGAGAGGCATAGATAGTGTTGATAGCCAGGACACAAGGGGTCACAGAATTAAGCTGTTTGGTGGAAAATATAGAGGGGATGTCAGAGATGGATTTTCTACGCAGAGAGTTGTGCGAGCATGGATTGCGTTGCCAACAGCAGTTGTGGAAGCGAGGTCATTGGGGATATTTAAGAGACAGCTGGACATGCATATGGTCACAGAAATTTGAGGGTTCGCACGTTAGGTTTACCTCACGTGAGGATCAATGGTCGGCACAACATCGTGGGTTAAAGGGCCTGTTCTGTGCTGTGCTGTTGTATGTTCTAAAAAGAGTAGTAATACTAATGAAGAAGTTAAAAGTGAGCACTCTACCTATCTCCGACTATAATTTATCACTGGTTAATACCAGAAAAATCCAACAAAATTTATTTGAGAGAAACATGATTATCTACACATCCACCTTACTCTAAAATGTCCACAAAGGTTTTCCTTTCTCTGGAGATTCAGATGAGTGTATGGATCCATTCAAAGCAATACAGAGCACCGCTGGGTACCGTAAGGAATACTGAATCCGGAGTTCTCTTCCTCTTCTCATGATGTCATCAAAATATTTTCTTTCTTGAATCACCGCCGCTGAAAATTCCTGAAAGAACATAATCCTGGAGCCCTCGTGAATTAAAGCCATCTGATCTTTCCCCTGGGTTCTGGAAACTTCAATCAGTCTTTGTTTATCCCCATAACCATGTAACCGCACAAAGACAGGGCGAAGGCGTTTGTCTGAGCCTGACCTGCGCTCCGTAACCTGATTAAAATGTCTCACTCTTCACCCGTCCCTCTTCAGTTTCGAAGTGAAGGAATCGCTGCAGCCAGTTCTCAAACAAACTCACTAGCTAACCATCTGCCGTCTGGTCCAGCAAACCGACGACGTGAACATTCTTCATCTTGCCCCTGTTCTCGAGGTGGTCATCTTCTTCAGGTGCAGACCTGTTTTCAATGGAAAGGATCCTCTCCTGAGAGGAATCGATCACTGTCTCTACCAATGCAGTTCACGCTTGACATCATCTGTTCTATTTCCAAGGCTGTCAAGTTGCTGCTCATGTTTTTTGCAGCGCGGCTGAGACCGGCTCTAGCCTGCTGCTGAACCTTTCTTCAATCATGGCTTCAATCCTTTCAAGTAACTTGGTGAACCCAGTGACTAAGGCCTGGTGAGTAACTGGGTCCATCCAACGACCAGAGTGGGTTCCAGCTACAGCCTCAGGCATGCTCGATGTTTCTGACGGGTGCACTGCGTGTTGGGCCTGACACAATCCTTTCCCATGTTTTGTCATTTCCACTTCACAAAACGGGATTTGTAAAGATTTGATCGCTCTTTTAGTGTTGAATCTTAAGTAAATGGTTGGGATGGGATGGGATGGGATGCAGAGCCCAGCAAAGCAGACCTTCCAGATCGCCGCCATCTTGTGTTCCCCCTTAACCTTTTATAGATATTATCATTTCATTTTGCATTATAATTCTAGATGTTCTGGAGCGGTTTACTTTGATACCACTGTCTACATTTTCCACTACACTGCAATTTGCAGACCATTCCTCCATAATCCTTGATTCTGTTGTTATTTATGAACCTTCTGACTGTACCTCAAACATATTCAACATCTCTGCCTCCAAAGCTCTGTGGGAAAGAGTGTTCCAAAGACTTACAGCAGTTTGAGAAAACAAAAATAAACATTATGGTCTGAGTGTGAGATTAGTTTTTTGTGACTCATTATCTGAGAAAGGATACAATTAAATTGGAAGCAGTTCAGAGATGTTTCATTTCACGTTTTCCTGGGGCGAAGGGCTTATATTATGAAGGTTCTAACAGGTTACTTTTGGAACGAGAATGAAAGACCTTGATGAGAGTGAATTAGGTATGTACCCACTGGGTGTTTGTATAGTCCAAATTTGTTGTCATTGTCATAGAACCTCTAAAGTATGGATGCAGGACATTCCATCCACTAAGTCCACACAGACCGAACAAACAGCATCCCACGTGCACGTGCCCCCTACCTTTTCCATGTAACTCTGCATTTCCCATAACTAACCCTCCTAACCTACATATCCCTGGGTACTATGGGCAATCCACTTTAATCTGCACATCTTTGGACTGTGACAGGAAACTGGAACACTTGGTGGAAACCCACACAGGCACGGGGAGAATGTTCAAACTTAACATAGAGGGTCGCCAGAGGTTAGGATTCAACCCAGCTCCTTGGTGATGTGAGGCATCAGTGCTTCCCTTTGATTCACCACACAACTCCGTTAGTTCTGTTAGTAACTTGTGGCTAACTAAAGAAATCTCCCTGACTTGATCTTCTCACTGAACCTGACCCAGTATAAGACCTTTGTCATCGGCCTTATCACCAAACTCGTTACATTTAAAATTTGTTGTGAGCAGTGGAGGAGTAGGACTTGGAAAGGAAATAATGACATCCTCCATCTTCAGTCACAACTGGAGTGAGAAGAAATTCACAAAGTGGGAATTCATTCAAGTGGGAATTCTCTTTCCCACAAGTTTGGGATGGCTGAATCTTTATGTAATATCGAGGCTGGCTTCGTCTGATTTTCCATAGAAATGTGAATAATGGATAATGGTGCACAGGGAGAAAAGTGCAGCTGAGACCACAACGAGATGAGCCATGTCCTACTTTACTGGTGGAGTAGTGCGAAAGGACCGAATGGCCCACTCATGTTCCTTAGACCTATGTTCTGATGTTCCAAACAGCCCTTTGGACCTGCTCCACAAGGGCAGATCGAGGCCATCCGATGGTTAGGTGTACCTTTGGAAATGTACTTGGAAAATCCAGGCTGCGTCAGCAAATGACCCTCACCGCCAATCCCTGTTTCCAGGCTTCCCCTCTCTGTAACTTTGTCATGTCTGAGACCCAGGAATGGTAACAACTTCTCAACATCTACCTTATCCAGCCCTCTCTGGGTCTTGTATTTTTCAGCAGTACCACTCCTCATTCATTTAAACCCCAATGAATAATCGTCTCACCATTTTCGCGATTATCGATAATACAATTCTTTCATCCCAGGAACCCGTCTAATAAACCAACCTAGTTACTTGCTGCATCAGCTTGCTGACTTTATGTTTCATACGCAGGAACAGACTCTCATCCCATTGTGTTGCTGCTTTTCTGGAAGTCCTCTCCATTAAATAATGAGCTGCCGTTTGGTTCTCATTGTCATCCTCAAACTCGGATGTATATTGCACTCAGCTCCCTCCTTCAGGCTATCAGTGTAGAGAATAAATAGCTGATGCCATCTAACTGATAGCTGTGGTACTCCAGTAGATACACCTTTATCATGATGATCCATTAATTCTGACTCTCCGATATCTATGTGTTAACCAATCATCATCCGATGTTAATACATTATCCATCATCTTAAAAGCTTCTGTCTTGTGTAAGAACTTTTATTTTGTAATAGCTTGTGGAAAATCTCTGGAAAGCCTGGTGGCTACCAGATCCCCTTTATCAAGTCCGCTTTTAACATTTCAACATTCTCAGGCGTCTCCAGAAATGCTTTTCACGATTTTACAGGGCAAAGTATAATTTCCCTTTCACAAAACCACACTGACCCTGTATGAAGCTTTTCTAAATCTCCATGCTGGCCAGGTTTTCCAAATTAAGCTCGTCCCATCTGCTTTCGTTTGGCCCATATGTCCCTAAATGTTTCCCATTCGTATGTTTGTCCAAATGAGTTTTACATTTTGTAGCTGTATGGAATTTACCACTCTTCCTTTGGCAGCACAATCCCACACCACCCTCTGTGTGAAAATATTGCCCCTTCGTCCCGTTTAAATGTTCCCTCTTTCACCTTAAACCTGGGCCTTCCAAGGCTGTACTCCCCCATCCCGTGGAAAAGATCTTGGCTCTTCACCCTATCCATACCTCTCATGACTTTAGAAACTTTTATAATGTCACCCCCAACCTTCTACACTCCATCTCGTACTAACCTCAAGAACAAGCATTTAAAGATAAACAATGCAAATTTGAAACAATATTAAACATGACAGCTAAACAATACTCAGCCCAAATTTCATACAGTGATTTGTGTTTCTCCCTATTACTATACTAAGCCAGCATGAAATGTTTACTCGTGCTAATAAGAAGTCAAGCACCTGGAATCTTTTGTCTAAAGGGGCAATGATCTCGACAGTGAAAACGTATTTATGGACAGATCTATATAATGCCACATAGTCAACATTCTCCCTCCTGGCCTCCCTATGACCTTGTGTGGTTGTGTCTTCTTTATCTTGCTCTCATTAGCGAGAACCCCTTTACCCCATTTACACCTTAATTCAACCCATTTTATATCATCTTCTCGTTCACCACTACTAAAATCCCGTTTATCTCTTTTCCCTGTCACCCATTCCCCCACCTCTGGCTACGGATTAAAAAGTCCAGTTTCCAAACCTTTTCACTTCTGAAGAGGTGTCACACTGGGCTTGAAATGTTAACGCTGTTTCGCTGTATCTGCAGATGCTGACAGTCCTGCTGAGTTTCTTCAGAACTGAATAGACACAGAACAAAGTTTCACTAATCAAATAACTATGAGTACTGGTAACAAAGAAAAAAAAAATTTAGAAACTGGGAACTTTGTAGAGAGTCACTGGACCTTAAAATTAAACTCTGCATTCATTCCAGAAGACGCTGCAACATCTTCAGAAATTTCTGTCTTTCGACAATTCCCAAAGAAGTATGTCAAAGATGCTCAAACATCCTGTTCAACATGGAGTACCATACACTGGGAATTGAACAATAACGCATTGGCACAAGTCCCTTGACTTTGAAATTACATAAGGCTGGCATCACTGACACTTAACCATGCTCAGGGAGAAAAATAGAGGGAAACAGATTCACTTCAAATACAGAAGTTGACATTGTGGAAAAGAAACTATTTGGATTATTACTTTAAATTAATTGAGCTAAAGTAACCAATTCCAGGCGTGACACCAGGGAGATGCCCTCAGCAGAATGAGAATATGAAATTGCACGTGTTGCTGCATCAGAAACCAAGTGAGGTCACTGAATACAGGGCTGATGGGTGAATGGGTCTCGGTGTGAACTGGGGGACAGTCAGTAGAATTGAATTGTAGATATGACAACTCAAACTGGGTTATCATCTGATGCTGTAGACCACAGCAGCAGCAGAAACCGAATTGTATTCAATGACAATCTAGAACATTTTCCCGAGGTTAATCCATCAGTCTACCATTACCATCAAGCCGATCAATAGTTTAGTGATGAGTGTGGGTGAACATGCCAGGGTCGGATTCACGTGGACCTAAACCTGTGGACAAACCATTAACCCAGTTTATATTATCTTCTCGTTCACCACTGCTAAAAGCCCGTTTATCTTTGCCACAATCTCTTTTCCCTGTCACCCATTCCCCCACCTCTGGCAACGGATTAAAAAGTCCAGTTTCCAATCCTTTTCACTTCTGAATAAGTGTCACACTGGGCTTGAAATGCTTGGCAACCCATTAAAGCTAGCACACTTGACTGGTTATATTCCAAACAGCAGAACTATGTCTGATGGAGAGGGGGAAATTATCCCAAGACTAACAGATCAGATCTAAGCTCTGTTGTCCTTCCAAATCCAAGCATAAATGTCGATGGACTATTAAACAATTTACTGGAGGAGAGGACGCCACAAATATCCTCATCCTAAATATCGGAACAGCTGTGTACGTCATTGAAAAAAGTCAAGGACGTGGTGTCTGCACTATCCTCAGGCAGACGTGTGAAGTCGATGATCCACCTCACACACATCATGATAGTCACAGAATCACCGATGCCAGTCTTCACGGAATTCGATTTGCTGTGCGTAACATAGAAAACAGCTGGACACTGCAGATACGACAAAGACAATGGGCCCTGACACTATTCCTGCTATAGGACTGAAGACTTGTTCTGCACAACAAGCTGTGTCCCTGGGGAAGCTGTTTCATTCCAGCTCCAATTCTGGGAATATGGAAAATTACTCAACTATGTCCAGTCCCTGAAGAAGAGAATAATTACAATCTGACCAATTACCACTCCCTCAGTACAATCACGACAATCAAATTGGTGGGAATACTTTTTGATAGAGCTGTCAAGTAGCACTGCAATAATCAGGTCAGTGTGGTTTCCGATAGGTCCCATGTGGAGATGGTGCTGTTGTGGACATATCATTGGATTACGAATCCAGACCAGGCCAATGTTCTGGAAGCTGGTGGAAGTTAAAACTAATTAATAAAATATCGAGATGTACGATCTAGCGTTAGTAATAGTGTTCTTGCGCCCAATGTTGATTGTAAACATTGACCTCCTTCACCAATATACTTTCAGGAAGCGAATCTCCCGTGCTTTCCTGGTCTGGCCTAAAAGTGACTCCAGACGCACAGGCATGGTCTCTGAATCAGCCAAATAAGACACTCAATTGCTTCAAACTACTTTGAGGTCTTAAAGGATAAAACCGGACAGAAAACCCGGCACCAGCCTCGTTATCAGAAAAGGGAATTGGAAACACAGTCCTGTCGACCCTGCATAGACATCCTTCCTAACATCTGAGAGCTTGTGACAACATTTACAGAGCTTTCCCGCAGGCTGCACTGAAACATCGGGAAAGGAGGAGGTCATTCAACATATTGAGCTTTCCCAATGCCAGTTTATGTCCGAACATCACCTCAATTCAGTTTTCCCCATACATGTTCGCATCCCATAATATGTTTAAACATTGTGAAATATAAAACAAGAACTGCTGTAGTGCCTTCGGCCCATCAAGTTTGCTCCTCTACTCAAGATATAGGCAGTTCTCTGATAAAGTTTGTTTATTAAGTGCGATTTCACGGCAGTACAATTCGTGAACCGTTTTCTATAAAGTGAACTTTCAACCCTGCTTCCAATCTGTCACACACTGTCAGAGGTTTATATATTTCAATGAGATCTCCACTCATTTTCCAAAAGCCCATGGAATACAGGCCCAGTTGCCCCACACTCTGCTCCAACAACAAACCTGTCATCCCAGAAATCATCCTTCACTGCACTCCCTCAATGTCAGATTTGTCCTTTATTAGGTATGGACACCAGAACTGCACACAGTACTGCACAAAGTTCGACATGGTGTCCCACCAAGGCACTGTACAGCTGCAGTAAACGACCCTTACTCCTGTTTTCAAGTTCCCCCGAAATGAAGGTAAATACACTATTTATCTTCCTACCTGCTTTCTGGACCTGCAATATTACATTCAGTGATTGGTTTACAGGGAGATCCAGATTCTTTTCAATGTTACAGCTCCTCACTTGCTGGGTCTGAATATACTGGTCAGCGTGCCAATGCCATTCCCAGTATTGACTTCTGGCTTCAGAACTCACTGCCCTACACGGACTCAGAGGGCTGGACAGAAATAAACAAAAATGCGACTTAAGTTCATTTGGAGAGCAGCATTTTTCAACTAATCTCTTTTCAAATGGTAGGCTGCCATTCTATTGATCCCATCAAAGGACACAACATCGCATCTCTCCCATTGCTCTCCATCTGCAAGGTATTTTCCCAGTCACTTCACTTGTCTCAATCATCTTGGGGCCTTTCTTTCACATCCTCCTCACCCACTCACAAGCTGACATCGTTTAGTGCTGTCAGCAGACTTGGGAATATTGCTTTTGAGCTCCTCAACCAAAGATATGATGTGTATTGGGAATAGCTGGATGCCAAATCTCGATCCTTGTTATATCCTCCAAGCATTTCATTCAAAAAGCATGGTTTTATTCCTACTCTCTGTTTCCTGCCAGCTCTCCCATTCTAAAACCATGGCCATATATTAGCCCCAGTCTCACAGGATTCAAATTTGCACAAAAGGCTTTCTGAGATTTCAATCGTCTTGCATTGATACCTTCTCCATAATTTTGCAAAAGCCACTTTCTCAGATATGATTCCAATTTCATAAATGTCTATTGACTTTGTCTATGCCCATTAATTTCATTTCAATATTTACTCTAAAACATTTTTGTTGCTAATTTCCTTCTATTCCCTTTTTATCACCAGATTAAAGTTCCTTAGTATTACTACGAAATTTTCTTTTCGTTTTTTTTTCTGTGAAGGCATAACTGAAGTGTTTACTCCATAGATCTGCGATTTCCCTGTCCTGAATTATCTGGTATCACACGGTAAGAAAGCTGTATCTTTTTCTCTTAATTTTGCCATTGACATATTTTCAGAAGATATTAAAATTTCACTCATATAAACATTGATAAGATATTCTTCAGAAACCCATCACTTCCTATCTTAAGCTACTCAATGATTGACCTTACACAGAAATACAATCACAGAAGCACAAACTCTGTGCTATCAGAAATACAGCACGGTCTACATTACACTTTCTGACACAACACCCGTAGCTGTGAATCTTTTGGCATTTCAAGTGCACAACCATGTATTTTCTAATGGTTTTGATGTTACCATGACAACTCCCCTCTCAAGAAGTGCATCCCAGACCCCAACACACTTTGGGTGAAAACCAGTCTTCAAATCCTCACTATAACTCAAACAGTTCACTTGAAAAGTGTGGCCCTTTGACTAAAATGAACAGCTGCTGTCTATCCACCCCGTCCAAGTCCCTTGTAATCTTATCCTTCTGATTCAAGGCCCCCTCAGCCTTCTCTGCTCAAACCTAAACAGACCGAGCTTATCCAGCCTCTCTCCATCGCTGATATGCTCCATCCAAGGGAACATCCTGGTGAAACTCCTCTGCACCCCCTCCAGTGCAATCAAATCCTTCCTGTAATGAGATTCCCAGAACTACACACAGTATTCCATCTTAGCCTCACCAAAGTTCCGCAAAGCTCTTATAATCTAAGCTTCGATGTCTTAAGGCTGCGTTTACACTCCCCTATGCTTTCCCAAATTGTGCAATAAACTGTCTAGTCACATTCAGGGATGTGTGGAGATGCACCCTCTGGAGCTTCCTAGTGTGCTGCCATTCATTGAGTCCTCCCCTGCCTGGTTCCTTCTTCCAAAGTGCATGCTCTCATATCTATCAGAGTTACATTCCATCTGCCATTGATCCATCCATCTGACCATTCCATCTGTATCTTCCTGTAACATAAGGCCTTCCCCCTCCGTGCCAACCACCCGTCCAATCTTTGTATCAAACACAAACTTACTTATGACACCGCCCTCACCGCCCCCACCCCCACCCACCTTCCATATTCGCAGCTGCATCATTTATGATAAGGTTTAAACTCACAGAACATCAGCTTATAGTCCAAAGTTTTTATTCGGAGGCACGAGCTTTCGAAGTGATGCTTCTTCATCAGGTGGTTGTGCGCTTTGATGAAGCGCTTCGAAAGCTATTACCGCTGTATAAACCTGTTAGACTATAACCTGGTGTTATGCAATTTTTATCTTTGTCCACCCCAGTCCAACATCAACACCTCCGAATCACAAACATTAAGAGACACAGCACTGATCCCCGTTGTACACCATTGGACACTAGCCTCCAGTCACACAAACAACCTTCTATCACCACCCTCTGTCTCCTACCACTGAAGTTGATATGGACGCAACTTGGCAACTCACTAATGAGTCCTACCTGTCCCCTGGTTATTCTGTTCCGCTGGACACACTTGTAGAATATCTGGAGATTGTCACGAATCTTCCCTGCGAATAGCTTTCCATGCCCCTGTGTTAGTTAGTCCCCTCCAAGTGAAGAATTTCCTCCTTATTGCAGTCTTAACTGGCCTGTCCCAGATCCTGACATTGGTTTAGCCACTGTTGTAATATTGCGTGCAATTCTGGTCTCCTTCCTATCGGAAATATGTTGTGAAACTTGAAACGGTTTAGAAAAGATTTACAAGAATGTTGCCAGGGTTGGAGGATCTGAGCTACAGGGAGAGGCTGAACAGGCTGGGACTGTTTTCCTTGGAGCATCGGAGGCTGAGGGGTGACCTTATAGACGTTTACAAAATTATGAGGGGCATGGATAGGATAAATAGACAAAGTCTTCTCCCTGGGGTCTGGGAGTCCAGAACTAGAGGGCATAGGTTTAGGGTGGGAGGGGAAAGATACAAAAGAGACCAAGGGGCAACTTTTTCATGCCGAGGGTGGTAGGTGTATGGAATGAGCTGCCACAGGATATCGTGGAGATTGGTACAATTGCAACATTTTAGAGGCATTTGGATGGGTATAAGAATAGGAAGGGTTTAGAGGAATATGGGGCAGGTGGTTAGCACTGCTGCCTCACAGCGCCGGAGACCCGGGTTCATTTCCCGCCTCAGGCGACTGACTATGTGGAGTTTGCACGTTCTCCCCGTGTCTGCGTGGGTTTCCTCCGGGTGCTCCGGTTTCCTCCCACAGTCCAAAAGATGTGCAGGTCAGGTAAATTGGCCATGCTAAATTGCCCGTAGTGTTAGGTAAGGGGTAGATGTAGGGGTATGGGTGGGTACGCTTCGGCGGGGTGGTGTGGACTTGTTGGGCCGAAGGGCCTGTTTCCACACTGTAAGTAATCTAATCTAAAAGGTGCTGGTAGGTGGGACTAGATTGGGTTGGGATATATGGTCGGCATGGATATGTTAGAGCAAAGGGTCTGTTTCCATGCTGTACATATCTATGACTCTATGACTCTATTTGCCTTGAATGTGGAATAGACAGCAAGGGAAGCGTTCTGTTAATTTTCAACTCATATGTTTTGTGAATTACGTAAATTTCACTGTGACCCACCTCTCATTCTTTGAAACTCTAGAGAAAACAGGCCGAATTTCCTCATCAAGCAATCTGACCGTTTGAGGGATTAATATAGAGAATGCCCATTGCAATTCCTCTGTGGTCAGTATATTCTTTCTGAGATTCGGTCATCAAAACTGTACACAATACTCCAGGTACAGTCCCACCAACCCGCTGTGAAACTGCTTCAACATGTCTTCACATCAATGTTCTGACTCTCTTAAATGACGGCGAAACAATCTTTAACTCCAAATACCCTTCACATTCATTGCATTTACGAACTCACTGAGTTCTTGTAGAAACGCTTCCGAAAATCCAATATATGCCACTACTACTGATTCCCCATTATCTATGCTGTAAGAAACAACTTCAAACAATTCCGAAGTTTATCAAGTATGTTTTCTCTCCATTGTTGATGTTAATTTCTATATCGTAAATGTAGTCCTGTGCAATAGATCCCAACAGTTTCCCTGCAGTTGTCAAGTTAATTGGTCTTCAGTTCTCCACAATATGCCATTTTCCCTTCGTAGCTGTTTGGACCGCTTCCATTCATCCAAAGTGAATGGATCACGTTTATCCACATCAGTTTCCGGTCTCTTCAGAATGTACAGGTAAATAACACAGTCATCGACACTGCAATTAGTACTACTATTGTTGATTTATTTCTGCCATTTTGATAGGAATTGCATCTGTTTCGTCAGATTTAGCAATGCTCAATCCAGCTACATGTTGGAGTACTACCTTGTTACTGATATGAATTGACTTTATGTCTTTAGCTTCACAAGTCCGATATGATCACTTGGTGTTACTGAGGGATTTTCTGGATCTTCCTCCATGAAGACATATGGTAAGTAATTGGGTTTTTTTCTTGCCCTTTTTCCTGTTCTCCACAATGACCTCTCTTCTCCCGATTACACATTTCCACATTTAACTTGCTTTTATTTTGTTTCCTTTGAAATATAGATTGTAGATTGATGCAGTCTTTGTGTTGCTGTTTGTTAGCATGCATGTTCTCTTTTTGATTTCCTTATCAGTTTCATGACCTTCCTTTTCTGGATCGTTAATTTCTGAGATTTCTCAGGTTTCCACAATAACTGGAACTCTTCTGAAGTCACTTCCTATGATTAACATCTTTTCTAATTTGTTATGTTAACCATCATTGAGTCACTTTCTCACTCTTTGATGTTTGTACCTGAAATAAATAAACATATTTTTCAGACTTCGCAGTATTTCTTTAAAAAAATCCTGATCCTGACCAGATATATTCAGCAAAACTGTGGGGGGATAGGAGTATAAAGAAGAAATTGCGGGAGTCCTGCTTGGCTCTATTCCATCATCGCTGGCCAAAGAGTGAGGACCCGGACGACTGGAGGGTAGCGAATGCTGAGCCCATATTCAAGAAAGGCTACAAAGATAAACCTGGGAACTAAAGACCAGTGAACCTAAAATCTCGTGGGTAGGTTAAGTGAGAAGATTCGGAGAGATTGGATATACATGCATTTGGAAAGACAGGATGTGAATCGGAGTAAGATTAGAATAGTGCTGGATAAGCAGAGCAGGTCAGTCAGCTTCCGAGGAGCAGGAAATTCGATGTTTCGGGCAAAAGCCCTTCATCAAAGTCATTACGGGAGTGCGTGCAAGGGAGATTATAGCTTACAATTTTGTTAGAATTCTTTGATGAAGTGACCATCCATGGTGAGGGGGCCCGGGTGGAATACGTATTCTAGATGGATTCCAGTAAGGCTTTCAATAAGGTTCCACATGGTACGCTGCTCTGCAAGGTTAGATCACGTGCAATTGAGGGGGGAGTTGGCAAATTAGGTACAAAATTGCTTTGATGGTAGGAAACAGAGGGTAACACTGGAAAAATGCTGGTCGGACTGGAGGTCTGTGACTAATGGAATGCCTCAGGGGTTGGTTCTGGGACCACTACATATTACATATATCTATGGTTTAGATGAGAATGCACAGGCATGATTTGTAAGTTGGAAGACGATACTAAAATAAGCGGCATCATGGAGAGTGAGGAAATGATTCAGAAATTACAGCAATACCTTGATCAGCTGGGTAGTGGGCTGAGAAATGACAAATGGATTTTAAAATAGATCTGTTAAAGTTCTTACACTTTATCAAGTCAAATCAAGGTTGGAGTTCCATGGTGAATGGTCGGGTCCTAAGGAGTGTAGTGTAACAGAGGGACCTTAGAGTTCAGGTGCATGGTTCTCTGAAAGTTGATTCAGAGGTAGACAGGGCAGTGAAGAAAGCTTCTGGCACACTGGCCTTCATCAGTGTGTATCACTGAGTATCGAAACTAGGGAGTTCCGTTGCACTTATACAGGATGCTGGTGAGGCCATACTGGTAGCGTTACATTCAGTTTTGTTCATTTACTATAGGAAGGATGTCATTAAACTGGAAAGAGTGCTGAAGAAATTTACAAGGATGCTGACAAGGTCTCAATGGTCTGAGTTATAGGGAGAGGTTGGACATGCTAGGACTCTTTACTTTTGTGTATATGAGACTGTTGGAGGATATTAAAGTGTATCAGATCACATAACAGGCATGGATAGATTGACTGTACACTTTTTTTCGCCAGGGTTGGGCAATCACAGGGCATCAGTTTAAGGTCAGAGGGGAAAGAATAAAAGGGAATGTGAGGAACAACTTTCTAATACAGGGGCTGGTACGCACATGGAATGAGGCCGGGGAAGTGGTTGAGGCGGATACATTAACAGCATTTAAAAGGCATTTGGACAAATACATGGATAGGAAAGGATTAGAAGGATACGGGACAATAGCAGGGAAATGGGGTTAGCGTGGATGGGCATTTTGTTCAGAATGGACCAGTTTCGGCTGAAGGGCCTGTCTCCATGCTGTCGGACTCTATGATTCGAACTACCATTGCTTGTCTCTCACTGAATGTTATATTGTACTTTCCAAATTTACTGAAGCCATCTTGACACTCTAGCCTCCAGTCTTCCATAACGTTTGACCATAATGTTCAAGCATTCTATATTGTATGCAGACACCGTGTAAAATGCACCTTATTAATGTCATTATTCCTTAAAAGCTGCTTCAGACCAATGTCAATAATTCGTCCTTCTGACCACACAACATCAAATCCGAAATAACTTGCTCTTTAGTTTGCTCCACAACATAATCTTCAAACTACCTCATATACACTTACAGAATTTTTTTCACAGCATGAGCAGTCACTTAGTTAAGGCAGTTTAGATGCAATTTGAGACCATCCAATAAGACTGCCGTATCCACAATACTTGCCTGTCTAATTTTCAGAGCAAATTATGCTCAGATTTTCTGCAACCGTTTTGGTTTCGATATATCACACACCAATATTTGCTTCTCCTTGCTATCTGTAAGCTGTACCTAAACTAATTCTGTGGAAGCTGAGGGACAGATCTGTGGTGTTATTCGTAATAGACCTGGGCAAGACATTCGCAGAGGCTCAGCTCGACGCTGAAATGATCTGAAGAACAGTATGCTCCTCGCTCTGTCAGGGTAAGAGTTACCTTATACTCTCTGCTCCCTCACACGCACTGCATATGTGTTATAACATCTATCCCCGAACATGGTTCACGCTCTGTCTCCAAATAAGACTCAGGCACTATCACTCTCACTATTGAATCCAGTAACTTCCTTCCTCAATTTCTCTGTCACCTACGCAATACCCCCCACACTAACAATACTATATGGATTCAAAACTGTCGAATGACTCATTCCAGACACCTCACAACTCCCCGTACCTACAACAGCACTCACAGCTGGGTCACCCTTTCCCACTCTCCTTCCCTCCCTCCTTTTCTCCCATTCCAGGAGTAACAGCCTGGAATAGGACAGAAAGGGCCAAGCCAGGTGGTGGAGTGCACGATATCCGTTCCCTCATTCCCTCCCCCCGCCATGTGGGGAGAATTCTGAAAGAGCTGGAGAGGACCGGGACGCCTCGTATGGAGATTCTGAAACATCCATGTCCCACCGACTGATTACGGAGCAATGTTCAGTGAAAGACGAGTCTCACTTTAAACCCACTGGCAGTTCCAACAACAGTCCTTTCACTTCCAAAACAAAAGCAGATATCTCACTGCACAGAGACACAGACACAGAAATACACAGAGGAATTGCTGAACATCCCAATATACGAACACACACAATACTTACAAGGGGATTGGCATAGACACACGAAGAAACACACAAAGATATGTACAGTCACATACAAATAGTCACAAAGAAAGATAGAAACACAGGCTGAAATACAGACAGACAGATGTAGACACACAAACACACAGATAACAAGCACATGGGCACACACGTATACATGCACACACACACACACACACACATATATATATATATATATACACACACATACATACACCCACAGAGGCACAGACACATACACACATACAGACACAGACACAAAACAGACACACACGCACACACATACGGACACACAAGCGCGCACACACACACACAAACACATGTACACATACTGACACACAAAGGCACAGACACTAGTGTCATTAAGACACAAAATGATATGTTTTTGATTTGTAAGGGGATCTATGATTCTCGAGAGAGAGCAGAAGAATGAGTTCGAGGTACATATAAGAAATTATTAAACGGAATTTCAGACTCGATAGACTGAATGGCCTCAATCTGCTAATTTCTTTAATGCGCCTGCGGTATTATGCTATCAGGCATTCTCTTCCTGAGACAGCAGCAGAGGCTGGGTGTCATACATAATTGATTGAAAAGGTCAGTGTGAATGTGGGACAGGTCTGGAGTCCGGAATGGTTCATTTTTATTCCTAATTATTCCTAGTTATTCTGTCTTTATGTCTGAGAAGAGGTGGTGATTTGATGTTCAGTTAACACAGTTTTCAAATAACAGTCCCACAATAAATTAAGGATGTCCCTTTCACTTTAGTGTTGTGCTACCTGTGGTGTCCTCATCCTCTGGGAGCAGTGGAGGCACGGTTATTGAAGATATTCAAGGCTCGGCTGGATAGATCTTTGCTGGACAGAAGGGTCAGTGTTTATTGGGAACAGACAGGAATTGGATGGTCAGACACAATAGCATCAGACATGAGCATTCTGAAAGTTGCAGCCGCATGGGCAACTGCTGTCCCTACCCATGTGTTGTTCCCTCAATCGACCTCTCGTGGCTGTTGCAGAGTTATACTGCTGTCCCTGCCCCAGTGTTGTTCCCTCAATCCAGCTCTCGATGTTTTTACAGGGTTGGGGACCACCCCATGCAGTCAGACAGGATCGTTACAATGAGACAGGAGGAGACCATTCTGCCCACATAAGGAATTAAACCGAAATATAGAAGGAAGTAATTCAGCGCGTTCATTACACAGCCCAGCAGGAGGTCATTCAATCCACCTGAGCCGCTACACAGGAACAGGGAAGCTGTTGTTAACAGAAAATAAAGAGAAGAGACAAATGTTTATTTACAGGCTGCAAAGCTGTAACTGATGGAGTGCCTTAGAGATCACTGAGGGGTCATCAATAACCAACAATCTGTATAAAAGATCTGGAGGAAGGGGATGGAATGGCTTGAAGCTCAATTAGCTTGTACACCAAGATGGTCACTCAATGTGTCGTCAAATGGAGGTACTGAGTCTGCAGTGTGATACAGATAGGGAAGGTCAGTGAGCAATCCTTCAGCAGAAATAACATAAGGTAAGTTGTCTATTTTGGCATGACGGATGAAACAAGGGTGAACCATTTAAATGGAGAGAAATTGCAGAACTCTATGATCCAAGCAATTTCCATATTCTTGGGACATGAATCATATGAAGTCAGTCTGCAGATGCAGCAAGTGATTTGGAAGGTAAGTGGAATGATGCTGCTTTGGGCAAAAGGTATCAGGTTTAATCACAGGAATGTTTTACTGTGTCTGTATAGGACATTGCTGACACCACACCTGATGCACTGTGTACAATTTGATCCACTAAACGAAAATAAAACGATATAATTCTTTTCGAAGATTTTCAAAGAAGTTTCCCTTTACTCATTCCTGGAATGCCGGACTTTTGCTATGAGGGTTATCAGTTTCGGTTTTATGTTGAGAAATAGTATTGAACAAGCATGATTTTCAGTAAAGTGTATCAGCTGGATGCGTATTATATCTTGCCAAGGAGAATAAAGCTAGAGAATAAATTTTAAGAGAAAGATGTATTGATATTAACACACATGCTATGAAGACACCTACAAATAGTTGCAAATTACACAGACACTTATAAGCATTCAAAGTTTTGGAGAAGATTTGTAGCTCGGGTGCTCGTTGTTGTGGTTCTGTACGCCGAGCTGGGAACTTGTCCTGCAAACGTTTCGTTCCCTGTCTAGGTGACATCCTCAGTGCTTGGGAGCCTCCTGTCATGCGCTTCTGTGCTGTTTCCTCCAGCATTTATAGTGGCTTGTCTCTGCCGCTTCCGGTTGTCAGTTCCAGCTGTCCGCTCTAGTAGCCGGTATATTGGGTCCAGGTCGATGTGTATGTTGATAGAGTCTGTGGATGAGTGCCATGCCTCGAGGAATTCCCTGGCTGTTCTCTCTTTGGCTTGTCCTATAATGGTCGTGTTGTCCCAGTCGAATTCATGTTGCTTGTCATCTGTGTGTGTGGCTACTAAGGATAGCTGGTCGTGTCGTTTCGTGGCGAGTTGATGTTCATGGATACGGATCGTTAGTTGTCTTTCTGTTTGTCCTATGTAGTGTTTTGTGCAGTCCTTGCATGGGATTTTGTACACGACATTGGTTTTGCTCATGTTGGGTATCGGGTCCTTCGTTCTGGTGAGTTGTTGTCTGAGAGTGGCTGTTGGTTTGTGTGCTGTTATGAGTCCTCGTGGTCGCGGTAGTCTGGCTGTCAATTCGGAAATGCTCCTGATATATGATAGTGTGGCTAGTCCTTTGTGTTGCGGCATGTCCTCGTTCCGTTGTCTTTCCCTTAGGCATCTGTTGATGGAATTGCGAAGGTATCCGTTTTTGGCGAATACCTTGTATTGGTGTTCCTCTTCCTCTTTTTGCAGTTCTGGTGTGCTGCAGTATGTTGTGGCCCTTTTGAATAGTATCTTGATGCAACTTCGTTTGTGTGTGTTGGGTGGTTGCTTTCATAGTTTAGGACTTGGTCTGTGTGTGTGGCTTTCCTGTAAACCTTTGTGGTGAATTCTCCTTTCGGTGTTCTCTGTACCATCACGTCTAGGAATGGGAGCTGGTTGTCCTTTTCTTCATCTCTATTGATTCGGATTCCTGTGAGTGTGGCGTTGATGATCTGGTGTGTGTTCTCTATTTCTGTGTTTTTTATTATTACAAAGGTGTCATCCACATATCTGACCCAGAGTTTGGGTTGAATGTGCGGTAAGACAGTTTCTTATAACTTTTGCATTACTGCTTCTGCTCTGAGTCCAGAGATCGGTGAGCCGATGGGTGTTCTGTTGATTTGTTCGTATATCTGGTTGTTGAATGTGAAGTGTGTTGTGAGGCACAAGTCCAGTAGTTTAAGTATGCCGTCGTGGTTGATAGGTTCAACGTCCTGTTGTCTGTTATGTCTGTCTAGCAGGTTGGCTATTGTTTCTCTGGCTAGGGTTTTGTCGATGGAGGTGAACAGTGCCGTTATATCGAATGAGATCATAGTTTCTTCCTTGTCTATGTGTATATTTCTGATGATGTCCAAGAATTCCTGTGTCGATTGTATAGATTGTCTGGATCCACTGATTAGGTGTTTCAGTTCTTTAGCCAGTTTGTGTGATGGTGTCCCTGGTAGTGATACTATGGGTCTGAATGGGCTGTCTGGTTTGTGCACTTTGGGTAGTCCATGGAATCTGGGGGTGTTGTTGCTTTCAGGTTTCATTCTTGTAGGTCAGACCTGGTTATCTGTCCGTTTTTTTGTAGATTCCTCAGTGTGTTGTTTATCCTATTGGTCAGCTGTGGGGTGGGGTCAAACTCCCTCTTTTGGTGGGTGTTGGTATCTCATCAACAAATGCCTAAGGGAAAGACAACGGAACAAGGACATGCCGTAACCCAAAGGACTAGCCACGCTACCGTACATCAGGAGCATTTCCAAACTGACAGCCAGACTACTGCGACCACTAGGACCCAGAACAGCACACAAACCAACAGCCACTCTCAGACAACAACTCACCAGAACGAAGGACCCGATACCCAACATGAGCAAAACCAATGTCGTGTACAAAATCCCATGCAAGGACTGCGACTTATATCATTGGCCACATCACTAAACTGGTTGCATTTAAGATTGGTGGAACCATCGGAGGAGTGGGTATCGAAAAGGACACAGTGACCCTCCAACATTGGTTGGAACACAAATGAGTAATTCTCAAATGGCTGTTGAAGTGGAAATTCCCTTCCCTAGAAGGTTGTGGTGCCTGGATGTTTACATTTATTCAAAGTTGTTTTTTCGTGACATTTGACAGATAATTGAATTTAGGAAAATGGTATACACAAAGAAAAGTGCTGCTGAGACCACAATCACATCACCTATGATCTTTGTGTAAGGAGTGGTGACAAAGTATCTAATGGCCAACTCATGCTGCTTATTTATATGTTCCTATGGTCCATTCAACGCCTCACGGCTCCTGCAAGGAGCAGATGGAGTCCACTTACTCCAAATACCTGGTCCACAATAACACAGGATCTCATTCAGTCCCTCAATATTGTCACGCATGGTTTGGTGTGGGTTAGAAAATGTTATTTGGAAATCTAGTCTGGATTCGAAAGACTCCTCTGTTCTCTTTACAGAGTGTATCCTCTCTGCATCTTGTGGTTCATTTGCTGGTCATATGAAAGACTTAGATTCACTGTGAATACAGCCCCCATACCTCAAAAGGAGATGACTCACTAAATACTTTACTCTCTCTGATTGCAACGTTTATTAACATAACTTTAAGGGAAATTACAAAAATTAACTTCGTAATTACTGAATATGAGGTCATAAGGAAAAGGAACAGGTAATTCCGATGATCAAGCCATTATATACCATCATGGCTGATGTACTGTTGACATTAATTCCTCTTTAATGCCCAATTCTTCCCCCCTTAGCTCTCTGACAATTCAAAAATCCATCTATCTACTCCTTCAATGCTTTCAGTGATGTCGCTCTCCTGGCTCTCTGGCCCAGCTACTCTCTGTGAGAGGAAAACACTCCCTGCACATTCACTGTCACCTATTGATACGAACAGAAGGTGAGCACAGGGGCTCAGGAAAAAAATGAATGATTTTGATACCAAGGCATATTTGACAGAGAATGGCATCGGGACCACCGACGTATTTGAGCTGAATGGGAATCAGGTGTAACATCCCATTGGTATGGGTCTTTCAGAGCACAAAGTAATATGTTTGGGGTCGGTCGCCAACTATCCTCTCAGTCCCGGGACATCTCTCCAGGAGATCCTTAGGTTAGTCTCCTCAGCACAAACATCTTCAGCTGCTCCATAAACGTCTTTTCCCATCATAAGATCAGAAGTAGGTATGATGTCTGAAGATCACAGAATGTTCAGAACATTTAAACGCATCAGCTCCTGAACCATTCTGTGTCCTTGTGCAGCAAGACCAGGACAGCATTCCGGTTTGTGCTGTTAAAGTGTCGGTAACGTTCATGTAACAGCGCTGCCAGACACTGCACATTTCCACAGTTAAAAGAGGAGCTCATTCAGCATCTCAAGCTGGTTGCACACGGGTATGAACTAGCATTCAGGAACAGGAAGAGTGACAACACATTCAATCCTCCTGCCTCTTACACCGGAAGAAGAGTGGTCTGGTCAGTACATCGAGCTGTTAAACAGGAACAGGCAGAGCTCAATCAGACCCTGAAAACCTGTTCCACGAGACCAGGACGTGGCTGTACAGACCCACGAGACAGTTATTCAGTAACAGGAAGGAGTCATTGATATTCCAACATTACAAACCAATGAAACCGAGACTGCACTGATAGAGGGCTCCATGATGTGAATCATGGTTCCATTGTTTGCAGAACGTGTGATACTTTAACAAGGTTTGCTGGCAGTGAGGATGGAATCCAAATGTTTTGTGTCAAGTCTCAAGGAGGCATCTTCCACCTCCGAGAAGACGCATCCATGTTCTCCATGGAGATCAGAAGTTGCTGGAATGAGTTATAATGAAGGTATTGTTACTGCTGTCAGGATTATGGATAACATGGTGCTCATTGCAGGATCACGCACCAATTCAATTGTCTTAATGTTGGGAGAGTTTATTCAAAAGCCTGAACCTCTCTCTCTCTCTCTCTCTTCTCTTTCTCTCTCTGTCTCAGTTGAAATAGGGAATGGGCGCGGTTGGGTGGAACATTCTCACAGGCTCTTAAACTATCGAGAATCATGTGACCAGAGTGAAACGAAAGCCACGGAATTAATCACCGTATCAGTGTCTGTTTAGAACGTCATGATTGATTGAACATCCCCCTTAGAGTTCAATCCAATAACCTCTTATTCTCTAACTGAGCTTCACTCACTGCTCATGGTGCCATCATCCCAGGGATTAGTCTGGTGAAACTTGATAGAACGTCTATCCACAGTACCCCAATAGTCTCAGGGATTATTGCAATAATCCTTTTCCCTCACGTAGACATCGCCGTTTCTTTCCTGTGCCACAAAAATCATTCCTTCTCTATGCACTACGACTGACAAGGAATTTATAAGTCCCTTACATCTGTACGTCAGCATCAATAACGCCAGCACTAGAGATGCCTGTCAAGAAGGACATCACTCTCGGTGGGAGACGCAATCGCAAAAATACATGTAAAACAGCGAATGGCCACTTACCTGAATGAAAATCAGCTGTCGCATTATCGGGTACAGACAGAAGAAGGGAGCTATCTTTCTATTTGTTCTTCCCTCACGGGATGTGATCAGGCCAGCATGTTATGCCAATCTTGAACTGAGTGGTTGATTCAGCTGTTCCACAGGACAGTAAAGAGTAAAACACATTGCTGGGGGGTTGCAGTTACACAGAGACCTGGCCAGGGAAGGATGACCCATTGTTTTCTCAAATGGCCATGAGGCAAGCACATATCAACAGATTATTATTCTGTGGTTCTAGATTATGAACCAATGACGTGACCACCATACACTGTCTTCCCATCTTTCAGATTAAAAGGACTTAAACAGCTGTATCCGGAATTATCAACGGCACAAACGATGGTTTATTCAGGAGTTGCACAGAGGCTGAAAAGGAGACTGGGTGTCATAATAATGGTACTGGAAAGGATTGGTGAGTGGGGAGGATATGAAGATGTAAACTGTGCAGGAGAAAATTAACTAAGGAGGTTGAGAACAGTTTGTTTCATACTCGCATATTAGTGAGCAATATGTGTTGAGTAATTTGCTGGTTATAATTTCTAAGGAATGAAACCGTTGATTGGAAATGAAGACGGTGACATGCACCTTTCCAAAATTTACATATCGTCAGCATCAATTAAGTTCACACCGTTTCAATAGACAGCTCTCGAGTGACTTACCAGGAACACCAACTGTAGCAAGGATGGGATAATAACCAGCTTGAATAACCATCAGTACATCTTCAATCCGCGATGTTAATGACATCCAAGGCTTGGACAGCCAGTAAAGACCCCAGGATAAACTCCTGTCCATTGTTGGAACATTCCAGTCTAACGTTCTCAGATCCATTGTTGGAACTTTCCAGTCTAAAGCTATCAGTTTCTGATCTCTCCTCACCCTCTCTGTGAAGCTGCACATCCCTGTTACTGGTGTGGGTGATGCTCACGCTCATACGATGGGATAAAACACTGAAAGCATTCCCTTATTCATATAAGAAAGAAAGTCTCTGGGGACGCATAGGATCCATGGAGACTGACATAATCACAATTGCTGAATTAAAACGTAAATTCATCCCTTTAAATTCAATACTATTTCATTTAAATTCAAAATCCTTTTGAACATTCATGCATTCTGGGTTTGATATGTGAGTGTGACTGAAGGAAGGAATGTTGAAGGTGGAAGATTGATTGTGTGTAATCATTCAGTCTGTCTTGGATATGGAAATAATGAAAGAGGTTTAACAGAACATAAACATGCTTCTCTGCTCATAAATGGAGAAACAAATCCTGTAATTCCAGATCAGTTACTGCAATATCAGTAAAACATTGTGAGAACATCTTTCATCCACTATCTGATGCCAAAATGTGCTGAAGACAATTGTTTTATAACAAACAAACGGCATTGAAATGTTAATACAGAATTGTACCTGACAAGCACAATTCAGATTGTTATTCCAGAATCAGAGAGGACAGGTGTGGGTCATGTTGTTGATGTTATCGATGATAAGGAACTGTGACGAAGTATCACTTACTGGACTTCATTTACAGTGTGATTATGACATGGGGAAAGAAAGAAGATGGAGAGGACTCGGGGACGTGGGTGTTCAGATTGGACGGAGGGACAGTGATGTTCCCCAATCACTAGCATTGGAATGTTACTCTTTATAGCTCATATGAAGAACAGATTCAAGGATACATCTACAATGAGAAATTAGCAGATACAGTATTAATGAAATGCATTTATGCAATACAAAATACAGGGAAAAAAATATTTTCTGTACAGACCGAAATATGCAAACTACAAAGGGATAGCTTGTTAAAATGCACTCCAAATATGGAGCTATATAAGTTGAAATGTGGATTACGAAACTATGAAAGTGGTGTCCAATATTTATCAATCATTATTTGATCCACAGCTGAGATCCTGATTTCCCCTCTGTTAGTGTAAAGGAAAACTAACAAAATTAGCACTTTCTGTGAAACATGAAAGTGAATATTATGCTAATTCTAAAACATTTCTGAACTTTGCAAACATTTTATGAATTCTGCAGTCGAGGAGACAGCTTGTCTTTGCTGACCTTTGTAAACATTCAACCTGGCCTGGCGAGCAGTCGAATTCAGCAGGATAGCTAAGACATGAAGATAGTTATATCCACGGCAAGGGGATGAGAGAATAAGAATTCGAATGCTTCCCAGCCCTTGTCCTTGAGCGTGTGATAAGAATAATATAAAAGGAATATATGAATTTTGTTCAGGGCCCTCACAAAAGGCATTTTTGCCAAGTGTATTGGCTACCTACAGTGGTTAAAAATAAAGCTTCTTCTTTGCGCTTGCTAGCATCTGAGTTCAGTCAGCTCAATTTCCATGACAGTCAACTTGGGGGCTCGTCCAGTATCCCGCGTTTGGGTAAGATTCTGAAGATTCCCAGGAAGCGCAGGCGCCAGCGCCTTTAAGGTCCTTCACTTCATCTCGATTGCTGAAGTGACCCCTTTGCGTGAGAGGACTGAGAATCTATGGATTGCCCCAGCGCCGGTGTTCGAATCGAATAAGTTCGGAGTAAGAGTCGTGACTTAAGTAATCCTATGTCGAGACTCATTCTAAGAGAATAAATAAATCTGGAAGAGGGTTCTGTAAGCTATCACAAGGTAATAGAGCAAACCCCATGGGAAAGTATTGTTGTCTCTAGAGTGGTTAAGAGACAGCAGGTTGAAGGGTGGTTTTAGACTTGGAGTCACCACTGACTCCAAGTGGAGAAAATAGAACCTGCGAATTGGAATGATTCTAATATGTGGAAGGCTGAGGCTGATATCAGCGAAAGGAAATCTCAAGTAAAAGAGATATCAAATACATGTGCAAACACTAGCTCACATGCAGACGCGTGCGAAAAACAACTTCATGAAGCTGTACAGTTTCTCAAGTCTGTTTCAGATCCTGACCTTGATGGCTGCCCTCCGAGACCAATAGCCCCCCAACAAGATCTGCCTGGCGAAGATCCCAAGTCAGCGACCGCCGCCTCAGGTTCTGCTGAATCACTGATAGCATACCATACCAAGAGCCAACTGAAGAAAGAAATCCAAAAGAAGGACGACCACTCCAAGACGGGAAGGGATCCAGGGTCTGTCCGCCATCACCCCATGATGGATGATGAGTCAGACGGTGAGCGTATTGGCGTACGATCATCTAACCAGATAGTTCTGCAACCATCAATGGTTGAAGTTGCAGATCCAGAAGGGTGCCCAGTGTCGTTCCAAAACGGTGCCCTGTTTCGGTCTACAGACCATGGACCATGAACGATTTCGAAAGTGCCTCTGGGCAGTTGCCTGATCCACACGAGATTGGAGGTAATAAGTTCACCGAAGAAGTGACAAACTTCTGTACCAAGTTCCGTCACACGTTGCATGAGATGAAACGTCTCTTGTGACGAAAGCTGGGCACTGATGTCAACAAAATCAAGTATTACTGGCCAGCTGTAAACGCCCATGCCAGAACAATGGACTCACAAGCGGAAGAAAACGGAGATTTTAATGCTTTTGTTGCAGCGCTGGAAACTGCCTGTAGGGAGGCATTCCCAGTGCGAATGAACATGACCAAAATAGCACTTTGCAAACAAAGAGACAGTGTCCCAGTACATTAACTGAAGTCCATAACGCCCATAGTGGACTGAGACTGCTCGACATAACGGCGGCAGAAACCACGCCGTATGAAGCACACCTGAGGAACAGCTTGATCAATGGAATGAAGGATGAAATAGCAAGAAAGGTAAAAAGAAAGCTAAGTATTGACATGTATTACCTGGGACACGAGAAAGCTGAACTTGACAGAACAGCATGCGATATATGCTGAAAAATTGCTTACCCAAGAGACGGATAAGCAGAAACTAAAGATGGAACAGCAATAACGTAAAGCTCAGCTTACTATGATGCAAATGGTCACTCAACCATTGGAGGGAGGTGCTGCGGGAAAAGAGAGAGGCAGAGGGGAGGTCGCGGCAGAGGAAGAGGAAGGGGTCTCCGAAGAGGCGCTGAATGAGGTAGAATCGGAGGGTGCTTTGTATGCGGAGCAATGTACTACTGGGCGAGACATTGCCCGCACACACGGTCCCATTCGGCCCTGGAGGCTGGACAGCAGGGTGACTGACAGGGGAAGTCTGATGTGGAGGTGGGCAGCCCACAAGGTACAGGTAAACCTCTTTCCTTTATGCTTGGCAACGAAGACTCGCTTATGCTAATCTCTTCTACTAACCTTATTAGCACTGAGACATGTCCCACCTCTATACTGAGCCCTGAGAATACGACGTGTGGACAATATTTTCAACATAACAGCAAATGCCTTCTTTCGTGTACCGGTACACTCAGATGGTCAATTCTCGTTTGCTTTTTCATTCAAAGGGAAACCATATGCCTTTACATGCTTTTGTCAAGGTTAATGTGAGTCCCCCACCATATATAATGAGACTCTATGCAGGAGTCTGGAGAGTTTATTTTAACCCTGCAGTCAGCGCTTCTACAGTATGTAGGTGATTGCTTGAGAGCATCATAAACTGCACCTTCATTGGGGATTCCGAATCCAAACAAGCCTTTTGTGTAAACGATAGATGAGAAGCGTGACTGCATGACATCTGTGTTTTTGCAGGATCATAGGGGGAAGATTTATGCCAGTAGCTTATTATTCAGCTAAACTAGACCCCGTAGCGGCAGGATTGCCTCAATGCTCGGGAGCCATGTCCGCAGCTGAAAAGGCTGTTGGAGCGTCCAGGGACATAGTCGGCTATGGTGAATTAACCTAATTGTCCCACATGCAGTATCCTTACTGCTTTCCGAGCAAAAGACTGCACACATATCGGAAGCACTTTGGCTCAGATACAATATTGCGTTATTGGAGATGCCAAACATTACAATAAAGCGGTGTAAAGTCATTCATCCTTCTAGTCTTCTGCCACAGAAGAAGGCAGAGACCAAAATAATTGTGTCGCAGGACTCACCACTGCAGAAACTGGATATGGAATTTTTTTGTGGATCGATCAGCATTCACGAACAAGACGACTGGCCAGAATTGTGGTGGGTATGCTGTAGTGACTACCTACGAGGCGGTCAAAGCGGGATCACTCCCTTCTCAACTATCAGCACAAGCAGCGGAGTTGATTGCTTGACTGAGGTCTGTAAATTGGCTGAGGGAAAGACAGTGAATACTTACACCGAGAGCAGATACGCATTCGGGGTTGTACATGATTTTGGAACGCTGTGGAAACAGTGGGGCTTTTTGACCTCCACCGGAAAGCCCATCACACACCGAGGCCTGATTTCTGACCTCCTGGAAGCGGTCCTTTTGCCTAAACCAATTGCTGCGTGTAAACGTGATGTCCACACGAAAAATAAGGGTTCTATTGTTCAAGGCAATGCGAGGGCAGATTCAGCGGTAGAACGGCAGCCCAGCAGCCGCCAAGTGATCAGTTTGACATGTGTATGACAAGAATTTGTACCCAAAAGCAGACGTATGGGATTTATACTCATAGACCTCACTGGAAGAAAAGCGCGAGAGGACAAAAGCAGTGCCCAACGTGAGGGAAGAGGAATGGTGTGGCCCCAATAGTAAACCTTGCCTACCACGATCATTATTTCTATACTATGCCAAACTGACACGCAGTAAGGTCCATGTTGTCAAAAGGGGGGATGCATGACAGGATTTTGGCACACTGGTACATGAAGGGATTTACTCATTACTCCCAGAAATATTGCGAACGATGTGTTATCTGTGCCACTAATAGTACGAGGAGGGGAAACAGATAAGTCAGGCAGCACATCCCCAAACCCAAAGGCTCTTTGAATATTTACAGATGGATTTTATTGAACTAACACCAAGCGAAGGGAAAAGGTATTATCTGGTAAATGTTGATATGTTTTCCAAATGCGTGGAAACCTCTGAAGAGGATGCCTGTGCAGTAGCCAACACTTTACTAACTGAAATAATTCCGAGATGGGGCATCCCTGAAAGGCTTAGTAGTGACAATCGGACACTACTTGTCAATAATGCCCGACAGCAAATCAGTGATTATTTGGGAATAAACATGAAACATCACTGTGTCTACCACCCAGCGAGCAGTGTGGCAGTGGAAAGAGAAATTGCGACCCTCAAAACTAAATTGACAAAATGCTGAGAGGAACTAGGGTGAAAATCGACAAAGACACTTCCAACTGTGCTAATGTATATAAGATCTAGGAGGAGATGAAGAGCTAATCTTAGTCCGTTTGAGAGTTTGTTTGGTAGACCGCCCAACACAGGAATTTGCCCAAGACCCACGGTAAGCCAGATAACAGGCCGCTGTGAGGATGAGATTTTGTGTCACTGTATGAAACTCTCTATACTTTTGTCTCATGGACAAAATCACGTGAAAGCAGCACGACTCCAACCAGCAGAAGGGGAGATGCACGATCTAGAACCTGGAGCCTGGATAGTGGTGAAACACTTCAGGATGAAAAGCTGAAGGTGAAGAGGTGGCTGGGACCGTTTCAAGTGTTCCTCACGACACAGGCAGATGTTAAGATCGCCGAAAGAGCTACGTGGATACACGCCAGACATTGCAAGCGTGTAGCTCGGCCGAAGGAGACATCGGACGGCACCAGAACCAATTAAGTGCAAGTAGTAATTAGAATCCGCATACGAAAATGGGGCTGCCCCAGCTCAAACTGTTTGCAAGTGCCCTGGTATGACTGGCATCTGGGATACAGCCACAGAAGTTAATCTTAATTGATGGTGGGAGAAAAAACTTCATATGTGACCCATGGACATTCACAAACCCGGACGGCTATAAATTGGATAATAAATATTTAAGCAGGGATTCTGGTGGCGCCAGTGACTGGCAGTTAATCGTAACTACCACGGCTACATGGACACCTGACCCGGGAAATCGGTTTTCTATGATCAAGGTAGGATGTGCCCGGGCACGGGTGATAATATCCAAGACCCAGAATAGCAATGAGGGAGTCTGGTGGAAAAGATAGACCCTTCTCCGACATCTATAGGCAGATGAATATAGAGGTGCAGTTACCCCCACCCCCGAGATGCAGTGCAGAAGGTCCTCCAGAACATAGAAGCAACAGGGCATGGCAATCAACTAAACCAAATCATGGACCTAACCGCAACCAGGGCAGAGGGCATTAATGTCACGCCCGAACGTGGAGGGAGTCATCCGGGGATTGGGAGTGAGGCTAACTCGGTAGTAGATTTGGCCCTTCAGGAGATAAATGGCGTAAATGCGACACCAATAGTTTGGAAGGTGAGAAGGACCATTGCTAGATGTGAAGGGAACCGAGCATGTGCTTTCACCCTCATTCAACACCAATAATTAGACGTTGGCTACGTGAATACACGCAAGCCATTGCTGGCTAAACAGTCCAACGGTGAACTGCTGAACCAATTATAGAGAGCCTGGCGAGAAATGCTAGCTATTGGCTTCCACGGGTAGCGACCACCCTGACCCTGAGAAGGGGAGCAATTAGGCCAAATCTCGCGCCACCCCCCGAAACCAAGGCCAACTGCAGTCCCAAGGCTGACACGCTTCCGACAACAGCCTTCCATATCGTGGAAGGCAGGGGAGAAACCTATATTTGCACAAATGGCTCAACTCCCTTTGGGGAGGATAGGGATATTGGATCCTACACGTTCTACTAGTTCTAGGACTGGTAATACTCATAATACTTTGAACAGAACCCTGCTTGTGTACCTGGCCACGCCGTTTGCTTATATGAGTGCAGTGGGATTCCAAATGCTAAAACAATCAGTAGCCCCGCAGCAGGAGGATCCGATTGCGAGGACCCCACCGCACCATGACGTTGACGAGTGTGACGTGCGAAAATGGACAGTGTGCAGGGCACACAAGGGCAAGTGACGACACCACCACATAGCTGTGTTGCAGGTAAGTAGTGTCTGAGTAAAGGCTTGGTGCTTCCGAAGCAATTTTGATGTACAGCTATCTTGCTTTGTACAGTTGTTTTTTTTTGTTGTTTTTGTAATTGTTGTCATAAAATGCCAAAAATGGGGAGATGTAATGGAAAATTAGCAAAATTAACATCTGCTGTGAAATCTGAAAGAGAATACTTTACTAAATCGAATACTTTGTTAAAACTAACACTTTGCTAAAATTTTAAGTAGACAGCCTGACTTTGCTGGATTCTGCAAGCTCGGCCTTGCAAGTCTTGCAAAACAGTCAGATTCAGCAAGAGTTAGGGTAAACATAAGCATTCATACCAACAGCCGAATGTTACCAGTTCTTGTCCTTTAGCATGTGATAAGGATAAGTGAAATGTAGTACAAAAAGAATATGCACAAGTTGTTCAGCCCCTTACACACGGCATCTTGCCAAGTGTATTGGACCGCTGGTGAGGTTACAATAAAGCTTTTTCTTATATCTTGCTAGCATTTGAGTCAATTCCATTTAATTTCCACGACACAAGTTTAAGAAATAAGGATCTCCTTCTACAACACGAGTTTGGATCAACAGCCTGATGGAACAGCAACATGTCATTTGAGAGATTTTTAACAAGGAATGGTTCATGTGAGGTGCAGGCGCTGCTGGGTTTTTAATCCCAGATCTATCTGTTTATTAAGGAGGAACTTCAATCAACTAAGCCACAGCGTCACGTTAACCTAGGAGGGAGGGATGAGCAGGTTGATCCAATCCCTCTTAAAGTTTTCAAAAATGACAATGGTCTTGTTTTAGGGCTCAGCAACGGAAGGCAATTACACACCAAATTCAGCAATCCGTTTCACGTCTCGAAATTGGAACACAGGAACAGCAGAGGTAGATGATTCGAATATGTTACAGCAGATGTACGAGGACGATGTTCGGTGTCTGGATCCAGATATAGAGTTTCAGGAAAAGGCCAATCAGCTCTTCCACACTCCAACACAGGACCCATAACCGACCATGCAGCACGTAAATCGTGTTCCACAACAACAGGATGACGTCATTCAGCCTTCTAAATGCTGCAGCACAAGAACTGGAAGAGGCCACAAAGATACTGGATATTTTCACATTAGGTAAATGCTATTCAGCCGATTGAGTCAATTGCACAAGAATAGGAGAAGGACATGAAACCGTTTGAGGTTCTTTTTTAAAGCGAACAGGAGGAGGCAATTCATCCACATTTATGTTCTATGGGAACAGGAGAAGACCAATCGCCCCCTTGTTCCAATTTCATGGATATAGGAGGAAAGTTTTCAGTTTCTCCAGCCTATTATGAAGAAACATGAAGAGTCACTTCAGCCCCTTAAAATGATGCACTGCCACGCCACATTCCATATGTCCCCAATCCTTTCATGAAGAAAAAGGATACGACATTCAGATCTTGAGTGGCTGGGTCAGGAACAGCTGCAGGATAGTCAGCCCTTTGAGACCATAGTGTAGGAACACCAAGAAGGACATTCAGCCCCTCGGGTGTGTAAAGTAAGAACAGAATAACACCAATTAACCACTCATGCATGTTACATGGCAATTGGAGCTGATCTTTTGCCGACTTGTGCCTGTTACACAGGAATTGAAATGGAGTGTAGAGGTTATAGAAAGGAAAGAACTTCCAATAACCAATGTCAGAAGGGAATGAAAAATAGTGAGCAAATTATTGGAATTGAAGTCAAATTGTGAGAAACTGTTCGTAAGGAGATTATCAAAGTCAACCCTCAATCCATCACAACCAATATGATTTTATAATGGATAAATTGTTCTTGAATTATTTAGCTGAGCTTATTTTAATGTGACAAGCAAGGTGGATATAAGGGATCCTATAGATGTTTTATATATGCACTTCCAGAAGGCATTGCATAACGTGCATCATAAAAGATTCAAATGCAAGGTAAGAGCGCAGAGGGTTAAGAAAATTTAATTTCTTGGAGAGAGGATTGGCTAACCAATAAAAATCATGATGTCGAGGTGCTGGTATTGGACTGGGTTGAACAAGGTCAAAAATTACAAGACACCGGTATATTGTTGAACGGGTTTGTTGGAAAATACTAGCTTTCAGAGCCCTGCTCCTTCATCAGGTGTTATTAAGAGAGGAAGACCTTAACACAGAATTTATAAGGGAAGCACCAAAAGCTTGTACAACTCATACATATGACTTGAACATATCTAATGTAGCTCCTAAACCATTAATCATTTAGAATGGAGCGGCTGATGTTTTTTTTCTGACGCGAATTCAACAATTGTCTTCAAGTCAATGCCTGGAGATAACTTCAAGTATTATCGATGCAAAGTCAGACCATGTATTTTAAGCGTGAGATCTTGTTTGGAGTCTGTCTGTGTCTTAACCCCGGTGTCAGACTGGTTCTATTTCCAAAATAGGAGTTTATAAATTACAGCATTGACTGTTGACAAATTGTATGCTTTTGGAACAAAATAGAATGTAGCTGCAAAACAACCCCTGCAAATTCAAATCCACACTGCAAATTTACATGTATGTGCGTGTGAGGGTGATGGGGGTGGAGTGCGTCTGAGGGAGGTGTTGGTGGGGTGAGAGAGAGAGGGTGATAGAGACCGTGAGTGTGAGTGTGTATAAATGGGAGAGTGAGAGTAGTGTGTCTACATTAAAACACAGACAGATAAAGCAGATACCTTTCCCCATACTCACTCTATAATTTCAGAGCTTCCGTTCTCTGAAGACTCTGCTCCATTTGTTGTTTAAGTTATAGACCCAGATGCTGTAATTCCAGTCCTCAAGTTCAAACCAGAATTGGCTCACCTAGTCCTCAGGTCTCCCTGATTGTCTGAGACTGCTCACAGCACAACCTCCAGCAAACCAGCCCCAAAATCTCTGCTAATTTTTCATTAACAGGAACCAGGCTGAAGCCCATCAGTTAGAAGCTAAATGCCTGTTTCCTTACAATACTACTCCAAGGGTTTCCTCATGTTACTGATCACATTGTCAGCTGAGAGCAAAAACACAGCCGTACAGTGGACAGGTACTGACCAACCTTCAAAGACATGAATGAAGCTGCTGAATCCCCCGTCCAACATGGAACAGCACACGACCAACACCGGAACTTGAACAACAGCCTGACACGCATCATGTCATTGTTTTTGAGCGTCATGATGGCAGCACTTGATACATTCAGAAGTCAAACCCCCAAGGCCAGGGAATGATAAAGAGAGACCAAAAGATTCAGATAAAAGATAGAAACAGACAATTAAGATAGAGACAGAACATGTTGTTGAACTATGGGGGAAAGACAGTGGAGTAGGTCTAATTGGAGGAGCGAGACCTTGATGGATATAATCACAAGAATGAGAACATTAAATAAAGGCAATGCCAGATCAGCTGAAATAATATGTTACATTATATGCTGAATCTGCCTCACAGAACAAAAACAGACCGTCTTATCTGAGATAGGTTGACAGCTTAGCATGGACAGCGGTGCAGACTATGCTAGTGTAATTCTCAGTAAGCTAGACAATCTGCCCAGCATGGGGAGTATGGCAACCCTTGGACAGTATATTTCTGCTATATTTTCAAGAGATACCTGTTAAGCATGGAAAGATTTATAGTCTACACTGAGAATGACGGTAAATGACGCTCCCAAAAAATTATGTTTCTGTATCTCCATGCATCAGCTCGAGGCAAGGCTTTGTATGTGTGCATGTGTGTGCGTTTGACTGGGGCTGTGAGAGACGTGAAAATCATTGTTTGAGCGAGAAAACATATGGAGAAAATCAGGTTAAATATGGATAACTGGCAGGGGTTGGGATGATGGACAGAGAGGGACTGAGGAACGGTTCATGGACAGATGTGAGGATACGGTTGTGAACATTAATGTAAAGGCATTGCCGGACACAATAACAACATAGAGAAGTGCGCAAATGAATGACAGTTGGATGGGGAGTTTTGAGTTCAGATAAGAGCCGTGTAGAATTGAATCAGATTTGCTTCTGCAGGTTTAAAGCTGGGAGTGTCAGCAGCGGATTATTGGCTTCATTAAGATTGGCTATCACAGCGCAAAGTTCAAATAGCAGAAGGGATGAGCCAGTGAAGTATATCATGCAGGTGTCAGTAATTATAATTAGGAGTGGGCTGTTTATGGTATCAGGAATTAGCTCAGGGCCAAAGGGATCACCACTGTTGTCATTTGTCTGTTTCAGCCTCAGATATTGGTCAGGGATGGGATGGAGTCAGCGGACGGAAATGGAGTTTTTAATCAGAGCAGAAGACAGTGCCCTATGCTCCCAACATTCAAATATCAAGGACAGTGATACAATGAATCATGGTTCACAACTGAAATTGAGAAGATCAACATCGAGACCCATGAGTAACACTGCCCGAAGCAACGAAGGAGATAGTGAATTGTCAAGTTCACCGATGCAGTTAGTAATGATTTGTAATCTGAATAACTGGATTCAGAGTCTCAGCAGGAGCAAAAACAGCGGCAAGGATGGTAGTGTCAATGGAAAGAACAGAGTTACAGTCAAACATGATGTATAGAATTCATGAATGAACTGTGAGACTTACAGGAGACACCAAAGAAAGCTAGGACTACATAGTCGCAATATTTAATAATGTAAAATGCATATTAGATCCAACATGCTAATGACCTTCGATCATAATATGTAGAAGGAAGCCAAGTATCAAAGAATAAACTTCTATTCATTTTTGGAACATTTAGTCTAATGTTCTCAGATTCTGATCTATTGTTAGAACATCCTGGTCGAATGTTCTCAGATTCTGATCTCTCCACCTCCCCCCCCCCCTCTCTGTGGAGCTGCTGATCCCTGTTAGTGCTGTTGGTGACGCTTCCTCTTATCTGATGGGTTTACACATTGAATGGAGCCGACTTACGATTAGAAGATGGAAATCCTCCACTGGAATGTTTAGATTATTTGGAGAGTGAAATTAATCACAGGCACTAAAGAAATAGGTTCAATTAATCCCTTCCTTACGTCACTTTACATATCACAATAAAAGGAACATTTACTCGATCTGGATGGAATGGATGAGGTTGGCTGGCCATCAATTTTCAATATTTTACATCTTTCTTCCTTGCATGTAGGAGCAGTGTCAGAACACTGCAGGATTGTATATGTTATATCCTGTTTTCAAAGGAGACAGAGATAAAATAACAGTCTGCACAAAATGCCTGGTGGTCAATTTCTCGAGACCATAAAATAGGTTAACAAGATTTATTGCCTGTTGCCTTTTGCAATTTACTTCTATTGTTAAGTGCCCTTTTACAAATCCTTCCTAAACATCGAGGAATCATCCAAAGCATTGAAACTGCTACTTCGGAACAGGAGGAAGCAATTCTGTCCCCATGTGCCATTTGCAGAAGGATAGGAGAAGACCATCAGCCTCTCTTGCCTGTTATACCAAGGTAATTCACCCTTTAGAGTCTGTTACAGACGTACAGGAGGGGGGCATTCAGCCCTTTGACACTGTCACAGATGGAGAGGAGGAAGCATTCAACCTCTTCTTTCTGTTAGGCAGTAAATAGTAGTTTTAAAATACTAATGGAGAAAGTTAGGAAAAAACAATGACTGCAGATGCTGGAAACCAGATTCTAGATTAGAGTGATGCTGGAAAAGCACAGCAGTTCAGGCAGCATCTGAGGAGGAGCAAAATCGACGTTTCGGGCAAAAGCCCTTCATCAGGAATACAGCCAGAGAGCCTGAAAGGTGGAGAGATAAATGAGAGGAGGGTGGGGGTGGGGAGAAAGTAGCATAGAGTAAAATAGGTGAGTGGGGTAGGGGATGAAGTTTATAGGTCGGGGGAGGGTGGAGGGTGGAGTGTATAGGTGGAAAAGAAGGTAGGCAGGTCGGACAAGTCATGGGGACAGTGCTGAGCTGGAAGTTTGGAACTGGGGTGAGGTGTGGGAAGGGGAAATGAGGAAAATATTGAAGTCTACATTGATGCCCTGGGGTTGAGGGGTTCCGAGGCGAAAGATGAGGCTTTCTTCCTCCAGGCGTCTGCTGGTGAGGGAGCAGCGGTGAAGGAGGCCCAGGACCTCCATGTCCTCGGCAGAGTGGGGGATGGATTTGAAATGTTGGGCCACAGGGCGGTGTGGTTGATTGGTGCGGATGTCCGAGAGATGTTCCCTAAAGCGCTCTGCTAGGAGGCGTCCAGTCTCCCCAATGTAGAGGAGAACGCATCTGGAGCAACTGATACAGTAAATGATATTGGTGGATGTGCAGGTAAAACTTTGATGAATGTGAAAGGCTACTTTAGGGCCTTGCATGGAGGTGAGGGAGGAGGTGTGGCCGCAGATTTTGCAATTCCTGCGGTGGCAAGGGAAGGTGCAAGGATGAGAGGGTAGGTTGTAGGGGGCGTGGACCTGACCAGTTAGTTACGTGGACCTGACCATTACCTCTTATGGAGAAAGCTGTCCTGACATAAATGTTAATGTTAAACTTTGAGTAAGGACAATTTTGTACGTTTTAGTCTGACATTTGGAAAAGCTGTTTGAGAGAGGCTATTGGCATGGAAATGGGAGGCCTTTGCAAATGAGATTAAAGAGTGTCGCGACAGTGTATTTCTGTTCATGAGCAGGCTGGGAGCTATAGAGAATGCTGGATTGCTGAAAGGATGGAGATTCTGGTCAACAAAAATAAAAGAAGCATACGATAGGTGTCGTTAGCAAAGATCCACTGGATCCATCGAGGAGTACAAGGACAGTAGGATAATACTCAAGAAGGAAATCAGTAAAGAAACATGGTGACATAATATAATTTTGGAAAATAGTGTAAGGGATGATCCAAAGAGTTTCTGCAAACATATTAAGGTCAAAGGATTAACTGGGAGAGAATAAGCCCTCTTAAAGTTCAGCAAGGCGAACAATATGTGGATCCACAAACGATGGGGAGATAATAAATAAATATTTCTCGTCTGTATGTACTATGGAAAAGGATATGTAATGTAGATAACTTGAGGAAATGAGCCATGATAACCTTGACAGAAGCTGAGGAGGTGTCCATCTTTTAATGTATAAAGGTGAATAACTCACTGTCTTTCTTCCTTTTTTGCAAGGGTTTTTCCTGGGGTTGTAACAGAGTCAAGCTTCGGGAATGTGCTTTGTTCTTGATGCCATAGAAATACCTCCACAGAGGCCGGAATTCCATCACCAGAAAAAAGTACCTGACACTGAACCACCTCTCTCAGAGGCAACTCTCAGGGTGACAGATCACTGACACTCCTGTTTTTTTTGACACTACTGTTCTTTTATTTTTGTGTGCATGTGTGAGGCAGTGAAAGACACAAGGTGTACATATCTTTATTCCATTTCCATGACCAGGAAGAAAAGAAACACCCAAGTGTCCAGTGACCACTGACCAGCCGTGCCCTCCACACCAAAGGTCAATGCTGCGTGATCAAACGGTGGAGGGGAGGTCAGGGATTGAAACAAAATAGAGTTGGAAATCCCTGTCTTTAAAGCGACTCCTGGATATGCACGCGGAATGTAGTACGATGAAAGGCATGCAGGTTAGTTTGGTTTTAGAGAAGCATAAAAGACCTGCACAATATCGAGGGCTAAATGGCCTATACTGTTCGATGTTCTCTGACCTGATCAGGTGTTTCCCAGAACCCATTGGGAAGCTCGGAAAATGATTGTTTAGCATCTCTCTGAGATTCTTGTATCATGGACAGTCACAGGTAAGCTGCCAGGTGACGGCAGGGTGGGCTTTATTGTGCTATCTTTTAAGATCAATTGGGAAGGAAAATCCAGGAACTGTAGACAGTTGTGCCCGATGTCATTGGTGGGTAACTTGCTGCAGAGAATTCTGAGGGATTTGTATTTGGAAAGGCAAGGACTGATCAGAGATAGTAACTATGGCTTTTTGTGTGGGAAATCATATTTCACTATTTTGATTCAGCTTTTTTCCAGATGTGACGAAGTAGATTGAAGAAGGGGCAGAAGTATGGGTTGTCCATGTAGTCTTCGGTAAGGTGTTGAAAAAGGTTCCTCGTGGAAAAATGCATAGCACATGTTAGATCACATGAAATACAGAGAGAGAGTTAGAGGTAATTGACCCGAAGGAAAGTGATGAAGGAAGTGGTTGTGGAGAGTTTTGTTTTGCACTGGAGGCCTGTATCCAGCTGAGTGCCATAAGGATCTACTGGATTTTGCAATGACCAAAATGATTTGGATGTGAATAAGGTAGGAATGCTTCGTGGGCTTGCAGATAACACCAACCTTGGTGATTTTGTGAACAGTGAAAATGGTTAACTCAGAGTACAGTGGGACCCTGATAAGATGGACCAAAATGCCGAGGACTTGCGAATGGACTTTATGTTCAACAAACGTAAGGTATAACGGTTTGATGAGGCAACGGGGGGGGGGGGGGCAGCAATTATAGGTAGAATCTTGGGATGTGTTGCCAGCCACAGACACCGAAGTAGAAATCATAGAAGCTCTGTATTGTGTAAACAGACCACCAAACAGCATCCCGACTGATACAGCCATGAATTACCCGTTAACTTGATATTTCCAAGAGCCAATCCACTCCAACCCAGGATACTGCGCGGCAGTTTAGCAAGGTCACTGCACATGTTGGACTGTGGGAGGAAAGCCAAACACAGTGTGGAAACCCACACAGACCCAGGAAGAATGTGCAAGCACCACACAGGCAGTCACCCAAGGTTGGAATCGAAGTTACGACCTTGGTGCCGTGAGCCATCAGTGGTAACCACTGAGCCACATTCTTCCCCCGTGACCAGTGCAGAGTGACTGCATTCTCCTACTTTCTCTAGAACCTTCACATCTGTTCAGATGACGTTGAATTCCTGTGGGAAACGTCCGACGTGCCCACCTTTTCTGTCACACGAGGATTCACATAACCCCTCCCAAACTCTGATGGACAGAGCCTTCAGCTGGAAATGACCCATGTCTTGCACTACTGCATTCACTCCCTTCCCCTCTTCCTAGATCAAGTCATCCATTAATACTGTGCTGTACACAATGATTGACTATGGAAAAATACAACAAAGAGTGCATTTGCTTGAGATCTGAATCAAGTATTCTTCTAATGTGGAGACCCAATTAGAAATGTTCACTCTGCTTTCTTCCTCCAGATGTTTCGAGTCCTGCTAAGTTTTGCCAGCAATTTCTTGCATATCTAATGCCCTGTTTACTGCATGCACAAAATTTGCAGGTTTGACTCCCAGCAGTATTTATTCTTTCTTGCTATTTCTTAACTCCAGACAAATTGTTTCTGTATATTCTGAGCGCCTGGGCTGTGGTGAGATTAATTATAAATTCAGCAAGATGTTCCCTGAGGCCTTCCTTGATGTTAAGGTAAGTTTGCTGCATCGTGTTTGTCGTTCTCAAGGGGAATGGTGAGATCTTCCCCGGGGATCCCCTTGTGCTTGCTGAGTGGAGAAGCACAATGATCTCCCTGCAATTCTGTACATTGCTCCCGATAACTGCTCTAATCTTGGGAGTAAATTCAGAGCAGGCATGCATCGTTTGCTGTCATGGCCCTCACTCCTTGACCTGGGGAAAGGGGAAGTCTTGCCTGTGACTCTCCCCACTCAGGAGGAGCTCCATGCCCATGTCCAAAGGTTTGGGGAGGGCAGTGATGTCATCCTGCCTGCCACGTACAGACTCAATATCAGGGGCTGTGCAGCTTATCTCCACACGACTGTGCTTGTCCCAGTGCACTATGGGTTTACAAAGATGGCACAGGTTCCTTGGGATGCTGGATAATTACAGGCTCTCCCGTGAGTGGGGATTTGCTCTGGGAAAGATTGCAATAAGAAGTGGGGAAGACCTCTGTGATTCTCATGGTGAGGACTCAAGCAACAACTAATGTGGGAAGTTTGGTGAGATCCCCTCAGTATCATGTAGTAAATCTCTCCCCAAACCCAACTCAACTGGCATTTTGCATAAAAACATTAATTATTAAGATGAATCCATACGAAAATAAGGAATAGGAGCAGGTGTCGGCCATCTAGCCCCTCAAGCTTGCAATAACTTCAGGGCGGATCTTTTCATAGACTCAGCTCCACTTACCAGCCCTCTACCATTACTCATGGTTTCTTTACGGTTCCAAAATCATGCTTTTCTTTAAAAGCATTCTTAAAACTAGCGTCAACTACTTCACTCAACAGGGTATTCTACAGATTAAAGTGAAGATGTTCCTCCCCAACTCTGTCCAAAATCTGCTCTCATTCATTTTGAGAATCCCCATAGGTTGTAGTTAAAACCAACAGTAAAAGCAACCTCCCGAATAGTATCGTATCTACTCCTTTCAAACTTTAATGTTCACATGAGATCCCCAATCATTCTTCCAAGTCCCAATGGGTATAGTCCCAATCTACTTAGTCCCTCCTCATTATTCAACACTCTCAACTTTAGAATCAGCATCGAGTGCTGGTACATTCTTTCTCAAGTAAGGAGACCAAATCTGTACACGGTACACGAGGTGTGGCCTCATCAGCACCAAATACAGCTCCAGCATAATCTTTCTGTTCATAAACTGTAACCGTTTAGCAATGAAGGATAACATTCCATTTGCCTTCTTAATCATCTGCAGATCAATGTTTTGTGAGTCCTGCACAAAGAAACCCAGGACCCTCTGCATATCAGCATGCTGCAATATTTTACCAATTAAAAAGTTGTCCAGTGTACTGTTATTCCTGTCAAAATGGATGAAATTACATTTACCAACACCGTGCTCCATCTGTGAGACCTTTGTCACTAAACTATCTATACCCCTCTGCAGACGTTCAGTGTCATCTATACACTTCACCCACCCACTTATTTTCTGTCACCTGCAAACTTTGTCACACACTAAATCATCTACGGAATACCCTGATCAATGGATTTAAGATCCTCTTTTTCAATCATACAGATGTCCTTTTTTGTTAGGAGATCTGCCCTACCTCATCTTCAGATTTGTGTAACATCCCTAAATCTAAAATCAGCTGGATGTTCAGTTCTTAGTGTTGGTCACCCAATCAATCACCATGTTCCTCTAATGGCATGAAATCATATTCATGTCTCAATCCCTTTTGAGAATATAAAACATTTTGTAATAGAGTACCATTCATCAGCATTTCAAAATCATATTCCCTTCTTTGCTTTCGCCTTTATTTCTCATACTGATCCCGTCAGGAAAAAGTGTGTTACCGCCATACTCACAGAATCAGGCCTAATGGGTAATGTTTCATGAAGCCCAGTCACCAACACTAGGTATATCTGCCCATCCAACATGACAGACACACCAGTGGTGGCGACATGGTGTGATGGAGTCGGGAAAGGAGTTACCCTGGAATTCCCCAACATTGATTACAGAACCCGGGAAATCTCATGGTAACATGTCAGAGATGGTCAAGAAAAGCTGCTGATGATAGATATCTACTGCCCTCCACACCATTCCTTGGTGATAACACAGTTCCCCATTGTGTTGAAAACAAATCGGAAGAAGCACTGAGGGTGCCAAGGACAGAAAACTTAGTCGGGTGGTGACTCCAAAGTCCATCACCAAGAGTGTCACCATAGGCCCACCCCTGAATGAGCTGGGAGAGGCGTCAAATTCACAACAGCGAGACTGGGGGAAGGAATGGGGGAACCAACAAGAGGGAAACATTTTCATCAAACCAATTGTCACAGGTGGATCGGCCCAAACAGTATCTGTAGGAGAAGCCAGCACACAGTCCTGGTGGAGGGAAAATCTCAGCTTCATATTGAAGACAGCGCCCACTGTGTTATATCGCACTCCCTCCTGTAAAGTAGGACGTACTTCTAAAAGACGCAGCAAATGGAAACTTCTCCTCCATGAGACACTGTGGGGCAGCAGCGGCTGCAGCATCAATGGCCTTCCCTCCATCATCTGATGGTTCCAAAATGTTCACCACCATTCACAACTACACCGATACTGAAGCAGGCTATTCAGACCATCAGGAAAATTTAAACAGGAACAGAATGAGGCCATTCAGCGGTTCGAGTCTTTTACTCAGCAATTGGACAAGATGTTCTTTTCTCTTACGTCTGTTACATGGGAAATGGAAGGGAATATTCTGCCTTCCAAAGTTGCGACACAGGAATACAGGAAGGACTGATTACTGAGCTTGGAACTAGTCTAAATTAGGGATGAATCAGTCTTTAACAGTTTGGCAGAAATTAATGACTGCGGTGACGCAGTGACCTGGGCTGGGGTCTCAGTTATTTGCCACTAATATCAAAGTTTTAGATAGATTTAACAAATGTATACTTACAAAGGTATGCAGGAAATTAAATTATCAGGAGGCAATACAGTATCTCTAATCGCATAAACAATAGATGACAATTTGGCACCTGGAATATAATAGACGTAACTGTGAACCTATTAACTTTACAGGAAGAATGACAGGCTATATATTAATAAATGTAGAGCGATTACAGGACGTCGTTACAAGTGTGTACTGGACGATTCACGCTGACATGTTCAGAAATGGGAAGTGTTGCTGCATCTCCTTGAAGGTCTTCGCCCTGATGTTCTCAGTGGCCCAGTTGATCTCAGTATACACCGGATACTTTTATGTGCTTGTTTGGAGGAGGGGAGTGCTGGGGGTGTGTGTTTTGTGCTGTGTATCAAGGGGAACGGCCTTTATCCGACAGGCCATCCTTTCTTTTGAAGTGGAGACTCGAGGACAATTCGAATGGCTGACTGCTTCTGAATAAAGAGGCCAGCACTATGGGTTTTCATGAACATGATGTACTGTGCATGATCACACTCCAACATTAATTGAGTGAGGGACGGAGGATGAAATCACAAGAATGAGAATTAAATGCATTGCCAGATCAGACGTATAGCTAGTTAGAACGTATTCTCAATCCAAAACAGAGAACTATTAACTCAGAGGAGATATCTGTTCAGCACAGTGTGAAGTTCAAGTTCTGCTCAATCTAACCCATCAATCTGTTGAGAGCGGGAAAATCTGCAGACCACACCAGTGCATTAATTTATAAACTCGTTCCAGATAAGCATCTATCGCTGGGAGCTATGCCGACCACAGCAGTGTATTCATCTATGCACACCAGATATCTGTCCAGCACGGGCAGCTATGCAGACCACAGCAGTGCATTGATCTATAAACCCGGACGAGATATCTGTCGTGCAGCACGAGCTACGCAGATGACACTGTACAATTGTATACAGTCTAATCTCAGTGAAGCAGACTGGAAGCGGTTGAGTGGAGTTTTCAGCCACTTTCTCTAACTTTCAATATTATTGATATACTGTTGGAAATCATACTGAAAATGGATTTTAAAGTCCTTAAACAAACCCAATGTCAGCATGTGGGTCAGCAATGGACATGTCCATCTCCTTTGGAGACATCATTACAAGGAATTGGGCAAAACTGCGTTAAGTCTCCAAAGTCATTCTTTAAAGAAGGAAACAAATGTCCTACAGATGGTGGCAGAGTCAGAATGTTCCATCCAGAGCTTCTCTATTTTGCCCGCTCTTTATATCGACCCTTTTTATTCTGTTTTCTGGAGAGACTTCTTTTTCCCAAATGTTTAACATTTTAAATTTCCTCCGATGGGAATTGAGGATGTGAGTCCCAGACAGGAGGATGTCGCGGGGATGGGAGTCCCAGAGATTTAAAGCACAGTGTAGCCTGGAGACTGGGCCAAGAACAATCTGGATACTGGACTTGGTGCGGCCTGGAAGGGCCCGATGCAGTCTGGAGACTGGGCCTGGTGCGGACTGGGGATTTGGCCTGGTGTGATGTGGAGGCTGGGCTAGAGGCCGCCTGGAGACTGGGCCTGGTGCTGTCTAGCGACTAGGCCTGTGGAACTTCGGAGACTAGGCCGGTGTATTCAGTTGACTAGGTCTGATACAGTTTGGAGACTGGGCCCATTGCGGCCTGGAGGCTGAGCACGTTGTCACCAGGCGACTTTGGCTGGTGCAGTCTGGACACTTGGCCTGGTTCTGTCTGGAGATTGGGCCCAGCACGGTTTGGACACTGAGCCTGGTGCAGCCTGGAGACAGGACTGGGTAGAGTCTGGATGCTGAGCCCAATGAGGACTGGATACTGAGCCCTGTTCATTCTGGAAACCGGGCATGGTGTGGAGACTGGACCGGGGCCATCGGGAGACTGGGCCCAGTGCTGTCTGCCAACTAGGCCTGGGGATCACTGGAGAATGGGCCCAGTATGGTCAGAAGACTAGGTCTGGTAACGTGTGAAGTCTGGGCTCGGTGCACTCTGGATACTGGGCCCAGTGAGGTCTGGATATTAGCCTCAGAGCAGTCTGGATACTGGGCCCAGCCCAGTGTGTGGACTGGGCCACGTGCGGTCTGGAGACTCTTTGCTGGCACATACTGGTGTGTCAGGAACTGTAATTCCTATTGGTTAAATTTTTCCCTTTGTATTCTTCTTCTGGACTTCCATTTTTCTTTCTTTCAATTTTTGACCAAATATTTATGAATCTGTACCTAGATTTCTTGTACCTAAGATGGAGCCATAAGTGAAGTCATTGCAACGTTTACACTGCACTCATTAAAGTGTACGTGACATTGAAGCCAATTCAATTCAAATGTGAGAGACTTACTGTCTTTGATGGCTTTTCCAAACAAAGCTGCTGCTTGTGCAGTGGCAAGGAACGTCCAGCAAAGTGTGTTATTGCACCATTTACAAAACAAGAGGGAGAGACAGAGAGGTGGGGGGGGGGGCGGGGGGGGGGGGGATGGGAATGAGGAGACGCATTTTGATCCTCATTTCAATGGATTCACTCGCCAAACAACAGAAACCCAATTGCTCAGAGACGCAGATGCAGAGATAGACACATTACTACACTAAAGCACGCACACGTACACACAGGCAAAACACAGATACCCACACAACCATAAAGACATATACACATGCAGCCATTCGGCCCCTATTCGCTTCCTTGCTATTCAATAAGTTCATGGCTGATCTGATCCCGGCATCACCTTTATTTTCTCTTGGGAAATAAGGCAGAGCATTCGGTTCAGCTGTTAAAGTTGGTGACTGTAATTCAATTAGTTTGAAAATAGTTCTGTAAAAGGATGAGCCTGGTCCACAAGTTAACGTCACAAATTAGCGAAAGCCAATTGTGATGTTATTAGGCAGAAACTTTGAAAAGATGATTTAGTGAAGCTGTTCATAGTTGAAAGGACATCTGGCAAGTGGGAGTCTTTCAAAGCGAGAGAGTGAGCGTTCAGGGCCAGCATGTTCTTGTCACTGTGAAGGGCAAAGCTAGCAGAAGTAGGGAACAGGGCATTGCTGCGGTTATTGAGTGTCTGGTCAAGGGAAAAGAAGGAAGTATATGTCGCGTATAGGCAGCAGGGATCAAGGGAATCTGTTGAGCGAAATGTGTGTAGGAGTATGCTTAACAGGGAAATAAGGAGACTTCATGAGACAGCTTTAGCTGTTCATGTTAAGGATAACTGGAAAATATTATATTGGTATATAAAGGGGAAAAGAGAGAATATGGCTCCTAAAAAGTCAGACAACCATCTATGTGTGGACCCACATGAGACGAAATAATTTAATTAGGATTATTTTCACATGTACTCACATGTGGACAGTGAAAAATGTACAAGTCGCCATATATGACGCAATCTTAGCACAACCCCCCCCCCCCAAAAAAAAAGTACAGAATCTTGATAAAAAGCAGAAAAATGAAGAATACACAGTTAAAATGTAAAGTATTATACACATTCTGGTAAAGGTGGAAAGCACAGAAACACAGTTAACAGTTCAACAACATAGTACATATGTCTCTGAGGATGCTGGGTTCACACTCGTCATATGAACTCGATCTCACCCCATTCCGATGCCTTATAGCCAGTTCCTGCTCAATGGGCGAGATACCCAATGAATGTATCGCCTCAGCATTTACTGTGGAGGAAGACATGGAAGCTGGGGAACTTAGTGAAAAAAATCGATTAAGTGATGTTTTGAAATGCGGCTACATGACAGAAAAGGAAGTTCTGGAGTTTTGAAAATGCACAACCTTAGATAAACACCCAGGACCTGTTCAAGTGCAACCCAGATTATCGCAGGAAGCTTGGAAACATTGTGAGACCCCTTCCTGAAATTTTCTTATTCCTCAGAGTTTTGAGAAAGGGTCACTGGATCCGAAACATTAACTCTGATTACTCTGCACAGATGCTGCCAGTCCGGCAGAGCTTTTCCAGCAACTTCTGTTTCTTTTACTGATTTACAGCATCTGCGGTTATTTCACATTTTATTTGTATGATTGACAACCACGGGTGTGTTGCTGCAGGCCTGGAAGACAGTTAATGTGATGATGTTATGTTTTAAAAAAGACCGCAAGGACAAACCAGGGAAATGCAGATCAGTGAGTCTGAGGTCACGGGTGGGTAAATGTGTGGAGGAGATTCTGATAAATGATCTACTTGCATTCGGAAAGGCAATGAATGATTAGGGATGCTCAACTAGGTACTGTGTGTGGGAAATTGTGTCTCATAATTGAGTGAAAATTTTCAAGATGTGATCAGGAAGATAGATGAAGGTAAAGCAGTGCACATTTTTCTACGTGGGCTTTCGTGAGGCCCAACTAGATGGCACATGGTAGCCTGGTTAATAAGGTTAGATGACAGAGGATCAGGAAGAACTTCTAAATTAAAGTAGGAGACAGAGAGTGCTAGGAGTGATTTGCTGTGACCAGCGATGTGCCACAGGACCAGTGCTGGGGCTACTGTTGCTCGTAATGTTGAGAAATGATTTCGATGAGAATATACAAATCATGGATGGTAACATTGAGAGTACAACAAAATTGCTGGTAAAATGGCCGTGAAGGTGGTCATTTAAAAGGAAAATGAGGTCATGATTAACCGGGCCAGTAGGCCGAGGATTGTCAGATGGAGCTTCCTGCAGATAAATATTAGCTGTTGCATTTTATTAGACAAATCAGAGCAGGACGTACACAGTTAACTTTGGGGGGTGTTGTCATACAGCAATACCCAGGGGTGCAGGTACAAAGCACCTTGAAAGTGGAGTTGAATGTAGACAGGGTGGTGTGGAAGGCAGTAGGTATGACTACCTTCATCAGTCAGAGAAGTGAGTATAGTAATTGTGACACGATGTTGTGGCTGTACAAGACTACAGTAAGGTCAAATTTGGAGTACTGTGTTCAATTAGATTACTTACAGTGTGGAAATAGGCCCTTTGGCCCAACAGGTCCACACCGACCCTCAGAAAAGCAACCTATCCCCCTTCATCTAACACTACGGGCAATTTAGCAAGGCCAATTCACCTAAATTGCACATTTTGGACTGTGGGAGGAAACCTGAGCAAACCCACGCCGACACGTGGAGAATGTGCAAATGCCACATCGACCGTTGCCTGGGGCTGTGCAGCAGTAGTGCTTACCACTGTGCCATTCGTGTTGCCCTGATATACAAAGAATGTTACAAGCTGGAAAAAGTGCAAAATATTTACAATGATGTGAAAGAGACTGGAGGTCTTGGTATAAGAATAGCCTGAATAGAACAAAGAGAACAAAGAACAAAGAAAATTTACAGCCCAGGAACAGGCCCTTTAGCCTATCCAAATCCACTGTGGAAAGCTGTCGCCCAATTCCTAAGCATCTGTATCCCTCTGCTCCCCATGTACTCATTCATCTGTTCAGATGCATCTTAAATGAATAAAACTTGCCTGCCTGCCTCTACTACCTCTGCTGGTAATGCGTTCCAGGCACCTACCACCCTCTGTGTAAAGTATTTGCCGCGAGTATCCCCTTTAAACTTTTCACCTCTCACCTTGAAAGCGTGACCTCTCGTTATTGAATTCTTCACTCTGGGAAAACGCTTTACTCTTTCTACCCTGTCGATACCCTTTATGATTTTGTAGACCTCAATACGGTCTCTCCTCAGTCTCCTTGTTTCTAATGAAACAATCCTAACCTACCCAACCGCTCTTCATAGCTAGCACCTTCCCTACCAAGCAACATCTTCATAAACCTTGTCTGCACCCTCTCCAAAGCCTCCACACCCTTTTGGTAATGTGGCGACCAGCAACGTACAGAGTAGTCTAAATGCGGCTGAACCAATGTCTTGTACAATTTTAACAGACCTGCCAGTTCTTATACTCAATATTCCTTCCGATGAAGTCCTGCATACCACATGCCTTCTTGACCAATCTAGCCACCTGTGAGCTACGTTCAGGGTACAATGTACTTGCACTCCCCGATCTCTCTCCTCATCAACCTTTCACAATGCTATTACGTTTGTTGTATAATTCGCTCTAGAATTAGACTTCCCAAACTGCATCACCTCACATTTGCCTGGATTGAACTCCATCTACCGCTTCTCTGCCCAAAATTCCAGTCTATCTATATTCTCCTGTATTCTTTTACAGTGTCCTATGTTTTCTGCTCCTCCACCAATCTTCCTGTCATCTGCAAACTTGCTGATCATACCAAAAGTAGCCTCTTCCAGATCATTTATGTATATCACAAACAGCACTTGCCCCAGCACTGATATCTGTGGAACACCACTGGTCACCTTTCTCCATCTCGAGAAATTCCATTCAACTACTATTCTCTGTCTCCTGTTCCTCAACCAGTTCTTTATCCACCTAGCTAGAACGCTCTGCACACCATGTGATTTCACTTTCTCCATTAGTTTACCATGGTAGCCTTATCAAACGCCTTACTAAAGTCTATGCAATGAAATCTCCAACCCTTCCTTCATCTATCAACTCGGTTACTTCCTCAAATAATTCAAATAAGTTGGGAAGGCACGATCTCCTGCCCAAAACCATTTTGCCCATCACTGATAAGCCCATTCTGTTCCAAATATAAATAGATTTGATCCCTCAGTCCTACTACCCTCTTGTACAGGGGGACAACACGAGCAATTCTCCAGTCCTCTGTCACCTCACGTGTGTTTAAGGATGCTGCAGAGATAGCTGTGAGAGTCAACTTATTTTCTCTCTTGCCTCCCTCAGCAACCTGTGATAGATCCCACCCGGTCCTGGCGATTTTTCCACCTTAATAAGCTTTAGTATTCCAAACACATTTTCACTACTTATGTGAACGTGATCCAGAGTAATCAATATTCTATCTCTAATCTCAAAATTCATCATGTCCCTTCCCTCAGTGAACACTGATGCAAAGTAATCATTCAGAATTTCACACATTTTCTCAGGTTCAAAATGTAGCCTTCCTTATCCTTTAGTGGACCAATCCTTTCTCTAGTTATCTGCTTGTTTCTTACATAAGAATAAAAGGCTTTGGGATTCTCCTTTATTGTGCTAGTTAAAGCTACTTCAAGAACACTTTTAATAGAACAAATAACTTGGAAAATAGGCCCTTTGGTCCACGATGTGGTACCGAGCATTAATCCTAATGTAAAATCTAATAATTTAACCTACACACCCCTCAACTCACTGCTATCCATGTGCATGCCCAGCAGTCGCTTAAATGTCCCTAATGACTCTGCTTCCACCATCACCGTTGGCAACACATTCCAGGCATTCACAACTCTCTGCATAAAGAACATTACTCTAACATCACTTCCATACGTTTCTCCTAATAGCTTAAAAACTACGAACCCTCGTGCCAGTCATTCCTGCACTGGGGAAAAGTCTCAGGCTATTGAATTTATCTATTTCTCTCATTATCTTGCGCACCTCGATCGGGTCCCGTCTCTTCCTCCTTCTCTCCAGAGATAAAATTCCGAGCTTAGTCAACCTCTCTTCACAAGGCAAGCCCTCCAGTCCAAGCAGCATCCTGGTAAACTGTTTTTGCACCGCCTCCAAAGCCTCTGTACCTTTCCTGCAATAGGGCGACCAGAGCTGGACACAATATTCCACGTGTGGTCTCACCAGTGACTTTTAGAGCTGTAACAAAAGCTTGTGGTGTTAAATTCGATCTCCCTGTTAATGAAAGCCAAAACACCATATGCTTGTAACCCTCCTATCCACTTGGGTAGCAACGTTGAGGGATCTACCTAGTTGAAAACCAAGATCCCTCTGTTCCTCCACACTGCTAAGAATCCTGTCTTTAATCCTATATTCGGCATTCGAGTTCGACCTTCCAAACTGTATCACATCGTATTTATCCAGGTTGAACTCCATTTGTCATTTTCAGCCCAGCGCTGTATCTTGTGTATATCATCCTGTAGCTGCAGTATCCCTTGATACTACAAACGGCACATCCAACCTTTGTGTCTTCTGCAAATTCACTAACTAACCCCTCAACCTCCTCATCCAAGTCATTTATAAAAAGTACAAAGAGCAGAGTCCTAAGAACAGTACTCAGTGGAACCCCACTCCACACTGACCTCCAGGCAGAATTCTTTCCATTTACATGCACTCTCTACCTTCCGTCATCCAACCAATTCTGAATCCAGGTAGCCAAATATTCCTGTGTCCCATACTTCCTGATTTTTTATCAGTCCTACTATCATGGGGAACCTTATCAAATGCCACATCCACTACTCGACCTTCGTCGACCTGCCTTGTCACCTCCTAAAATAACTCAATAAAATTTGTGAGGCATGACCTGGCCCGCACAAGGCCATGCTGACTGCCTTTAGTCACGCTATGGTGTTCCAAATAGTCATAAATCCTATCCTTCGGAATCCTTTCCAAAACTTTGCTGACCATAGACGTAAGACTAACTGGTGTGTAACTGCCAAACAATACCCTTTTAGCCTTCTTGAAAAGAGGAACAAACTCCTTTCTCGATTCCCAGAGTAGCCTTGGATAAATCTGGCCTGGTCCTGGGGATTCACCAATCTTAATGTTTCCCAACATTTCCAGCACATCAGCTTTATCTATCTTGATCGATTCAAGCCTGTATACCAGCTCCTTAAAGCTCCCATTCACAACAAGGTCTCTTTCCTTCGCGATAACCAAAGCAAAAGACCCATTTAGGGCTTCCCCTTTCTGCTCAGACTCCACGCACAATTTCCCTACGCTGTCCCTGATCGGCACTACATTCTCCCTGATCATTCTGTTATTCGTCCCGCACGAGTTAAATGCCTTTAGGTTCTCTCTAATCCTTTTTGCCAAGCCTTTATCGTGCCCCCTCCTGGCTCCCCTCAGTCCATTTCTCAGCTCCTTTCTAGTACGCCAGTGAACCTCTAAAGCTGTGTTAGATCCTTGCTTCCTCCACCTTACGAAAGCTGCCTCCTTCCTGTGGATGAGAAGTTCATCTCTCCCCGTCATGCAAGGTTCCCTTAATCTTACCCGTCTTACCCGTCTCAGAGGATCAAATTCTTGCATCACTCGCAACAACTTCTCCATAAACAGTCTTCGCATGTCTGTTGTACCCTTTCTGTGGAACAATAGCTCCCATGCTGTACTTCACATCTCCTTTTTGATAGCGTCATTATTTCCTTTACCCCAGTGAAATATCTTCCCTACCTTTAACTGCTGCTTTCCCTCTCCAAGGCTATGATGAATGTGAGGCAATTGTGATGACTGTCACCAATGTGTTCTCCCGCGAGATCTGATACCTGTCCTGGCATCAAATCCAAAATAACCTCTCCCTTCATCTGCCTGTCTACAGTCTGATGAAGGAAACCCCGCTGTACAAACCTGACAAAAACCTGACAAAAACCTGACAAAAACTTCTATCAGGTCGCCGCTGAAATCCCTATCCTCGAGGAAAAGAGTCTCAACTAAGAGAAAGTGAGGACTGCAGATGGAAGAGATCAGAGTCGAGAATGTGCTCCTCCTGGAAAAACACAGAATGTCAGGCAGCACCCGAAGAGCAGGAGAATCGACATTTCAGGCAAAAGCCTGATGAATGGCACTTGCACGAATAAAAAGTCTCCTGCTCCTCGGATGCTGAATTAACTGTTGTGGTTTTTCCAGCACCCCAATCTCGAATCTGAAAGTAGTATCAACCTATCAGCCTTTCAATGTAAATCAAGAATAATACATCTGGCAACATGCGCATATAAATCTTCTGAACCATCTCCAGCTGAATGATATCATTCTTATAACTGGGCGATCAGAACTGGGCACAGTATTCAGGAAGAGGCCTCCCCAATGTCCTCACACAACTTCAACACAACGTCCCAACTCCTATACACAAAGGACTAAGCAATGAAGGCAAGTGTGCCAAATGACTTTTTAGCTATTCTGTCTGTATGTGATGCAAACTAAGAAGAGCTACGTACCTGCATCCCGAGCCTCTGTGATCTACAACACTACACAAAGCCTTATCATTATCTATATAAACAATATCATTTTGTTGTACCAAAATGCAGAACCTTCCATTTATCAGGATTGAATTCCATGTGAGATTTTTCAGTCCAATGGCGCATTGGACTAAGATCCTCTTGAATCTTAGGTGGTCTTCTTCACTGTCTCCAATTCTTGTGTCGTCTGCAAACCTACGAAGCAAGCGTGCCATGCGTTCTAATGTTTTCTCAAATAGATCATTGATTTATATTTATTTGCAGTGGCCGTGATTTAGCAGGTTGCCGACCATACAACAATTAGTCATGTAGTTAGCCATGAGGAAGAAAGCCGCAGACTGCAGGGAGATATCAAACAATTGGAAAGAAAAATAGTGAAAGCAATTCAATCCAGGGAACTGGATGATAGTGAAGTAAGCTCAAATTTCATACCAGCCGCCGAACGTTAAGCACTCAATATGCTCCACTTGTGGCACTCAGCTGTCTCAGCAAGATGCACTGTAGATGGTTGTGTTCGTATAACAGGAGCAAATTGTCCCTTCTGCGCCGCCTTTGAGCAGGAGCCCTCCCAACATCGGAATTGCTTGCTCCTCTACTAACGTTGCAGAAGGACCGTGCATTCACCAATTGCATCACTGGATTCATCGAGTAGCTCTGCAATCTCATTCACATCCTGATTTCTAGTTGGATCTTCGCGGTTGCGCCAATCAGTTCCTCTGATTCTGGGGCTGGGAACTGGGACTATGTGGCAGCAGTGCTTACTGCCTTGTGTGGGGAAACTTACGAAGCAGCCAAAGTTAAATGCATTGCTATTGAAACATACATTTCAACAAAACTTGTACTGTCCCGCGAGTCTTTGATGTTTCAGAGCAATCTATCAATCTCAGCCTTCTGCATATTAATGATGGAATCACCAGAGCCTCTGGGGACATCGATGTTAAACGGTCAGCCCATTCTGAGTTCCCACATGTCTGTCACTGTCATGAGAAGTACTGATGTTGTGCATTTGGAGCTCGGCTTAACATTTCCTCTGCTACTATATTGACGGCCCTCTATCACTGTCATGTTCTATGGCGTGCCGTGATCGTGTAGTGATTAGTACTCTGCGTTATGACCGCCGCAATTTCAATTCAAATCCGAATCTCAGCACTAATTTCTTTCCCTGCTTCAGCTTTTGTGTTACAACTAAGAAGCAATGTTTTTATTAACTGCAAATTCAGCTCACTCACGTCCCTGCGTGTCATATGTCAGAATTCAAATCCAGCTTTTCTCAGAGATTTCTCTCCCTCCATTGGTCACTAACCGTCCTTTCCGTCCGCTCACACCCCACCCCCAACCCCATATCATTAATTTGAAGATGGTGGCGTTCGACTGGGATTTACTAAGTTAAAAATCACACTTCATCGGGTTTTAGTCTTACAAGTTAATTGGAGGTGCTAGATTTTGGAACGCTGCTCCTTCATCATGTGGTTGTTGAGTAATTTCCTATTTCATTAAGGCACTGCAGAATCGAAAACTCACTCTCACATTGACACCACTCAGTCTGTGCTGCTGTGGTCACTGTTGCTGGGTGAATATGTCCCAATCTGACAATCAGGATCTTCAAACTAGTTGATCCATTTGGATGCCACGGTTTTGAGATCTGTCTTCATGTAGCAGCTTTTACTAACATGACTAGAGATTATTGGAGCATGAGGTTCAGGGAAATGACACGCAGCAGAATAGTGAATAAGTGACTTTATTGGAAAATACTTGCTCAGCATCTTTCTGAAATGGCCGAGCGCTACTATGACTGGGCTGCTACATTAGACCCCGAGTTAATGTGCCCAGGGTATGGGTTCGACTCCAACCGTCCTAAGTGGTAGAATTGGATTGCTATCTGGCATCTGTCAAATATATCTCCCCTCAATTTGCTGTTATGCCCCCTCGTACACGCTGATGTCATCATCCTACGAAAAAAAGATTTCCACTGTCTACCCTATCTAATCCTCTGATCATCTTGTATGTCTGTCTCAAACCCCTCTTAGCTTTCTTCTTGCCAAATGAGAGCAAATTCAAGTCTTTCAGTCTTTACTCAGAAGACCTTCCCGCCAGACCAGGCAACATCCTGGTAAATCTCCTCTTCACCTTTTCCAATGTTTCCACATCCTTCAGCGAAATATGGTTCAATGAACTGTAGACAATATTCCAAGTGTGGCCGCACCAGCATTTTGTATATTTGCAGTATGATATTGCGGCTCCGGAACTCAATCAGTCTACCAATGAAACCTAGCACATCATATGTCTTTTTAACAGCACTACTCACCTGGGTGGCAACTTTCAGGAATCTATGTACATGGACCCCAAGATCCCTCTGCATATCCACACTACCAAGAATCTTTCCATCGACCCAGTACTCTGCCTTCCAGTTATCCTTCCCAAAGTGCATCACCTCACCTTTAGCTGCATTGAACTCCATTTATCAACTCTCAGCCCCATGCTGCAGTTTATGAAAGTCCCCCTGCAACCTATAATATTCTTACACACTCTCCACTACTCTACCAACTTTAGTATCGTCTGGAAACTTACTAATCGATCCACCTATGCCTGCATCTAAGTCATTTATAAAAATGATCAACAGCAGTGGTCCCAAAACAGATCCTTGTGGGAGACCAGTAGAACCAGCTTTTTTTTTTGGCAAATGCGGCCACAAAAGGCTGAAGGACTTCCCGCGACGTTGTTTTCCTCGGTAGTATCGTGGTTAGTGTCCCCGCCTGTCACAGGGTTTAAATCCCCACAGGGGGCATTGCAAATATTTTAAAACAGTCGCTCTATTCCCCAATGAAGATTCTTAATGTTTGTCATTCCATTCTCGATTGGACATATCACAGAACGTCTCTGAGTCAGTGTGGGGAAGGACTGCAACTCCCTGGGAGACAGAATGTAGGTGAAAGTGCAAACACGTGACTTCTGCAAGCTTCATACTGTGTCCGTTTTGGAATGAAAACCATTGGATAGACTTATTCCAGATTGAAGTGTTTACTGGAAGCATGAAGCTGAGGGAGAAACATGGTAAAGCGATACAAATCTGAGTGCAGAAACATTTTCTGCAGCAATAATGAGGTTGCACAGCACAGAGTCGCGTTTGGATGCTTTGAATTCGGGTTGATGGGCGCAGCTTGCTTTCACTAGGCTGAGTTACCAGGTTAAAAAACCATTAAAAATGAGAGACATGGTGCTTATTGTGATGGTACATTTGCTCAGTGGTTAGCACTGCTGTTCGGTCTGCTGGTTAGGTGTATTGGCCATGTTAAATTGCCCTCTCGTGTCCAGGGAGTGAATTCAATAAGTTAAGTTAATTAGCCATGGGTAATGCGGGGATAATGTCAGCAGTAACACGACAACGGGTTATAGTGGGGCAGGTTTATTTGAAATTATATGCCAGAGGACTGTCCCTTCTTCAGGTGAAATATACAGGGATAGAGAGAGGGTCTATATCTGGTTGAGATATTCTTCAGAGTGTCCCTACAGACTCGATTGACTGAAGTGTACGTTCTTCATTTTAGGTAATCGGTGACTCTATCGGAGAGGACACTGCCGGCATTAACTGGGCTGCTAAGGCATTAGAGACGATGTTGACGGCATTTAGTGGGGATGGGATTTTATTTATTTGTTTATTGGAAAATTTGGAACTAAACCACGAAAACCGAATGGAAATTTTCCAGATTATGTGAGGTTTAAAGAGAGTAAATAGGTAGTAAATTCCCTCTTTCAAGTTAGAAAATATCTGAACATCAGGCCTTCAAAATCATCGATGTCGGACAAATAATTGATAGAACAAAGAAAATTTACAGCCCAGCAACAGACCCTTCGGTCGTCCAAGCCTGAGACGATCCAAATGTAGTGTCGAAACATGTTGGTCAACTCCTAAGCATCTGTATCCCTCTGTTCCCCACTTACTCATCCAGACACATCTTCAATGAATCTACTGTGCCTGCCTATACCATCTCTGCTGCCAACGCGTTCCAAAGGCCCACCACCCTGATTGGAGGAGAATTTCTGTCACTCAGAGAATCCGTTTCCAAAACAGTTGGAAAGGCACGTTTGAAGATACACAAGCAGTGAGTTTCACCAGGAGAGAGACAGCCTGTAGCGGGGTATAAGTGTCATAGTGGGGTGTGGGGGATGAAAAGTGCGAGGAATTCAATGTCTAATTTGGATGAATTTAAATGTCAAGAAATATGAACGGGTGCAACTGAATAAGATTCGGACAAAAACAACTTCACGATTTTGAAGAATTTGCATTCATGTTCCACATGAAGCATTATAAATGGAACTGAACAGATGCGATTTATTGTCAAGGAAAGACATTCCATAATGAATAGGAAGCAACCTGTCGTTTGGTGATCGCTTTCCTGCTTTAATCACATGCCTTAAAGACTTGAGGACAATCACCACGATGTTGGGTTCGTTGGATATCCACTGAAATCGGCCAATGGAGTTGCGCACCAAAACTGGCATTTTGTTTTTGCAGTTTTACTTTCTGTTTTTCTCATCAGTGTTTCATTTAAGCTGAAATAAATTCGCAGTAAAATTTCCTACATCTTTAAACGTTCCAATGAAGTACATTCAATTCACTTCCGGTCATTGCTGCAGAGTGAGGTTGCAGCAAAATTAATAAAATGAAACGATCAAAACAGCATTTCCAGGAATTTTACACAGCTCAGGTTCAGCCACAGGAGAAAGGCCATCGAGTTATAACATGACCTTCACTTCTCTCTTCATATATGCTTCTTCACGTGCGATGGAATCTGACTGAATAAATTATGAGTCGAGGCGAAATGCGCGTGTAAACGTGAGGGGCATTTTTTTTTCGAAGTTTCATTCTGAGACAGTTCTCACTCGGAATGAATTAAGGACAGCTGCTCCTTCCAAGGACCATGTTGATTTCTTTAATTTTACTAGTATTATTCCGCTGAAAGCAGGAAAATAATGGCGTGGATTTGATTCTGCTCAGGGAATTTCTCATCCCAGACCTTTATCATACGTACCCTTGATGTATCACATGTCAGCCCCTTTTGCCAGCCGATTAAGTGGCCAAGCACTTATGCTGGTGGGTTGATACTTCATTGAGTACGTGTGGGTTCGAATTCCATTCGCGTTTCTATTTCCATTAAACACAGATGTGGTCTTTCTTTTTGTCTTATGTTCTTTGGTTGGGATGGAAAACCTTGGACTTGTCTTCTATGGTATGGGAGGTTCATGAATAATTAAAACCACATCAAAGTCGAAATAAAGCGTTTCGATTTTATTGTAAGTTAAGTTGGGATGATGAAAAGCAATGCAACTTTTCTTTCCACCTTTCATTCCATGTTGACTTTCTAGGAATTTACATCGAATGAAAGAGAAACAAATAAGGAGAGAACGGGAGCAATAATTTATCCAGGGGGATTGTGAATCACTGTTTTAAGGCAACACTCCTCATTGACCAGTATTTCAAACAGTCAATTGGAACCGCAAAATACTTCTGCAATGAAACGAACCTTTCATTCTTCCACAACGTTTTGCTGTGTGTGAATCAAACCGCGAACCAACATCCACAGTGATCACAAAGTCGCTAACAATATAAGGTTCACCAATTTTCTATAACAATCGCAGCTTCTGCAGATATCCATTTGTGGTGTGTCCATTGTCATTTGTTGCCTCCAGATCTTGAAGATCTTAGACCCCTCAAGAGGGGCCTCTTGGTACGAGATCCGTCAAAAGAATCAACGAATGCGGTCTGTTCAAAAAGCAAGTGTCATTAGTTTATTGAATTAAGGTACCTTGACGCAATTCTACCCAGCAACACAGAAGTTAGAGCTTCTGTGTTCCGTGGTGAAATTGCACATTTATATTTGAAAATTAGGCATTATTTATACTTTTTTGAGAAATACTACAGCCTTAATTACAAGAAAGACTAATGACATATAATAAGGTGGCATGATTTGCAGCGAACTAATCCAATGATAATTCCTGGGAAAGAGTTCTTATTTACAATCAAATATAGTATGTAGTATGTAGTATGGAGGCAAGATTGACAACACTTTAATCCAATGGCAATTCCTTGGAAAAGAAATCTTACTTATGTAAATTGTCATGCCATGGCAAGAGTTCAAGGTTATTTCAAATGGCCAATTTTATGCAAACTCTGTTGTTTTCTTATCTTAGAATTTCAGATTAATTCTGCAAATCACCAGTACAATTTCACAGGGTTCAATCACTATTCTCAGCCATTTCATTGTAATATTTTAAATTGAAAAAAAACATTTTGCGTTAAGCAAATATCCACATATATTTCTTGCTTGAAGCAATAAACTAAATTCAAATTTTAGATCCTCATCTCCCCTCTTTGCTCATTCTACGACTACATCATATAGGCATGGAACAAATCATTCCAATTCCATGGCAGTAAAAAACTGCAGTACTTCCTCTTCCTTCGAAGGGGAACCAACGGCAGGCAATGGTGTTTCCTCATTTTCATCTCAGTGGAGAAGAAGCATTTTCTGGGTGGAACCAAAATTGTCATTAGAAGTTAATATTTTAGCAATAATACTTTTCACTATCGCAATACCAACAAACCCACCAGTTCCAACCATAGCACTATACATAGCCGTATTAATTAGCCAGTTGCACATTTCTTCTTCATGAGCTTATGAGGCTAGTTCCTGATCTATTTGATCAGTTTGATAAATCTTCTCGATTACTTCATCCTATCCTGTCGAAATTCTAAAGTTATCAATGAAAGAAGGTGTTAGACCAAATGACGCAGGAGTGAAAGCTGGCCATTCAGATCATCGAGTCTGCTCCAGCATTCAATGAGCTCATGGTTGATCTGATAATCTTCAGCTCCACTCTCCTGCCTTACCTCAAATTCTGAGATTATGTCCTCTGGTGCTCTCCTTACACCAGAGGGAAACCACGTGTGCGTATCTGCACTGTCAAAATCCCATGAATATTTAACCTTTATAAATGTTATTACGTGATTATAGAGCTTTCTCTTCTCCCCACTCCCTGCCTACTTTGTTTCAAGGTGTTTAATCCCAGCCTAACCAATCTTTCCAAGAAGCTCCATTTTACCCAATGTTGGCAACATGTTCGTAAATCTCTGCTGTCCCCTGCAGCATCGTTGCATATTATTAAGGCAGGTAGAGAAATTTATGAGAGGCAATCGTTGAAATTCAGGCAAAGAGGGGAATTAGAACTTGGAATTAGATAGAGACAGGAATCGGATTAGTCCACACAAGGACCAAATGCCTGAATGAGAACTCTGACACATGAGAATCTAATCATATACCATTGACATTCAGTGCCTTTACTATAACCTAACACTCGTGTAATCATCCTCGGAGCTAGTATTTAGGAAAAATGGACTGAGAATGTCTATATAATCGTTTTGACAACAGAAACTTGTGCGTTGGTAGATATTTTTGTTTACAAAATCAACTCATGTCTCTGTGAAACCTAAATAGTTTGCAAGGCATAATTAAGATGTGGAACAGAACTCTCTCCATTTGCCTAGATGGGTGTAGCTTCAATAACACTTACAGAACTGGACACCCTCCACGACAATACAGTCACTTGATTGTACCCTTTTCAATACCTGAATATCCATTCCCATCACTGCGAAGGCACAATTGCAGCAGAGTGCACCAACTGCAAGATGCACTGGGGTAAGTCATCCAGGCATTTTTGACAGGACCTTCAAAGCTCAACATCTGTAAGGAGGATGCATTGAAACGCCGTCATTTGCAAGTTGCCCTCCAAGGCACAAAGCACCCTGACTTGGAGACATATCACTGATAAGCTCATTGAGTCATGAAGCGGTCTTCATGGGCAAAGTTGTACAGTTCAGCCGTCCATCATTTATATTGCAATTTTAAAAAATGTTGATTCATGCAGTGACCAGACTTGTGCTCTGTCCTCTTGCTGTTCCCTAAACGGCTAAAGTTCTAGTATCATACACAGCCTCTGGTCGACAACAGTAAATATACAAAAACCCTCTCAATCAACTGATTCCCCTCAAGATTAGAGTGGGGCTGGAGAAGCTCCTCTGGCAGCATCTGAGGAGCACGAAAAATCGACATTTCAGGCAAAAGCCCTTCATCACGAATGAGACTGGGAGCCTATGAAGTGGAGAGATAAATGGGAGGGGGTGGTGCTGTGGAGAAGATAGCTGAGAGTTTACTCGGTGGATGGAGGAAGGGGTGAAGGTTATATGTCACAGAGGAAGGTGGAGCGAATAGGTAGGGATGAGTATACACAGGTGGGACAGGTCAGGAAGACGGTGTTGAGCTGAAAGGTTGGAACTGAGGTAAGGTGGGAGGAATGGGAATGAGAAAACTGATGAAGTGCACATTGATGCCATGGAGCTGAAGGGTCCCAAAGCAGAGGATACGGGTTTCTTCATCCAGGCATCGGGTGGTGAGGCACTGGCGATGGAGGAGGCCCAGGACCTGCATTTCTTCGAGCGAGTGGGAGGAAGAGCTGAAATATTTGGCCAAGAATCAGTGGGGTTGATTCTTGCGGGTATCCTGGAGATGTTCTCTGAAGTGCTCTGTGAGAAGACATCCGGACTCCACAATTTAAAGGAGACTACGTCGGGAGCAACAGACGCAATAAGTGTTATGTGTGGAAGTGCAGATGAACCTTTGATGGATGTGGAAGGCTCCATTGGTGCCTTGGACGAGGTGAGGTGGAAGATATGGTATGCAGGTTTTGCAATTCCTGCGGTGGCAGGGGAAGGTGTCAAGGGGGAAGGGTGGATCATTGGAGGTCGTGGACTTGACTAGGTAGTTCTGGGGGGAATGGACTTTGGGGAAAATGGATAGGCGTGGGGAGGGACAATTATCCCTGGTCGTGGGGTCCGTTTAGATGTGGCGAATTTGTCGTCAGATGATGTGATTTATGCAGAGGTTGGTTGGATGGAAGGTGAGGACTAATGGGCTCTGTCCTTTTTGTGGTTGGAGGTGTAGGGTTCATGGACGGAGGTGCGGGACATGGATCAGATGTATTGGAGGACATTTCAACCCCATGGAAGGGGAAGTTCTGGTCTTTAAAGAAGAATGTGATCTGGTGTATTCTGTGTTGGAACTGGTCCTTTGGGAGCAGATGGGTTGGAGGCAGAGGAATTGGGAATAAAGGATAGCATTTCTGCAGGGGTGGGGTGAGTAGAGGTGTAATCCAGATAGCTGTGGAAATCAATGGGTTAGCAAAAACATGTCAGTAACACTGACATCCTGGGATATATTTCCCTCCCAAACCCTATCCACTTTGAAATTAGACAGTTGTATTCACAAATACCTAGTCAAGTCCACTCCCTCCAACGACCCACGATCCCATCCTGGTACCTTCCTCTGCCACGGCAGGAATTGCAAAGACTGAGCCCACACAATCCCCACCTCTGTCCAATGCCCCCAAAGGAGCCTGCCACATCCAATAAAAAACCAACTGCACTACCACACATTTCGTTTGTTGTGTCCATTGCTCCAAATTTGGTCACCACTACATTAGGGCTACCAGACATCTCCTCGCAGAGTGCTTCAGAGAACATCTCCAGGACACCCGCAACAATCAAACGCAACGCCCCGTGACCGAACACTTCCACTCCACCCACTCTACCTAGGGCATGCAGGTCCTGGGCCTCCTCCACTGCCACTCCCTCACCACCCGACGCCTGATGGAAGAACGCCTCATCTTCCGCCTCGAGACCCTATAACCCCATGGCATCATCCCTCCTCCCACCTTACTCTATTTCCATACTTCCAGCTGGAAACCATCTTACTGACTTGTCCTCCCTGTCTATCTTCTTTCCCACCTATTCGCTCCACCCTCTTCTCTGAGCTATCATCTTTTCCCCCACCTCCATCCACCTATTGCACTCTTAACTAAATTCTCCCCAGCGCCACCCCTTCCTATTTATCTCTCAACCCTCAAGGCTCCCAGCCTTATTTCTGATGAAGGGGTTTTGACCAAAGCGTGAATTTTTCCTGAAGCTCGGGAGCTGCCTGACCTGCAGTGTTTCCTCAGCCCCACTCTATTCTTGATCCTGATCTCCAGCATCTGCAGTACGCTCTTCCATCCAACTGATACCCCTGTCCATTGATCTTCAGCGATCATGAATGTCTTACTCCAAGATCTCTTTTTCCGTCTGCACCACACCGAATACTCACTGTTATTATTTCTTCTCCACAAATTCATTAACACCCATTGGTCTGGATTCAATTCCATTCGCCATTTTACCTTTCCACCTGATTGATGCATCCCTGTAGTCACTGTCATTCTTCGTCAGAGTCAAATATACGACCAATTGTTGCATTATCAGCAAACGTCTAAGATGATGGCTCCTATATCTAAGGCTAAATCATTGTCCTACTTCAGAAAACAGTGGAACACCGCTGGAAACAGGCATCCAAATATGGTTCATTGCTCGTTGGGATTAACAGCTGCAATAATAGTGGAATCGATCTCCTGCTTTCATTTGTAAACTTGCTGGTGATTCTGACAGTTGGTCTCCTGAGTGATCACTTCTCACATATTGGAGTGGTGAATGACCTGTGCACATTATGACTTTGCAAGTCAGTTTACACCTCAATAGATAATTCAATCCCATCCTGCAGTCATCCTATGGCCCTAACGTCTTGGCGATATGGGTTTCCTTGTTTCTATTTAGTTTGAATAATCAGTTGAACTCGGGTCCACACAAACACAGTTCCCATTTTCTCCGTCGTCCATGTATTTTTATTCTTCATTATTGTCCCACGGAATGTCGCTATCATTGGTTTGAAGAGCATTTTTTTGTTCATTCTAAATTCACCTTGAACTGAGTCAGAGAGCACTTACGGGTGAACCGCACTGTTGTGGATCTAGAGTCACATGTTAGCAGGGCTCGTTACGGTCAGCAGATTTCCATTTAAAAGGGACATGAATGAATGAGTTTTCAGAAAATTAAAATTATCGTCTGTGTTCCTAAGATTGGGTTTATTTTCCATATTTTATTGATGGATTTAAATAATAGCATCTGCCATGTTCCAGTCTCCAAAGATTACTAGCCCAATATATCGCCACTGCTGCATTTCTCCATTCAAAGAATGACATTGGCAATTCAGATTATCCCAGTTGGAGAGAGAATACGTTTCTGTGTTGGAATGGAAACAATGTAAGCTGGATTGGAGTGTTTACTGGAGCAAGAGACTGATGTGGGGAGATTGTGAGCATTCGCATCTCTTACTGTCAAAGTAACCAAACACTGCTTGTTATGGGAAATTTCATAGGTTGCTTACAATGCATTGACATTTCACTTAAGGCTCCAGTATGCTTCCTATGAGCCAATCTTCATTGCGGGTTAATGCTGCTGCAAAATCTTAATAATATAGTAAATGGAGATCAATATGCCCTTCCACCCCGCCTTTGGACAGGAGCACTCCCAGCCTCAGCATTTCAACGCGCTTCTATCCCGTCATAGAAGGACTGCGCCTTTACCAATTACGTTCCTGGTGCCACAGAGTAGCTCCACGCGTTCATTTCCACCCCCACTTCCTATTTGGTATTCATGGCTGCGACACTAAGTTTGACTGAAAGCAGTTCTAGGAACTGGGATTATGTGACCGACTGCAGCACTGGGTACTTCCTTGTGTGGAGAGGTTGGTGAAGCAACGGTTTTAAAACACATTGTTATTGAAACACACAGTTCAACAATATCCCACACTATACGCTGAAACTTCATTTTTTCTTGAAATCTACCAAATTCATTATTTAACATGTAGTACTCTATGGAACAAGCACAGCGTTTGGAGATATCGAATTTGAAGATACATCCAATTCTGAATTCCTACATGTCTGCTATCACTTGCCTCATATTCCTGTTGTGAATCCACTACAATTCCTAACATATCCTCTGTCACTGTAATTATTGCTGGTTTTAACAGATCTCTCTGCATGACTCAGTGATGGTTTTAATGTTGAAATATTCTGCATTGTTGCTGCAGTAACCTCTTTCGAATCCGAGGCACTGCAGGTAACGTTCACCCAATTTACAACTTGTGACACATGCTGAAGAAACACACAAAGGAATTTGTTGACTTTACGTGAATACATTCTCCGAGATTATGACTTTTTCCATCAATCCCCTCTCTCTCACATCTCTGAGAGTCATATTTCAGGATTCAGACTCACTCATTCTCTGAAAATTCTTTCCCTCCCACAATCATTTCCCTCCTTTAAGTTCTCCCTCCCATTTCCCTTACAATCACTTTCACATTGCCCCCGTTCAGTCTGTTCTGCTGCGATCACTGTTGCTGGGTGACCATGACCAAGTCTCATCATCAGGACCTTCAAACCAGTTCAATACCGCGGTTGTGAGATCAATCCTCATGGAGCAGCTTTTAACTGACATGGGCCAGCGATTATTGAAACATCAGGCTCAGGAAAAGGACACAGGGCAGCATTGAAGAAAACAACAGTTATTCAAAAAAAACCATCAGTTTCTGTGGATTTCCACATCATTTATTTCACGTGTTCATTCAGCTCCAGCGAGACCATTGTGTGTAGTTATGCAATTCAGGTTATACCAGGGATGTGATAGCACTGGAAAAGATGCAGGGGAGATTTGCCAGGATATTGTCTGGCGGAACAAGGGTGCTTGGTCAAACTGGAGTTGTTTTACTTACAGCAGAGGTGATTGAGAGGGGTTATGATTCAGATATACAAAGTATTGAGGGATATGGATAACATACACTGAAATAAATGTTCATTTGATAGAGATTTCGATCACGTAGGGCTATCGAGTTATGGTCAGAGGTGGAAAGATTAGAGTGAATGCGTGGACAAATGTTTTCACCCAGTGGTTCGTTGAAATCTGGAGCACAGTGTATGCAAGGAACTGAGAGGCAGAAATCCACATAATTTTCTGAAGTATTCAGATGTGAATTTGTGATGCCAAGATATATAAGACGATGGGTCAATTGGTTTAAAAAGGAGTTAGGATAGTGAAGCGATTGTTATTGAACAGTACACACACTCTGTTCCTATGTGCGGGTTATTAATACCTGTCGTTCCATTCTCGAAGTGGCATGTCACAGGTAGCACTGTGCTGTCTGAATCAGCGTGGGGAACTCTTACAAATCCCGGGGAGACAGAGTGACAGTGAAAGTGCAAAGACGTTACTTCTGCAAGCTGTACCTCGTATCCTTGTTGGAATGAAAATCATTAGATAGTTTTGCTTCGTACTTATAGCAGAACCTCAGGAAGATATACATTCTACTGCACTTTGCACACGAGCTCATCCCACTGAATAACACCCATTATCGACACTATGCATGAAAATTTCTCACTATGCACCCTGGTCCAATCTTCCTTGACCCCCAGCACTTCCCCATATGGCACCATTCCACGAAATCCCAGAAGGTGTAATGCTGCTTGTTTACGATGTCTCTCCTCACTGTGTAAGGTTCAACTAACTTGTCTCACCATCACTCAATTTAGCAAACTACATTTCCAACTCACAATGTAATATCGTCCAGATTGGGGAAGGAAAAAACAGAGCGGGTGACAAACGTGAGTACACCGACGTTCTGTCTGCAAGCAAGAAAATACACTGAGCATCCAGATTCCTGTCACTGCAACATCCCACTGTGTTCCCACGCCTTCATTTGAGTTTGGTCTGCTGCAGAGCTCCCGCAGAGCGCAGTGCGAGTTGGAAGAGTGGCACGTCATTTCCCACTGAGTGACCGTGCTATTCTCAGTGTCCAACATCGAGTTCAATCATTTTAGACCCTCTCCACCTTCTTTCACGTTATTGCCCCACCTACACATACCATTCGTTTGGCTCGAAAATCTCTCTCCAGAGTGGACAAACTGGAGTTGTTTTTCTCAGAACAGAGGAGATTATGGGGGGGGGGGCATTATTAAGATGTACAAAATACTGAGGGATATGGATAGCGTAGACTGAAATACATGTTTCACTTGGATGGAGATTTCGATCATGGGGGGGCATCGATTTAAAGTCAGAGGCGGAATGTTTAGAGTGAATGTGTGGATAACCGTTTTCAAACAGTGGGTGGTTGAAATCTGGAACACAGTGTGTGCAAGACTCGGAGAGGTATGCAGTGATTTGAAAAGGAGTTAGGATAGTTAAGCAATTGTTACTGGGCTTTACAGATGTTCCAAGTGTAGATTATTAATACCTGTCCTTCCATTCTCGACGGGACGTGTCACAGGAAGAACTGTGCTGTCTGAATCTGCGAGGGGGAGCACTCCTGCTCCCGGGAAGACAGACTGACAGTGACAGTGCAAACACGTGACTTCAGTAAGCTGTACCTCGTGTCAGTGTTGGAATGAAAATCATTAGATACGTTTGCTCCGTAGTGAGGTGTTTACTTATAGGAGGAAGCTCAGGAAGATATACATTTTACTGCCCTTTCCCCACTAGCCCATACCACTGAATACCAGCACTATGCAGGACCATGTCTCTCTATATATCCTCGTTCAATCCTCATTGACCTCCAGCACTTGCCCATATGGCACCATTTCACGAAATCTCAGAAGGTGTAATGCTGCTCGTTGACGATGTCTCTCCTCACTGTGTAAAGTTCCAGTTATTAATCTGCCCCTCACACAATTTAGCAAACTATATTTCCTGCTCACAATATCACCTCAATCAAGACTGAAGAGAGAAAAACAGAGTGGATGACAAATTTGAGTAAACCTACGTTTTGCCTGTAAGCAAAAAAGGTCCCTGAGCTTCCAGGTTCCTGTCACTGCATCATCCCATTGTGTCCCCATGACTTCATTTCAGTTTCTGGTATGCTGCGCAAGTTGTAAGATCGGCACGTCATTTTCTACTGAGATACCGTGCAACCTTCAGGACCCAACATCGGGTTCAATCATTTTAGACTCCTGTACACCTTCTTTCACGTTGCTGCCCCACCTATAAGTACCATCAGTTCCAAAGGTAGATCGTTAGGCTGGAAGATCTCTCTCCCAGATGCACTAGATCTGCTGGTTTTGTTCAGATATTTCTGCTTTTTTTGGAGAACTTGTTCTGTTGTGGTCGCCAGACTTCAGGAAGCGTGTGTTTGCACGAGAAGGTGTTCAGAGGAGATTTAGCAATATGTTGCCAGGGCTAGACCATTCCCACTGCGAAGATAGGTGGAAGTGAGGGCTGCAGATGCTGGAGCTCAGAGTGGAGAGTGTAGTGCTGGAAAAGCACAGCAGGTCAGGCAGCATCTGAAGAGGAGGAGAAGTAATGCTTCTGGCACAAGCCACCACCATTCCATTACCACCTGATGCGTGGAGGAAGAACGTGTCATATTCCGCCTTTGGACCATGCAACCACACGGGATAAATGTGTACTTGAACAGCTTGCTCATTTCACTTCCTCCCACATTATACCAGTCGCAAGCCTCCAACTAGGCACTTCTCTCTTGACCCGTCGATCAAACACCCCTCTGAATTATCACCTTCTCCCTCACTTTCATCCACCTGTCGCTTTCCCAGATACTTTACCACCAACAGAACTCCCCTACCACTTATATCTCAACCCCGACCGACAAGCCTCATTCGTGATTAAGGGCTCATGCCCAGAACGTCGATTCTCCTGCTCCGTGGATACTGCCTGACATGCTTTGCTTTTAAAGCACTACACTCTTGCCACTGTAAAGAAAGATGAGCTCAGCTGAGGCTCTTTATCTGACAGTGGTGAAAGCTGAGATAGGAACTGATTAACGTGCTGGGGATAGATATATGTGACAGGAATGAACTTCTTACAGGAAGGGTTAATAACCAGGGATATAGCAAGTGAGAGAATATTCAGGGAAGATTTAAGAAGAATGCTTTCATCCTGAGAGTGTTGTTTGTCAGGAACTCACTGTTTGAACGTGTGGTAAAGGTAAGACTCATCAGAACATTTCCGGAGTATTTATCCGATCACTTGAGGAGCGAGCACTTAATGACGATGTACTGGAAAGTGGGGCAAGGATAAACAGATGTTCGATGAAAGATTTGAAACCGTATCTTTGAGTGCAGCAAAATGGAGTCTAGCGCAGCTCTGTGGCGAAATGAAAGGTGTTTTAGACTTGCACTGCGTTTGTTAAGATTGCGATTCAAAGTTTGTTTGGTTGAGTCCCACCAGATTCGGAGTTTAGAACATAGAATATAGAACAATACAGCACAAAATAGGCCCTTCGCCCCTCAATGTTGCACCGACCTGTGAACTATTCTCACTGCATCTCTCTACATTTTCCCAAAATCATCCATACGCTTATCAATTTATTTCACATTTCAGCTGAATCAATGATTGTTCTACTAATTCATCATCAATTACAGTCATCTGGAATTCTCGTCCCTGCTACTGACCAGGGGACATTACTCACCTTCTTAGTGGTGAGCTTTGAGGGAATCGTATCATTTGAAACATGATCAGACCAGAATCGGCTGCTCATTCACAAAACCCACTGCAGAAGCCCACTGTCTCTAAACACAATTCCCACCCACAGTTGTACGGGTTTTTTTTTGGATAATTCAGTATCTTTTTCCCTTTGGGAAACATGTTGATGTGGATAGGTTGGGAAAAGATATTGATGTGTCTGGTCAGCCAAAATGATATCAAATGACGGGGTAGCGCCGGCGGGTGAAATTGCCGCCCCTTGTTCCTCTCCCTGTCTGTGCTGTTTCTGACAAAGGAAATTAAACAATAACATGATGAGGACACTGTGAATTTCCACCACTGAATATCAAGGACCTCCCCTTTATCCCACTGCTCTAACAGTTGGAATACAGAGTTCCTGTTGCAGCTTTGATCAGACAGTGGAGGATTCTCCCAGGCGCTCTGTCAGACTACATGCTCCTTCGCACAGGTTTCCAACTGGGCACATGGAGCAAACGGCCGTGTGGATATTGGGGATTCAGGGACAGTTTGCCCCTTTGCAGGGCTAGAGTTCTGTCCACAGTAATAAAGATGAATTTAAGCGATTCTGTATCTTATTATGAATTCTTATCATTTTACACTTTAGACTGAAATTCAATTGACTCTTTTTTTAACATTCTTATATCTTTATTAGTCATGAAAACTGTGCAACGTCCTCGGATGTTAGAATGTTGAAGATTGATGACGAGTGCAGTATTTTTCATGTTGTCTGTATGAACTTTCAGAAAGAAGTTAGTGAAGTGTCTTTGAATCAAATTCTGTGCCGAATTGAAGCCGACTGAATGAAAAGCCCTGTGACAGCGATAATGTAACATTGTCTGTAAACAGGACAGTGACCCACGGAAACGCAGCTTTCAATCAAGTCTAATTTTCACGAAGTTTTTCCATGTCGCTTTCCTGAACCTGGTGCTCCAATAGTCACAGGTCAGTTCCTCCTCCTCTGCCTTAAAGTTAATTTCAGAATTACAACAAAAGTAGAACAGGTTGGTCGAAGGTCCCAGAGGTACGAATAGCGCACGTTACAGGTTGGCGCTCTGCTGCTCCTGTAGAGCAATTCATCATCACTTAACAGCGTGTGAAATGCTGCAGCTGTAATTTCAATGATTATCTGAAGCTGTTTTTCCTGATGTTGGTCATTGATCATTGGAGCACCAAACTGAAGTGTATTTGAAAAATAATGTCGAATAAAACAGCATTTATTGTAAACCTCCAGCTTCTGATATGTGGGATTGTTCTGTATTTGGGAAATTTGTCAAGTATCAGCCGGAATGCTGTCCATATCCCCCAGGCGATTATCCATCTGCGGATCGAGAAACAGGTAATGTTTTAGCATGATGACATTTTTCAAATCTTTGACCTTCCATTCTATTCTTGGAAAGGCTGTTAAACTCGTTTCATATTAGCCCATTTGCTGCAAACTCGCACAGCTCATTAATCTGTTCGAAAGGAATTAGATTTATCTCTTTGGGTAGATTGAATGTTGTCAGTGAATCTGGTAATTTCAAAACAAATCGTTTTGCTGATTTGCAGAACAGAGCGTTCAAACAGGAATAAGGACGAGTCTTTTTGCTGGGTTTTTCGCGCGGAGATCAGTGATTATTAAATGGATTCAGTTCCGTTCCTGGTCATTGTGACCAAATGTTCAAGGGAACAGATGGCAATGATGATGATGCTTGACATCTACAGGGTCATTCCTACTCATTAGAATCACCATTGTATTACAGATCAGGTCGGTAGGAGAGATGATGATTCTTGTGACAAACTGAGACAGTGCGACAATTAATCCCACGTTGTTAGTCTCACTCTCTACCATAAACCAGTTAACCAGCGGAGTGAGCTAACTGGCTACCATTTACTGCAAAGCTATAACAAACAGATCAGTATATTAACAATTTGTAGTAGTTCACGTAGAACCAGCCGCGGCGCCTTTCGACACCACCAGCTCTTCTTATACTTAACTTCTTCAGTTGCAGTTGTTATACAATTTCTTTCCAATGAACGCTAAACAATTCGTGAGTGTGCCACTTTTGCATCCCCATCCAACCAGCCCAGAATTCCTGTCCCTGTTAAATTCGCTCCTTGTGTGTCTCTATGTGGCTTTTCAAATATTCTGGAATCAGTTTCTAATTCTTTCTTCTTTCTGAAAAATCATATCCGTTTTCAATAACTCTCAAAATAAAAAGTACATTGTGCAAACTTCTTCGTCGTTCCTCGCTGGTTTTGAAGCTCTAACCTTTAGTTATACACTCACCACAACGAGGGAATTTCCCTCCTATTTCCCCTTACCGACCTCACATCAGCTGAAAAACCTCCATTAGGACACAACACAGTCATTCTTGATTTGTTCCGCTTATTCTTCATCTATCCCATCATCCCATTGAACTCCATAATTTATTATCTCTTGGCTTTATCTCCCGTTAAATCTCATTTCCGTTGTCTCGAACGATTTTGTATCAAGGGAAGTCTCACCATATCCTTCCTGATCATATTCAAACCCCCAACCCCCATATATCTCATCAAGTCTTTATAGCCCAGTAAATTTCGTCCTCAGAAATGATTTGGGTCTAATTCAACGCATGAAAACTTACCACTATGCTATGCAATCTCATTGCCGGTACAGGAAAGATGTGGGCTATTTCACTGACAGCTGAATCGGTTGGCTGCAGTAACATTGGGTCAAATCGCAGTCACATAGGTGAAAGTTGTGTTCATTTTTAATTTCTTCTCAACGTATGCTGAAGTAACACAGTGAGGAATCAATTAATATTGTAAGACATACATAAGGGGGCGTGTTAAATCTGAGGTTATGAGATCATGGTCGTTTGAATAACTTAGACCAGAGATTGTCCAAATCTCAGGCTGATGAGATTGGCAGAGAGCGATATTGAGCGTAATAGACTATCTTGGCAAAACCCAGTGCTATGAAGTTGTGGGTGTAATGTACTTTACAGGGTGCTGAAATTTCTGGCAAGCACAAGGAGTAAAGAACAAGGTAACAACATAACATTTGGTCGAAACAACTAACAGCCTTGTTACATGGATAAAAAAACAAATTCGAATTCGACTAATCAGTTTAAATTATGCTCCAATCAAGTTTTAATATGGTATTTTAACAATGTTAAAATCAGTAAAACGATCCGACTGTTTGTGGAACAAAAATCAGACATGTTCAATTGTTACCCAGAGTGGCAAAAAACAGCAAAGAGAGCAGGTAAAAGACCAACAGATGTAGGATGCTAGTAAGATCTCCGAGGAGTGAGTATCCGGAGTAAGAGATTGCATAGAACAAAGCATCGACACTGACCTGGAGAGAATATCTACAGAGGAAGATACAACGAGAAGATTCGACAACTGGCTGGTTTTTAAATTTGAATATTTCTGTAAATATTAACGGGATCGGGGAAGGCTTTTCAGACCAGTATTGTAGAGCAGGTTAAAGACAGGTTTAGAGAAAGAAGTGTAATTAGTTGTAAGTTAATTATTCTCTGTAAAATGTAAAAATGTAATAAAGTTGATCTTTTTAACTGAATTTTTGCTATAGTTCTTTCCTCTTGAATTTTAACAGAATACAGCACGGGGTGAATCCTTTCTGTTTTGCTGGTTTACATTAGCAGAGGGGTTTACCCCGTCACCTAACACCAGTTTTTGTGGTTGCTGTGTTGTTTCGCTCATTTGTGCATTTTGTCTCATTAACGATTTTGACGTTGTCCCCTCTACACAAAAGTTCCGTGCTTTAGCTCCAATGTACAACAGGTGCAGTGTGTCTAAGCAACAGGGCTCCCTAAAATAACATCAGACGCTGATTCAATCTATCTATCCTGGTATTGATCCATGGAAGCAGCACTGCACACTGTCCTCGAGTATGGAAAACAATTCCCTCTAAGATAATGTAACACCCCCTCATTCAAGGGGATTTCATTCCATCGCCTTCAATTCCTCATAGAATCCGATTCAACAAGTTTTGTCACTAAGACATTTATTTTTTTTGTGTTCAAATCATGTGAGCAAAGGGTCGCAGTTGGAGAGTGCTGGTCCCATAAAACAGAGGTCAGACCATACTCTGTGCACTGTACTCTGCTGTTCATCATTTCACTAACAGCAGGTAGATGCATCTATGCTCTGCAAAATTTTCACACCTGTTTTAAGAAGCAAGATAAACAGTTCCTGGTTCCTACTTTTGTTATCACACAGACCAAGATTGTAAATGATGGAAACATGCACTGGTCGAGACTGTCTACTCTCCCAAATCCCTTTTCTCCCCAGCATGTGTTCAGATGATGGTCTGAAACGCTTTCCTCTGTTCCCTGTCACTCTGGGATGATGTGAGCTGTGAAAACTCTTCTTTGAGCTGGGGGTAACGTGGGAAAGTTTATGCATATCAGGTGCAGTGTGCCTGAGCGACGGGGATCTGTGCAGTAACATCCCATGTTGATTCAGACAGCAGAGCCCTCGCTGTGAATTGGAGAAGTACACAGACACTGTTTCCGATTATTGGGAGAGATTCTCTCTTTCCCAGCATTTCTACACTTTTCTATCTGTCTCAGATGGAATTATTTGGACAAGGTCCCGAAAAGAATATGAGTTCCTGTGCGTGCAAGATCTCCCTTTTTGTACAGCATTCCAGAATTTCCATAACTCCCACTCCCACGAGCCCTCTCCCCCGCTGCAGAAGCCGGTGTTTGATAGGAAGCTGAAGAGTGCATTCACCTTGCTCTCCCACGACACTGATTGCCAATGGAAGATGAGTTCGTCCAGCTGCCAGCGGGGGGAGGGCTAGCGTAACCTCCTGGGAAACGGGAGTCAGAATGGCAAGGAGCTATTGTTAAAACTCAGTGCTGCCTTCATTCCGAAACAAAAGAAAAAGCCTTTTAAACAAGGAGACTCACCTGATTTATGGATCACGCTTAAGGTGCGGTTCTGGCTTGTTGGTCTTGGGTGTGATATCGCCTCGGGTGGGTGATGTACGTGCGAGAAGTTACACTTGAGCCCTGGAGTATCCGGTCCCATTTTTGATTCAGAAAGTATGATTTCGATGAGATCGAGGTCAGATCAAGATACTGAATCTTCAAGACACACACCAGCTGCTTCTTGTAGGCGGTTACTAGACTGAGAAATGGATTTACTAACTTCAAATGATGCTGATCCTGTTAACGTGGATCTTGCCGAGCGCACGTCCTTTGCGGAGTAACCGGAATGCCTTTTTTTTCTCTCATGCTGTGATCTGCCTTTACCAATTGCAAAGGTTTTCACTGCACTCAGGTAAATGTGACAATCAATCAATCAAATAAAATCAATCAATCGAACGACATAGATATTTCCTTATTGTTTGTTGCCAGCAAAGCAAAGGTTGTATGGTATGGCCTCACATTGCACTATTTCGTGATTCTGAGTGAAATCACATTTAAACAAACAGAATGTGGGAAGTTACTCACAGGTTATATTGACACAGCCAGGACGCATCTGCGCCACAGTGTATCACACAATAATAGTGAAGTCCTTCTTGAAATCATCCTCTGAGGCACATGCCACATGCCAGATTAAAAGCTGAAGACCGTGGGAAACTGCTGTAGTCAGCGCTAACGGAGCGACCCAGCGGGAGCGGACTGGGCTCTTAACCCAGAAATTAATGGATTGAAAACATCCTCTGTTCGTTGACAATTCCAGGTTTCATCTTAGACCCAACCTGTCCTCCTCCAAAATAAATACGAAAATTAGCCACACTGTTATCACTGCAAACCAGCGACACCTTCAGTCTGAGGTCAATCATTACTGCTGTCTCATTTAACATTATTAGCTCCGGTGCTCTCTGGTGGCTTCTAGAAAGCACTAATATTATAAACTGCTGCAACATCCGCCAATATGAAATAAAAGCAGAAAGATTCAGGAAATTTTATCATCCATAAACAAACCACAATAAGGAATATAACAGTTGGGACAAACGTCAATGCAAGCAGATCGCAATGTCTTGGTCTGAAAATCTTGCTGCAATTGTTTTGCTTTTAATGAGCACACACATTGAGTTCAGTGCAGAACCGATCCCCAACTCGGAGAAGGGAATCATTGGCTTTGAAGATGTGTCGAGAATGTTCACTGGATTCATCCCAGTAATGAGAGGACTGTCCTCAGGGAGCATATAAGTAAAATCATACAATGTCGAATGGTGTTTCCAAACATGAGTGGTGAAGGGAATGTCTCCATTCACAAATTAAACGTTGGGTAAGATTTAATACAGGGACACACAAACAAACCAGACAAGAACACAGAAAGATGATAAACAATAGATATGCTAATTAATTTTTGGAAAGTTTTGATTTTAGATCCACGGTGGTCTTTGGTGACGGGTATTTCATTTCCACAACAAGTCTGCACAGAAAACGACTGCAGCCCCACTATGATGTGACTGAATCTCAGTTACCTTTAGAAAAAGCTGAAACTCACTCAGGTCAAGGGGATTTAGGGATGCTGGCCTTACAACCGTTTTCCCAAACTCCTTGGAAGTACAAAGGAAGTTTTCATGGGGAGGTTGTTCATGATCTGGTTAGACAATAATGAACGTTGTTTGAATTTATGAATAGGGAAATTGTATTAAAAAGCAAAGAGTTCATAGTGGAATCTAAAGGTCAAACTCAGTGCAAACATTGTTTGTAATCCTTGTCCTCACTCTCCAACAAAAAAAAGTAAAGACATTAAAAAGGGCACAGCTACAATTTCCTGTATAGAAACATTAGAAATGATACAAACCGGTTTTATGAGGATGATAGACAGAATGAGGGATTTTATTCACATGATTTTGAAAATGCTGTACTGGATACATGCAAGTTTGGGAAGTAAAAGAAATACATCTTTCACATAACACAAGGTTTGAAGTGACTAAATCAGCGGTATTCCCTCTTTCGAATAAATCAATAAATAGAGTCTCAGATTCAAAACCATTTGTCAATGATCCAGAAAAACCTGGATCAGAGTTTCTGCTACTCGAGAGCTATTTAAATCCTAAACGAATTCCCAGACAGAATGATAGAAGCTGAGTCCAGAGTGTTTTATAAGACACATGAACTAGAACATAAGTAGGGAATTTACCATTGGGAGAAAGTCAAAGTGCGTGTAAAAATTTCGGATTTTGCTGACTTATCAAAAAAGACTTTTCATGAACACGTCCAGCTGGATAAGATGGAATATAAAATGTTCATGAATTTGAAAGGTATGACATATTATTCAACGTAAAATATTGTAAATGGAATTGATCTTCTGGAAGATTGCACACAAAAGTTACTTCCTAATGAGAAGGAATTGAATTGTCGCTAGGAGACATAATACCTGCATTAAACATTTGACCACATTCACATTATGTTACGTATATGTCATGCTTTCTGATCTCCATCCATTAAATTCTCTGTCTTTTTTGTCTTTTTAGCCCTCTGTTCTTTCCTACAGAACTCAATTTTAAGCTGAAAGAAGCTCTGACCAAAACTGAATGCAATATTCGAATGGTCCCATGTGATCAATATAATTCCTTTTTGATTATTACAATGACTTTTGCAAGTTTACAGCAAATTGAGTAACTTGAAACAGGCTCGTCGTGTTTTGCTGTCTCTGAATTTAACGCAGTGCACATGGGAAACGCCATCCATTTGTTGATAAATTATTTCTGCTTCTCTGTCCACACATGTCACGTTTTTAAAATTTGCAGCATGTTTGTTGGTAATTAGTCATTTTCCAGAAAATGTTGGTTCTCAATTCAAAAAACTGGTACTTTCCAATCAACTTGGCTTTGCTCAACATCGCCTTCCGTCCTGAAACTTCAACACAATGACAATTTGAAGGTGCTCCATGCGAGGGTCAAGTTTAAAACCTCCACTCAACACAGGCTACTACATTGGCACAGAATTACCATCCACTGATTACCTGCTGCACTCTATCCACGCATTAATGCTTACTGCCACATTCCTGGTTGTATCAAAACGAATGGGAAAACGAGTATCTCTGATTCCACGGCTGGTACTTGGAATTATATGATCGCCTTTACCACTGGTTCCAACGTTCTATGAGGAAATTGATCAGCTGCTCATTGCTAAGATGAGTTAATTATTTAATAATATAATTGCAATATTTCCGTCCACATACCGCTAGACAATTTTATTTTGATTTTAATTCGTAGAAATCTTCTAATTTTAATTTTGAACAGAGGCAATGACTGATCTCCACAGTGCCTGCGGAATCAAATATAAAATTTGACAACACTCTGAGTTCTTCCATCTCAGTTCCGTGTTTGGGAAGTGTTCCCGTTGTGGGAAATTCACTTCCCTGTGAATCTGCTGCTTCTCCCAGCATGCCCTGTGGTACTACACACATTTTCCTTCTGCCATTTGCTCACTTTGTTGCTGTGATCGTCCAGTGAATTGATGTCACCCGGCCCAGGAAAAGAACACAGGCCAAGGTTGAGCAAAACAAACTTTATTGGTAAAAGAGTCGCTCCTGTCGTTTTTTGCATTGTTCAATTCAATTTTCAGTTAGTCTTATTTAAGAGTTTGAAATTGTTCGCTCTGTTCATCAGTGCAATCGGTCAAAAAGATCTGTCCAGAAGAGAGGGAGTGCAAGTTCTGCCACCGAGCACTGTGGACTGTCCTCGAGTCGGAAAAATAATTCTTCAGAGAGAGTGTTACATCACCCCCATCACGAGGCTTTTCATTCCATCAGCTCCAATTCTTGATAGAATTCAATTCAACAAGATTTCTACGAATTAAAATCAAAATAAAATTGTTACTTAGTCATTTCTTTATTACTGTTCAGATCACGTGAGCAGAATGCCACTTGGGAATGCGCTTGCCCCATCGAGCAGAGGTGAGGCCATTCTTTGTGAACTGGACTGTGCTATTTATCATTTCACCAACAGCAGGGAGAAGAATCCGCTTCTATGCACAATTTACTCAACTCAGTTAAACATATGGTCAGATGTGCAGAGCATGTGTGACGAGGTGTCTGAGAGGGTAAAGTGATTAACTACTGATACATTGTTCTCTGCAAGCGTGGGATTGAATCGCACTCTCGTCACTTATGGAGTGCAGTCGTTCATGACGTTGCTTTGGTTTGGGTCTCGGCTAAATTGGAGGTCGACTGGTCAGTTTATTGCCATCGACGCTGCAGTAAAATCTCTATTAATTAGTCGAATCTGTTGCTTAAACGGTATCGAAATGCAGACTGACTTCGGATAATGAAAAGGATCACGGTTTTCCTTTCGAAGACAAGTTATTGTGAGCTTTGATCGAACGAATGAGATCCAGGAAAAGCAAATAACGAGAGATGGCAAGAGCATGTTTATCCGCTGGATTGTTAATGAGTATTTTGCCAGATGAAACCTGTAGCAGAGTGGGGAGAAGTGATTCATGTTAGTGACAAAAGCACAGACAGCAGAAAATAATGGAGATATTTCCAAAGGTGCAGAAAAAGGGTTCAGGGACACCGAGGACTGGCTGTAAATGCACAGCAGAGAACTTGGTAATGTAGGTACGGTGCATGGGAATGGACACAGTTACACGTTGGTCTCTCCCTTTCTCATTGCACCTGCCAGTGATGAATGCTGAACATGAGACGCAGACAAAGACAAGAAGTGGGAAGCCAGCTCCCTCTCTTTATGAACAATAGGAGCAGACATCATGTTAACTGCATTGACTGACCAGAACTGTGGATCAATAACCGCTGACTAATGTAGAACAAACATGTGAAATTATTTAAATTTAGTTTATTCACTTGTCATTAATAGGTAGTTACTTCTAACAACCGTGTTGCCAATAGAAGACAACGCCTCATTTCATGTTGGATAACAACATTATCAAACATTTATCAAATTGAGATCTATTGTGATCATTTTGCACATTTAAAAAAGTTCAATTTAATGAATACCAACCTCATTCCCTCGCAGGAAATAAAACTGCTGATTTCCTCAAATACGTGATCTTTGCTAAATAGCAGTTACTCAGCATGATTCATATGATGCAATATTTATTGAAAATTTAGCACTATTACCTTATATCGCATTGAGTGCAATAGGCACATGCTAAACAAGGCTTTGAAAGAAAGTCTTTCACAAAGTATACTTGGGTGGTGATTAAAAATAAGGTAAGTTACGCATGTTGCAGAAGATACACCTGTATTTGGATACAACTTTAATAGTGCAACTACTCTGTGGCCCCCGGGGATGCAATCAGTGAGCGCACGGTACTTCTATGATCACATAGAGGCGCATGAGATGCCGGGGCTCAGCTTAAAAAGCACCTTGAGCAGCCTCTATTGACATGGAGGAGCAGGGAGCATTGGGGCATCAGACTTGGAACTCCACCCTCACATGGAGTAGTTTCTATTGACATGGCGCAGCAGGGAGCAATGGGGCACCAGACGGTAAACTCCAACCACACCTGGAGAAGCTTCTATTAACATGGAGCAGGGAACATTGGGACATCAGGCTGGGAGCTCCAATTTCACCTGGAGCAACTTCTATTGACACGGAGCAGGGAGCATTGGAACATCAGGCCGGGAGCTCAAAACTCACCTGGAGCAGATTTTATTGACATGGAGCTGGGAACATTGGGACATCAGGCTGGGAACTCCAACTTTACCTAGTGCACCTCGAACTCATGCAGCTCATGGTTATATTATGAAATCAAAACCGAACATACGTTCTTACACACACACATATACACTTGCAGCTGAAAAGCGTCTCAGAAGATAGATTCAGATAACCATTAATTTGTGTCTAGATTAATGGGCTATCCTTATCTGCTGCGAAATTGATATTGTAGCCAGCATTTCCCAGCAGCTGTGCAAGCAGGAGAGGAATTACAGAACCATTTCCCTGGGAACGCGCTTCTGTTACTTTACAGGTGCATATGTGAAAACGTATGAAAGCATCCAGCAAGGTCACATGGCACAGTGGGCTAAACAGGTGCATCAAGGTATTTGAATCTCGGTTATGTGAATTCGAATGCCTGCAAAGCCATTTCAGTGGATCAACTGTAATGCTGCAGCATGTTGAAATGTGGGTCAAAGTTAAAAAGTTGGGGTTAGCTTCTCAAAGAATTGACAGTGGTGGGTGCGAATATAGACTCAGGCAAAGGGGTCAGTGCTTGTGCTGACATAACAGTATTCGCATCCCATATGAAACATCGCGGGCTCAAGCAGCTCGATCGCAGATGTTTCATTCCAGAAAAGTTGTGTTTTCACTGGAGCCGAATGCAGACTCTTATCCTATCGCTGTTGTGAAACAAAGTCCTGCGGTGACTCGACTCATCGTTATTTGATGTTTTGGCAAATGTGAAATGTTTGCGATGTCATGTGTTCCATCATTTCTGTCCGAAAGACAGAAGGGAAAGATAATCGAATCGAGACTGGGATTGATGAAATTCACTTTTTATGGCCCATTCTCATTATGTTCTTTCTTTCTCTCTTTCCAGCACTTTCTGGGAAGTGGGAGTGCACTCAAGCTGAGATAAAAGCGAACGCAAAGTTTGGATTTGCCCTGCTGTTAAGTCGCTGGATCCAGATTCCAGCCTCAACAGGGGCGTGGGTTCGAACCACACCAGTGTCATTAACACTTATCACCTCGAACTCTGCAGCTTGTTAAAATGTTGTGTCGATCCCCGCTGTATTGATGTACAAAACAAAAGAAAAATGCGTTTGCTTCCCACGGAATTAACAGTGGTGTGGGAAAGTGCCCAATTTTTCAAAGTGTCTGTGCCATCATGATTGTGTTCGCATCCCGCGCGGAAAGTTGCAAACAGCTCTGCTGTTGCTTTATGTTCCAGGCAAGTTGAGTTTTTACTGGAACCGAATGGAGACTGTTATTTCATCGCTGTTGTGAAACAACGTCCTATGGTGACACGACTTGTCGTTATTTGGTTTTCTGGCCAAAGGGAAAACCGTTCCAATGAATTTCAATGTGATATGTTATTGAATTTCTCCCATTTCCATAATTTCCATCCTGGAGACATCGGACGGGAAAATTAATCCAATCGAGACTGTGATTGGTGAAATTCACTTTTTATGGCCCATTCTTATTAAGTTCTTTCGTTCTCTCTTTTCAGCATTGTCTCACATATTGCATTCATACATCTCTGTATCTGAAAATACATTAGGTATGTCAGTTTTGTTTGTGTTCCGTGTTAAATGCTTTCTGTTTTGCGATTCCCTCAATATATTACGAGTTAACAGGGTTTCTGAGGTAACTTCCAGCAGCAAGAATCCTCAACTGAGGATCTGGGAAAATTTCACAGAGTATGGTCATTCGGAGCAAAAGTTAGGAAGTCGTTCGTTTCTGCAGTGTTTCACAATACTACCTTTCCCGTGAGCAGTCGAACAGACTAAAGGATCGTGCCTCTACACCTCCATTAGCCATGACCAGGGCCTCCAAGCCCTCCGTTTTTTCCTCTCCAGACGTCCCCAACAGTACCCTTCCATTGACACTCTCATTCGTTTGGCCGAACTGGTCCTCACCCTTAACAATTTCTCCTTTGAATCCTCCCACTTCCTCCAAACTAAAGGCGTAGCCATGGGCACACGTATGGGCCCCAGCTATGCCTGTCTCTTTGTTGGCTATGTAGAACAGTTGGTCTTCCGTAATTACACCGGCACCACTCCCCACCTCTTCCTCCGCTACTTTGAAGACTGCATTGGCGCCACCTCGTGCTCCCGCGAGGAGGTTGAGCAATTCATCAACTTCACCAACACATTCCACCCTGACCTTAAATTTACCTGGACTATCTCTGACACCTCGCTCCCCTTCCTGGACCTCTCCATCTCCATTAGTGACGACCGACTTGACACTGACATTTTTTACAAACCCACTGACTCCCATATCTACCTGGATTACACCTCTTCTCACCCTATCTCTTGCAAAAAGGCCATCCCGTATTCCCAATTTCTCCGCCTCCGCAGTATCTGCTCCCAGGAGGACCAGTTCCACCAAAGGACACACCAGATGGCCTCCTTCTTTAGAGACCGCAATTTCCCTTCCCACGTGGTTAAAGATGCCCTCCAACGCATCTCGTCCACATCCCGCACCTCCGCCCTCAGAACCCACCCCTCCAACCGTAACAAGGACAGAACGCTCCTGGTGCTCACTTTCCACCCTACAAACGTTCGCATCAACCAAATCATCCACCGACATTTCTGCCACCTCCAAAAAGACCCCACCACCAGGAATATATTTCCCTCCCCACCCCTTTCTGCCTTCCGCAAAGACCGTTCCCTCCGTGACTACCTGGTCAGGTCCACACACCACTACGACCCACCCTCCCATTCTGGCGCTTTCCCCTGCCACCGCAGGAACTGTAAAAATTGTGCCCACACCTCCTCCCTCACCTCTATCCAAGGCCCTAAAGGAGCCTTCCACATCCATCAAAGTTTCACCTGCACATCCACCAATATCATTTAATGTATCTGTTGCTCCCGATGTGGTCTCCTCTACATTGGGGAGACTGGGCGCCTCCTAGCAGAGCGCTTTCGGGAACATCTCCGAGACACCCGCACCAATCAACCAAACCGCCCCGTGGCCCAACATTTCAACTCCCCCTCCCACTCTGCCGAGGATATGGAGGCCCTGGGCCTCCTTCACCGCCGTTCCCTCACCACCAGACGCCTAGAGGAAGAACGCCTCATCTTCCGCCTTGGAACACTTCAACCCCAGGGCATCAATGTGGACTTCAACAGCTTCCTCATTTCCCCTTCCCCCACTTCATCCTAGTTTCAAACTTCCAGCTCAGTTACCGTCTCCTTGACTTGTCCGACCTGCCTATCTTCTTTTCCACCTATCCACTCCACCCTCTGCTCCTTGACCTATCACCTTCATCTCCTCCCCCACTCACCCATTTTACTCAATGCTACTCACTCCCCACCCCCACCCTCCTCTAGCTTATCTCTCCATGCTTCAGGCTCACTGCCTTTATTCCTGATGAAGGACTTTTACCCGAAACGTCGATTTCGCTGCTCGTTGGATGCTGCCTGAACTGCTATGCTCTTCCAGCACCACTAATCCAGTATTTGGTTTTCAGCATTTGCAGTCATTGTTTTTACATAAAGGATTGTGCCACAGACTGCGACGGCAAGCTCGGTTAAAAAGTAATCCTTTAAAATCGATGTAAGGAACACAACGTTGTTGGAGTACACCACGTGGAAACCGAGACTATGGGGTATCTCGTCCATGCGCACCACATAGCCAAAATTAAACAAGTCCCGTTCCCCAGCATTTGTCCCCAATCCCTCTAAACCCACCCTATCCAGAAACTCATCTGATTGCCTTTGCAATTTTCTGAGCCTCCTCCACTTCCTCTGGTAGCTCATTCCATACACGCACAACCTTCTGTGTGGGAAATGTGCCTCAGGTCCTTTGTCAATTTCAGCCAACTCACCTTAAACCTAAGATCTCGAGTTTTCCACTCACCCCAACTTGGCTAAAACAGGTAAATACTCAGTTTAAATCCCTTCCATAAGATCATGTCGCAGCCGTTTACGCTACAGGAAAAGTCGTCCCAGCCTATTCCACCACGCCCTACTGTCCAAACATTGACGACGTCCTTGTCTATTTTTTGTCATCGATTTCACATTTTTTTAACGATTTCAGGATGTCAATTACGCCGGACAACAACGAGCTATTGGAAACAGAAAGGTGAAACGAAGAATGACTTCAACTTTCAGTGCTGGATACCAATGAGCCACAGCACGGGTGGCTGAGGCTTGTTTCTGTAGTGAGGGGGTCAGTGTGACGGTGATGGAGAGAGTGTGACGGGGTCAGTGTGACGGTGATTGAGTGAGTGTGAGGGGGGTCAGTGTGACCATGATTGGATGAGTGAGTGGGGTGCAGGGTGACGGTGTTGGAGTGAGTGCGAGATGGTCAGGGTGACGGTGATGGAGCGATTGTGAGGTGGTCAGTGTGACGGGGATGGAGTGAGTGCGAGGGGGTCAGGGGTGACGGTGATGGAGTGAGTGTGTGGGGGGGTCAGGGTGACATTGATTGAATGAGTGTGAGGGGGTCAGGGTGACATGATGGATTGAGTGTGAGGGAGTCAGAGTGACAATGATGGAGTGAGTGTGAGCGGGTCAGGGTGATGGTGATGGAGCGAGTGTGAGGGGTTCAGGGTGACGGTGATGGAGTGAGTGTGAGGTGGTCAGGGTGACAGTGATGGAGTGAGTGTGAGAGGGTCAGGGTGACGGTGATTGAGTGTGTGTGAGTGGATCAGAGTGAATGTGAGGGGATCAGGGTACGGTGATGAAGTGAGTGTGAGGTGGTGAGGGTGACTGTGAAAAAGTGAGTGTGAGGGGCAGAGTGTGACTGTGATAGAGTGCGTGTGAGGGGGTCAGTGTGATGGTGAAGGAGTGAGTGTGAGTGTGTCGTTTCGACGGTGATGAAGTACGAGTGTGCGGGTCAGGGTGACGGTGATGGAGTGAGTGTGAGGGGATCAGGGTGACTGTGATGGAGTGAGAGTGAGGAGCTCAGGGTGATGGTGATGGAGTGCGTGTGATGGGGTAAGGGTAAAGATGATGGAATGATTGTGAGAGGCTCAGATTGACGGTAATGGAGAGAGTGAGAGCCGGTCAGGGTGACTGTGATGGAGTGAGTCTGAGGGGACCAGGGTGACAGTGATGGAGCGAGATTAAGGGGGTCAGGGCGATGGGGATGGAGTGAGAATGAGCGGGTCAAGTTGACCCTCAATTGATCACTGCACCAGTCAAACTGGATCACTTCCCTCTCTGGACATGTTCCCAGCAATCATTGGACTAGATCCCTCCAGTCATTGTACTGGATCCCTGCGCTAGATTCACTTGATCACTGCACCAGTCCAACTGGATCCCTCCCTCAGTTGTCATGATCCCATCGATCATTGAACGAGATCCCCCAGTCGTTGTACTGGATCCCTGCGCTAGATCCACTTGATCACTGCACCAGATGACTGGATCCCTTCTCTCACTGGACTTGATCCCAGCAATCTTTGAACTAGATCCCTCCAGTCATCATACTTGATCCCTGCACTAGATCTACTTGATCACTGCATCTGTCCAACTGGATCCCTCCCTCGCTGGACGTGATCCCAGCAATCATTGAACTAGATCCCCAGTCATTGTACTGGATCCATCCACTAGATCTACTTGATCGCTGCTCCATTCAAATTGGATCCCTTCCCTCACTGGACATGATCCCACTGATCATTGAAATAGATCTCTCAGTAATTGTACTGGAACCCTGCGCTAGATCCACTTGATCACTGAACCGGTCCAACTAGGTCTCTTCCCTTGCTGGACTTGATCCCAGCGATCATTGGTGTAGAACCCTCCAGTCATCCTGGTGGATCCCTGCACTAGATCTACTTGATCACTGCACTGGTCGAACTGGATCTCTCCTTCAATGGGCATGATCCCAGCGATCATTGAACTAGATCCCCAGTCATTCTACTGGATCCATCCACTAGATCTACTTGATCACTGCACCATTCCAATTGGATCCCTTCCCTCACTGGACATGACTCCACTGATCATTGAAATAGATCTCTCAGTAATTGTACTGGAACCTGCGCTAGATCCAATTGATCACTGAACCGGTCCAACTAGGTCTCTTCCCTTGTTGGACTTGATCCCAGCGATCATTGGAGTAGATACCTCCAGTCATCCTGGTGGATCCCTGCACTAGATCTACTTGATCACCGCAATGGTCGAACTGGATCTCTCCCTGACTGGACATGATCCCAGAGATCATTGAACTAGATCCCCAGTCATTGTACTGGATCCCTGCATCTCTTCCTACCTCAACACCTTCCAGTCTCTCCAGTTCAGGAAATCCCCACTATGTTTGTTACACCACCTATGCACTTCATCTCCTCGAAGACATTTGTTTTCCTGGCCCACAATGCATCATTTTCACGTTGGACATCTAGTCCCTGTACACATCCATCTGCCATGATGAAAGTCTCCACGCCTTCTGTTTCGTCATCTAACCCCATCCCAACTAGTACCCTTACACCAACACCGTCATTCACCTGGTTGAACTGGTCCTCAACCTCAACAACGTTTCTGTCCAATAATCCCACTTCCTCCAAACCAAAGGGGTAGCCATGGGCACCTGCATGTGACCTAATGCCCACACCACTTCACTCATCTCCGTCCTAGGCCCCAAGGGATCCTTCCACATCCGTTAGAAATTCACGTATACCTCTTCCAATGCAATCTACTGCGTCCGTTGCACACAGTGTAATCTCCTTTACATCAGGGAGACAGGATGCCTTCTTGCAGATCATTTCAGAGAACATCTCTGGAAACCTGCACCTACCAAATTCACCATCCCGTGACTGAACACTTCAACTTCCCCTCCCTCTCTGTCAAAGACGTACAGGTCCTGGGCCTCCTTCACTGTCAAACCATAACCACCAAATACCTGGAGGAGGAACGCCGTTTTTTCCACCTTGGGACTCTGTCACCTCTCGTAATAAGTGTGCATTTGAACAGTTTCCTCATTTCCCTTCCCCCATGTCCCAAGCCTCAAACTTGGCACCGCCCCCTGGACTCATTCCATCACTGCTTCTTCTGAACCATCATTTTCTCCCTCACCTTCATCGACCTATCGCTTTCCCAGCTTCATCCCCAAAATCCCAAACCCCTAACATTTATCTCTCAGGACCGACTCACAAGCCTTATTTCTGGTGAAGCGTTTATGCCTGAAACGTGTAGTCTCCTGCTCCTCGGATTCTGACTGACCTGCTGTGCTTTTCCAGCACCACACTCCCGACTCTGATCTCCAGCATCTTCAGTCCTAACTTTCTCCTAGGAATAATAAATGACCTCGGAGTGAAGATTCCACTGGATTGCAGTGATCACAGTGTGACTGAGTTATGCGTTTATTTTGGGTGAGGGTAGGCTGGATCTGAGACGAGCGCTTAACACCTAAACAACGGGAATGATATCAGATAGTGAAGTTAGGGCGGGCTGAAGTGAAGTGGAAAATTCTTTCAGGAGTGGATCAGTACAACTGCATCATATCACCCAGACAGTAAAAGACATGCAGAAGGAGCAAATCAATTTCAGTGCAGGCACAATGACAGGTAAAGTGGAAAGGAGACAATACAACACACTGAGATGGAGTGGAATTATTTATGAGAAAGGGTTCAATATTGAAGCTATTTTACATAAATACTGCCCTCACATTCAAAAAGGAACTTCCTGCAGTGTAACGGCGATAGTTGCCTGCGACATCACAATGCTGACATATTATATTCTGTAGCAGCATGGCCAAGTGAAAGCATGATCGGCCCATCAACCAGAATTCAATACTTCAAAATTCTCCTCTGTGCTGTACAACCTATTTGATGCTGCTGTAGTCAGATCCCAATCTCTTCACAGTGAATCTCTATCTGCTTCCTGCCTCACGTAAACACTTGAAACCTGACCCAATCACCAGTGTTTCCGCTTTAACCAATATTTTGTAACTCCCGAGCTGACGCAGGTACCAATGACCAATTAGCCTTTTCGAGCGCTCTCATTCTGGTATGATCTGAATGGGAAAGTTCACTGTATCTGTTCAGCAGGACACACTGCACAAATACCTCATGCTGGATGGTGCTGTTTGTCCCATCCGAGCGGACTGAGCTGCCTGCATTGGCAGCGCTGTCTCCACTGGCAGAGTATCACACAGTAACAGTGAATATCTTTTGATATCATCCCTCATCTCCATGTAGCTGTACTGGGAGTGCTTGGCTAGCAGAAGTCAACAGTATTAGTATATCACGGGGAGTGAATATAATTGACTGATGACTGGTACCTGAATTGCTGAGGACCACTGGAGGAGGCTGAGATGGATCATCCACTCAGCATTTCTGACTGAAGATTGTTGCGATTGCATCAGCCTTATCTTATACACTGAAGGGCTGGGCTCTTCCATCATGGAGGAAGGGGTTATTTGTGGAATCTCTTCCTCCAGTGAATTGTTTAATTGTCCCCAGTTTTTCTCAACTAGAAGTGGAAGGACGGCAGAACTTAGATCTGATCCGTTGCTGAGGATTAATGGATATTGATGTTTAATGAGCAAATATCAAGTGATGGCAATGAGTAATAACTGTGCTTTCAGGTTGTACTCAGTCAACAATAAGCAACTCGCTGAAACTGCGTGTTCAATCAGAGGCACTTAGCTTTTGTCCTCATTACATAATTAGTGCAAAATGGATAAAATACTGCACTCACAAGACAAGGTGAGACTAACTGCCCTTGAAATTAAGGGTGCGTCCGAATGACTAAGACATTGAAGTGCTTTTGCAAAACTGGAGTCAATTGGAATCAAAGGAAACCATTGTTACAATGAGGAGGTGGAATCCCTCGTTAATTAATAGCAAACAGTCGGAAAATCTCTCCTCACCTCTTAATCTATTCAAATGTGAGTGAGTGACACAGAAATTCTAATTTCCAATACTTAAAGATAAACAACTTTTTATTTCAATCTATTGGGAATACTAAACAAAATAATCAACAAACTAAACCTTCTTTCCTTGAACTGAACGCAATCTATCAACATGCTGTTTCAATAACACAGTTGTTAAAAGTTACATTAACTTCATCTCAAGTCGACACAGTTAGAATGTGCTCCGCTGTTTCCAACTTCGACCTGCTCATCTCAATTGTTTCAATTTCTTTCATTTTTACAGAGTATGTTTTGCAGAAAAAGGTACCTTTTGATAGAGAGTGCTTTCTAATTTCTTAGAGAGGGAAGTGTTGGATGAGCAGGTAATTCTCCAGCAATAACTCTCATTCTAGTTATCAAAATATTGGTTTTATATGCACTCCAATGACACATTAAATTGTATAAATTGATGAGATTCCAGATGCCAAAGCAAAACAAAAATTGCAAATTTATTCGCTTCTGGGACGCTCGGCATAATTTAATGTAATTGGTTAAATGTGAGTTGTTCTCAAAACAGCAAGACACAATCAGGTTTTCACCGAGAAGAGTTACCTGTATCTATTTTGAAACAGCCCGTCCCCAGCCTTTTCATTCAGGGAGCAAAGCATGCACTCTTAATTTCCTTCAACATTCAGAAAATATACTATATTAAAGTGAACATGTGTGCTTTCAACAATGTAACACTCTCCACTTGGTGTAACCATCCAGCCCAAATGCTTGCAATTTCTGAATGTCAATCATCTCAAGCCCAGCACAACACTGCAGGGGTCTTGCAGGTTATTGTCTCAGTCCCAATCGTTCTCAGTTGTTTCAATCACTATTGTTCAATCATAAAATAAGACTTGGTTGTTTTACTCATAAGAATATGGAATTCCTGAAACGGGCCTATTTACCCAACAAGTTTACACCTGCCTTGCAAACACCATCCCACCCAAAATAATCCCCCACACTCCTTCAGTCATCCTGCATTTCCCATCGCTAAGTATCTAACCCAGACTTCCTTAGATAAGTTAGCAATTGTAAACCTACCGAACCTGCACGTCTTTGGGCCGTGGAATGGAAAAATACAAACAGGGGGAGATCGTGCAAACTCCACGCAGAATATCATCCAAGTCTGCAATTGAAGCAAGGCCCCTGGCCCTGTGATAAAAACAATGGTGACAATTGCGCCAACATGCCAACCTGACTGCTTTATTATTTAGCACCATTTGTGGCTCGTCAGTCACACAAACAATTCCTGTCCGGACAATGTGGAGAAAATTAGGCACTTTTCTGACGTTTGAAGAATTTGTTTTGAATGAATTAGCTGCTGTAGAACAGGATGAACATGGAATATATTTAATTTCTTCCGGTATATTAACTTCATCGGAAGGAAGACACTATGGGCATCATTCAATCATCAATTAAGAAACAATGAACCTCCTTGGTACAACTCCACAGGAGGCTGGAATTAAAACCAAAACTTCTAGTTGAGACTTTGGCACACGATGAAGTATTGTAAAAAACAGGCACTTCCTTCACTTCTGAACTTGCTGTTGTTTCAGTAATTTGGATTTCACATCAAATCTCTTCCCATACCAGTGCAGATGAACAGCCTCTCCCCACAGTGAGATGGCGGATGCACAGTGAGTCGAATTAACGACTTGAATCCAGACCCATTTTGAGAGCAAATGACGGTTTCTCATTTGTGTCAACACGTTGATGGGTCAACAGATCCTCAGAGATTTTAAAGTTCCTCCCACGTACAGGGCATTTAAAAAATCTTTTCCTATGTGTGGCATTCCTGTTATTCAAACAGTGTCGTGGATCAAGTGACTTCTATCTCACACTCGAAACAGACGAATGGCTTCTACCTGGTCTGACTATCTGTATTTTCTGACAAGGCAGATTATCTGTTGAATCCCTGTCCACACGTACAAGACAATTTTCTCCACACTGTGAATGATGCTTTTCCCTTCCATGTTCAAAAGGGAATCAATTCAAGCAACAATCAATTGGACATCATCAGATGCTGAGATAAATTGTGGTTTTAAGCCTTCGCATTGTAAATCTTCTTCTTCTAATGCCCGGGAAATTTACTGATAAAGGAAAAAAGTCTTGAAGTCAAGAAAAAAGGCAATAAGATGCAAGAGCAGAAGTGAGCAATTCAACCTATCCAGTCTGCTCTCACTATTCAGTGAGATGACGGCTGATCTGATAATCCACCGATACAGTTTCCTGCCAGATCAGCTATCCTTCGAATGCCTTGTTGATTAAAATCTGTTTGTAACAGGGTTCAAATCAATTTCTTGTGGGGACTTTAATAAGATGCAGACCAGGAACGCAAAGTGGGGATATGAAATTATCGAATCGTCCAGGGCTGAAGATAATCCGAAGAGGGTCTACAAGTATATATCTGGCAAGAGAAAAACTCGAGAAATAGTACCAATTAGATTAAAGAGGTGGACATTGCGTCTCAGCTCAGCAGATGGAACAGACATTAAACGAATTTTTTACGTCAGTTTTTACTGTGGAGAAAGCAAAACCGAATGTTCACTTTCCATGTATGAGGAGGACGATTCCTTTTCTTAAACTAAAAGACCAAGCATCAAATAAATTGACATTAGGTGATATTTCTAGCGGCTGGCTTGCATTCGACTCTGCATTACTTCATGCAACAAAGCGTTTATATGTTCCCAGGACTCAATTGAAATATAACGAGGAGAGACTGAGTAGGCTTTGACTTGTCAGACTGCAGCATTGGAGCTCGAAGAATGACTTTATAGAGATTCATAAAATCATGAGTGCTCTCGATAAAGTTAACAGCAATGGACTCTTTCCGTTGGATACGGGGAATCCAGAATTCATAAGATTTTCACCGAACGACAAGATAACCTTTTCATGCAGAGGATGGTTTATTTCTGGAATCAAGTGCTGGAGCAATTTGTACGTCGAGATACTGTTACATTATAAGAAAGACATTTGGACATTTAGGTGAAGAAGAAATGAATAGAGGGATACAGATCAAATGCAAGCAAGATGGAATAGTTCAGTTTGAAATATGTTGCACTTAAGGAGACTGCAGAAATCATGGAAAAACATACTGATAAAATTTTTATATTACAGGAAAATAATTGCTGAAGGTATCAGAAAATATAAAAGGCGGATAAATCTCCAGACCTTGCACTAGTGTATTGTTAAGAAGATGTTGTGAAGAAAAGAGTTGAAAACTTGCAAAGACACAGCACAACCTGTTCTGAACAAGGAAACAATGTGACATTTGTTCGAAATAGCCAACAGTGCTGGATTGCTCTCAGGTTAAATTATAAATCAAGATCCCAAACCAAAATCGGTTGAAACTTAGCATGTTGATAATATTAAAGCCAAATAATCTGAAGTGTTGGTGTATATAACAGGACATTTTGAATAGCTAGTGAGAGGACTGTGTCAGAAATTTCAAGCTGAAGAGATCTCACAAATGTACCAACCTGGGGAATGTGTTTGCATGGCAGAACGTCGATGACAACCTGAAGAGAATCTACACAGAAAAATCCACAAATGGCGACACGGCAATGCTGAGTGGATTTGAACCATGATTTTTTAAAGTCATTATTAGGAAACTTTAAAATTGGAATACTATTGCGGACTGGAAGGTAAAAGATGGGTTTCAGATAAAGTATTTTTGAATAGTTTTTAGTTTTCATATTCTCTGTTTGACGCAGAGTATAAAGTTGTTAATTTTCCCTTTAAATCCTCACCTTTGAGATATGCCTTGCCTCTCGGATAGACACAGATTACAGCACGGGGTAAATATTTTTTTCTGTGCTGCTGTTTTCAATTAGCATCGAGCTTTACCCTATGTCGGAATTAAAACCAAAAACATTGTGTGAAGTAACCGCGGAAATTGCAGGACTCCTTGCTCAAATAATTGTCATATTTAAAAATAGGTGAGATTCCAAATGACTGGACTTTGATGAACTTTGTTGAAGAACTGATATAGGGAAAATACTTGGATCCACAGACTTGTGAATTTGAAATTGGTGTTTCGCAGGTTTTTATAGGTGGTTTTGGAAGACAGCATTTGCAGAGGCCAGGAAATATAGGGGATCATCAGCATGGATTCGTGAGGCGGAAACTATGTCTCACAAATTTGTTTGAGCTTTTGATCAAGTACACAAGAAGATTGATGAGGCAAGAACAATAGATATTGCTTATCTTAGGCTTTCAGAAAGCGTTTGAGAAGATTCCGCATGGAAGACTAAAGTTAGAACACATGGGGTTCACAGTTCGCATGACAATTGGATAGAAAATTCAGTTAGCGACAAGGGAAAGGATGAGATTTTGGAGGGTTGATTGTCAGACTGTAGGCTTGTGACCAGCAATGTTCCACAGCTATCCGTGCTGGTTACTTTGTTTGTGACTTAAATAAATGTTTTAGATTACAATATGAAAGGCAGGGATCGTCAGTTGTGGTTGACACCAAAATTAGCGGTATGCATATAAGTAGATGAGACCAGAAGTTTTGTGTGTACATTGAGAACATTAAAAAGACTTTTGGGCAAACACATGGGCAGCAACTGATTAGAATAATATGGGCCAAGTGCAGAGACATGCGGTTAATGTGGACCGGCATTATGATCAGTATGAACCAGTTTGTGCCAAACGTCTATACTCCTCTATGATGGTACAGTAGACAGAGAAGAAAGTTATCTCAGGTTATCTAAGATTAAAAGAGACACTGATCATTCAGGTATACGATCAAAGGAATGACAGAGAGAATGTAACTTGGATAAATGTAAGGTGCTGATATAGCACTTGTAAAATTACAAGTACTGCCTTGAATAGTTCTGAGTAATAGACACGTGAATAGGTCACGAAGTGAAATTTGAAAGTCGTGTCACATATCGACAGTTCCGTTAAAAATGCTGTGAGAGTGCTTTCATTCAGTGCTCAGTTTTTTTGGGGTTGGAGATGGGACGTCATGCTGAGGTTGTACAGGACGTAGGTGAGGCCTCTTCTGGAGTACTGCGTCAAGTTCTGGTTGCTCTGTCAGACAAAGGAGAATAGTCAGCTGGAGAGAGTTCAGAAGAGATTCACCAGGTATTTGCTAGGAATGAAGCGATTGAGGTGTAAGGGAACGCCGGATAGGCTGTGACTTTCTTGAAAGGAGCTTAGGAGGTTGACGATTACCCTATAAAAGCTTTAAAAATCCTGAGGGATACAGATTACCTCCACTGCAATTGTGCTTTCCTTCTTTGGTGCATTTCAGGACGAGTGGACATATTTTTAAGGTGAGAGGAGAAAGCATATAATAAGACATGAGGTGCAGCTTGTTTTCCTTTACATGGTATAATACCTGTGCAAAGTTGCAGAGGAAGTAGTGAATGTGGATAAAATTGCAACGTTAAAGACATTTGAATAAGTGCATGAATAGGAAATGTTCAGAGAGATATGGGCCAAGTACACGCAGTTGGTACTACGTTAGGTTCCGTAAATGGTAGCATGGACTGGTTGGAACAGCGGTCTGTTTCAGTGATGTTTGGGTCAATGACACAATGCGATTGAAATTTTCAGAATGCTGGGTGGCCTGCATAGTGCCAATGTGGAGAAGATGTTTCAACTAATATGACACACCAGAACCCGAGGGCACAGTGTCAAATTGAAGTGATAACAAATTGGAAATGAGACGAGGAGGAAAGTCTTCTGCCAGAGAGTGATGATTCTGTGGAGATAGTTGCCATAGAGGGCTGTGGGCGCCAAGTCAGTTAGCAAACGTGTGGCATGGTGGCTCGTTGGTTAGCATGGCTGCCTAATATCTTCAGCATCCCAGTTTCGACACTGTCTGTGTGGAGTTTTCACGTTCTCCCCGTGTCTGTGTGGGTTTTCTACGGGTGCTGCGGTTTTCTCGCACAGTCCAGAATGTGAAAATTGCTAAATGGATGGCTGGTATGTGATGCAGAGTGACAGCAACAGCACGTGCTCAATCCCTGAACCGGTTGAGGCTGCTATGAAACTTCCTGTTTCTGAACATTCCCCCGGATTAAGGCACGTTGACACTCAGTTTAAAGAACCATCAGTCATCTCTCTCTCTCTCTCTCTCTCTCTCTCTTGCTCGTGAGTTTGCGGTCCTACGATCTTCTGGGACAACGACAAGTTTCATTTTAAAATTTCTGTTTTGTTATGAGAAGGGAATTGCTGGGAATCGAACTATGTGAAACACCTTGTGTGAGAGTGATACACTCTGAATGGTCTTCAGTGGCAAAGATGATTCTGAGACTGTGGGTTAAAATCTAAATGGTCAAAATTATGATGGCATGAGACACAATAATTTGGGAAGATCGCATAAAACGATGAAAAAAATTGGAAAAGCCCTAGGAGGAACTGTGACTTTTGTTCCTTTCTGTCAGGCACAACATAAAACGGGAAAAGTGGCCCTGCCATGGCTCACAAAGAATATGAGGGATAGAAGTGAATCCTCGTAAGAGGCATCCCGATCAGCTAAATAGAGCAGCATACATGTTAACTGGAAACAGTTCAGACAGCAACAAAAGAAGACTAAAGGATAACTGAAACTGGAAATATAAACCTTGACGGTAAGCTGGAGCTTAACACGCAAGCCAATTTTCAAAGCTTCCAAAAGTATATGAAGAGACAAATTGTCATGAAAACAAATTCCCTACAGTTGGACAGGCGAAGTTATAATGTGGAATGAGGAGATGGCACAAGAATTAATTACATATCTGGTTATGTCAGCACAAACAAGGACAAAATGATATCACTGACATGTTCGGGAATAGATAAGAGGGAGGAACTGAGGGAAACCTGTAATGGCAGGAAAGGGATCTCTGGGATATCGGTGGCATTTACAGTGAAAAAATCATGTTACCTGTTCATTGGTAACCGAATACAACAACTATTTAAGGAGGAGAAAGTGAGAACTGCTGTTGCTGGATATCGAAGTCAAGAGTGCGGCATCACATGGCAAAATCGAGATCGATGCAAGCTTCCCTACTCAAAAACTCAATCACTGCCCACCTCCAACCTACCTCCCCATAACAGCACCTTCCCCTGCCACCGCAATAATTGGTAATTCTGCGCCCATACCTCCCAATCACCTATGTCCAAGGCCCAAAAAATTCCTTCTACATTCGGCAGAGATTTACCTACATTTCCACATGTGATTTATAGTATTCATTGCTCCCAATACGGTCACCTCTACATTGAGAAGACAGGCCACCTGCGTACAGAATGCTTCAGAGAACATCTGTGCGACTCCCGTACAGATTAACTGCACCACCGTGTGGCTGAACACTCAAACAACCCGCTCCAACTCGGCCAAGGATATGAAGGTTCTGGGCCATCTAACCTCACGGGATTAATGTGAATTGCAACAATTTCCTAATTACACCTCCACCCCCCACCTTATCCCATTTCCGTGGCTATGTAAATCGCACCAGGCAAAAGGAAAGGAATTACTCACCAAGTGCTTAAGAAAAACTGCAATACATGTTGAAATCAAGGGCAATGAACTGGTATCAACACTACGCCGTGCCTTTTATATAATAGAAGCTTCAAAGCTTTTAGTCTGTGTGAGTTTAAACAAATGTTGATCCCTGTCACATTATGAGATATTGGGAAGCTGACAAAGTGTTATAGCAAACAAGTGGTCAAAGTAGTGGGTTTCAAGTCGTACTTTGTCACACAAAACGAAGGTTGTATCACAAAACTGAGATTACTGAAGATTTTCTGCTAGAGGTCATCATCTTTTGTCAGCCTTAAAACGCTTCATATGTTAGTGCTGCCATAGCTCAGTGGTTCGAGCCCGGGGTTGTAACCTCGAATCACACTACAGCTTTGCTGAATTTTCTTGCAACTATTGCAGCAAGCATCCGAAGTAGCGTTCTCCATGTTGTTAGGAATTATTTTTGAAGGAATAGTTGGAAGTCATTTTATACGTAGACCAGGCCGCATTTGTTTCAGTTTGGAAGTCCACATCCGCGTTTTTCCTTCGAGGAACATGAGGATGACAAGCTTCTGATGCGAAGCATGCCTTCGTTTTGTAGGAAGAACAACGTGAGTCAGTAGAAGCAGTAAAGTAACGGTGAAACAGTTGGGGACGAAAACGTCCAGAGATGCGTCTGAATGCTTCCGTTCCTTATGTAGAGTCAGGAATGTGCTGGAATCCAATTAAATAGGTAGGAGGTAGGAAGACCACAGGCTGCCTCAGAGTTGGAGAAGTCAACGTTTAGCGGGTACCAATTATTGCCGTTTGGGGCAGTCCTCGAGGGACAGCCTCCAGCCTGTTTACCCCTCAGCTTATGTAAACAGAATCGGGTTTTAAAGCGAGGCATGAAGAAAGAAGAGGCCAAACGGGTCAATTCCTCAGTTTATGGAAGTTGGGATCTCCTGAGACCTTTGTCACTTTCAAAAGATATGTCTGCATAGTTCCCTCTATGGGTCAAAATGAGGTTCAGTTCTCCCGCAGTTCATGAACAAATTTGACGGTATCTGACTTCAGTCTCATTCACTGGTACATTTAAGATTAAAACATTGCAGGGAAAGTCTCATTCAGATGAACATTTCAGACGTCAGGCTGTGGGCCAATTAGTGGAAACTGGAAACGAGAATATTTGGATGTTTGACGACTGGCACTGACATAACGTATTATTCTGAGTTGTAAAAGCACTGTGTCATGAACACTCTTTTTTTTGGAAGGAATTTCTCATCGCAGGAAATGAAAGCTATGCTGTTAAGAGAAGAAGCAATTACACATGGCATCCTTCCTGGTCGACTAGTGGTTACGATGCAGCGCTTTCACCGCTGTGGTTTGGGTTCATTTGTTGGTCAGGAAATCAGGATTTATTGTTCCTGATAAGGGCAACAACAAAAGTAGAGCATCTTTGACATTTCAAACGCGTCCGCATGTGCCTTGCAATATTGTTAGGGGCTGCAAGGTGGCTCACTGGTTATCATTGCTGCCTCTCAGCGCCAGAGATATGATTTCCCTTCAGCTGTGTCGACTGTCAGTAAGGTGCCTTATTCAGGAGCAAATGAAGAGAAAAGGGGCAAGGAGTTGTTCCGTGAGGGTTAATCCCTGGAGGATGGGTGTGCATTTGTTACATCGAATAGGCAATTTCTGAACTGTAGGCATTCCATGTTCCCTAATTGTGTTGCTTTAGCACATGTTCAGCCAGGGGAGAAAAGAGAGAAAAAACAGTCACGACCCAATCAGTGATTGATCCATTGTGCAACAACCAACAGATTCACTTTTGACTGAACTAGCTCCCATTTTCCCTACATTGGTAATGGTAGTACACAGCATTAGAGCGGGTTTTCATGTGTTGTTTTGGCCCCAGCATCCTTTCTCAACATGGACTACACTGGGACATAAAGAGATGATTAAAGACATGGATGGCGATGCCTAGAATGAAAAGAGGTCAGGAAGAATGGACAGCGTTTACTTGGAAACAGAGAAATGGAAAGGAAGCCAATATGTAGTGGGGGATAATGCCATTTGAAAAGACAAAGCGGGGTTTCATGGGATGGTGGAAAAGATGAATAGATCTTGTGGCGTGATACCAGGTAAAACTGATTTGTGTCCATATGGAAGGATTCCAAGCGATGTGAATTTGGTGAGAGTAAACAGTAGGGAAATTCCCTCATTCGGATGGATCTAAATCGAGAGTATAGAACTTTAAAACCAGCGATGAATGATAAAGAGAAGTTTGGAGCTCGCAATCCTTTTCCTTCAACAGCTATTGAACTCGAAAATGATTACTTTTTCTCAGGTAAAAATATTCAGAAACTGATTCTAAGCTATTAGTAAAGACGCATGCAGACACACAAGGAGTGAATTTCACCATAACAGTGAATCTGGGCGGTCAGGATGGGTACGCATTAGGTGAACACTCTCTAATTGGGTAAAGTTAATTGGAAAGAAATCTCATACCACCTTCAACTAAACACGACTAAGTATAGAATCAGCTGATTGTGAAGAAAGGTTTTGCAGCTTGTTCTACTTGAACTTCTATAAATTGTAAAAGAACTGAGCTGTTTGTGTTAGCTCAGCATTAAAGGGAAGCCGTGTAGCTCAGTCCGCTGCATAACTGGTTTATGACAAAAAGTGATGCCAACAGTGTGGGAATAATTCTCGCAATGTCTCAGCATACATTCAGGATCCTGATCTCCTCACTCAGATAATACTTCAGAAGATGGCGACAATCAAGGTGAAATTTTACTATCGTGAGTTGGAGCTGACCTGCCGATGTAATGCACCTTTATTCTTTCATCTGTTGCATTGGACAATTTGGCTGCAATCACAGAGAAGCGAGTGAGTTCATTTGCTGCTCACTCATCTCGCCCAAACATATCTAGTGACAAGACACGAAAAAATTCCTGTTTGAATTCTGTAATCTTCATAGCAGTACTTACAAACATCTTTGTAATTTCTATTCCAGTTTTTCTGATAACAGGCAAAATGTCCAATGAGATAAACCTATTAATTTTTGGATTGTTTTGCGAGTTTGTAGCAAAATTAGTAATATGAAAAGAGATAAACACCCTTTCCAGAATTTAACACAGCGCAAGCTCAGTGACATGAGAAACGTCATCGACTTCAAAAATCACCTCTGTATCTCCAGTGAGATGGATATTCACTCGAGGGGTCTTTTTGGCTGGTCTTAAGTTACTGAGGTATTTCCAAAGGACAGAACACTCCACAAAATCAGGTTTTTTTGAATAAATGCTGTTTTACTCAATGTTCTCTTGCAACTTTTAATTATATATGCTGACACACACATACATGCATGTACACACACACACACAGACACAGACACAGACACACACACACACACACACACACACTCAGACACACACACACACACACAAAGTCGCACATTCGACGTGAAGAACATTCAAATGACCGACCATCCATTCCAAATATTCTGAATTCACACACACACGCACACACACGCGCGCACACATACACACATATGCATGCATATATATGTTCTTCCTGTAGAATGTTCTTCCTGTAGAATGTGCGAGCTAAGAGTTTTCAGTAATGTCCCTGACATTTGAATCTGCGGGAAGTGCACCCAAGTCCATCTCCTTGGCAACAGCTTTAGGGACCTGGAGCTGAACATTGGATCTTTCGGGAGTCTGAGGTTAATTGAGAGAAGTTATAGGGAGGCAGTTACACTTCAGGTACAAGGAAACGGTCGATGGGAGAAGAAAAGGGAACAGGCAGCCAGTGCAGGCATCCGCTTTGGCTGTGCCCATCTGTAACAAGCACACCATATGTGTTACTTTTTGTAGGAATCACCTACGAGGGGTAAACCATGTGGTACAGATCTCTGGCACAGTGTTGTCCCTGTGATCAGAAGAGGAGGGGAGAGGGGAGGAGAGCAATCATTATTGGGGACTACATAGTGAGGGGGACAGATTGCAGTTTCTGTGGGTACAGGGCAGGCTCATGATTGATGTGAGACCTCCAAGTTACCAGGGGTTGTGATGTCGCGCAGGGTGGTTTCTGGATCCTTAAGAGGGAGGGGGAACAGCCCGTGGTCATGTTTCACATACGCACTAACAACATATGTAATAAAAGTGATGTGGATGCATGGCAGAAATTCAGGGATCCAGGTTGACATCTTAGATCTAGATCAAACAGAGTTGTTCTCTCTGATTGGTTGCACATGCCACGTTATAGTGAGTGAAAGAATAGGGAGAGAGCAGAGGAAGACGTGGTTGTAATGATGGTACAGGTGATAGGGATTTGGATATCTGGATAGTTGGGGCTCATTCTGGAGTCGGTTGGACCTCAACAAACAGGATGGTCTTCACCTGAACCGGTAGGGTACCAATATACTGAGTGGATAATTTTCTAAAGCTCCTCAGGAGGGTATAAACGAATTCAGCAGCAGAGTGCGAACCTGAGTGCGAAGCTGCTGTTTGCAGGAAGCTGTGAGTGGTTAGGGCATAAATAGGTTTTCGGTTTTGGGACTGAATGCTGGCAAGGATGAAAGTGGTTTGAAGTGTATCTACTTCACCGTTAGGAGCATCTGGGATAAAGCAAGTGTCATGGGTTGTTGACTGGGACTTCAATATTGTGGCAATTTCAGAGACATGATTGGAGCATTGAAAGGAATGGTTGTTCCTGGCACATCAGTTTCGACTTTTCAGTAAGAACAGGAAAGTCGTTACAGAGGGGGAGATGTGGCATTTTTATTCAAAGACAGTACAATGGCAGCAGAAAGGATATTTGGTGAGGACCCGACTGAATCTTCTGAATTAGAATGGGCGGAGATTAAAATCAGACAAGTAGGGGTCACCACCAAAATGTTCTAGAGATATGGAGGAAAAGATTGCAAAGATGATTCTGGGCAGGAACGGAAGTAACAGGGTAGTTGTAGTGGGGAAGTTTAATTTTCCAAATATTGATTGGAAATCTTATTGTTTGAGGAGCCCTGATTGGGCAGTCTTTGTCCAATGTGTGCAGGAGGGTTTCGTGACGCAGCATGCAGACAAGCCAACAAGAATCAAAAGCATATTGGATTTGGTACTTCTTAATGAAGCAAGTCAACTGTTCGATTTGGAGGTAAGTGAGCACTTTGGTGCGAGTGACCACCAGATGGGAAAGTAACCGCAGGGGTTTTGCACAGTTGAAATATGGAGCTTGTTCAGGGAAGCTCTCATGCATGTCCTTGCTAAGTATGTGTGCGTGCAGGGGATATGAGGTTGAGACAGATAGCAATTTTTACTCAAAATGTTGAATTTCTTGCCAAGAGGGAGAAGGCGGTGCATGTAAACTTGAAATATGAAGACTGAGTTAGGGCACTTGAAAATTAAAAGCTAGCAAGGAAGGGGAAAAAGAGAGAGCTACTCAGAGCGAAGAGGGGTCATGAAATGTCTTTAGCTGGCAGGGTCATTTAAAACCCTGAAGTTTGTCATTTCAAGAATAAAAGAATATCTAGGATATGATTCGGGCCTGTCAGGAACAGCAGTAGGAAGTCATCAATGGATTCCGAGGATAGGAGAGGCGCTGAATGTATATTTTTCATAATATCTCAAATGAAAAAGACAATATTGTCGAAGAGAATTTTGAGATGCAATCTGTTAGAATAAACGAAATTGATATTCATAAATACGAATTATTAGCAATTCTTGAATGCCTGATAATAGATTTGTCCCCTGGGCTCGATGGGATGTATCCTAGAATTCTCAGGGAATCGTGGGAGGAGATTGCAGAACTTTTGACTACCAACTTTATTTCGTCAGTGTCGATGTGATTCGTGCGAGAAGACTCGAGTTCAGCAAATATTGTCCCCTTCTTCACGAAGGGGAGTATGGAGAACGCTGGTAATTATAGAACATGAGCCATATTTCCTTGTCGGTGAAGTTTTCGGAAAGATTAAGAGAGGTATGACTTATGATCACCAAAGAAGGAAGAAGTTTATTCGGTACATTCAACACGATTTTGTGAATAGCAGTTTGTGCCTCACAAACTTTGTTCAGCTCTTTGAAAAGGTCAACAAACAGGTGGATGAGAGTAAAGTGGTTAACGTGGTGGATATGGTTTTCATGAAGGCACGGTCGGCTGTTGCATAAAATAGAGAGACATGGGATTGAGGGTGATTTAGCAGTTTAGATCAGTAATTGGCTCGCTGAAAGGACACAGAGTATGGTAGTTAATGGAAAATATTCATCCTGGTGTTCAGTTACTCATGTTGTATCACAGTGGGCGGCACGGTGGCACAGTGGTTAGCACTGCTGCCTCACAGCGCCTGAGACCCAGGTTCAATTCTCCGCCTCAGGCGACTGACTGTGTGGAGTTTGCACGTTCTCCCCGTGTCTGCGTGGGTTTTCTCCGGGTGCTCCGGTTTCCTCCCGCAGGCCAGGTGAATTGGCCAGGCTAAATTGTCCATAGTGTTAGGTAAGGGGTAAATGTAGATGTATGGGTGGGTTGCGGGGCTTGTGGACTTGTGGGCCGACGGGCCTGTTTCCACACTGCAAGTAATCTAATTTAAAAGGTTCTTTTTTGGGTCCACGGATGCTTGTCACCTTTATAAATGAACTGGGTTCGGGCATGGGATGATGGATGAGTAAATTCGCAGAACACACTAAGTCGATGGAGTTGTCAACAGTGCCGAAATCTGCTGCAGTTTACAGAAGGACATGAATAATCTGCAGATCGGGGCTCAGAGGTGGCGTATGGAGGTTATTGTGGAAATGTGTTAGGTGATTTACTTTAGAATGAGCAACAAGAATAAAACGTTCTGGGCTAATTGTAATATTCTTGGAAGTTTAGATGACCAGAGCGATCTCGGCGTCCATGTATATAAAACACTGAATGTTAACACGCACCTTGATGGATTTGTTTGCAATGAGCACAGTGTGTTAGTTTTTATTGGGAGAGGGATTGAGTTTCAGGACCAAACGATCCCTTTGCAGCTCCAGAAATTTGTCTGTTACGGCCAAACTTGTCGATTTGCGTGCGGTTCTGGTCACCTCATTATAGGACGGATGTGAAAGCATTGGAAAGGTTGCAGACGAGATTTCCTCGGATGTTGCCTTCCGTGAAGGGAAGGTGTTACAACGAAAGGCTGAGGGACTTGAGGTTGTTTTTGATAGAGATAAGAAGTTTGAGATGTGAATTAATAGAGACATAAAAGATGATCAGTGGTTGCTGTATGGTGGACAGTGAAGGCCTTTTTCTACAAATGGTGAAGGTTGGCACAAGGGAACATCGATGTAATTTGAGGGTGATAGATGCCGTGGTAGATGCCTTTCTCAGAGAGTAGTAAGGGTGCAGAACGCCTTGCCTTCAACAGTCGTAGACTCACCAACCTTCAGGGCAATTAAATGATCATTGGATAAACTTACGGCTTATAATGTCAAAATGTTGGTCAGATAGACTTCAGATTGGTATCACAGGTCGGTGCAACATTAATGCCCAAAGCAATTTATTGCAGTGTAATATGCCGGGTTTGAACTGTTCTTCAGCTTGAAGTTGCAATCATCTCTGGTCACTATCAGTAAAACAAACACCTGGCAAGAATCCAATGCGCAACTTTGGCAGTTCATGTACTGCCATTCTGACATGCAAGTACAGCAAGCTAACTAATTGCACCACTGGATCTGCCATCTAATGATGACGAATGGCTCCTGATCTTACCACTGGGCTGCTCAACCCAATGACTCATTTTTTTCTGTTTATCTGCATTGAAACGCAGAGCAGAGGTGGTTATACTGATAATGGATCATCGATTATGAAACATCAGCTTCAGGAAAATGGCATACATAAATGTGGTGAAAATCGGTTTTATTGAATCCTGCGTACGTTTACCGTGGCTTCCTGCGTTGATCACAGGCCATGTTATGTGGCCATTGTACTGGGATTTTCCTTCTATCGGCTTCAATTCATCAGACAATTCGATTCACTGATATTTCACCAACTTCCTTTGGCTTGTTCATATGACACATCGACCCACACTGCACACAATATCAACAATGTTCAGCATACTACATGCACGAGCACGTGGCATGGTTTTTATGCACAGTGAAGATTGAATAATTTTCTGCAAGGGCAAATTAAATTCAGTTTAATTAGTAAAGTCGCAAGAATCCAGAGTCAGATTCAAAATGTCAGAAATTCACGTTCATTACCTTGGCCAGAATTCCAGCCCAGCAAAGGGGAAATCTGCCCCTGAATCCCCAGCATCCATGCAATTGCTTGCTTCATGTGTCCACCTGGAAACGTATGTGAAGGAACATTCAGCCTAAAGCAGAACTTGTGAGAATCCTCCACTGTCTGATCTAAAGCTGAAACAAGAGCTGTCTATTCCAGGTGGGAGGGAAGCGAGGTGGAGGTGAAACGAAAATATTACTTGGCGTTTAATTCATAATGTCCTCATTGTGATTATTTTAAAAACTGGGCCAGAAATGGCACAAACACAAAGGAGCAGAAGGAGGCCATTCTTAACACCGATCCTGCCCCGCCACGTAATTAAATATCATCATGGCTGACACAACAATTTTATGTCTTTTTCCAGCCCATCCACACCATCGTGTTGCCTACTAGCTAACAGGCATTTATCGATCTCTACCATAATTAGACATCGATAATGTAAATCTGTGAGAAGAAAATGTGCCGTTTCGAGGCAGTTGGGTTTATGCATGAATATTACTGGTTTTGCAGCTGAGTCTGGTCTGACCACTTGGCAAAACATAAATTAAAACTCGACTCTGATGGGATTCGAACCCACAGCCTTTGAATAGCCAGCTGAACATTGATGCAGAAGTCCAACGCGCTTTCCATTGCGCCACAGAACCGCGCCAGCAATCTGCTTTAAGCACACAAGTTTGCCTTTGACACATTGCGTTCAGGACACCCATTTTGCGCCTGTCTGTCCTCGTCACACTTTCTGGTACCTGGTCCTTATCCACTTGTGCTTTGGCTCATCGAGTGTTCGGCTACAGACTGCTGAAACGTTCTCATGACACTTACATTTGCCACATGTTCAGATAATGATTTCCAGATAATCAATACTCTATAGGTGAAAGTATTCTTGAGAAGCCTCCTCCTTGTCCCTTGTCTTTCAGTTATCTCACTCTGTTCCTTCCCAATACAGGCCTATCCCTGTCACACATCTCTATCCTCTTCATCAAGTGAGCACGTTAATCGGTTTCTCATTCAGCCTTCTTTGCGCTTAGATAAACATCCCCAGCCTAGCTCACGTACCTTCACAATGGGAGTGGTCAAGCCCTTGCCATTCTTTTCATCTCCTGTGAAATTCTCCTCCAGCAATCAGACGCTTCCAGTATCTGGCGATTACAATAGAAAAAAAAAGTTCTCAGAATAAAAGCCAAAAGGTCTGAACAAAATCAGCAGTTCTTGGCCATCTCTGATGAGAAAGGAAAGTTAACTCTTCGAGTCCAATGATCCGTCTTCGGAACTGATGGGAAGGGCGGATGGGTGAAGAATGTGTAAGAGGGCGGACGGTTTCTAAAATGATTGAACTCGATGTTGGGTCCTAATGTTTGCATGGTCTGTCGGTAGAAAATGAGTTGCGTGTCTTCCAGCTTGTGTTGTGTCGTGAAGGAGCACTGCAGCAGACCAGAGATTGAAATGATGGTCTGGGAACACAGTGTCTCGATTAGAGTGGTGCTGGAAAAGCACAGCAGTTCAGGCAACATCTGAGGAGCAGTAAAATCGACGTTTCGGGCAACAGCCCTTCATCAGGGATACAGGCAGAGAGCCAGAAGGGTGGGAACACATTGTAATGTTGAAGTACAGGAGACTGGAAGATCGGGATAGTTTTTTGTTGATTCTGGACAGAACGTAAGTGATCTCAGCTTTGTCACCGATTCTGTTTTCCTCTCTCCATTGGAGGGAGGACACCTTCTGAGCAGGAAATACAGTTGCCTCGATTAAATGAAGTGTAGACAAATCTCTGGAAGATGTGACGAGAAGCTTCACAGTAAGGAGAGATATCGGAAACCAGCAGGAAATGTAACTTACAACATAGAACTTTACAATGCAGTACAGGCACTTCGGCCCTGGCTGTTGCCGTGACCTGTAAAATAATGTGATGTCCATTGTAATGGAAAATTAACATTTATCTTGAAACCAATAAAAGCACAGGGAAACAAATAATTACGTACCTTACTTTGCAGAGGCAAGTGTTGCAGACAGACTGAAAAAAAATGTTAAGTTAAGCCGAAATAATAGCAGACTTACAAGGCCAGTAAACGACCATATCAACAGTCAAGGAATGAGAAAAAAACCCTCCGTATCTGGAAAGTAACTCGAATGTTTCAGGCCCCTGAACTTGAGGTGTTGATAAGAAGAAGCGAATTCTAGGATCAAGGGAAACTGTATTATTTGTGGAAGGTGAGCTATTTACCTTTTTGGGAGATACATGAGCAACATGTTCAGCCCTTAAATCAAGGCAGTTGAGAGAGTCGACGTCGTGGGTGCATCAGGAGTCGTGTTACGAAAGAGCTTAACCGCACCCCTATTGTGTGGAACCAGTAATGGTGAAACATTCCAATTCTCATTACTATTGTCGGAAATCTGTCCTTTAAATCAGATGGCTCGCGATCATAGGCTTGCAGGTAATACGAAAAGAAGGTTTACCAGCGCAAGCTGTAAATTACGACTCACCACCCCGATGCATGTCTATGAGTGGCGATTAAGCCAGAAAACCATAGGTTCAGTAAGCGATTCGCGAGCCCAGCAATCAAGTAACCTTGTTAATTCCATTAACACAGATTTTCTTGCTGGGGATATGCTGCACTGCACAGCACACATACACCGTGATGGCCCTTACAAATCATATGAGAAGGATTGTTTGAGGAGATTGGTTAAACCAGTTCAGTTAGTATTGTGCGAAGTTTATTGGAATGATCACAGATGTGCAGTCAGTGTAAACCTATCCAAAGTATCTTTTGATGTGGAAGGCACCATTCCTCACGTACCATTGGCGAAGGTATCCAGCAAGAGGTGGCAGGATTTGAGACAATGGGTACTGCAGGCACAAAAAAAACGAAAGGTTGTGTCTTCAGCGACGATGTGCGTATCTGATTCCATGCAGATATAAGGACAGATATGAAGAAACCAAATTGGCTAACTCAGGCAGACAAAGCAGTCCAGGTAACCCCCTCCAAGAGGGTAGCCTGTCAATTAGCTCTGGAAGATGTCTCGGACCCAAGATTAAGAAGGGTCCCTACTGAGTGCAGGTCAAAAGGCAAACGTGATGTGGGGTTCATACGAAGCTGTGAACCCACAAGAATAGCCCCGAAGTCTGAGTATGTCCATGCAGAACACAAAACTCGTTAAAACCCGAGGCTGTCAAAGGATACTACATTGAATCCCTCCTGAAGGCTTGAGTGATAATTCCCTGTGGATAATCATCGGCGAGAGCCCCCATTTTTCTGGTCAAAAAGGCAAACATTCCAGGTGAATCAGGGAAACGGAGCTTTGTTCCAGACATGCTGGTAGTGAATTATGCTGTTGTTCAGTCCGCCCCAAATGTTCCTAATCCTTGTACTATATTAGCTCAAATTCCACCTGACAGTAAGTGGTTCAATGCTATGGATTTAGCAAATGTCTTCTTTAGTGTACCGGTACACCCAGAAAGTCACTTCTGGTTCACTTTTCCACTCAAAGGCAAATCATGTACATTCAAGCAACTTTGTCAAGATTACTGTGAGTCCCCCACCATAATTAATAGGGCTCGATGCTGGAGTCTGGAGATTCTTGTTTTAACCCAGGGGTCAGCGATTCTGCAGTATGTACACGAATGCTTAACAGCAGCACCAACAGAGGAACAATGTGAGAAAGATACGCTTGCGTTGCTCTGCCATCTAGCCAGGAATGGGCACAAAGCTATTTTCGCAAAATTACAATTTTTGAAACAACAGGGGAAGTTCTTAGGTCACTTCTTTCTGAACAATGGAAGGCCATTGGTCAAACAAAGTTCAAGCAATCCAGCAATTTCCAAAGCCTCAGACGAAGAAACAATTGCTATTCTTTTTGGTCATGCGCTCCTACTGTAGAATGTTTATCCCACATTACACAACCCTTGAGGCCCCGCTAAATGAAATTTTCAATGGCTAAGATTTGCAGAACCAGAGACCGTAGCAGTTGAATTGAAAATGGCGCTCCAAACCACACCTAAACTGGGGATTCCGATCCAAACAAGCCTTTTATACAAACGGTAGATGAATGACATCTGTGCTGATGCAGGATAATGTGGGAAAATTGATGCAGGTAGCTTACATTTTGCTTAAACTTAGACCCCGTAGCGGCAGGATTGCCGATATGCCTGCGAGTCATGGCTGCAGCTGAAATGGTTTGTTGTAGCGTCCAGGGGCACAGTCGGCTTTGGAGAATTAACCCTACTGTTCCCACATGCATCCTTACTATTTTCCGAGCAAAACACAGCACACATGTCGGCTCAGAAACAATACTGTGCTATTGGAGATGCCTAACATGACAATAACGAGATGTAACGTCCGTAATGCTGCTAGCCTTATCGCCGCAACAGGAGACGGAGACCCACATGAATGTGTCGCTGTAACTAATAAAATTTGCAACCCAGACCAGACGTGTATGATTCACAAAATCAGAATCAGGATATGGCTTTTTTTGTGAAAAGGTCAGCATTCAGGAGCAAACGGACAGGCCAGACTTGTGTTTGGTATACTGTAGTAACTACCCATGAGGTAGTCAAAGCAGAATCACTCCATTGTCATCTGTCAGCTCAAGCAGCAGAGCTGATTGCCTTGACTGAGACGTAAATTGGCTGAGTGAAGGATAGTGAATATTTATGCCGATAGCAAATATGCATACGGGGTTGTACATAATTGTGGAAGTCTATGGAAACACAGGGGCTTCTTGACCTACTCTGGAAAGCCCAAAATACACCGTGGCATGACTTCTGAGCTTCTGGAAGCGGTCCTACCGCCTAAATCATTCGCTGTCTGTAAATGTGAAGCCCACACAAAAAAGTACGATTCCCGTTCTCAAGGCAATGCGAATACAAACTCAGCGGGAAGGACGGCAGCCCAGAAGCCGCCAAGTGATCAGTTAACATGTGTATGTCAAATATTTGTAATCCAAAGCAGACTTATGGGAGGTCGAGTTGCAGGCCACGCCGAAGGGCAAGCGTGAATGGACAATGGCAGGGTGCAGAATGAGGGAATGGATGTGGTGTGGCCCCATTGGAAAACCCTGTTTACTGTGATCATTATCCCCATTCCATGCCAATTAACACACAGTGAGGACCATGTGTCAAAACGGGGGGATATAGCGAATAAAGTGGAATGATTTTATCTTGATATGTAATTTGGTTTCCGTGGTCGAATCTGTAACTCCTCTTCTGTCATGGTGCAAAATAATTTTCCAAGGATCATCTTAGTCAGTCCGGGACTGAGGTTTAGAAAAGAACAAATATTTCTGATTTTTTTGGAGCTTGCTGTGTTTACATTCTCCCCGCCTCACTCGATATAGAAGGACTTATAAACTCCATTCCTGTCAGTCCAGGTGAGACACTTTGTGAATCGGGTAGATTCATTGGCAAAGAAAAGATATTTATCCCCATGAAGCTTCCTTTCATCCTCTGTCTGCCCATTCATTCAATTTGATCACTGCTGTTCTGAAAAATTTCACCTCTGCTCTCCTGTTGTTCTTCTGTAATTCGAGAGAATCTCGAAACGAATCCCAACATCATATCAATTTTCGGTTGTTTATGTTACATCAATGATCAGACCAGAACAAGCTAGCAGGAAATTGAATAACACAAAAAAAGATTTCAAAAATTCCTTCCAGAAAATTAACCGACTGCAGAGTCAGAAATTGAGAAATGTCAGAGTGCACTGATATTTCGCCCATTTCACAATGCACAGATACTCCTAGAAGAGTTCAGTCTTTGCAAAATGTTTATTTATAATTGTGACAATTCCCTGGGGCAGATCCTCCCTCAATGCACAAAAATGTATGCTGCCAAAAACTATTTCAGTTCAGATTAAAATCGCTCAGATTAAAATTGCTTTCCATCAATCCAAAGTTTCCTGCGCCATGTCAATTGAAGTGTATCCAGATGAGGTTAGAACTCCCAGCCTCTTCTCCCACAGCTCCCTATTCCATGTCAGCAGAAGTTGCTCCGGTCTAGTTTGGAGCTCCCAGCCTGGGCGTTTCACGCGCCTCTCTGCCTTCATAAAGGACTGCATGCTCACGGACTTGATCACTGGCAGAAAGAGTAGAGATTCACGCGTTCATTCCACTCTCAATTTCCGATCGGATCTTCGCCACTGCGTCACTAAATTTCTCTGATTCCAGACCTGGAAACCGGTGTGATTGAAGTGTGCAAGCGTAGTTACTACCTTGTCTCGAGGCACTGGTAAAGTAACGATGTGAAACATCGTTGTTATTGAAACTTACATTTCAACAATTTGTGTGCTACGCCTGTACATTTCATCTTTTCTTGAAATCTATCGAACTCAGTCTTCAACATTCTCAATGATGGAATCTCCAAAGCCACTGAGGACATCGAAGATGACGATACAACCCAATCTCAGTAGGTTATCTTCTTGTGCATGTGGTGTTGTTCCTCGCCAATCTCAGCCATTGCATTTATTTCATTTACGGTTGGTTATTTTTTCATCTGATCGTATAGTGGCTCGTCCTCTGCAGTGTGGCCGCAGCAACGTCCATTCAAATCCGAGTATCAGTAATGCGCAATTGTTCCGTGTTACTCCACAAAACCCTTCCAAAACAAACGCAGAAAGGAAACAATCAATTTTCAAAGTTAAAATGCTCTTGAAGGTGATGATTTTTTTTCTTCAAACTTTATCTGCACCCAATCTCGGCGAAGTTTCTCCCTTTCACAAGCACTATTCTTCCTTTCCCTCCCTCCTCCCATGTCACTGGGACATTGCACAAACTAACGTTCACTTTCACATTGACACCGTTAAGTTAGTGCTGCAGCTGTCACTCTTGTTAGGTGAACGTGCCCCAATACCACCATGAGGAGCTTTAAACCCACTTACTGCAATCAGATAATGTGGTTGGGTTATCAATCCTCACGTAAAGTGTTGATTTGCATGGACCAGAGTTCATTGGGGCACCTGTTCATGAAGAGGACACAGAACGGTATCGAGGAAAAGAGACTTTATTGGAAAAGACCAATGTTTCTGAATTCCCCACATTTATTTCAAGTGTTTATTCGTCTCTCGCTGGGGTGTTATGTACAATTCTGCAATTCACATAAAATAAGCGAAATGACAGCTGTGGAAACGGTGCAGAAGTGATTTGCCAATATATTGTCTGGATTGAAGAACTTCAGCTATGAAAGAGTTTAGACAGACTGGCCTTGCTTTTGTGAGAGCAGGAGAGATTGAGAGGAAACAGTATTGAGATGTAGGAAATAATGAGGGGAATGGATTGGGTACACTTAATGAAAAATTTGTCGATGATGAATGGATCAATCAATCATAGATTTAAAACAAGATTCATAAATGTCCGAGTAGCTCTACATAAACAAAATTTATCAGCTAGCGAGTGGTTGGAATCTGGACATCACTGTCTGTATATGTCAGAGCGGCAGAAATTCTAATAACCTTCAGAGATACTTAACTGTGAATTTGTAATGCTTGAGACATACAATGTTAAATGATGGAAAATGGGATGAGGATAATCAAGCAGGTGTCATTGACAAGAGCATGCACAAGTAGCTTGCAGGCTCAGTTAGCTCTGACATCCACTGTGTGGCGTTTGGTAACCTCAGTTGTCACGTGAGAGGCCAGGGTTCATTTTCTGGCTGGGGCATCTCTGACCGTTTCAGGGTTTCAAGGTTTGTGTAAAGATCTTCAGTTCCGGTGAAGGGTGTAGATGGTGTGGGGATATTCGGTGGTTTTGGGAAGTTGGTTTGCGGCCGTTTCCTCCCCTCTCTCTGTGATATCCTCAAGGCAGATTAAACTCGTGTGAAGCGCTGCTGTCCTGCAGCGTTTCGAATTACTTTGATTTATTTCCCACTGCTTTAATTTGCTGGGTCTTGTCGTTCTTTGCATGTCCCAGTATGTTGGGTCCAGATCAACATGTTTTTTGATGGAGTCATTGGATGAGTCTCGTTATTCTAGAAATTCTCTGGCCGCCCTCTGTTTAGCTGGCACTAATATTTTTGTGTTGTCCCAATCGAATTTGTTGTCCTCGTCATCGCTGTGCATTGCTACTCGGAACAGTCAGTGGTGTTGTTTAGTGGATCCTCCAGAAATATTTTGCAACAGCAGATATTCCCGCAGATTCATTGTCAAAACCAACGCCAGGAGGACATGCCATTACCCAACAAATGAAGCTCTCTACATTATAGGTAAAAGTATGTCTCAGCATTTACACCCAGACTCCTCTGGCCACTAGGATGTATGAGACAGCATAAACCAAAAGACACATTTGACAACAACTCACCAAAATTAGACCAAATACCCATCAAACGCAGGACAAATTTGGGCAAACAATGTTGCATGTATTGACAGCAGGAATCATTATAAAGGACAGACAACTCACGATACGCATTCTTTAAGATCAACTTGACACAAAACACCACTGCCAGGTGTCCGCAGTAGGTTGACTCATGGCACTGAGTGTCGCTGATTCCGTGGCTGGAAGCTTGGAATGTTTGACAGTCTGCAGCAATGGAGAATGTGTTGCTGGAAAGGTAGAGCAGATTAGGCAGCATCCAAGAAGCAGGAGAATGGATGTTTCTGACATGAATACTTCATCAGGCATTCAGCCAAATCGTCGATTCTGCTACTCCTCGGATGCTGCCTGACTTTCTGTGCTTTCCAGCACCATACTCTCGACTCTGATCTCCAGGATCTACAGTTGTCACTTTCTCCTCCGTCTGCACCATTAGTTCGCTCCTTGTGTGAGGGAACTGTTGATATCACCAATGTAAAATTCGTTTGCTGATTAAGAAATACAACCAGCTCCGCAGCACAAAAGGGTGTCCCTGTTGTTTTGAGTTTCCTGGCTGTACAATATATGCTTCTGTGATCGCACAGTTGGCAGTACTGTGGGGAGCGTCTTCAGTTATCTGCATTTAAATCCTAGATGCTATTGATGCTGTTTGATTTGTTCTTGATTTGTGCAACAGTAACACAGTGACAGATCAATTAATATTGCAAGTAAATATCGAGGTTTCTGTGACATTTGATCAGAGATTACCGAGATTCAGGAGAAATGAATGTTGATTCTTTCTGGTCGTGATGACGAACAACCAGAGAAATAAGTCACCAGGGGGTATAGCTTACAAGGGCACTCACAGTAGCCAAAATGCGAAATAAAACGTACAAAATGACGAAGACAAATGAAGGATGAGAGTAATCGTGGGTAATCTGACTTCCACTCCCCAGCTCCCCTATTTCCCACACCCAACCCTATTGTAAACAAATGTTAGAGAACCATAAACATCAATGTCGTCCATTGGAACGATCCGAGTCTTTTCTAAATTTTCGATTCGGCTATTACTTTCAGTTACTTTTTTTCTTTCCTGGGAAACCATCTTTCATTGTTAGCAATCGGAAAGGAAGTCATCCTTTTTGTCAGGGAAATAATATGATACTAAACTTTGTTTGTGCCATAAGATTCCTCTGTGTCACACGTTTCTTCAACTTGCTCTCGATTTTAATAGTACTCTGTCTTTTGACGCTTCTGACCAACGTGCATGTCCTCATAATCCGAACATGTAACTGCATCTGACAAGTTTTTCCCCACTAACCCAATCTATCTATATGCCTATGCATATTGCCACGATCTCATCATAACATGCTCTCCCACGCGTGTGTATTGTCAGCAAATTTGGACACATTTCACTCTGCCACTTGCTCAATGTTATTAACAGAGAGATAATTGAAGCCTTGAATATGACCAGTCTTGAAAGGCCTCTGCTGTAAATGCTTCTACATACTTGCTACTCTCTGAATGTGAGAACATCCTCTTCATTTATTTCATAACTCTGTAACCCCTTCCCCTGAGATTGGGATCTCCGGTCCTTCACTATTCTGGATATAACGTAGAGCAGAACAAACTTTTAAAGTAAAACATACTCTCACTGCTGTCTCCAGTGCCAGTTCTGAGTTTTCTTTTTTGACCTCTGTTTGAACAAACTGTCCTGATTCGCACATTATTATTGACAATGACACATCTGCTTCACAGGAGCTTCAGTGCCTGTGATTGGAGTGGAGCTGAAAGGCGCGATAAACGTGTATCTTTTTTCACTCGACCATTGCCATATTATTAATCTCTCTGCTCATGAAAATGGATCCTTCATATCCATTCTATCTCTCATCAATACCGAGCATGTTTCCCTCACAGTTGATTTTAAATGTTTTCTTGTTGGATGAGTTATCTCTGCATCTCCAGAAACACCGTCTCAACAACTCGATATGTTCAGAGGCTGCTCATTTCTTGACATACAGGAAACTTGCGTTCGGAACCAGAAACGGACCTGACTCAAAACGTTATCTCTGTCTCTCTATCAACAGATGATAAAAAAAACGCATGGGATATATGTAGGTTTCACTGAGTCTATTTGAAACAAGTTATGTTTTTCCATTAAACGTTTTCACTCCTCGTCCTCTGGTCTATTGCCCTGATCAGAGGCAGCAGTTCCTTCTGACCATTAACCCGCCCATCCTCAGTTCTTTCTCCCACATCATTATAAACGTCCCCAATGAATCTCCCATTAATCTTCTTTGCTCCAAACAAAACATTCCCTGAGTCGTGAATCTCTCCACAAAAGAAGGTTTATTTATCTCTGGGAATAGTGCAAAGCAGAGAATTGTCAAAAGATTCTGGGGAAATGGTGCCAATTCTCATGTGGGAAAACTGTCAACAAGCAAAACAGAAATCCCAGCCTCGAGCTTTGTGAATCTTTCGAAATTCCTTTGGACGCGGATTCAGTGGAAACTGAAGGGTGAACTGGCCGACAGGGCAGAGACAGTTCAGAAATCTTTACTTTCTTTCGGAGGCCAGTACTTTGACTCTGATGTACTCCAGACATGAACTGATCAGTGATATTGAAGGGTTCTCGTCTCAGCTCCAGGGCAATTAGAAAACGCGGGAACAGATAGGACACTGAATGGCTGGAAGTGAGATGATCCCTGTAGGAGGATAACTGATTTCCGGTGTCGTGTACTTGAAGAGTACTTGTACTCTGCTTTCTTGTTTGAAATTCAAATCGCAGGATAAGGTGAAATGCAGATAACTCAGGTAAGGAACGTTAGTAATCTGCAACCAACCCCCTGTTAGGATGGAAAAGGCTGAAGACTCCAAAGCAGGTTAGACCCATTTAGTTGTACACTTCCATTACTGAATATGTTTGCACCTCTGAAAAATGTGACGCCAAATGAGATAAGAACAGTTCAGGGGAATGGAGCAGACTTAGTGGGCCAAAGGTCATTTTTGTGCTAGACACTTCCATGGCCAACTGCAAGGTGGACAGTTTGTGAAGTAAAACGTTACACATGAGAAGCGTGTTGGACTATTTCAGCTCAGTATCCACTTCATATCACGGCTCACTGCAATGATGCACATTTTCTGCGAAGTGCCTTGTATTCCACTTACAGCTGCCTTTCTCCGGAGAAACTTGTAGACATAAAGCACATGGAGTGGGGAGAATCCTGACGACTCTATCACTCTCGGGGAGTGTGCCTGTGTGACTGCCTCTGTATGTGAACATGAGAATAAGTTCCCCAAAGGGGTTTCAACATTATGACCAGGTCAACCATCAGTACCATTGTTATATCATTTAAGATCACAGAGAGAATCTCATTGCTGCAAACCGGGACGAGAATTGATGGATGCCTGATATCGTGCGCTTCACGATGGACGAATGGCCCTTCTCCACTCCTCTCCCACACGCTTCCAGGCCAGAGAGAAACTGACCTGACGAGAAAATCGCTTCACAACCTTCTACTACCAATTTTGCAACCTTACTTCTATCTTGCCACCTAAATCATTTATTTAAATGTAAAAGAATGAATATGTGCTCAGCCAATGGGACACATTTGGATACAGTCCTCCAGTCTGAAAACTACCCTGCACCACCATTCTCAGCATCCTGCTATTGAAATAATTATATATGTAATTGGAATCCTTACATTTAACTCTATGTGATCTAACTTTATGAATTAGTCAACCATGTGGAACCGTGAAAAAGCTTTTATAAAAGCCCAAGTGAGCAAACTCTACCACTTTGTCCTCATTGATCTTCTTGGTTACACCCTCAAAAAACTCAATCAATTTTGTGCAAACCCATGCTGATTATCCCGATTCATTCCTTGTATCTAAACATTCATATAAATCCTATCGTTTAGAATTGCACCAAACAACTTACCCACGACCATAACCAGACTCAAACGTCTATCACTCCCAACCTTCTCCATGAACTCCTTTATAAATAAAAGCACATTAGCCATCCCCGGTCATTCGGCGCCCCATTCGTCGTAATAGATGATAAGAATATTTCTACGAAAGGCCCAAAGGTTTCATTCCCTAACTTCCCACAAGTTTGCAGTATACAGGAGATCAGATCCCAGAGAAATATCCAACTTTATATTTTGCAGGTCGTCCAGCCCTTTCGCTTTTCAACGTGAACTACTTTCAAAACATCAATATTTACTTGCACCAGTTATTTCGTTCTCCATGGTGTAAACTGACGCGAACTGAACATATATCTCTCTCAATCTGCTGAGGTTCAAGACAAAGGTGAGCACTTTCATTTTAAAGAAGTCCTATTTGCTCTCAAATTCTTAATTACTTGTATAAAATCTTTAGACAATACTTAACTTTATGTTCTGATGACATCTCATATCCTCGATTCACCTTTATGATGTCCTCCTTAAGAATGCACCTCCACTCCTTATATCGTTCAAGAGATTCACTTGAAACCATGTGTTTATATGGAAGCTGTCACCTCCGTTATAAAATTATTATGACAAGGCCTAAATCCCTGTGATCCACGTTGTTCTAATGGAATACCTAAAATGTGGAAACAGGCCATTCGGTCCAAGAAGCCCCCACTAATCCGGCGAAGGGAAACACACACAAACTCACATCTCCACACGATTCCTGTAACTCTGCATTTCCCATGACCAAAGAACGTCAGCCACACATCTTTAGTCTGGGGAGGAATGTGCAAACTCCAAAGACAGAGTCGTCCAAAGTAGATATTGAACCAACATCGCTGATGCCGCAAGACATTAGTACTCACCACTGAGTTAGCCATTATAAACCTCCTATCCACCACTCAAAATATGTCATCACTTTGATATGGGGCCTAGACCTGTTCTTAATGTTCCAAATGCATCTGTCCAGCGCATCCTATTGACTGAGGTGTAAATCTCTGCCCGTGCTTTCCTATTCGCTTGAACTGAACGCCTGCATTGCATTTGCCTTCCTAAACACAAACTGAAAGTGTATGTTAAACATAAGAGAAAATTGAGCTTTGAATTCTTTCTGCTTTCAGAAAATTGTCTATGTCTCTACTCTTAACACCAAACATATGACCTCACAATTTTCCACAAAGTATCGCAACTGCAAGTATTTTTTTCAAAGCACTCAGTCCGTTCAAGTCATTCTGCAGCATGTCCGCTTCATAAATAAGATTTGGCCTTCCACCTATCATTGTGTCTTCTTCAAATGGAGCAACAACACCCTGAGTTCCTTGGAATGTATCCTTCATACATAATGTGAATAGCTGTGTTGCCAACACTGACTCCTGCTGAACTCCACTAGTCACGGGCTGCCATCCTAGAGAAGACCTCTTTACCCAACTGTCTGCCTTCTGCCAGTCAGCCAAGCCTCAATCCATGGTCTCTTATTAGCAGTTTGCCGTACTGTACCTTGACATATGCCTGGGGAAATTCAAGCTGGTCACCTCCACATGCTTGACTTCATCGAACTTGCTCATTACCTACTCAAAGCATTCTAATATATTTGTCAGACTTGATTTCTTCCTGAAAACCTGTACTGATGGTTCACGTACTCTGTAATCCCAACCTTCCAATGACCTTTGATACCGTGTTTAACACAAAGCTGATTTATTTGATTGTTACCTATAATATTCCAATTTTGATTTCAGACCTGAATGTGAAGAACAACAACGTTCAATTGCTTTTGAGATATGTAAACACTACGCTGTCTCAGTAGGGTCGATGCGTGAGTGAATTCCTTCCCTCAGTGGGATCCTTTATTCTCTCAGCAGGGTCGATGAGTGACCTAACTGTTCTGCTCACATGGAGCAGGCAAATGCTTGCTGCCAACGGCAAACCAGATGGTGTACTGAGAGTTGAGATGATCGCTTGAACCTATCCCTGAAATAAATACACTTGAAACGTCTCTCACAATACGAAAATAACAATGGGAAATCAGTTCTACAGAGACTAGAGAGCACATCCCTCAGGCTACATATTTGATAGGTCTCTCCACAATGTGATGACGAACTGTCCCCAGGAACGTTTATGATTATTAATGTCCTTATTCAGTGTGAACACGTTGATCACACGGAAGTATTCAGGAACATGTGCAGCACTTCCCGCAGTCATGCCATTTAGAAAGACCTGTGAATATTGCGAGAAAGGTGATGAGACATCCGGTCGCTCGAACTTTACAGCACGGTCTGACAGATTTGGAATTGGAAAGGTCTCTATTCGGGGTGAGCATATGGGTCAGACGTCAGGTCTCTATATATCTTAATGGACTCTTATTAATGTGAGCATATTTCTCAGAGAGGTTTGATAACATTTTCCAAAGTCCGGAGAGAAAAAAGGTTTCTCATTCGTATGAGCGTGGTGTTCGTTTCTCCAATCGCTGGACGTTTTAAAGCATTTTCCGCAGTTCAGACAATGAAATGGTTTCTCATCATTTTGAACGAGCAGGAGTTGCAGCAGGTCAGAGACAGAGTGAATCCCTTCCCACACTCTGAGCAGGTGAATCGTTTGTTCTTGGTATCATTGCGTCCATGGGAATTCAGCTCAGTCAGGGAAATGAATCCCTACATTTCCACAGTGATTCCTCACTATGATTGCAATTCAGGTGTGTAAGTCTGATGACAGGTAAAAACCTGGTCCACACACAAAAATAAGTGAACGACTAATTTCACACCGTAACCAGAGTTTTTTCCTTTCATGTTCGAAATCTGATCAAGTTGTATTTGGGATAAAATGCGCGGCTTCATTAGATTATGGTGGAGAGGTTGATTTATAAATCTTCCCCTTCAAATATTCTAAATTGATGTTATCCAAAAATGAGAGTGTGAAACCGTCTTTCAAAAGACTCTATAATCTGTCCGAAGGTAAGGGATTTTTGACATTCAGAATTTGACCAGAATTTTGTCAGAATCTTTCATGCACACAACTTCCACCACAGAGAACGAGCAGGTCAGCAGGTGGATATGAACGCGATCACCTCCCTGTTCCCTCCAGGTCAAACACTGTCCTGACATGTCTGACATACAGTCCTGTTGGAGCAGACATTTCTTACAATTGAATCATTGCAAAATTTATGCCTCTGACTTCAATCTTAACTCAAAATCCACTGCCTTACCACTGAGTTGGAATTGTGATGCTGTAAAAGCGCAGCAGGGCAGGCAGCAACGAATGAGCAGGACAATCGACGTTTTGGACTCGAGCCTTCATCAGGAAAGAGGCTTGTGAACCGAGGGCGTAGAGAGATAAATGGGAGCGAGTGCGGCTGGGACAAGGGAGCTGAGAGTGTGATAGACTGATGGAGGTGAGGATAATGTTGATAGTTCGTAGCGCAGGCAGGAGCAGATAGGTGGGATGGAAGATGGATAGATAGGATAGTTCATGAGCGCGGTGGAAGCCCTGGACCTGAATGATCTTGGCTGTGTGGGAGGGAGAGTTGACTGTTCAGCCAGGGGTCAGTGGCGTTGTTTGGTACGGGTGTCCTGGAAATGTTTTCCGTAGCTGTCCGTAATTAGGCATCCGATCTCCTCTATGTCGAGGAGACTGCAAAGGAAGCAATTGGTTCAGAAAATCACATGCGTGGCAACGCAGGTAAAACTCTGATGGACATGGAAGGGTCCCTTTAGGCCTTTGACAGAGTTGAGGGCGGATGTGTGGGTGGAAGTTTTGCAAATCCCGTGTTGTAATGAGAAGGTGCTGGGAGGGGAGGGTGATTTGGTGGTAGCGTGCACTTTGTAAGCTAGTGGAAGAGGGAATGATCTTTATAGAAAATGGATTGGGGTGGGGAGGGAAGCACATCTTAATTGTGGGGGTTCATTTGCAGCTGACGGAAATACCGGCTGCGAGATTTTAAAGTGATGAAGAAGGAATTTCTGTCCTCGTCCTATTTGGAGGGATGGGTTTTGGGAGTGGGGTTGAGGGAAGTGGATGAGATGAGCTGGAAGGCATCATCGACGATGTGACAGGAGAAAATGCCTCGCCACTGATTCAAATTTCTCCGTGGCAATTTTTTGAGTCTGAATAGACACGTCATAACCATGGTGACATCCTTCACCTCGTGATGTGTTTTTAACCACATATCCCCATCATCACCATGTCAGCCGACTTGCACCTCATTAACATCATTCACTCTTCCACGTCTCTCCCCTTCTGCAGCTTAAACTCTAAACCATTCGTTTGGAAGTCACTGTCATAATACACTTCCACCCGTTCTTTCAAATTGCCTCCTTTCTCTGAAACTAGTGAAGCAAGGAATGGAGAGAGAGAGAGAGAGAGAGAGAGAGAGAGAGAGAGAGAGAGAGAGAGAGAGAGAGGGGAGTTGAACACGTGGCTACAGGGATGGTGCAGGAGGGAGTTGTTTTGGATTCTTGGATAATTGGGGCTCTTTCTGGGGTAGGTGGCACGTGTACAAGCAGGATGATCTTCATCTGAACCAGAGGGGTACTAATATCTTTGGGTGGGTGGGGAAATTCGCTATGGCTATTGGGGTGGGTTTAAACTAATCCAGCAGGGAGATGGGAACCAAAATTGTAGTTCATGTGTAGAAACGTTTGAGAGTAGGGAGGTCCAAAATCAAGTTTCAGGGGCGCAAGCTGGCACCAACAAGCAAGAATTTGGTTTGAAGTATGTCTACTTCAATGCCAGGAGCATCCAGAATAAGGTGGACGAACTTGCAGCATGGGTTGTTACCTGGGAATTCGATGTTGTTGCCATTTCGATAACATGAATAGAGCAGGGACAGGAATGGTTGTTGCAGATTCCAGGATTTAGATGTTTCAGTAAGAACAGAGAGGAAGGTAAAAGAGGGCGACGTGTGGCATTGTTGGTCAAGGACAGAATTACAGTTGCAGAAAGGATGTTTGGGGACTCGTCAAGTGTGGTAATATGGGCTGAAGTTAGAAACAGGAAAGGAGAGGTCGCCCTCTTGGGAGTTTTCTACAGGCCTCCGAATAATTCCAGAGATGTAGACGAAAGTATAGTAAAGATGATTTTCGATCGGAGTGAGAGAGACAGGGTAGTTGTCATGGGGGACTTCAACTTTCCAAATATTGACAGAAAACACGATAGTACGATTACTATAGATGGGTCAGTTTTTGTCCACTGTGTGCAGGAGGGGTTCCTGACACAGTATGAAGAGAGGCCAACAAGGGGCGAGACCATATTAGATTTGGTACTGCGTAATGAGCCCGGCCAGGAGTTAGACTTAGAAGTAGGTGAGCACTTTGGTAATAGAGATCACAGTTCTGTTAAGTTTCCTATTGCGATGGTAATAGATAGGTGTATACCACTGGGCAAGGGTTGCAGCTGGACGAAAGTCATTTATGATGCGAGTAGGCAGGATTTAGGAAACATAGGATGGAGAAGGAAACTGGATTGTATAGGCACATTAGAAATATGGAGCTTATTCAAGGAAATGCTACTGTGTGTCCGAGATAAGGATGAATCTGTCAGGCAGGGACAAAGCTGAACAGCGCGGGAGCTGTGGTTTATGAAGGAAGTAGATTCTCTGGAAAAGAGGAAGAAGAAGGCTTATGTTAGGATGAGATGCGAAGGCTCAGTTAGGGCGCTTGTTGCTTACAAGGTAGCCTAGGAAGACCTAAAGAGAGAGGTAAGATGAGCCAGGAGGAGACGTGAGAAGATGTTGGCGGATAGGATCAGGGTAAACCCGAAGGCTTTCTATAGGTATTTAAGGAATAAAAGAATGACAAGAGTAAGATTAGGGGCAATCAGGGATAGTAGTGGAAGGTTGTGTGCAGAGTCAGTGGAGATGGGGGAAGCACGAACTGAATACTTTTCAACAGTATTCAGTCTAGAAAACGGCAATGTTATCGAGGAGAATACTGAGATACAGGCTACTCGACTAGGTGAGATTGAGGTTTACAAGGAGGAGGTATTAGAAATCCTACAGATTGTGAAAATAGGTATGTCCCCTGGGCCAGATGGGATTTATCCTAGGATCCTCTGGGAAGCCATTGGGGAGATTGCCGAGCGTTTGGCATTGATCTTTAAAGCGTCATTGTCTACATGAATAGTGCCAGAAGACTGGAGGATAGCAAATGTAATTCCCATGTTCAAGAATGGGAGGAGAGACAATCCTGTTAATTATAGACCAGTGAGCTTCACTTCAGTTGTTGGTAAAGTGTTGGAAAATATTATAAGGGATAGGATTTATAGTGATCTAAAAAAGAATAATTTGATTAGGGATAGTCAGTATAGTTTTGTGAAGGTCGCGTCGTGCCTCACAAATCTTCTGGATTTATTTGAGAAGGTGACCAAGCAGGTAGATGAGATGATGTTGTGTATATGGATTTCAGCAAGGCGTTCGGTAAGGTTCCCCACAGTAGGGTCTTGTACAAAATGCAGAGGAATGGGATTTTGGGAGATGTTGCAGTTTGTATCAGTTATTGGCTTGCTGAAATAAGACACAGGGTGGTGGTTGATGGGGAATGTTGCTCCCGGAGTCCACTTAAAAGTGCTGAACCGCAAGGGTCGCTATTGGGTCCACTGCTGCTCGTTTTATAAACGACGTGGATGAGTGCATAGAAGGGTGAGTTAGTACGTTAGCAGACGACACTGAGGTTGGTGAAGTTGTGGATAGTGACGAATGATGTAGTAGGTTGCAGAGAGATATAGATAAGCTTAAGAGATGTTCTGAAAGGTGGCAAATAATGTTTAATGCGGACAAGTGTGAGGTGATTCACTTTGGTCGGTGTAAGAGGACTGCAAAGTACCAGGTTAATGGTAAGATTCCTGGTAGTGGAGATGAGCAGAAAGATCTCGGTGTCAGGGTACACAGATCCTTGAAAGTTGCCACCCAGATTGACAGATTTGTTAAGAAGGCAGACAGAGTTTTAGCTTTTATTAATTGAGCGATCGTATTCTGGCACAATGAGGTTATCCTAGAGCTGTACAAAATTGTAGTGCAGCCACACTTGGAGTATTGTGTAGAGTTCTGGTCACCGTATTATAAGAAGGATATGGAAGCTTTGGAAAGGATGAAGAGGAGATTTTCTTCGGATGTTGCCTGGTATGGAGGGAACGCCTTACGAGGAAAGGCTGCGGGACTTGTAGTTGTCTCGATAGAGAGAAGAAGGTTGAGAAGTGAACTAACAGAGACATATATTATAATCAGAGGGTTAGACAGGATGGATAGGGAGAACCTTCTTCCAAGAATGGTGACAGCCATCACGAGGGGGCATAGCTTTAAATTGAGGGAGGATAGATATAGGACAGGTGTCAGACGTAGTTTCTTTACACAGAGAGTAGTAAGGGTATGCAATGCTTTGCCTGCAACGGTAGTAGATTCCCTAACTTTAAGTGCTTTTAAGTCGTAATTGGACAAGTATATGGACGTACGTGGAATAATGTAGGGAAGATGGGCTTCAGATTGGTACACAGGTCGGCGCAACATCGAGGGCCGAAGGGAATATACTGCGCTGTAATCTTCTATGATCTACGGTCTAACTCCCTCTGCTTCTGTTCAAGGGTGTACTTGCGTTCTGTTCACTGTTTCATTGCACATTATCTGAATGACATTTTTACCAACGCCCATTTTCCCAAACGTAACGGGCTCCCTCATGGTGGAAGGGAAGGAGTTGCAGGTTATTGATGTCATCCTGATGTCTTCCAATACCTCTTCAACATGTGGGTGTACTCACAACAAGGGTTGCTCACCCATCACCGGGCTGCTAAATCTCAGAGGTTTCATCATTTTCTACAAATCTCTTGACTGTCTTCCCTCTATCTATCAGTGTCATGTCCTCCAGCCCACTCAAGAGCAAACAGAGCTGGTCAATAGTATGCCAACCCAACCAGCGGACACGACACCCGAGATTATATTTTAAAGTGCTCTCTCAGATATGTGCATTCCCTCGAATTCCAACCTCCAGACCATGTTCGATTTGAACTGTTTCACGTTTGGTGCCTAAACGTCATCTGCCAAGTCCATAAATTATGAAATCCTGTTGCTACGTAAATGGCACAGGGCTATAGGAAAGGAATTACTCACCAAGTGATGAAGAAAAACTGTAATACATGCTGAAATCAAGGGCAATTAATTGGTATCATCACTATGTCGTGCCTTTTTCATAATAGAAACTTCAAAGATTTTATACTGGAGGGAGTTTAACAAATGTTGATCCCTGTCACATCATGAGATATTGGGAAGCTGACAAAGTGTTATATCAAACAAGTGATCAAAGAAGTGGGCTTCAAGTCGTATTTTGTCACACAAAACGAAGCTTGTATCAGAAAACTGATTTGAACGAATTTGTTCTGCTCGAAGTCATAATTTTTGTCAGTCTCAAAACGACTCGTACTTTAGTGCTTCCATAACGCGGTGGTTCGAGCCCTGGCTTTGTAAACCAGGCGTTGTAACCTCCATTCTCACAGCAGCCTTGCTGAATTTTCTTACAACTATTGCAGCAAGCATGAGAAGGTGCGTTCTATATGTTGTTAGGAATTATTTTTGCAGGAACAGCTGGAAGTCATTTCTTTACACAGAAACGCCTCATCTGTTCAATATGGAAGTCCACATCCGTGTGTTTCTTCTGAACACCATGAGGATGACAAGCTTCTGATGCGAAGAATGTCTTTGTTTGGCAAGAAGAACAACGTGACTCAGTAGAAGCAGTAAATTAACGGTGAAACAGTGCAGGACGAAAACGTATAGTGATGCAGCTGTGTGCTTCCGTTCCTTATGTAGAGACAGGAATGTGCTTCAATCCAAATTAAACAGGCTGGAAGAGCACAGCTAGCCAGTCAGCCTCAGACGTGGAGAAATCAACGTTTAGCAGGTACCAAATATTCACGATTGGGGCAGTCTTCAGTTTACCTATGTAAACAGTAACGGGTTTTAAAGCTAGTAGTGAACAAAGAAGTGGCCAATCTGTTCAATTCCTCATTTTATTTCAGTTGGGCACTCCTGAGACCTTTGTCGCCATCAAAAGATGTGTCTGTATAGTTCCCTCTATGGGTCAAAATGTGGCTCAGTTCTCCCGCAGGTCATGAACAAATTTGACGGTATCTAACTCCAGTCTCTATCACTGGTTCATTTGAGATTAAAACTTTGCAGGGAATGTCTCATTGAGATGAACACTTCAGACGTCAGGTTGTGGGCCAAGTATTGGTATCTGGAAACGAGAATGGATGGATGTTTGATGACTGGCACTGACACAAAGTATTATTCTGTGCTGTATAAACACGGTGTCACGAACATTCTTTTTTAAAATAAATTTCTCATCGCAGGAAATGAAAGCTATGCTGTTATGTGAAGACGCAATTGCAAATGCTGTCCTTCCTGGTCGACTAGTGGTTACGATGCAGCGCTTTCACCGCTGTGGTTTGGGTTCATGTCTGGTCAGGGAATCAGGCTTTATTGTTGGTTAAGGACAACAACAAAAGTAGAGCATCTTTGACAGGAATCACATTTCAAACGCGTCCGCATGTGCTTTGCATAATTTTGCAGGGCCGCAAGGTGGCTCACTAGTTATCACTGCTGCCTCACAGCGCCAGAGATATGATTTTCCTACAACTGGGTCGACTGGCAGTAAGGTGCCTTATTCAGGAGCAAATGAAGAGAAAAAGGGGAAGGAATTATTCTGTGAGGGTTAATCCCTGGAGTATTGGTGTGCATTTGTTGCAACAAATAGTCAGTTTCGGAACTTTAGGCATTCTAAGGTCCCTGATTGTGTTGCTTTAGCAAATGTTCAGACAGGGAAGAAAAGTGAGGAAAAACAGTCACTTCCTAGTCAGGGATTGATCCATTGTGCGACAACTAACGGATTCCCTTTTGACTGAACTAGCTCCCATTTTCCCTACATTGGTAATGGCAGTATACAGCATTAGAACGGGCTTTAATGTGTGGCATTGGACCAAGCATTCTTTCTCAGCATGGACTATACTCGGATATATAGAAATAATAAAAGACATGGATTGATATGACAGGAATGAAAAGACGTCAGGAAGAATGGACAGCGTTTACTTGGGAACAATAAAATGGAAAGGAAGTCATCGATGTAGTGAGGGGTTTGAAAATACAAGGCGGGTTTTCATGGGGTGGTGGAAAAGACGAATAGATCATGTGGCGTGACAACAGGCAAAACTGAGTTGTTTCCATATGGAAGGTTTACACTCGATGTGAGTTTGGTGAGCGTAAACAGGAGGGAAATTCCCTCATTCGGATGGATGTATATCTCGACTCTGGAACTTCAAAACCAGCGAGGAATGATAAAGAGAAGTTTTGAGCACGTTTTCTTTTTTCCGTCTACACCTATTGCATTCGAAAATGATTATTTTTTTGGCAGGAAAAAATATTCAGAAGCTGATTCTAAAATATTTGTGAAGACACGTGCAGACACACAAGACGTGAATTTCGCCAGGAGAGGGAGTCTGGGCGGCCAGGATGGGTGCGCGTTACGTGGTCACCCTCTATTTGGTTAACGTTAATCGGAAATAAACCTCATAACACCTGCAACTGCGGACGACTAAGTATTGAATGAGCTGATTGTGAGGAAAGGTTTAACAGCTTGTTCCACATGAACTTCTATAAAATAACTGAACTGTTTGTGTTAGCTCAGCATGAAAGTGAAGCCAGGTAGCTCAGTCCACTGCATAACTGGTTTATGAGATAAAGTGATGCCAACAGTGTGGGATTAATTCTCACAATGTCTCAGCATACCGTCAGGATCCTGATCTCCCCACTCATCTTATACTTTAGATGATGGCGATAATCAAAGTGAAACTATACTATCGTGGGTTGGAACTGACCTGCTGATGTAATGCACCTTTTTTCATTCATGCGTTGCATTGGAAAATTTGGATGCAATCACAGAGAAGGGAGTGAGTCCATTTGCTGCTCACTCATCTCCCCCAAAAATATCCAGTGACAAGACACGAAAAATATTCCTGTTGGAATTATGTAATCTTCATCGCAATACTTAAAAACATCGTTATCATTTCGATTCCAATTTTTCCGATAACAGTCAAAATGTCCAATGAGATAAATCTAATACTTTGTGGATTGTTTTAATGGCCTGTGCGAGCTTGCAGCTATGTCAGTAATATGAAACGTGCTAAACATCCTTTCCAGAATTTAACACAGCGCAGGATCAGTGGTATGAAAAACGTCATTTTTGCAAAAATCACCTCTGCATCTCGATTGAGTGATGGATATCCACTAAGGGAGTATTTATGACTGGCCTTAAGTAACTGAGGTATTTCCCAAGAACAGAACACTCCACAAAATCATATTTTTTTAGAATAAATGCTGTTTTACTCAATGTTCTTTTGCAATTTTAATTATATATGCACACACACATACATGCATGTGCAAAATACGCACATACATATGTGCGCGTGTGAATTCAGAACATTAGTAACGTATGGTCGGCCATTTGAATGTTCTTCCTGTTGAATGTGGGAGCTTACAGAATACAGTAATGTCCCTGAAATGTGGTTAAAATGTGGCATAGAAAAATGTGGTGAAAATCTGTTTTATTGAATGCTGCGTACATTGACCGTGGTTTCCTGAGTTGATCATAGGAAATGTCATGTCGCCACTGTACTGGGATTTTCCTTCTATCGGCTTCAATTCGTCAGAGAATTCGATTCACTGATATTTTACCAACTTCCTTTGGCATGTTCATATGACACATCGACGTACACTGCACACAACAACAATAATATTCAGCATGCTGCAGCCACGAGCACGTGCCATGGATTTTATAAACAATGAAGATTCAATAATGTTATGCAAGGGCAAATTAAATTCAGTTTAATTAGTAAAGTCGCAAGAATCCAGAGTAAGATTCAAAATGTCAGAACTTCACGTTCATTACCTTGGCCAGAATTCCAGCCCAGCAAAGGGGAAATCCGCCCCCGAATCCCCAGCATCCATGCAATTGCTTGCTCCATGTGTTCACTTGGAAACCTGTGTGGAAGAACATTCAGCCTGAATGAGAACTTGTGAGAATCCTCCGCTGTCTGACCTAAAGCTGAAACAAGAGCTGTCTATTCCAGCTGGGAGGGAATCGAAATGGAGGTGAAACCAAAATATTACTTGGTGTTTAATGCATATTGTCCTTATTGTGATTGTTAAAACACCTGGGCCAGAAATGGCACAACACAAAGGAGCCCATAATTAACACCGATCCTGCCCTGCTCCGTGAATCTATATCATCATGGCTGACACAACACTTTTGTGTCTTTTTCCAGATTTTCCACATCATCGTGTTGCCTACTCTATCATAAATAGACATCGAAAATGGAAACCTGTGAGAGGAACATGTTCCGTTTCGACACAGTTGGTTTTCGACACGAATATTGTTGGTTTTGCAGATGAGCAGCCGAATCGGATCTGACCACCATCCAAACCATCAACTAAACCTCGACGTTGATGGGACTCGAACTCACGACCTTTGAATAGCAACCAAAGAAGAAACATAGAAGTTCAACACGCTTTCCATTGCACCACAGAGACGGGCTAGCAAGCATGTTTTCGAACACAAATTTGCCTTTCACCAATTGCGTTCAGGACACCCATCTCGCGTCTGTCTGTTCTCGTCACACTTTCCAGTACCTGTTCCTTATCCACGTGTGCTCTGGCTCTTCAAATGTTCAGCTAAAGACTGCTGGAACGTTCTCATGACACTTAGCTTTACCACATGCTCAGATAATGATTTCCAGATAAGCAACACTCTATTGGTGAAAGCATTCTCCCAAAATCTCCTCAAAACATCTTGTCTCCTGTCTTTCATTTATGTCACTCTATTCCTTCCCAATACAGGCATATCCCTGTCATACATATCTATCCTCTTCATAAAATGTGCACGTTAATCGGTTACTTAATCAGTCTTCTCTGCGCTTAGATAAACATCCCCAACCAAGCTCGTCTACCTTCACGATGGGAAAGGTCCAGCCCTTGCCATTTTTGTCAACTGCTGTGAACATCTCCTCCTGCAATCAGATGCTTCCAGCAGTCTGGCGATTACAACGGACAAGCAAAGTTCCCTGAATTAAAGCCAAAAGGTCTGAACAAAATCAGCAGCTCTTTTCCATTTCTGATGAGAAAGGACAGTTAATGTTTCGAGTGCAATGATCTGTCTTCGGAACTGATGGGAAGGAAGGGTGGGTGAAGAATATGGAAGAGGGCGGATGGGTTGGAAAATGATTGAACTCGATGTTGGGTCCTAAAGTTTGCATGGTCTGTCAGTTGAAAATGAGTTACAGGTCTTCTAGCTTGTGTTGTGCCTTGAAGGAGCACTGCAGCAGACCAGAGACCGAAATAGTGCCCTGGGAACAGTGTCTCGATGAGAGTGGGGCTGGAAAATCACAGTAGTTCAGACAGCATCCGAGGACCAGTGAAATCGACATTTCGGGCAACAGCCCTTCATCAGGAATACAGGCAGAGAGTCTGAAGGGTGGGAACATAGTGTGATGTTGAAAGTTACATGAGACTGGAAGATCGGTATAGATTTTTGTTGAGTCTGCACAGAACGTAAGTGATCTCAGCTTTGTCACCGACTCTGTTTTCCTCTCTCCATTGCACAGAGATCACATTCTGAGCAGGAAATACAGTTGCCTCGATTAAATGAAGTGCAGACAAATCTCTGGAAGGTGTGACTGGAAGCTTCCATAGTGAGGAGAGATATCAGAAATCAGCAGGAAATTTAGCTTACTCCATAGAACGTTACAATGCAGTGCAGTCACTTCGGCCCTCGCTGTTGCAGCGACCTGTAAAAATAATGTGATGTCAATTTTAATGGAAAATTAGCATTAATTTTGAAACCAATAAAAGCAAAGGGAAACAAAGAAGTCAGAACCTGACTTTGCAGAGGCAAGTATTGCAGACAGAGTGAAAAAATGTAAAGTTAAACCGAACTAATAGCAGACTTACAAGGCCAGTAAATTATCATATCAACAGTCAATGAATGGGAAAAAAAACCAACTCCGTATCTGGAAAGGAACTCGAATGTTTCAGGACCCTGACATTGAGGTGTTGCTAAGAAGAAACGAAGTCTAGTCTCAAGGGAAAATGTATTATATGTGGAACGTGCGCCAGTTTTTGGTAGATACAGGGGCAACATATTCAGTCCTTTAATCAAGGCAGTTGAGAGAGTCGACGCAATGGATGCATCAGGATTCGTGACACGAGAGAGATTAACTGCACCCCTATTGTGTGAAACCAGTAATTGTGAAACATTCCAATTCTCATTTCTGTTCTCGGAATTCTGTCCTTTAAATCTGATGGCTGGCGGTCTCACAGTGAGACTGGGGTCGGATTTGCGCAGTAACCCGACAGGCTTGCAGGTAATACAAAAAGAAACTTTATCAGCCCAGGCTGTAAAATACGACTCACGACCCCGATGCATGGCTATGAGTGGCGATTAAGCCAGAGAGCCATAAGTTCAGAGAGGGATTCATTGGCCCAGGAAGCAAGTAACCATGTTAAACCCATTAACACCACTTATCTTGCTGGAGATGTGCGGACTGCAGAGCACGCATACACCGTCATGGCCCTTGCAAATCATATGAGAAGTACTGTTTTAGGATATTGGTTGAACCAGATCAGGTGTTATTGTGCGAATTTTATTAGAATGATAACAGATGTGCAGCCACTGTAAGCCTATGCAAAGTATCTGTGACGGCAAGTAGACCCTATCTTTTTGATGTGGAACGCTCCTTTCCTCATGTACCATTGGCGAACACATCCAGTAACAGGTGGCAGGATTTGGGACTATGGGTACTGCTGGCACAAAAAAAAAGTAAAAGATTGTGTCTTCACGGACGATGTGCATATCTGCTTCAATGCAGATAAAAGGACAGAAATGGAGAAACTAAATTGGTTAACCAAGGCAGATAGGGCAGTCCAGGTAACCACCGCCAAGAGGGTTGCCTGCCGTTTAGCTATGGTAGATGTCTCGGACCCAAGATTAAAAAGGGTCACTGCTGAGTGCAGGGCAAAAGGAAAACGTGATGTAGGGTTCATACAAAGTTGTGAACGCAAAAGAATAACCCCGAAGTCTGAGTGTCATCCTTGCAGAATACAAGACACGTTAAAACCCAAGGTTGTAAAGGCAATTACTCCAGTCTTTGAATCTCTCCTGAAGGCAGGAGTGCAAATCCCTTGCGGATAATCACCGGTGAGAGCCCCCATTTTTACGGTCAAAAAGGCAAAGTTTCCAGGTGAATCGGGGGAATGGAGGTTTGTTCAAGTTCTGCAGGTACTCAATTATGCTGTTGTTCCGCCTGTCCCAAATGTTCCTCATCCTTGTACTATATTAGCTCAAATTCCACCGGACAGTAAATGGTTCTCTGCTGTGGATTTAGCAAATACCTTCTTTCGTGAACCAGTACACCCAGAAAGTCAATTCTGGATCACTTTTACATTCAAAGGCAAATCGTATACGTTCACGTGACTTTGTCAAGAGTACTGAGTCACCCACCATAATTAATGAGGCTCTATGCAGGAGTCTGGAGACTCTTCTTTTCACCTCGGGATCTGCGGTTCTGCAGTATGCAGACGAATGCTTAATAGCAGCACCAACAGAGGAACAATGTGAGAAAGATACACTTGCATTGCTCTGCCATCTAGCCAGGGATGGGCACAAAGCTAGTTTCGCAAAACTACAGTTTGTTCAATAACAGGTGACGTTTATAAGGTCACATCTTATCTGAACAAGGGAAGGCCATTGGTCAAGACAGAGATCAAGCAATCCAGCGAATTCCAAAGACTCACATGAAGAAACAACTGCTATCCTTTTTGGTCATGTGCTCTGACTGTAGAATGTTTATCCCACATTACGCAACCCTTGAGGACACACTAAGTGAAATTTCCCATGACGAGGCATTGCAGAACCAGAGTACGTTGCAGTTGAATTGAAAATGGCGCTCCAAACTACACCTACACTGGGGGTCCGAATCCAAACAAGCCTTCTGTACAAACAGGAGATGAGAAGCGTGGCTGCATGACATCAGTGCTGATGCAGGATAATGCCGGAAAATTGAGGTAGATAAACTTCGACCCCGTAGGGGCAGGATTGCCAAACTGCCTGCGATCCGTGGCTGCACCTGAAAAGGTTTATTGTAGCGTCCAGGGGCACAGTCGGCTATGGTGAATTAACCGTACTGGTCCCACATGCATCCTTACTGTATTCCGAGCAAAACACAGCACACATGTCGGCAGCACGTTGACTCAGGCACAATACTGTGCTATTGGAGATGACTAACATGACAATAAAGAGATGTAACGTCCATAATGCTGTTCTCCTTCTCCCCTCAGAAGGAGAAGGAGACCCACGTGACTGTGACGCTGTAACGAATGAAATTTGCAGCCCAAGACCAGACATGCAGGATTCACAAATTCAGAATCAGGATATGGCGTTTTCTTGTGGATGGGTCAGCATTCATGAGCAAACGGACAGGCCAGAATTGTATTCAGTATGCTGTAGTAACTACCCACGAGGTAGTCAAAACGGAATCACTCACTTCTCATCTGTCAGCTCAAGCAGCAGAGCTGATTCCCTTGACTGAGGCATTTAAATTGGCTGAGGGAACAATGGTGTATATTTACATCGACAGCAGATGTGCATTCGGGGTTGTGTGTAATTTTGGAACCCTGTGGAAACACAGGGGCTTCTTGACCTACACTGGAAAGCCCAACAGACACCGTGGCCTGATTCTGACCTCCTGTAAGCTGTCCTATCGCCTAAATCAATCGCTGTCTGTAAATGTGAAGCCCACATGAAAAAATTAGGATTCCTTTTCGGCAAGGACGGCAGCCCAGCAGCTGCCAAGTGCTCAGTTGACATGTGAATGTCAAATATGTGTAATCCAAAGCAGACGTATGGGAGTTACAGACGTAGGCCATGCCGGAGAAGAAGCGTGAATGGACAACGGCAATGAGGTAATGGGTGTGGTGTGACCGTATTTGTAAACCCTGTCTACCGCGATCATTATTCCCATTCTATGCCAAATAACACATAGCGAGGACCATGTGTGAAAAGGGGGGATGTATGACAGTATTTAGGCGCACTGGTACACTAAGGAATTTACTCATTACTCCTGAAAATATTGTGAATGATGGGTTATCTGTGCGACGAATAATGTGGGAAGATGAGTCAGGCAGAACACCCCCAATCCCGAAGACCCTTTGAACATTTGCAGATATATTTTATTGAACTAATACCCAGCGAAGGGAAAAGGCATTTTCTGGTATTAGTTGACATGTTTCCCAAATGGGTGGAAGCGCTCCCCAAGTCTAAACAGGATGCCATTGCAGAAGTCTAGGCTTTGCTAACTGAAATATTCCGAGATGGGGAATTCCTGAATGGCTTAGCAGTGACAATGTGACGCCATTTGTTTATATTGCCCTCGAGTAGATCAGTGATTACTTTGGAATAAACGTGAGACAACACTGTGCCTACCACCCAGCGACTGATGACAATGGAAAGGGTAATGCTACATTAAAAAAATAAATTGACAAACGTCGTGAGGATCTCGGGGTGACATGGACAAAGGCTTCCAATTGTGCTAAAGTACATGAGATCCAGAAGGGGAGGAAGAGTTAATCTTGTCCCTTTAGAAATTTTGTTTGTTAGGCCGGTCAAGACAGGAATTGGCCAAAGACGTAAGGTAAGACGGATAACAGATCACAGTCAGGATGAGATAAGATGAGATTACTTGCAGTGTGGGAACAGGCCCTTCGGCCCAACAAGTCCACCCCGACCCTCCGAAGAATAACCCATCCAGAACCACTCAGCTAAATCTACCCCGACACCTAACACGACGGACAATTTAGTATGGCCAATTCACGTAATCTGCATATTTATTGGACTGTGGGAGTAAACGGGAGCACCCGGAGGAAACTCATGCAGATACGGGGAAAATGTGCAAAATTCACAGAGACAGTTGCCTGAGGCGGGAACAGAATCCGGGTCTCTGATATTGTTCGGCAGCAGTGCTAAACACCGTGCCACCACGCAACGGTTGACCATTTTGTCTCAAATACAGAATCAAGTAAAAGCAGCACCACCCAAATCAGCCGAAACGAAGATGCACGACCGACAACCTGGAGACTGGATAGTGGTGAAAGACGTCAGGAAGAATCGCTGGTAGGCGAAGAGGTGGGTGGGACTGTTTGAAGTGATCCTTACAACACAGTCAGCTGTTAAGATCGCCCAAAGAGCAACGTTGATACACACCAGCCATTACAAACGTGTAGCGGGACTTGAAGAGACATCGGACAACACCGGAACCAAATACATGCAAGTAATGATTGGAAGACTCATACAAATATGGCGCTTCCATGGCAGGACGATTCGTGAAGGCAGGGGCGTCTGGGATACATCACAGACTGTAGACTTAACCGAAGATGGTAAGTTGACATTTACATGGCCGTTTAGTAAGCAGTACAACTATGAATGGGACAATAAATATTTATGGAGGAATCCTTATGGTCCCAGTGACTGGCACTTAGTCGTAGCCACCACAGCTGCAGGGGCACCTCACACGGGATATAGGTATTCTATTATCAATGAGGAGGTGCTATGGTACGGGTAATAATAACCAAGTCTCAGAAGAGGGATGAGGAAGACTGGTGGTGCGCAAAAGATAGACACTTCGTCGATATATATGGTGAATATAGTGGTCCAGCCCCCTCCCCCAGCGAGGTACATTATACGAAATAGTCGCACCAGGGCACAGCAACCATCAAAACCAAATAATGGACCAAACACCAAGCAGAGCAGAGCGTATTAATGTCTCGCCAAAAACTGAAGGGAGTTGATCAGGGTTCGGGAGCGAGTCAGACTCGGTAGTGGAATTGGTGCTTCATGAGATAAATGGCGTAAATGCGATGCCAGTATATGTGGGAGTTGCAAAGCACTATCGCGAGATGTGAAGGGAACAGTGCATGTGCCTTAGATCTGTGCAACACCAGAGATTAGAGGTTTGCTACTATTGTTTAATATGAATGCACACAGCCCGACGATGGACTGCCGATCAATAAACAGAGAGCTTTGCAAGAAATGTGAGCTGCCTGCTTCCAAGGGCAGCGACTACCCTGACCCTAATAGGGGGAGGAATTAGGGCAAATATCGCGCCAACATCTGAATTTAAGGTTAACTGCAGTACCAATGCTGACACCCGACAACGACAGCCTTCCATACAGTGGAAGGCAGGGGAGAAACGTGTATTTTCACACATCAGGGGAGACTTCATTTGTGGATCTCCCAGTGTTGTCCGACGCTGTACTTGAACAATGACTCTTGCTCCGCAACCTATGCAAGTGGTACGATTTTACACAATGCTTGATCCTTTATCAATAATCACACCATGATGTCGGGTATAATATGGACATGTGCAGAGAAAGGATACCACCACATCCTGGGTTGCAAGCGGTGCTGCTATCCGGCGGTACTGTCTACTGGCACGACAGTGTTCGTCCCAAATGCCAGGAACGGGCGAACCCGAAGTGACATCCCGTGGAAGTGGAATGGTACACACTCACATACCCCTAGCCGAGACTAGGAGCGAATATTGGGTGGTCTATTCTCTTGTGAGCAGGGACAACGATGGCAATAATCATGATGAACGGCCTCACATATAGGGTATTACTGCCAGCAAATGAGACGGAGGATGGTCTAACGTTCAATAATACTGAGTTAACGGCAGTTAGGGAAACGGTGATACTAAATTGATTAGTACTAGATATACTGACGGCTGACAGTGGGTACCATTGCAAAATGTTTGGTACCTCAAGCTGTTTTAATATTCCTGATGAGTTCCAGAATATCACTGGTGTAATAAATCACATGAAACTGGCAACTAGACTGCCTCTGCAGCAGATAACTCCTGCTTCCAAAAGTTAATCTCCCTTTGGGGCGAATGGGGATGTTGGATCCTACACGCTCGACCAGTTGTCGGACCGGTCTTACACATAGTGCTTTGCCTAGGACCCTGCTTGTGCACGTGCCTCCTGAATTTGCTTATGAGTGCAGCAGGATAACAAATGGTAAAACGTTCAGATGCCCAACAGCAGGAAGGTCCAATCGCACGGATCACACCAAACCGTAATGTTGAAGTGTGTTGCATGTGAACTTTGGGCTATGTACAGGGCACAACTGAGCAAGTGTTGATACAAACAGAAAGCTGTGTTACTGGCAGTTGGTGTCCGAGGAAAGGTCTGGTACTCCCTAACAGTTTGATGTACAGCTGTCAGGCTCTGTACTTTTGTTGTTGTTGTTGTTATGAAATGACAGAAAAGGGGAAATATAATGGAAATTTGACATTTATTGTGAAATCTATAAAAGCATAGGGAAAACAAAGAAGTAAGGGCCTGACCAAAATTAGGGGCACGTATTGCAGACAGACAGAAAAAATGTAATGGCAAACCGACCTATCAGCAGACTTACAAGGCCAGTTAAACTACCATATCAGAACTCAAGGAATGAGAAAAACCATTCCATATCTGGAAAGGAAATCGAATATTCCAGCCTCCTGGCCTTGGGGTGTTTACATGGAGAAGCATTATGAACCTAATCTAATCCAGATTGCAATTGACAATCTTCACTTTGTACCATTATTGTATAAAAGGAATATTTGAAAGTTCGCAGCCCTTCCTTATATGAGGCGTCTTGCCAATGTATCATGTCCCTTTGCAAAGGTCTCAAATAAGCGTCTCTTTTTGCACTTGCTAACATTTGAGTCAAGTTGATTTATTTTCCATGACAGTACAACTGAGATGCTTCAGCACTGAGTAGCATCCTGTGTAGTTTATTGGCAAGATCAGATGGCGCACGTTATTCATCCTTCACACTTTGTTAGCGTTTTTGAAGATGGTTGGTTCGCATCCAACCGGAGGTTAAGGTTTTCCGAACTTTTGCTGCCTCTGACCATTCTTCTTGACACATTCCCAAGTTCTGCGTCCACGATTTTGGCTGCAGAAAAGACGTCACAACTCGTGTTAACCCCTCAGCTCTCCAACGAATCCAAAAACTGACCACTGTTAACATGGAACAGAAACACAACTGACAAAGATAACTTAATTCCTGGCACACCGAAGCTGGACTGCTCTCTGTGAAGAAGTTGAGTCATCTGGGTCATGAACAGCTCGCACAAATAGCAGTGAGGCAATTCCAAACGGTGCTCACAAGCTCACTGGAGCCTTCGTGCACCACCATTACCTGGAAATTACGAAAGTAACATAAAACATAACATACGAACAGTGAACCACGAAAAGTGAAGATTAACATTTGCAATCTATTTTAGATTAGGTTCACAATGCGCAGGTAAAACAAGTGGATCAAGTGGGCCGATCACCAGCCGCCCTGTTGAGGACAGAAATGCAGGAAACGAAATGAATGGAACTCAGTTTCACATTGCGATAGCCTTTATTTTAGCCCCAACAACAAAAAACGGCGAGCAGATTCAGCGCAGGATCTGGTTTCACATCATCAGTGAAATAACGATCTCTATTCACTTTCAGTGAAAATGGTGAAGCACGCAAAACATCTGGAATATGACGGGGATATCTCGGGTCCGTATTATGCTGGGGGCCTTTCCAGCTGGACGCCAGTGTGATAAGCACAGCATCAGGGGAACACTGCGTGAATATTGCCACATTGGTAGTTCTGTGTTCAGCCACATCGCAGCGTGGTTTAGAAGGAATGATTACGTTTTATTCTGTACATCTTCAAGAAAGCTCATCCCTGCCAAACGTTGCCAGCTTAATCCATTAATACAAGTGGCAAAGCTCGGATTCAATGCTAAGCGTTCTGAAGAACTAGGACCTGAAACGTAGCCTCTTAGCTTGCTCTGCCACACTGTCAGACAGGCTAAAGTGGAAAGCGAATACCGTGTACCTGATGATACCTTGCGGCATGCTCACAGCGAGTGAGCCTGTTCTGCAGAAGAAGCAGCAGAAAGGTATTCCTCCACCTGAAAACCTATGCTAGCTCTGGAATCCAAGAATGACAGCGAGGTTAATCGAAACGCGGTGCCGTAACGAGTTGCAACTTCCCTTTTCTTTCTCATTTATCGTGAATTTTCCAGCAGAGCCATGAGCAACAGCAACCTGGCTGTCAGCTGAATTGGAAACCTGTGTTGGGATCGAGGAGATGCGACTCACTTGATGTTAGTAAATCAAACGGTTCTTACTTAGAGATGTACAAAACTCTACACATATTGAGGAAAGTTCAAAGGCGATCTGAGATGTGGCAGCAGTAGGAACTGTATGTTATTGATCTTTCTTCAGTGTGCGAAATGATCTCCGTCTAGTCTCATTCTTGTGTCTTGTTCATGACTGAATCAGACAGAAGGCATTTCAACAGAGTTGCATTTGACTTGCATTCCTCCCTGTCCATCGTCATACTTTTCTGCAACTCTGTGTATCAAGAAAACAAAATGGATACAATGACATTCGTCACCCTAACGGTAGTTTCCTCAATTTCAGTGGATGGGTTTCAAACCACACGGTAATATGAGTGACTGTACGAGATTGTGAGTCAAGCAGTTCACCTGAGCCTGTAAATCTTTTCATTCGCCATCATGACTGAATGACGTGTCAGCATGTCCAGTGGTTCGACACTCTAATGTGTGAACTGCTCCAAAACATGACTGAGGATTTCTGATTTTGGTTCACACAGGTTGAGTTACACTAGAGAGGATCCAAATGCGGTGTTTCAGATCCTACTTCTGCATGCATTTGACAGAGACTGTACATCAGGATTCCAATGTTCGCTGTGACAGGAGCAAATAGGTGTTCTCCCTGACACTGAAGCAGGACACATTGACACATTGACATGTAAAGCAAATGCCTTAGTACAAGTACAGAAAGGATCAATGTCAGTAACTGTACCTTGAAAGTGGACGCCCATCGAGGTATACCAAGTGAAAGATATTGTCAACCAGGGAGAAGAGAATTTCACTTGAGAGTGTGGCGCCTGAAAAGCACAGCAGTTCAGGCAGCATCCAAGCATCAGGAGAAACAGCGTTTCTGGCAGGAGCGCTTAATCATCTCCAGTCCTCAGTTTATCTGAGGAGAGAAGGTGAACAACGTTTCATACAACAATAAATTGGAACCGTACATTCTTTTCAGCGCAGCGGTAGAAATGGGCGAGCAAATTCAAAGCAGGTTTGTTAATGAGTACAACAAGCACGAATGCTCCGTTCCCAACAATTAAAAACTTCTGCATGTAACAAGGAAACAAATCAAACTCCTGTTTGGTTTGAACGGAGGACGTGTAGGGTGTGAAGTGAACGGAAATTCGACGTCACAAACGTGCAACTGTGCCTACTGACATTCGGCCAGCACTAAAACTGACAGCCGCCCAATGTACTACCTTGCTGTTTCGAGTAGATCGATGTTGTCCGGGGTTATTAGCATGATCGAAAATGTTCGGAGAGGAAGTAATAAAAGAGAAGCTGAGCATAAAGTTCGAAGTCAGGAAGTATTCATTAAGAAGAAGTGTGCAGAAAGGCACAGGGAGATGGAAATCCAACAAGAAGTGTCACTAGTTCCGAGGGATTAACTCTGTTTTGCTTTCCAATATAATCTCAGACCTGCTGAGATTTTAAAGCAATTTCTTTTGTTGGTACAGACACAGAAAATGGGAGAATGATACTGGACCGATCCACTCTATCTGCTCTGTGGATATTTGACTTCACTGTTCAACCAGATCATTTCTGTCCCACAGTGAAACCTCACAATCCTGTTCGACCTGTTACTGACAATAAATTATTCATAACCTAAACCCACATTGGCACACAACAGAATAATTTTCCTTCTGAATTGGGAAACCTCCAGGAAGAGTTTCCTACGCTTTCCAAAAGCACATTCTGAATGAGTTCATTTTGGTTTGGGACAATCTGACATGGAACCATCGCTGTCAGTCCCCCCAACAAGTGGTCATTCCCATTCGGTGACTCTGATCACATTGTGTGTTGTACGGCTGGAGTGGAACATGACGTTTTGAAAGGGTCATTAATCGACTTGTATCTGGCACTTCCAAATAAGTGGAGATAGCTTTCACTCAGAAAGCGACGTGTGATCAAAAACAGAGGAACAGACGTGGCAACATAAGTAGCACTATTTTGTCATACTGCAAGTGGAATGGAGAGCAAGGATTGTATTAACAAGGAAAAGTGACCACTATGGGGCATGACACCACGACCCTCTAGACAACGCAGGGACACAGTGGCTTAGTTTATCATTTTATACTGCGCATAATTCATGTGGCACTGCAATTTGCAAGGATTCATTCATTCCTCCCAAACACATATAACATCATTCATATCTTTCACGTCTCACTGTTATTCCTTCAGAAAATTACAACTTATTTAGCACTTGTATCGGGATTTAATATTCAATATTGATATTTAAATATTTTAACCCTCATGTTTACATCGCCGATGTGATTCCCAGTCACTCTTTCAGACGGCAAATCAATTGAAAATTACCTAAGGGCACGCAATCATTTCTGATTAGAATGTCGGACACCCAGTCTGCCTAACTAGACACAGTCCTCACTATCAACACTTTCTTTGTATTTCCTGCCGACATCTTTTACCATTTGTCATTTCCGAGACAGAAGTTTTGATTAAAAACCTTTCCATGAACAGGAACAAATTTCCAATTTTCTGAAGCTGTTTGCAAATTAGAGTGGATTGTTTTCCCCTTTCACACGGGAAGTGCCGTTCTTGAGGAAGGAGTTTCTCTGAGCTGTGCCCCAGGGCTGAGCAGGAAGCCGCTGATTGAAGCTGTAATGGGCTGCTTTCTGCTGGCAGCGAAGGTTGGAGAGAGTGTCGTCGCATTCTGCTGTGAGTTCCCATCTCACTCCACGCGGATTCGGGGTGAAAGTTTGATGATTGCACGGAACGTGATCGGTCTCAATGATTGATCTGAAATAATTGAAGCTCTTTGCCTGGGTGAGTTCGAGTCGCCAACATTTCAGGCAAATTCGCTGACAATTTCAGACACTGAATGTGGTAGCAAAAGCGGCCTTCTATGTATCAGAAAGCGGACTGTTTGAATGGATTTGAGGAGGTTTTGTACAGAGGGAGCACTCACTGTTATCACACGCAGTCAATTTTTTTTCGCTTTTATCACCGAAAGAACCAGAGGCCTTCGGTGCCACAAACACTGAATTGAACAATATGAGTGCCTGTGTTTGCGGCTCATAAGGCCTCTGGTCATTTCGGTTATAAAAGCGAGAAAATTACTGACGTGTATGTCATGAACCGCTCACACAAATGGCAGAGAGATAATTAAAAGCGGTGCTTCCAAGCATCCTGGATATTTAGCGCATTGCCAAGTCCCAGAAATTGCTCAAGTAACAGAAAACAAAACAAAACACCAATGAAACATGAAAAGTGAATATATCCAATTCCATTCTTCATTAAATTCGGCCAACAATGGTGTCTCCGTCTGATCGAGACAGCCAATCACCAGCCTCCCTCATCAAGACAGTAATGAAGGAAATTTGAGAAGTATAACAACGTTTTATGACGCGAGTGCCAGCCGTGTCGCCACAGCAACAAAAAACAGCGATCAGATTCAGTGCAGGATCTGTCTTCACAGCAGCGGTGAAAGAACGATCTCCATTTACTTTCATGGAAAACGGGGTACAACACAAATAGTCTGGAATATGAACACCCAGCACAGCCTGCTTCGGTCCTCAGCTGCCGAGAATTTCATATGAAAAGAGTGTGTTTGAGGCTGTCCATATGATAGTGACAGGTGTTGGCCTCACTCTAACTAAAAATCCTTGATCGTGTAGGGCTTGGTATCCTCACCTTGCACGCGGGAGTTGAGGGTGCAATTCTCTGATGCGGAAAATCATAGAGTTTGTGAAGCTTGGGTCTTCGGTGTTGTTGTTGGAATTTTCAACGCAACGGGGAAGAAGATTTGCAGCCTTTTCCTCCCCTTTCTCGATGACATTCTCAGCGCTGCAGAAGCTCATGTGAAACGCTGCGTCCCTGTGGTGTTATGAATTGAATTAGTTTCAATCCCGCTGCTTCCGATTGTTGTGGTTGCAGAACACAAGACCCAATGCCCATCAAGTGCAGGACAAATGTATTTGACGAGATTCCAACAATGGACTGCACGAAACAATAAATAGGAGAAATAGACTGACTACGTGCGATCTGCATTCCAAAAGTTAATCTCGCCCATAAACGCCACGGGCAGCTGTTCCTTATATCGATATGCAGGACACTGAGTATCTCTGATTGTGGGAGTTGGAACTGGGATTATCTGACGATCTGCAGCACAGGTAACTTCATTGTGTGAGGTAACTCCTGATGGAACACATGTAAAATTCTATTGCTTATTGAGAAATACATACAAAATTTTACCCAGAGCAGTATTTCTGTTGTCTTCCTGGTGCTGCTCTAGTCATGCCCAACAACACTGTACGTATTCTGTGCTTCCTGAAAGTTAAGGTGAGTGCTTCTATGATCGTATTGTGGGCAGTAATCTGCGTTTTAACATCAATAACGTGCGTGTGAAGCCGAGGTCCACTATTGTCTTTTTTGTCTTTCTCTTATTATGTGCAATTGCAACACAATAAATAATTAATTAATATTGGAAGATGATATACAGAGGCGTGAGAAAAGCCGAAATGTTAGTGATATTTATGCAATGATTAGAGATTGCCTGGATTCAGGAAATAAGGATGTAACATGTGTTTTGTGTCGAGGTAAGGAACAGTGAGAAAAGAAGTCAGCAGCAGGTGTCGTTGACAAGCCCATTCGCAGTAACCAGACGTACAAGAAAAAAGACAGACAAGAAAAAATACTGTGTGTGAGTGCTAAAGGATGGCAATAATCATGGGTGATCTTAATTTCCCCTCTAGCACTTCACGTTCTATTGTAAAGAATGTTTGGAGAACAATAATCAATAAACTATGCATGGCCCATAGAAAAAGACGAAACATATCTTGGTATTCGGTTACTTTACAAGCGACTTTAGTTTCTGTCTTTTCTTGGAAACATCCTGATCCACACTTTTATTGGGCTTCTTTCCATATTAATATTAGTCTGTCTTTTGATTATTCCTAACAAAGTGCATGACCTCACACTCACAACATGAAACTGCAAGATTTCTCCACTCACTCATACTATCAATATCTTGTTGCAGATTTTCACGTCCTCATCAAAATAAGCATGCTCACTGATTGCGTATCAGCAGCAGAACTCGACACATTTCACTTTGCAACATCCTCCAAGACATTAAGAAAGATTAATCATTGACCATTCTGGATTTCACTAATGATATGTTTTCAGCTTGAAAAATGTTCAATTAAACCGATTTGGTGACTTCTTATCAGTAGGCAGTGGACAGTTAATGCTGATTTACTACTCAACACCGTGAACTCTCTTATTGTGCAATAATAATTTATATGGCTCCTTATTGAGTGCTTGATAGAAATTCGAAAGAACTATGCCGAACAGCTCCCTTGATCTGGTGGTCATGTTAGCAAAGAAATCTGGCAAATTGGCTCGTGTGATTTTCCTTTCAATAAATAATGTTGACTCAGTTTGACTGCAAATAACTCTTCCTAACGTTGAGTTTTTATTCATTTGAAATGTTGTCTAGCATTTTCCAAATAACAGCAAAGAGATTGGAGCAGGTAGAAACGATTTAGCCAATCACGTCAGCGACAGATTTCGATGATATCTCGGCTTATTTGTATAATCCTCAACTCCACTTTTCAGCCTTATCTCCGTGGCCCTTGATTATGGACTGACGAAATGACTGTCTATCTCAGCTTTGAATGCACCCATTCTTGACAGACCTCTGTTGGATGCATTTCCACAGACTTGCTATCCTCCGAAAGAGAGAATATTTTCCTCACGTCAGTCTTACATGTTTGACCCCATCCGCTGTGACAAGGCCCACTGGTCCCACATCTTCCACATCTGTAAATCAGAGCAGAATATACACCTGAAAGTCGGTCTTCACTCTGCAGAGCCAGCTGTGAGTATTTGAAACATTTTCATATCTTGACCAGAGATTACACAAAGAGACACGAATTGCACATTAGATTTGCCAAAAGTGAATCTTCTTCAAGGTCACTTAAACTCATAGAGTCATAGAGATGTACAGCATAGAAACAGACCCTTCGGTCCAACCTGTCCATGCCGACCAGATATCACAACCCAATCTAGTCCCACCTGCTAGCACTCGACCCATATCCCTCCAAACGCTTTCCACTCATATGTCCATGCAAATGCGTCTTAAATGTAGCAATTGTACCAGCCTCCACCACATCCTATGGCAGCTCATTCCATACACGTACCACCCTCTGCGTGAAACACGTTGATGTTTGGTTTGGAGAGAACCGAGGAGTTTACTTGAGGGAGCTGCAACCATAGATTAGCATAGTCATTGAGTTCTCCAGCACGGAGAGAGACTCTTTGGTCCAAACTGATCCATGCTGAGCAAGATTTTCATCCACTCTCACCCCACTTCCGTACATTTGACGCATATCCTTCCAAACCTTTCCAATCCATCTAGTTGTCAAAATGCCTGTGACATGTTGTTAATATAACCACCTAAACCACTTTTGTTGGCATCATATTCCGAATGCGTACTACTCTATGTGAATACGATTTGCCTATCAGCTTTCCTCTTATACTTTACCCTCTAACTTTAAACTTTTTAAACTTATTTCAGCAAGGCGTTCTATAAGGTTCCTGACAGTATGCTATCATACAAAATTCGGAGGAATGCAGTTGTGGGAGACATAGCAGTTTGGATTAGTAGTTGGCTTGCTGAAAGAAAACAGAGGGTTGTAGTTGACGGAACTTGTTTATCTTGGTGTCCAGTTACTAGCGGCATACCGCAAGGGTCGGTGTTGGGTCCACTGCTGTTCGTCATTTTTGTAAATGACCTCGATGAGGACTTAGAAGGGTGGGTTAACAAATTTGTTGACGACTCTAAGGTCGGTGGAGTTGTAGATAGTGACGAAGGATGTAGTAGGCTGCGGAGAGACATAGATAGGATACAGAGCTGGACTGAGAGCTGGCAAATCGAGTTTAATGTGGAAAAGTGTGAGGTGATACACTTTGGAATAAGTAATCGGAATGCACAGTGCTGGACTAATGGTAAGATTCTTGTGAGTGCAGATGAGCAGAGAGATTTCGGTGTCCATATATACAGATCCCTGAAAGTTGCCACCCAGATTGAGATGGTTGTTGAGAATGTATACAGTGTTTTGGCCTTCATTAATCGAGGGATTGAATTCCTGAACCAGGAGGTTATGTTGCAGATGTACAAAGCTCTGGTTCGGCTACGCTTAGAGTATTGTGTACAGTTCTGGTCACCGCATTATAAGAAGGATGCGGACGCACAGGAAAGGGTGCAGAGGAGAGTAACAAGGATGTTGCCTGGTATGGAAGGAATGTCTTACGAGGAAAGGCTGAGGTCCTTGAAGGTGTTCTCGTTGGAGAGAAGAAGGTTGAGAGGTGACTTAATAGACACATATAAGATAATCTAAGGGTTAGATAGAGTGGACAGGGAGAGCCTTTTTCCAAGTATGGGAACGGCAGACACGAGGGGATACAACTTTAAAGTGAGAGGAGTTAGGTATAAGACAGATGTTAGAGGTAGTTCCTCTACTCTGAGGGAAGTAAGGGTATGGAATGATTTGCCTGTATCGGTAGTATATTCGCCAAGTTTAAGTGCATTTAAGTCGTCATTAGACAGGCAAATGGACGTACATGGAATAGTGCAGGTGGGATCAGCTTCAAATTGGTATGATCAGGCGGTGCAACATCGAGGGCCGAAGGTCCTGTAGTGCTCTGCAATGTTCTATGTTCTATGGTACCCTCTCGTCCTTGATTCCAGAACCATAGGAAAAAAGATTAATGTCTTCACCGTATCCATACCTGTCATGACCTGATGCATGTCTCGGCCTCCTGCACACTAAAAAATAAAAAAAGGCCCGGCTTGTCCAGCCTCTCACTATAACGTCCCTCAGATGAGAGAAGACTGGCAACATGCTTGTAAATTTCTTGTACACTCTTTCCAGTTTAACAACCTCCTTCATATCTCAAGGTGACGAAAACAACAATACTCCAAGTGCGCCCCACCGATGTCTTGTACAACAGCAACATAACTACGGAGGAGCAGAAGAATCGACGTTTCAGGCATGTGCCCAAAACGAGCATTCGCTTGCTCCTCGGATGCTGCCTAACCTGCTGTGCACGCTGACTCTGATCTCCAGCATCTGCAATCCTCCGTTTCTCCACCCTGCAACATAACCTCCCAACTTCTCTCCACAATATACTTACTGATGAACAGCCTTCTTCACTACCCTGACGCTATGTAAATCCACATTCAAAGGACTGTATACCTCAACGCCAAGGTCCATCTGTTCCAGCACACCTGTGATGGTACGACTACTCACCATGAATCTGCTATCTTGATTCAGCATTCCAAAATTCAACACCTCACGCTTATCTGCATTACATTTCATTGACTGTGTTTGGCCGCATTCACCAGCTGATGAAGCTCTTCCTGCAATATCTGACAATATTCATCACTGACCACGATACCTCCTATTTTAATGCTATCTGAAAACTTACGAATCATATCTTGGGCATTCTCATCCAAATTATTGACATGTTTATCTAAAAAGCAATTGGAATAGCACCAACCCACAGGCTTCCACACCGACCACACCGACCAGGATCGTTCTACTGTTCGACTTTCCATCCTGCCATCAAGCCATTGTGTATAGAATTTGTCAGCTTCCCCTGGATTCCATGCGATCTCACCTTCCAATGCTGTCTACCATGCAGAACCTAACCAAGCGGCCATACTAAAATTCTGAATGATCACATTTACCGACCTGCCCTCGTCTACCGCCCTGGTAACTTATAGAGTCAAAGAGATGCAAAGCATGGAAACAGATCCTTCGATCCAACCAGTCTATGCCGACCCGATATACCATCCCAATCTAGTCGCACCTGCCACAATCCGGCCCATATCCCTCCAAACCCTTTCCATTCATATACTCATCCAAATGCCTCTTAAATGTTGCAATAGTACCAGCCTCCACCACATCCTCTGGCAGCTCATTCCATACACGAACCACCCTTTGCGTGACAAAAATTGCCCCACAGATCTCTTTTATATCTTTCCCCTCTCAACGTAAACCTATGCACTCTAGGTCTGTACTCCGCGACCCCAATTGCTTTTTAAATAAACATGTCAAAAATTGGATGAGAATGCCCAAGATATGATTCGTAAGTTTTCAGATAGCATTAAAATAGGAGGTATCGTGGTCAGTGAGGAATATTGTCAGATATTGCAGCAAGAGCTTCATCAGCTGGGCAAGGCGGCCAAACACAGCAAATAAAATGTAATGAAGATAAGCGTGAGGTGTTGAAAATACTTTATCTGTTTATCATATCCATGCCACTCATCGTTTTGTAAACCTCTATAAGGTCACCCCTCAGCCTCAGACGCGCCAGGGAAAACAGCCGCAGCCTGTTCAGCCTCTTCCTGCAGTTCAGATCCTCCAACCCTGACAACATCCTTGCAAATGTTTTCTGAGCCCTTTCAAGTTTCACAACATCTTTCCAATATGAAGGAGGCCGGAATTGCATGCAATATTCCAACAGTGGCCTTACCAATGTCCTGTACTGTCGCAACATGACCTCCCAACACCTATTCTCAATACTCTGACCAATAAAGGAAAGAATACCAACACCTTGTTCACTATCTGATCTACCTGCGTTTCCACTTTCAAGGAGCTACGAACATGCATTCCAAGGTCTCCTTGTTCAGCAACACTCCAAAGGACTTTACCATTAATTGTATAAGTCCTACTAAGATTTGCTTTCCAAAATGTAGCACCTCTCATTTATCTAAATTAAACTCTATCTGTCACTTCTCAGCCCATTGGCCGATCTAGTCCAGACCCTGTTGTAATCTGAGGTCACCCTCTTTAATTCAGCTGGCGGTGAAAGCAATGGACAAATAAAACAACTTCTGTTTTCTCGATCCATTTCTATGTTTATTATTCTCTCTGCACATGAAATGAATCTTTCCCATCCACTTTAGTGGATTACATTCCATCCAGTGTGGCCCTTCGGCCCAACCAGTCCACACCGACACTTTGAATAGTAACCCACCCAGACTCATTTCCCTGTGACTAATGCACCAAACACTATGGGCAATTTATCACAGCAAATTCACCTGACCAACACATGTTTGGATTGTGGAACGAAACGCACGCAGACAGGGAGAGAAAGTGCAAATATCACACAGACAGTGGCCCGACATTTGAAGCAAACCTGAAACCCTGGTGCTGCGAGGCAGCAATGCCAACTGCTGATCCACGATTATCCCTCATCAACGCGTGTAATTCAACTTGATCACCCAGCATCCTACTCAGTTCTGAACCAAGAGAGAGCGACAGTGAATACTGGGGTCAGATTGCGGACAGGGCAAGGCAAATACTGGTGTTTCAGGTTGGGAAAATTCATTCCATAAGATGTATTAAGCATGGGAGGAAAATGTATATTCGGGGCAGATTGGGAAACGTGATGGATTAGATATCCATTGGGATTTCCCCATGCAGTTTTGAATTCTGCTGACTACGTTTTCAATTTTTCCGACAGGACGATTTCGCGCTCAAACTTGAAAAAAGGAAAATCTCAACAAACCATACCATTGCTCGAGAAGATTTTGTCACCTCAAATTCTTAATCAAAACTCTACCACTATCTGTTTCTCTTTAAAGGATACTGCTGTACGCATCGAGTTTCTGCATTATTCTCTGAATGTACTATGCACATGTGCAATTTTATGTGAATCACAGTCGCCTATGTACTGACCCTGGACAGTGGCAAGTTTTCTTCCTGTTCATCAAAGCGCCCATCCCCACCGCTCTCTCCCAAATCACTATGAACAGCCGCAGGAAATCACTGGTTCACCTTCTTCCCTCCAAAGTGTCACTTACAACCTTTGGACTCCCTCATCATAAAGAGAATTCTTATACCCGGATATGGTGCAAGACAGAGGATAGTGAAGAGGTTTTTGGGAAATATTGACATTTGAGAGCGGAACAATGTTAAGGAGGCAAAACATAGAAACCAGTCTCCAGCTTTGTGGATCTTCAGAAACTTTTTGGGAAGTGGAATCGGAGGGGAATGAGCAAGAGTGAGCTGTCGGACAGAACGGAAATAGTCAAGACAGCTTCCCCCTATTTAAGGGGACGGGACATTAACTCTGATGTTCTTGGCACAGGAACTGATCTGAGACATTGAAAGATTTCTTGTTTTTGTTCAGTATGATTCCGGGACAATGAAAAAGCTCGGGCCAGACAAATACTGAGAGGCTGGAACCCAGACTCTCCCGATTGTGGGAGAGAGGCTTCCAGTGACCTGAGTGCGCCTGCAATGAGTGGGATCAGTTTCTTCCTATATCTCCATAATGAGCGCCACAGACTTTATTTTGGAAAAGTACATCTAATAGAGTTGTCATTCTGCGAAGGGCAGACTGAAGTTGAGATTCAGTAACCACTTACTTTGGAAGATCATGCGATATGCTGGATTGCACGTGTCAGCGCATTAGTCTGCTGAATGGATGATAGCTGATTCAAGAGCCCCCAGGGCGAGAGGGATTGCTGTCCTTAATGCATTTGTTTGCTTTGCTGCACTCTTTCGGTTTCTAATGAGGTCAGAAAGACATTCTCCAAATGGAAACATGATCGTGAGACTAACCACAAAGACATTTCTGCATTGCTGTCAATATTACTGTCAAGAACTGTGACTTGTGGGGATCTGAAACCAAAAAGAAACTGCTGCAGAAACTAGCCAATTTGGGAGTAACTGTGGGAGAGAACATAGCGCTGACGACGTTCTGAAACATTGCCTCTCATTGTCTGTCCAGAAATGCTGCTAGACCTGCTGAGTTTCTCTTGCAAATTCTGTTTTTATTTTAACTGAATGCCTCTTCAATTCATCAGGATGATACAGCCAGCCTCACCACGCACCGAAATTTTACGCACTTGTAAGCTGTGAAATGATTGGATTCAAACAAACCCAATAATGATGTCCTCTTCCTCAGCTTCACAAGAAGAGAGACCTGGAAAGTGAATTGCACAAAGTCGTCTTGTCATCCTGAACGAGTGGTTAGCACAATGGAATTGAAATTCAGACGCATTCACCATGCAGCCTCGAATCTTACTAATGGCGATGGAAAAATGGCAATAAGAGCAAAGGGGAATTGCTCCCTGTCTCCTACTGGAAGAGTCATCTTAAGAACCAAAACAGATAAATTCGGAATGGTGGGAATCAACAACCAACTGCTTGTCAGGCTGTAGCAAGCATAATTTTGAGATGTACACTTCAACTGCGTTTGAAGCTGTGAGCCAACTGATGGAAAATGAGACGAGAACAGTCAGGGACCTGTGTTCGGTTGGTGCAACCTTGTTTAGCTGAAGTGCATTTTCTGTGCTACATAAACCTTTGACTGGCTGCGGTGAGGTGGTCGGAGAAACAGGCGGATGTGAAGAATGTTAAACTGGTCTAATCCTGAGATATCACCCCCCCCCCCCTCTCGGGGGCCTTGTCTGTCTGTCCACTTGTGTTGATGAAAATGAGGATGATTTCCTGAGGTAGATTACCATACAGTGTGACCACGTCAAAGTTCAGTTCAGTCTCATGATTGTGTCATGTAAGAGCACAGGGGTCTCTCATTGAAATTTACCCTGGAAACATAAGAACATGCAACGTTATGTGCCTCATGCTCGAAAGTGGCACGAGAGTAGATGAATATCCGATGTTCCACAATGCAGATAGGTGGAAAGGCCCTTTCCACGCTGAAAGAAATGGAAGAAAGAACGAAACTGATATGCAGCTAAAATGATCAGAAATAAAAAAATAAAAGGGGATTCATTAAGGAAACATACAGCACCATATTTTACTTTCCCTGGAATTCTAGTGGTAACGATTCAGTGCTCTCACTGCTGTGGCAATGGGAGATTTCCTCTGAAAGGTTATCTTTTTGACAGCCTTCCTAAAGCAGGGAATGTTTTATGCAGCTGGTAATTGATGGAGTTTTGTCACAAACACGATTCAGACTAAAGTAAAACAAATAAGTGTGAATCCTGGAAATCTGAATTAACAACAGGAATTGACAGACAAAGTCAACTGGCCTGACAGCATCCGTGGAAACAAAGATATGTAATGTTTCATATCGATTGAATCAGTTTACTTATGCATTTTATTGGTTTAATTCCTGGGTAATTGTCAGCTTCACTTCACTAATCAGCATACATATCAGAATCTCTCATTAGCTGATAAACGTCAGCTATAAAATGGAAAATGTCTTATCTGCTGTAATGCTGTTGCTGTTCCCCTGAGTTGGTGAAAGTCTGGCCTTCATTCATTACCTTTATCTTCTCTTTTCTGTCCAGGAGCAACAAGTTTGAATGGAGAATTTCTACGTCCATATGCATGTCTCTTTGTCTCCCTTTGTCTCTCTGCACCATCTCGATCTCTTCGACATTCTCCCTCTCTCTGTCTGTCAATATCCCTCATTTTCCATTCCTACTCTTGGAAAAGTCTGAAATTCGGTGACAGTTTGAGAGTATACCTGTTTCCTGGCTTTCTCCGCACACCAGCCAGAGTGTGCAGAACTGGGCTCTCAGTAATATCTCTGTCACTTAGATCTGAGGTCAGTTGACATTTCTTCACTCAAAATGTTATGAGGATTTACAATTGTAAATAGAATTCATAATCGAGCAGAAGAAAAGCAGTTAAACTCCAATTATAGGATTTCAATGACGTCATTGCTGTTTGCGTAAAATTAATGAATGGTGACAGCAGACAATGAGAGATGTCATCGCGCAATGGATGCGTTATTACCACATTTCCTGGCAAGCCTGCAGTGTCTCCATCCTCATTTCATTATTTGAAAAAACTTGCGATGACGGATCGAGACTAAAAGTAGAAGAGATGGAGAAATCATTGCTTAACAGTGTAAAGAATCTCGGCGTTGAATGAGCAGGATAGAACATTGACGAATGGGTCCACAGCAGGCCGCAGGCCTTCGCATCACGAAATAACAACGGGCTGAGCTCAAACACAAGAAGCATGCTGAGCCGTCTCAACAACACGGCGTTTACAAGAAGTTTATGAAATGAACTTTCAATGTACGGAACATTTCAGAGCATTTGACACCATACTCGCCTGGTTATTACCAGATGCTTTAACTGACTGAAAATGCACAGAAAGAGACAATCTATTAGTGCTTTGCTTTCAAACTATTGCTTCAACTCTGTAATCAGACAGGATAAAGAGGATGCGTTCATCCTCTTGGGACCGATAAACTGCCTGAATATGCACAGAGGGAAACTCAGAGCAAGAGACCAGGGTAATTGTGGCGAATTTACCAGGAGTGGTGTGTGGGTCGGTGTTAACAGTGAATAGTATGGGCAAATACATTAACACTGGCATTCAGCCTTGCACCAACAGCTCCTCACTCACTTTTTGCCTCATGTCTCCCAGTCATCATTGACTTCCAGTTTATCCTACTCCCCCTTCGAAACTTCTCACTTGTTCCCGACCACTTTCGGGTTTCCACTTCGAAAGTGCAGCCGTTTGAAACGAATTTCTGGAGTATGCACGTCACTCTTTGGGATCAGCTTCACTGCCCATCCATAATTACTCCAGAGATCAAGATTGTAAGTTACATTACAGAATCCTGGATGTACTCAGCACAGAGATGCATCCATGATGTCGCTAGGGAGGGAGTTCTAAGAATTAAAGCAAGCGACATTGAAAGAACAGTGAGATAGTTTCAGCTCAGAAAGGCGAGATTTTTAGAGGGGATTTGCGGTGACAGGTGTCTCGTTCACCTGCCTCCATGATCCTTCTAGTTGGTGGCAATAAATTACTGGATTGATTCTGGCTGATCCGCGTTTGAGTTCTGTGTGGAAGGAGGAAATAGTTTTCATTCAGATAAACCACAAGAAGAGAAATAAATCTTCATTTCCAGAATGTGAATTGGATCCAGGTCTGTGCGATTCAAACTCAGACTCTGAAGCAGTGACTCCACTGATGCTGACAATAACCCCTGACCTAATCTGTCAAAACTCTTGTGCCTATTTTCTTTCTCCCCACGTTTTGAAGCACCAGTCCTGGCCGCAAGTGGTGAAGGAGTTAACTACTCCCTTGCAGAAAAACATTGGGGCCAGAGATCCGATCTATCTGTCCCGCAGCGGTAATTGCTTTGCTCAGAACAGACCGGGTGTGCTCTTTGGGACTGAAACTGTGTTCGATCACACCCAGACACGGTGTAACAGCCGCCAACAGATGTGGAGAATGTTGGGGCAGATTCAGACCCACTCTGGAAGTAGACTGTATCCTGATCTCAGGGGAGCTAAGTGTCACAGACAGAAGGCAGGAGAATTAAGTTTGGAACGATATCAGCCATGATAAAATGGCCGGGCAGAATCGATGGGCTGAAAGCTCCATCTGTCCACCGATGCCTTCTGGCCCCTGGCCATCCGGAATCGAAGGGAATTGAAACAGTTATTTTTTCAGCTCGAAGTCCTCCGGTCATAACTGGGCGAGGGGAGAGATGGAACAGGTTTGATATAATTTTAGAGGCTGGGAAAATGTTTGGAGACGAAGTTTCCGAAGAGGATCTCTGTATAAAGTTGGAAGTCAGGAGATATTCAATAAAAAAGAAGGGTGCATAAGGCAGTGGGAGATGGTCATGGAGAAAGAAGTGTAACTGGTCTTGAAGTCTAAACTCTATTTTCTTTTCCAAGATTCTACCAGACATGCTTAGATTTTCCCGTAATTTCTATTGTTGGTACTGAAACAGAAGATGGGAATCTGTTCCTGGATCAATCAACTCTCTCTGTTCTGTGGACGTTTGTATTCCCCGTTCGATCACTTCTGATCTACACGAAAACCTCACGATCCTGCCCTAACCCTACCCGTGTTACTGACAATAAACTGTTCATTATGTAAACCCACGTGTGCACGCAACAGCATCATTTACCGAGTGAATTGGGAAAAGTTCGGGGAGAGTATCTTTACATTTCCATCAGAGCATTCTAAATCAGTTAATTTTGTTTCAGCACCATTTGACATGGAGCCGTCACTGTCAATCTCCCGAGCATGTGGCCATTAGCATTCCACGTCTCTTCACACTTTGGTTGGTGCACGGTTGGAATGGAAACTCACGTTTTGAAAGGGACAATTTTTACCGTATATTCAGCTGAACTGATAAACTTGTCTCTGGCACCTCCGATACAGTGGAAACAATTTTCACTCAGAAGCCAACAGATGATCAAAAACAGGGGTAACAATGTGTCAACATAATCTGCAACAGGGAGCGGATACGCTCTTGTGTGGGGATGCAACATTGCAAATTCAATGGAGAGCTGCAAACTTATTAACAGATAAAAGTGCCCCTACATGATACTGCATCTGCCAAGAATTATCCACTCATTCAATCTATCTATATCGGTTTGCAAAAATTTCAATATCCTCATCACAATATGTGTATTGTGTATCGGCAGCATTTCACTCTTCCACTTCCTCCAAGTAATTGGGTCAGATAAATCATTAAATCAGATGACTGACTAATCTGGATTTCACTAAAAATATCTTTCTAACTTGAAAACTGCTCACTAATCTCGATTCGGTGATTTCTGTTAAATAGACAATGGACAGGCAATGCTATTTTATTACCCAACACCGAGAACTCCTTTCCTGTGTAACGGACTTTTATATAGACCCTTATTGATTGCTTTCTAAAATTCAAATGAACTTTCCTGAGCATCGTCCTTCAGCAAGTCTGCAGGTCATGCTACCAAAGAAATCTGTCTGATTATCATCATGTGATTTTTCTTTCAAAAATGATGTTGACTCAGTTTGACTGTAGTCATCTCTTCTAAACTTTCTTATTTACTTAATTTGCAACGATGTTTCACAATTTCGAAATGACAACAAATATATTCGAGCAGATGGAAGCAATTTAACCCATCAAGTCAGCGACAAGTTTCAATGAGATCACAGCTGATTTGGTTAATCCTCAAATCCCCTTTCGGCCTCATTTCTATGGCCCTGGATTTCCGAAGTGATAAATGCCTGTCTTTCTCAACCTTGCATGCATGCAGCATTGACAACCCTCTGTTGCAAATAACTTCACAGATTTGCTCCCCTCCTAATTTACCCCTTCCGCTGTGATGAGGCCTTCTGGTGCCACATTATCCCAAATGCATATCAGAGCATAATAATACCCTCAAGGTTCGTCGGCACTGTCCAGTGCCAACTCTAAGGATTTGCAGCATTGTCTTTTTTGACTTTTGAATGAACAAATAGACATGAATCTTCCTCAAAAACACTTCATTGGCTGTAATTTCGCTGGCAGTCTAGTGCGCTAGAAAGTCGAGTGCTTCATCACAAATATATCACTTTGAAAATGTTATCCCCTTTTCTCTTTCCACAGTTACCGCTGCATCCGTCTGTTTTCTGCAGTATTCTGTGAATGTACTGTGCACAAGTTCGGAAATTCATGACATTCCTTCAATCCCAGTCCTCTGGACAGTGACAATACTTGCAAATTCTCGTCAATGTGCCAATCCCCACCGCTCCCTCCCCCATCAAGATAAACAGCTGCAGAAAATCTTCAGTTAACCTTCGTTGCTCCAACGAAAACTTCGGGAATCTCTCCAAATGCCAGGAAATCTTGACCCTGGACATGGTGCAAGGCAGAGGATTGTGAAGAGAATTCGGGAAAACATTACCAATTGGCATGTGTGAAAAATGTTAAAGAGGCAAACCATATAATCCAGTCTACAGCATTGTGAATCTCGGAAACTCTGTGAGAAGTGAAATCAAAGGAGAATGAAGAAGGGTGATCTGTCCGAATGAGCAGAGAGAGTCAAGACGACTTGCCGTTGTTTATGAGGACAGAACATTTACTTTGATGTTCTCGGGAAATGAACTGATCTGAGACATCGAAATAATTCTCGTTCCCGTACATGACAAATACAAACCTCATCTAGACTCCGGGGCAATGAAAAAACTCGGGACCATACAAGAGACTATGACGCTCGAAGTGAAATGTTCCCAGTTGCAGGAGAGCTGGTCCAGTGACATGGGTGTGTCTGTCGTGGATGGGATCAGACTGTTCCCAAGTCTCCATAATGCATGTTCCAGACTTTATTTTGGAAACATAAAATTGATAAGAGGACACTTCTTAGTCTGGAACGGACAGACCGAATCTGTCACAGCGTGCAAGGTTTTAGGTTGGACGTTTCAGCGTATTCGACCATTAAATGAAAAGCTGCTGGTTCAAAACGTCCAAAGGGACAGCCATCGTTGTTGTTAAAGCATCTGTCTTCCCTGCTGCAGGGTTTCATGTTTCTAATGGGGGCAGGAAAATGTTCCTCAAACGGAAAATTTCCGTTGAACAACCACAAAGAACTTTCTGCAATGTTTTAAAGGTTAACGTAATGAACTGTGGACTCTGGGAATCTGAAACAAAATCAGAAACTGCTGACAAAACCAACAGCAGTACCTAAAGGAGATTATTGAGTTCTGATGAAGTTGTCAACTATTGTCCATGATTTTCTCTGCATGAATCACCAGGAGACGTAGAGTTCTTCAAGAACATAGAACATAGAACATAGAAGAATACAGCGTAGTACAGGCCCTTCGGCCCTCGATGTTGCGCCTATCAAAGCCCACCTAACCTACACTAACCCACTATCCTCCATATACCTATCCAATGCCCGCTTAAATACCCATAAAGAGGGAGAGTCCACCACTGCCACTGGCAGGGCATTCCATGAACTTACGACTCGCTGAGTGAAGAACCTACTCCTAACATCAGTCCTATATCTACCCCCCCCCCCGCCTTAATTTAAAGCTATGCCCCCTTGTAGGTCTGTTATTTGCAGACGAAATACCGTGACACCGAGAAAGCAGATTCTAGAATGCCCTCGAACGTCATTGTTCATGTTTTTTTAATATATTTTTCCCATGTTTTGTTTGCTTATCAGCATAAATATATTAGTCTAAATATATTAATCATAGTACCTCACACTCGCTACACAATAAACCAGTGATGTTAGTTCCCATCATCTCTTTAATTGTACATTCTACTTAACGTTATTCTAATGTCATGGATAGATATTTAATGTCAGCTTTCGCAAAAATTGTCTTACATTCCACAGCCAACTTCATATTTTCCCGATGTCGCAATTAATTATTTACTGTCCATAATATCAAGCAGGCTGACTCTATTAACTATTAATTAGATATTTAATGTCATGTCCCGAATATTTATGTTCCCAATCTTGTCATAATGATACTTAACAAGAAGCCTAACTTTACTGTGTAATATAATCTCACCATCGAGAACTTTCAGTGTCAACCTTTCTTTGCTAATTGGTGTGAGAGATTCTTATCTCATCCACTATTCTTATCTCATCCTGCATTCTAATGACCCCTTGCAATAGATCTACAGCGGGGTTCATGCTTTCAGTCTTCCCTTGCTTTCACTCTTTAAACCTTCCCTTACTTTCATTCTCTTTACTTTCCATAATAACATTTTTTTTGTCATTCTGACTAATGGCAGTCATTCTTGGCACTGGATTTAGTGAGGGTAAAGGGTCAGTGATCAGAGCGGACTATCCCTGTAGTACTGTTCCTGACTCTCCATCTCCCGCTCTGTTAGTAACGTCTCAGTCTCCCTGGAATTGCACTCTTCCCAATTTTGCCGGATTCCAGACCTTTATCCTTGGCCGAGCTGACAGTCGATGGTCTGAGGAGTATCATTCCCAAATGTCTCATCTCCAAAATAATAACAATTAATAACGATATCTATGGATCCTTCTCTAATCTGTGAGAATCATTCTTGCGGACTGTAGGGACATTTATTTACTGAAATTGAGGAAGTTTTCAACCAGACCAAACTCGTATGCGTAAAGAAGATGGTCTAGATCCCGTTTTCTTATCTCCTGAAGGCCAATGTACGGCAATGCAATTCAATTGGTGAAACCTCCAGGCTTGAACCAAAACATAATTTACTTCGCATTGTCGTTGTAACACAAACAAAAAGAAAGTATGGACTAACACAACTCCTTTGGAAAACTTAACGAAATGAAACATCATTTAACTACGAAACAGCAAATGCTCGAATACAGTAACCTTGCATCAACCTCACAATTCTGGCCTTCCTGCTACCGGAATGATATTGTGAAACTTGAACGAATTAGGAAAGGTATAATGTGCTGTTTGCAATTCTTAAGCTTTCTAATGGTTTTGAGGAGCGTATTTATTTTAACGTTAAAGAAATTTGACGCATTTAATTCTCCTTCGACTCCACGATAGAAGCTGTTGGATCTGTTCGAAATTCCCAGCGGCTTCTATAATTATTTAAGGTTTCTGACGACAGCAGTCTCTCACTTTTCGAACAAAACAAAACCAACCTTGTTTTGCGAACAATATTCAAATAAGCAATGGGCAGCAGCACAAAGGAAAGCCTCCGAGCAACGCTGCCCGGTTTGTCACGGCAATTTGCAGAAACCATCGCCAAGAAAACCCAAGAACAAACTGACAATTCCGTTCCAGCACAGCATGTGCTCAAAACTTCTCATTTCAAAACCAGTTGGGAACCCGCAACACTGCGATGGCCGGGGATCGGTCCCAGGACAACGACTTGGAAGGTAGCTATGCTCACCACTACACCACCAGCACGCCACCTGCTGTGCTGCTCCCCTTCACCAACACACATAACAAGACCGTGATCATCATCAACTGTACTGGGGCTGAAAGCAAAACAAGAAATTATTGTAAAAGTCAACAGGTCTGACAGCGCCAGAATCAGAAGCCTTCAGCTCTTAAGAACAACCACTGGATCACACTCCCCACAAATGCTGCCAGACCTGCTGAATTTCCCAGCAATTTCTGTGCTGTCTTTCAGATCTGCAACATCTGCAGTTCTTTAACAAATAGAAAACAAACGTTGACCCAGGGAAGGGCATATTTGATCAGGTGATAGCCCACTACATCCACAGAGACAGATGGGACAGAGCATAGGATCATAAAATTATTACACTGTAGAAACAGGACAAGCCTATTAAAGGACAAGTCAAACAGAGAACAGCCAGGGAATTCCAAGAGGCATGGCACTCATGCACAGATTCAATCAATAAGCACATTGACCTGTACCCAATATAACGGTCACTACAGCAGACAGCTGGAACTGACAACCAGACGTGGCAGGTACAAATCACTATAAGTGCCGGAGGAAACATCATAGAAGCGCTTCACAGGAGGCTCCCAAGCTCTGAGGATGTCACCTGGACAGGGGACGAAACGTCTTCAAAAAAAGTTCCCAGCTCGGCGAACACAATCACAACAACGAGCACCCGAGCTACAAATCTTCTACTTAACTTTGAGTGTAGAAACAGGCCATTCGGCCCATCATGCATCCAACAAAGATTCGCGCTCTACGGTATTCCTGTAACCCCGAATTTCCTATGGCTAACCAACCGAATCAACACTCACCTGAACACTTAAGACTATTGAGCATTGCAAATCCACCATAACCTGTGCATCTTTGGACTGTGTGAGGAAACTGGAGCACCCGGACGAAACTCAGCAGACACGGAGAGAATGTGCAAAATCTTCAGTCTTCAATCCGACAGGGATCTGGGTAATTGGATAGGTTTCAAGAGGGAGTGCAGACTGGCGTGTGAATGATGGCCCGAAAGCCTGATGTCAGTGCTGTAAAGGCTCTACAATAACATCATAGACTACAAACAGCATTCAATACAGCTTAAATTTTGTTTTAATACGTCGTATAGTTGAAATTATTCTGATGAAATATATTGGGAAGGGTTTTTGTGCATTCACTGAGATCTGTGTTTTGATGGGTCAGGAGCATCATACAAAATAAAAACTGGCGGAGGGAGAATTGAATTCCTCCTCTCACTCTGCTGAGGACATGCAGGACCTGGAACTTCTCTAACACCACTCTCTCACCACCCGACGCCTGGAGGAAGAAAGCCTGATCTTCCGCCACAGGAACCTCCAACCCGAGGGCATCAATGTGACCATTATGATTTGCCTGATTTCCCCCTCCGACCACCTTATCCCAGTTCCATTCTGCCAGCTCGGCACTATCCTCACGACCGGTCCTACCTGGCAATCTTCATTCCCATCTATCCACGCCACCGTCCTCTCCAACACACACCTCCGTCCATCTATTGCGCTCTCAGCTCCCTTCTCCCCTGCCCCACTCCCTCCCATTTACCTGTACACGCTGGACGCTCCCACCCCCATACACGATGATGGTCTTTTGCCCAAACTGTCGACTCTCCTGCTCCTCGGATGCTACCTGATCTACTGTGCTTTTCCAGCACTACCCTAATCTTGAGACTGATCTCCAGCATGTGCAATCCTCACTTTCACCTCGCTTGACTGAATTCCTGCTCCTTACAGATCGAATTGCATCTCAAGTTTTCATCATGAATTTCATTATGTTTAAGATATTTTACTTTTAAAATCATCACAATATTTCGCTTCCCTTTTGAACATGTTATGAATTTGGACAGAACAATGCCTCCTTTCTCTGTGAACAAACAGAATATCAAGGAGTCGGATTGGAGAATGTTTCCTCTCGCAGAAACAGGAGTAGAGAGATGTAATTCTCTCTGAAATAAACACAGGCCATTCAGAGGAATCTGATAAGGTCATGCAACATCTGTTGAGAGAAGAGAAAGGTTAGCTCATATGTTATGAGAGTAGGGGAATTCAGCAGAGCGGTAAGAAGTTAGAAAAGTAATAATTACTGAACAATTGGAATAGGTTAACGCTGATGAAAGAATGAGGGGTCCATACAGCATGTTTAAAATGTTCAGTCTGTTCTAGTAGACAATTCAATCAAAGCTAGATTTAGATTTCATATCCAGTTTCCAGTCCAATCCACATATCCCGTGACTCCCTGAGACAGCAGCAATCTGTGTCTTCCTATCTGAAATGCACTCAGTGAGGGTGCAACAGCAATCGTCAGGGACAGAGAATATGAAAGAGTCAGAGGACTCAGAGGTAATCACTCTCTCCTTATCTCATTCCCAAATAACCTGCCCCCTTACCCTGAGAATGTCTCAATAATAGCCAAAAGATCTGCAAATGGTGTAACTTTAACACTGACTTTTCTTCACAGGTGCTGTCAAACTTGCTGAGAGTTTCTGCAACTCCTGAGACTGTGTTATTGTGTTTCAGATATCCAGACCCACAGGATCAATTTCTCACCATCTTCCATCTGAAGCTTGACACATTGAACTGGAATCGTAGTTCAATTTTCTGGAATATGGACACCATTTTTTCAAAAGCTCAACATTGGAGTATGATGGTTAAAAAAAGTGACCATTATTTTGTGATTCATTAATGCGTTTGGCTCATTGCCGCTGGGTTATCACGTATTGATCAGATATATTTGTTCTGGCGAAGTTGACGATGAGTTATCTGCTTGAACTGCTTTGTCCAGATTCATTCATTTTGTCCAGATAAACCCACAATGATGTAAGGGAGGGATTTCCAGCATTTCCAACCAATGGCACTTGTGGAACTGAGACGTTTTTTCCGAGTCAGGGTGGCGAGTGCTTGATGTGGCATTGTCACCTGATGTCCCGTATGTCTGCTGTGCTCAGTGTTCCATGCGATTATGCCGTGGTTCTGGCAGATGCTCTGTGAGGAATTTTGGTTATTTTTCCCACAGTGCGTCTTGTCTGTAGTACACGCCACTGCTACTTAGTGTGGTTGGTTGAGACACAGAATGTTTGTGACTGTGGTGCTGAGCAAGCTGCACTGCAAGTTAATTCTACCTAATTATTGAGAACATAAATACTAGCCAAAATCATCAATCCATTTCACAGCTGGACATCCAGTGATTAGACGGATGTGGTCTACAAGTCTGTTATTTGCTCAAATGACCATGGACTTTTAACTAGATTCACCTTTTCACGGATACTATGCTGAGAGACCTCACAGGACTGTTCCACTTTCTCATCAGCATTTCATTTGTAAAAAACTGGGAACGAGATGATGGGACACAGATTGTGCTACAGATGATTAGACCCAGTGATTCTGTTTGGCTTTATGCATGTGTTCCTCTGAATGTGTGTGTACATTATAGCGTGTTCCTGTCTCTTTGATTCTGTCTGTGTCTACTCATATATCTGTGTCTGGCAATCTCTGCCTATGTGAATGTGTTTGTGTCTCATTGTGTGTATTAATGTGTGTCTCCATGTTTATGTATCTCTGTATCTGTACCTCTGAGCAACGGGCTCTCTGTTGTTTTCGGGATTGTAACAACTGAAATGGGGTTTATATCTATCTATCTATACCTGTCTATCTGTCTGTACCACTCTCTACTCCTCTGGTGCTTGAAGTGATACATTGCTTTCGGTTATGTTGATGTGTGTTTGAACGTCTGTCTTTATGTGTGTGTGTGTGTGTGTGTGTGTGTGTGTGTGTGTGTGTGTGTGTCACAGACGGAAATACGTACAGATTCTGGGACACAATCACATATGCAGAGACATGTGCAGAGACACATACAGACCGAAGCACACATTTCGACTTAGAGAGACTCAGGTGCACATACAGTCACACAGACATGCACACACAAGACAACAGATGTTGATGGAGACAGCAAAAGTGATACTGATAGAATTTCTTGTTCCTAAAACTAAATGAGAGTTGAATAAATTTTGGATTATTTGACTTTACTGGAAATTTGTCCATAATTGTCGCTGGATAGTTGTGCCTTTAACAAGTTTTTAAAGAAATAAGAGAAAGGTGGTTTAGTTAGCAGAGTGCAAGGTTAATGTTGAAAGGATGGAAGCAATTTGAATCGATGAACCTAATTTGGCCATCCCTGCATTTTCCAGTCTTTTCAAAATGTCCGCTGATGCTTCTGAATTGGGTTGACCTGCTGTCTTGTTCCAAGATGATGAATAAGGAATTGAGAACCTGGAGGATATTTCTATTAGAATCAATACCGATTATTGGAAAAGTCCTCTTCCATAGGAAAGGGGACTTTGGGATTGCTGTTAGATTTTCAGCACTTCGAAGACAACCCAACAAAGAACAGTGAAATACAAAATTACACAGAAAGTAATCCACTGGCCTTCTTTAAAAATTTCTAATTAAAAATGTTTTATATTTCGATGGTGTCATTGGTTGAAACCGTTTTATTATACACATCGCTAGAAAACCTAATGTGAATTCGGATATATTGTCCGAAAATAGAAATGACGAAATACGTAAAAGCTTTAAGAAATGCAAAGATTGCATACCATTGCAAGAAGGGAGGAAGAATAAATAGACTGCACTTTAAAAAAAATGTGCATCATGTAATTTGCAAGTAAATGCATTTTTGAAATGGCATTTTAGTTTTCTCATGGCGAATCCATTTAAAAACATTTTATTTTGAAAAAACGAATTCAGTTTAATTGTGAACTAAAATGTGAAAAGAGCGACCTTACAAACAGATCGTAAGTGAAGGATCGCTGCAAGGTTTGACAGCAATTCACCTGAGAGTGACCCAATAATTGAAGTGTGATTGGAGATGAACGGAGTTATAAACAGATGCAACCTTGGTTTGTAACAAGGAGCTCATTGGTGATTGACTACTAGTTCACCAATGACTAAGGCTTCTCCCAGCAACGATGTGATTGGTTCTCAGGCAACTAAACAGCTTGGTACTCTGAACAAGATACAGAGAAGTCTTCACCTGCTCAGGAGCTCTCTCTGTTCTCGGCAGTGATTGGTGCTCTAATCCCGAAGAAGCCTGGTTTATTTTTGTTTCAGCTGTTCCTAAAGACTCTGCCTTTTAATCAATGTGTTAGAGACTGTTTGTAAGTATTAACCAGTCCTCCTGCATTGTGTAATTCAATGACAGCCTCCAACATGCACTGTAGAAATTTACCAAGTCTCGAAAGAAAGTACATTCCAAAGACATGACAACGAGGAAATGGAAGGGCAGGGGAAGCAGATGAATGGGAGGGTTATGACTTGGAGCCAGTGATCAAACCTGGTTAAATGAAGAGTACAGGAGTTTCATTCAAAAAGTCAGCAAGTATGGCATACAGTGAGATTTGTCGATCTGGATTCAGAATCGGCTGGCTGACAGAAGGCAGAGAGTCGTTGTAGATTGAAAGTATTCTGCCTGGAGGTCAGTGTTGAGTGAGGTCACGCAGAGCTCTGTTCTAAGGCCTCTGCTGTTTGTAGTTCTTATTAATGAGTTGGATGAGGAGGTTGAAGAGTGGGTTAGTAAATTATCAGATGACACTAAGGTTGCAGGTGTCGTCGACAGTATAGACAACTACTGCAGGCTGCAGCGCGACGTTAATAGCATGTATAGCTGTGCTGAGAAATAGCAGAGGGCGTACAACCTGGATAAACGCGAAGTGATGCATTTTGAGAGGTGGACCACGAATGCTGAATATAGGATTAAAAAAAGGATCCTTGGCAATGTGGGGGAACAGAGAGATCTGGGTTTGAAAGTACATGGATCCCTCAAGTTAGCCAACCAAGTGGAAAGGGTTATGAAGAAAGCATATGGTGTTTTGGCTTTCATTAAGGAGGTGGAGTCTAAGAGCAGCGAGGTGTTGCTGCAGCTCGACAAGTCTCTGGTGAAACAACTCTTGGAATATTGTGTCTCGTTCTGGTCGCCCTACTATAGGAAAGATGCAGAAGCTTTGGAGAAAGCGCAATGAACGTTGACCATGATGTTGCCTGGACTGGAGGGCTTGACTTATGAAGAAAGATTGAATTAGCTCGGACGCTTCTCTCTGGAGAGAAGGAGGAAATGAGGAGACCAGATAGAGGTGTAGAAAATAATGTGAGGAATAGATACAATCAATAGCTAGAGACTTTTCCCCAAGGCAGAATTGACTGGTATGAGAAGTCATAGATTGAAGATATTAGGAGGAAAGTACAAAGGAGACGTTAGAGGCAGGATCTTTACACAGAGAGTTGTGAATGCATGGAATCGGTTGCCAGCTGTGGTGGTGGAAATAGAGTCATTGGGGACATTTGAGCGAATGCTGGACATGCACAATGAGAGCAATGTGTTGAGGAGTGCGTAGATTAAGTTACTATATTTGACATCAGGATTAAATCTCGTGGGCCAAAGCGCCTGTTCTGTGCTGTACTTTTGTATGTTCTATGTTCTATGAGTGCATACAGTTGGAATATCTAAAAGTAAGGTGTCAACCTGGTGAATCTACGACACACAACTAGTTGCATGCCAGAAACCATAAGAAGCAACGGATAGACAAGTCAAATTGTCTTCAGCACTCACGGATCTGACAGAAACTCTGCAGTCCTGCCACCTCCCATCATAAATGATGGGGGAAAATATAATAAATCCTTTATTTCCCATGACCGTCGAGGCTGAGGGAGACTAAATAGATCCTTTCGAAATTAGGACAGGCGTGGAATTAATGGATAGTGGAAGTCTTTGACACAGACAACAGGGGACATAGGTTTTAGGTGTTATCGAGCAGACCAGACCCAAATGTATGGTGCAGGTGCAGAGAAGGATCAACTCTGTATGTGACTGGTCCATTCACGAGTTTGAGAACAGCAAGGATGAAATTGTTCCTGAATCCATTAGTGCGTATTTTCAAACATTTGCATCTTCTGTCTAATGGAAGTGGTTGGAAAAGAGCATTGCGGTGGTGGGAGGGGCCTTTGGTTGTGTTGGCTGCATTCCGGAAGCAGTGGGAAGTCAAGAATGAGTCGATGGAAGGAAAAGTGCTTTGCGTGATGGATTGGGTTAGGTACACCATCTCTGTAATTTTTTGCAGTACGGGCTTAGCAGTGACCATATGAAGTGACTGGATGGAATGTTTTCTGCAGTGAAATGTAAAAATTGGTCAGAGTCATTGCCAAAATGCTAAATTTTCTTCCCCGTCTGAGGATGTAGATGCATTGATGTGCTTTCCTGGTTCTAGAGTTGACATGGATAGTCTGATTGTTTGTAATATTTATTCCTCGGAACTTGAAGCTGTCCATCACCTCCAACACAGCACCAATGGCAGAGACCAGTGTCGGTCCTTCAGGCCAATTCCTGAAGTTCCCTTGTTTTGCTGTCATTGAGGGCCAGATTGTTGTCTTTACACCATGTCACGAAGCTCTATTTCCTGTACACTGCTCACTGTTGTTTGAGACGTACCTACTATGGTGGTGTCATGAGTAAATCTGTAAATCGAGTTAGAGCTGAATTTGGCGGTAAAACTTTGAGAGGGCAAGAAATATGGAAGGGGGTGAGGACAAAGCCTTGAAGGGCACAAATATTGCGGATAATTGTAGTGGAGGAGTAACAAGCTATCTTCATTCATTGTGATCTGCAGGTCAAAATGTTAAGGATCGAGTTCTCGATGTGAGGAAAGAGTCCAAGGACTCAGACTCTGTCAATGAGTCTTGTTGGAATTATGGTGTTCAAGGCAGAGCTGAAACCAATATACAGAAGTCTGATGTAGGTGTGCTTGTTATCCAGATGTTCCAGGGATGAGTGAAGTGCCAGAGATATGGCGTCTGCATGGATCTATTACGATCGTGGGCGAATTATCGAGGTACAGAGCAATCTGGGAGTAAATTTATGCCATTCCTAACCTCTCAAAGCACTTCATAGATGAGATCGGCCATAATTGTCCTAAATATCGGAGCAGGCTCGAGGAGCCGAATTCCAGACTCATGCTTCTATTTCTTGTGTTCATTTGTTCTTTATAGCTCAGAGGGAAACATGTTAACGAATGGCTCTGTTAGACAACGAAGATCCACACACACAAATGTCATTCCTCGGCTTTAAGCCCATCGTCCTAAAGGTTTCAGCAATGCAAGGGATTATTGAAATACCAAACAGGTATTATGAATGCTTATGATTCAAACATTCATTCTAATAATGAGAGAGTGTGAGACTTTACGTTCTTTTGCGTGTATAGTAGCCGACTGTAAAATGAACCTCAGCAGGAACTGCAAACAGGAGGGTATCAGAGTAAGGATCACAAGGAGTCCAAGAGCTGCAAATGTTGTTAGGAAGAGTGCCACCTGTTGAAGAACTACTCAAGACAGGGGAGGGGGGGTGCAGGGAGTGATGGTGTCGATCTGATACTACCAGAAGTTTTAACGTGAATTGATCAATAAATGAATTAATTAAAATTTTATGAATAAATGTATCTGACTCTCTCAGTCTCTGTCGGTCCCTCTTTGTTTAAAGTGATACAATACCGCCCTCTGCTGGCCTCCCAGTGTCACTGCACAAGCAGCAGATTTATTTTTCTCGAACACTTTGCTCCTGTGTCTGCTCGTTCTATTATTTCTGACAGTCTCACAATGTCCTGAATAATGCAAGGGCGCATGCGGCTGCGCAGTGACGTCAGCGAAGGATGGCCACAACCTGCGGCGAAGGTCTGACACGGAGGAAGCGATAGGAGGCAACAGGTGACTCATTTCGAAGGGCTTTTGCCCGAAACGTCGATTTCGCTGCTCGTTGGATGCTGCCTGAATTGCTGTGCTCTTCCAGCACCACTGATCCAGAATTTGGTTTTCAGCATTTGGAGTTATTGTTTTTATCAACAGGTGACTCGTGCCAGGGCCGTGAGTTGAAGGAGAGCCATCCTCTCTGGCCGCCACGAGAGGAATCAGCAACCACTTTCTGACCGAAAGCAACTAGATATTCTTGGAGAACTAGGTCGTTTATTCTCAGTACATCATTCCGTAACAAGGCAGCACCCACCCCCTGAAATACTTCAACACTATAGTACACGACATGTATAAATGTTAGGAACCACAGAACGATGAAAAGGTTTAACATTGTGGCCTTGTATTCTGCCTCCCTCCATTTTCAAATCGAAAAGTTGCATTTGTTGCTTTCGACTCTAAATGAACCTTCTCTGCATTTAATTAATGGAGAAAACAAAAGAAGTTGGAGACTAATATTGATAAGGGGATTGCAATGTTTGGGCACCAGGCAGACGTCTGTGACAGTGTAGATGCGACAGCGGGTAGCACACTGCACCCCTGGTTGCAAAGTCTGGGATGTCACTGGGTGGTGGAAGGACAGTCTGAAAAGGATACTAGCAAATATTCGATGTGTCAACGGATTGGGCCTTGACAACAGTATATAGGAAGCTGTGAGATCAATTGACAACAGAGGGTTAAGTACAATGTAAAGTTCCCTCGATGATGCCTAACCAAATATTTTGAAGATAGGCATAATCTGAGAAGTGGTAGAAAGTTAACTCACTGTCAACTATCATCACAGAAACACACACGCATTGGCGCGTGCACGCACACACAGACAAACACACACACAACACACACACATACTCACAGTAATTATCGATTGTTATCCAAGAGGGTTCCCATGTTCAACGAAAATAGATGTATTCCAGAACTTCATCACAGAGTTCTTTACTTGATCGTTTCTGTTCAGTTTGGATTCCCAATTAGATTCCTGATCTGTATCATCCCCATGGACAGTTTTCCTCAACCCATGTGCTATGTCCTGCTCACAAAAAACTGCATTTGACTGCAATACCATAGGTTGTTTGGTACAGGAACCTTTTGGTGTCGGGAGGATTGAGTCTTGAGTCTGACCCAGGTGTGTGAATGAAGCTTTGCCAGCTTGCAAGTTTGTAACTTCTACCCGTGTTTGCGTGGGTTTTTTTCGGATGGTCTGGCTTGCTTCGACATGTGCAGTTTAGGTAACATTGGCCATGCTAAATTGATCATAGTGATCAGACATGTGTAGGTTTGGTGCATTAGTCAGGGAAACGTACAGTGATAGGGCAGGGGAATTTCACACCGCAAAGATTATACATTCATTTACTCTGGACTGAGTTAGTGACTGGAATTCCATGGTTGTCAGCGAGCTGATGTACAGCAGAACAAAGTCTCTAAGCTAATTGAGGGGAACTATTCGTAGGGCAGGGAGAGAATAGACAAGAAAAAACTGAAATTGCTGATAAAAGCTCAGCAGTTCTAGCAGCATCTGTGCAGAGAAACTAGAGTTACCTCTTCGTATCCAGTTTCACTTTATCTGAACCAGACATGAAACCTTTTCTCTGATTTTTCTTCACAGATGCAGCCGGACCTGCTGAGGTTTTTCAGCAACGTTTGGTTTTATTTCTGATTGACAGCATCTGCAGTTAATTCAGATTGCTTTTAGATAGAGAATGTGGGTAAGTTCAGAGTAAAGCTGTCTCTGAACTTCAGCTTTTCTAACTCCCAGACCATGTTCACCGAGAAGTTAGATAATGACTGTCTCAACTCCTATCCCCACACTGTCCATATCAAATACACTTAGCATAGTTATATCACTAGCTTAGAGGTAGAGTATGTTTCCCTGTACACTTTCTCCACCTAAACTTCCCAGGGTCTGTGAAGAATATGTTTTAAAAAATGTACTGATATGCCCACAAACACTCCCGTGTCAGGGGAAGCTCTTTGTTAGAATGCAGAGTAAAGCTGCCTCTACAGTGTCTATCACAAACTCTTACATAGCTCATGCACAGACACACTGTCATGCAGTCACACATGTTGAGTCACACACACAGTAGAGCGTTACAAACTCCCTATCTTAGAATCTCACACTCGCGCACAACCTCTCACTCAATCAATCTCATCCTCCAACTCTCAGTTAATCAGTCACAGACACCACAAAGCCACACTCGCTGATTCACATGCGCAGTTACTCTTTCACAACTATATACTAATGATACACAATCCGAGAGGCTTGCTTAATGGTAAATCAATTTCTTTATTTTTAGAGAACACAAAATTTGAAGGCAAATTACGTCAGCCTGGCCCTTGATCAATGCCTGTTTTCTGGATAAAATGCATCCTACTCCACGCTAAATCTCTGACAGATTCTGAACAAAACCACGCACCTACAAGTCACTCGCTCACCTGTCATATTCCTATTGTATTTTCCTCTTCAAGTTTAGAAAGTTCGACAGACTTTTAAAAATCTCAGGGCACTGACATTAAAGGAATTCTGGAATCTGCATGTTAATCAATGGAAACTTTGTAACAGAGCTCTCCATATCCTGCTTTTACAGTTTAATTTGTACATTAACATTTCTACAATGTCGGAATATATGAATGGAAAAAAAGGTTTTCACTCATTTACCCTTCACCTGTGCACAAAGAATTCAGACTCAAACTGAAGCTTCTCTGCGCCTGATTCCAGCACAACATTGTACCATTTGGTTTAGATTATCCCTCCTCTAACATCGAAAATGCGTCGATTCACATCTCAGTTTATTTCATGTGCAGGAGGTCGCGAGATGATAATGTATAATGTGTACGATGTGTTTTAATCTGCCAAACCAAGACAAATGGTTCCAAAAGTGTCAGTCAGCAATTTTACGTTTGTTTCAGGTAGCCAATTCATGTTAGCACAGCGCTGACAGCGACGTTATAAACAGGGAAAGACAAGAACTGGTTGGGGACTTGGGAGTCCATGTGCAAATGAATGTAGCGTAGATTCACAGAACTATAGCTGGACGGCACGCGTTCAATGGCCAAGGAAATGACACAAGCCCAGGATCGTGTCCCTGGAACTCAGAATCATCTAAAATTATGAAATTTTGAGAGGCAATGTGAGGAACTGCAGGATTAGATAGGGAGAAAATATCGTTGTTGCTTCTGGAGTCGATAACTAGGTTCAGTGTCGAGTAATCTAACAATAGACTGGAACACTTTGAAAACTCAGGCCATGTTCAGCATGAGGCTAGGTTTTCTTTAAATCACATGACATTGTCCGCATCAATCTCTAACAGAAAAGCATCAGCATAGGGTTAAGTACAGATTAAAGCCCAATTACTCTGTTCCCATCAACAACTCCCAGGACAGGAACAGCACTGAGTTGGGGTTGCCCAGCTAGCACAATCCGGCAGTGGGTGGAATTCCCTGTCCCCATGGCGTACTGGACGTCCTGCGATGACTGCTAAGCACTGCACTCCAGCTTTCGAGTAAAGACAGAGGGAGTACTCACAGAACACACAAGCAGTGAGTGATTGACAGTCAAGCAATAAAGGATTACTGAGCGCATTATCGCTGACCGCACTGTAAACAAACACTTGCCTGATGGATAAACACACTTAGAGAAGACACTAAAACTGGCAAGACATGCAGTCAGCAACCGCAAAACAAACAGATACATCCAAAGCAAATACGCAGAAACCACAAGACAGAATAATAAGTGAACTGATGGAGCCCCTGTCAATTTCCTTAGAGCTGAGGAATCTCTTTGGTTTGATGTGAAAAATTTAATCAGCAGTCTCTCATTCTATTTTGGCAGACTTCCCTTGCCCATCTGGCTCTCCCCTGGCTGGATACGGATCACAGCACAAGCTCTGGACGTGATTGATACAATCAAGACACAATCAAGCATCCAGCAGCTTCAATCAGTTCTAGAATGGGATCGGAGGTTCCAGCTATCTTCGTGGGTATGTGAGAATGTCCCTTTCTTGGCAGTAAGGTGCTACCATTGTTGCTCTCCAGGGATAGGCAAGGCATTCTGGTGCATCTCTGGCTGACCTGAGCATCGTGTGGTTTTGATATCACTGGGGTACTAGACTTTAGGCTTTGGGTCAACTGTGTTTATCGGGTCCAGGAAGCTTATTGGTCGGTTGTCATGGGAAGTGTATTCCCTGGTTTGTGAATGACTGTGTTCATGTATGGTTTCACTTCGCAGCCTATTTGGTCAATGCTGATGCATTCTGGGTTTTCGTTGTATGGCAAGGACAGGCTTGATTTCTGTGTTCTTATTGGCCATGCTGTGTGTAGGCAACTCTGCACGTTATTTCCCACACTGTTGAAGAATAAAGTTTAACATCTGCAAACATTTTAAATTCAAAATCTTAATTCAACATCAACCTGTTCACATGGGGAGAAGCCACTCAGCTGTTCCATGGGCGGGAAGGTATTCACTCGGAGATCCACCTTAATGGCACGCAAATGACTTCAACAAAGGGAGAGAAGATTTGTCTGCTCTGTTTGGTCATCGATTATCTTCACAACCCCACCTAATGTCACCCTATTGACATGACACTGGAGAGCCACCATTTTTCTGCTCTATGTCTGAGAAGGAATTTATTAAATCAGCAAAGCTTCAGATAAACAAGAATGGGCACACTCTGGAGAGGCCTGCACTGAGTGTGGAAAGAGATTCACCTGGTCATCTCCATTCAGTGAGCATGAGCATATTCACACGAGCGAGAAACATTTACTTGCTCCTTTTCTGGGAAGGGATTCACTCCTGTCGCCAATCTCAACAGATATGGACTTGTTCCCTCAAAAGAGAGAAAAGGAAGAACAAATAAGAATGCGGAATACAGGGTTAATGGTAGGGTTCTTGGTCAGGTGGAGGAACAGAGGGATCTTGGGGTCTATGTACATAGATCTTTGAAGGTTGCCACTCAGGTGGATAGAGTTTGTAAGAAGGCCTATGGAGTATTATCGTTCATTAGCAGAGGGATTGAATTCAAGAGTCGTGAAGTGATGTTGCAGCTGTACAGGACTTTGGTTAGGCCACATTTGGAGTACTGTGTGCAGTTCTGGTCGCCTCACTTTAGGAAAGATGTGGAAGCTTTGGAGAGGGTGCAGAGAAGATTTACCAGGATGTTGCCTGGAATGGAGAGTAGGTCGTACGAGGATAGGTTGAGAGTTCTCGGCCTTTTCTCGTTGGAACGGCGAAGGATGAGGGGTGACTAGATCGAGGTTTATAAGATGATCAGAGGAATAGATAGAGTAGATAGTCAGAAACTTTTCCCCCGGGTACAACAGAGTGTTACAAGGGGACATAAATTTAAGGTGAAGGGTGGAAGGTTTAGGGGAGATGTCAGGGGTGGGTTCTTTACCCAGAGAGTGGTGCGGGCATGGAATGCGCTGCCCGTGGGAGTGGTAGAGTCAGATTCATTGGCGACCTTTAAGCGGCATTTGGATAGGTACATGGATGGGTGCTTAATCTAGGATAGAAGTTCGGCACAACATCGTGGGCCGAAGGGCCTGTTCTGTGCTGTATTGTTCTATGTTCTATGTTCTATGTTCTAAAATTTTAATGGTCTGACTTTGAAAAGAGCTTTAGGAGTAGAAAAGATGTGATGAAACACCAGAAAACACATAAGAATCGCTGCAGTGGAGCAACAGACCCGTCGGCCTAACAAGCCCACACAAACACTCCAAAAAGCAGTCAGACCCATTACACTTCCTTATATTTAACCCAACTATTAACCTACGGTATGGGTAATATATCATGGCCAATTCACCTAACCGGCACAAAATTGTGCATTGTGGGATGGAATTTGAGGACCTGGAGGAAACTCACACACACACGTGGAGAACGTGCAAACACCACACATCCAGTCTTTCGAGGCTGGAATCGAAGCCAGCCCCTCATGATCTGAGGCAGCAGTGCTAAACACAGAGCCACCATGCGTGGAGAGGCAGTTAATTTGCACTGTGGGTAGCAAGGGATTCAATTACTCATTCGCATTTGTGACAGCACAGTCAGGTGGATTCTGTTTCGCTTATTTGGCTGCTTTGTTGGCTGATAAAGCATTGTGATGCTCGCAGCGTGATTTCAATTCCCATCACTGGTTTGAGGTTAATTTTAAGGTTGTACTTCACTAAATCTACTTTGACCTGACGCCCGGTGGTGCTCTGGTTAAATCACCACCAGCCCCTGGCTTTCTGAAATGAAGGCAGCAGCCTCTACTGTGTGGTAAGATGGTGATAGCACAAACATTCTAGTGAGATCGTATGTGAATGCGTTATGGTGTTATTGCATCGAGAATTGAACTGTGTTCATTATGTCAGCAGGGGTTTACTTCATTGGATGTGTTTAATCTCTTTAATTGATCGCTGCTGAATTGTTCAGTTTTCAATCGCGTCAAATTTAAAGATTTTTCCCCTGATTTCTGTACAATTAGAGGACACTGGTAGATATCTATTGACTGCCCTGTTCTTGATAATTTTCTTCATTGTTAAGACCATAAGACATAGGAGTAGAAGTAAGGCCATTCGGCTCATCGAGTCCACTCCACCATTCAATCATGGCTGATGGACATTTCAACTCCACTTACCCGCATTCTCCATGTAGCCCTTTATTACTTGTGACATCAAGGATTTATCAATCTCTCCCTTGAAGACACTTAGCGTCCCGGCCTCCACTGCACTCCGCGGCAATGAATTCCACAGGCCCACCACTCTCTGGCTGAAGAAATGTCTCAGCATTTCTGTTCTGAATTTACCCCCTCTAATTCTAAGGCTGCGTCCACAGGTCCTAGACTCCTCAACTAACGGAAACAATTTCCTAGTGTCCACCTTTTCCATGCCATGTATTATCTTGAAAGTTTCTATTAGATCTCCCCTTAATCTTCTAAACTTCAATGAATACAATCCCAGGATCCTGAGCCGTGCCTCGTATGTTAGACCTACCATTCCAGGGATCATCCGTGTGTATCTCCGCTGGACATGCATCAGTGCCAGTATGACCTTCCTGAGGCGTGGGGACCAAAACTCGACACAGTGCTCCAAATGGGGCCTAACCAGAGCTTTATAAAGTCTCAGTAGCACAGCGGTGCTTTTATATTCCAACCCTCTTGAGATAAATGACAACATTGCATTCCCTTTCTTAATCACGGACTCAACCTGCATGTTTCCTTTAGACAATCCTCGAGTAGCACTCCCAGATCCCTTTGTACTTTGGCTTTATGAATTTTGTCACCGTTTAGAAAGTAGTCCATGCTTATATTATTTTTTTCCAAAGTGCAAGACCTCGCATTTGCTCACATTGAAGTCCAGCAGTCATTTCCTGGACCAGTCCCTCAAACTGTCTAGATCCTTCTGCATCCTCCCCACTTCCTCAGTACTACCTGCCTGTCCACCTAACTTCGTATCATCGGCAAACTTCGCTAGAATGTCCCGCTAGAATGATCATCCAGATCATTAATACATAACGTGAACAGCTGCGGCCCCAATACTGAACCCTGCAGGACACCGCTTGTCACTGGCTGCTATTCCGAAAAAGAACCTTTTCTCCCAACTCTCTGCCTTCTGTCAGACAGCCAATCCTCAATCCATACCAGTAGCTGACCTCGAACATCGTGGGCTGTCACCTAACTCAGCAGCCTACCGTGTGGCACCTTATCAAAGGCCTTTTGGAAGTCTAGATAGACCACATCCACTGGGTTTCCCTGGTCTAACCTACTTGTTACCTCTTCAAAAAATTCCAACAGGTTTATCAGGCACGATCTCCCCTTACTAAACCTATGTTGACTTGTTCTAATCCGATCCTGGTCTTCCAAGAATTTAGAAACCTCATCCTTAATGATGTACTTAAAAATATTTCGATTCATTCAGCATTTCTGAATGCTTTTCACATCTAAATGAATGCCTTGTGAAGTGTATTCACTTATATCAGAGAAACAACCGTCCTACACTGAGAGCACAAGACTGTGTTCTCATCAGCGTGAATATGGAGACGGGACCTCAATTGGCTTTCCCCGGGTGTGGCTGCACAGATGAATTTCCAGGGTAGATAAGTAATAGAATCGTCACCACATTACCGCTGTTTCTCTCCAGCGTCCCTTCAATTATGTCTCGATATTTCAGATAGTGAATACTTTCACTCCACTGTGAATGTAGCTTTCTGCTTTCATTTTCAATGGCCGGTGAGGTTCAGGCTACATTGAACAAATCAACTCCATCAAATTCTAATGTGATGCTTCGTTTCAGTTTCCCAACTGCAAATCCTCATCTTTGATATCCCTCAAATAAAACCAGAAATATCTCAGTAAGAGAGAACTCCTCAGAACACCAAAGAATATGATTTTCATTCATCGTCAGATGTGGGTATTCCAGAACAGGTCAGCATTTATTGTTCATTCCTGTTTTGACTGGACAAAGTGATGATCAGCTGCCTTATTGAACCTGTGCTGTAGGTAGATCCAAATTATAGGGGAGTGAAATCCACAATTTTGACCCAGTCATTCTTTAGGAAAGGCAATATATTTCCACAGCAGGATGGAAAGTGGGTTGTAGGTCTTTCCTATCTGTCTGGAGCCCTTTTTCTTTAAATGGAAGCGGTTGTGGATTTGTAATGTACTCTTAAGAAGCCTTGGTGGATATCTGCAGTGCATCTTATGGATGGTGGAGACTGCATGTCTGAGTGTTTGGTTATGGTGGGAATGGATATTTGTCGATGTTATATTAGTTGTGTGTTACTGCTCAATTCTGCTGCTCTCTTCTGGTCGATGTTGAGCTTCTCAGTATTGTTGCAACTTCAGTCAGGAATCTTCAACAAGGTTGTGATTTAAATATCTTTTGCTACTCAGATGCTGACTAATCTGTTGTGCTTCTCCTGTACAATGTTTCTTTCACACTGCAATCATCCAGGCGAAAAGGAACCATCCCATCATATCTCATTCTCTAATGTAAAGGAGTAAACAGTTGATCGGGAAAGAACAAAAGAAAGAGAAGTACATTTGGTCAATGAGGTGATAACGCTCTCGCTCGGAGAGTGAATAGTTGTTTATGGAGACTGCCGGTGACAAATCATCAGTGGCGGGTAATTGCAGGTAATGTTAGACAGGCTTTAGGGACTCAAGAAAATCCCTGACTATGACCCGCTCTTGTGGCCACAATGCTATATGGTTGCTAAAGTTAGGTTCTCAAAGACATTGTGACTTTACAGCACCAACGAAGGAATTTGAACCCATCTTGCAAATGTCCATCATGAAGCAACGATCCATTCTCATCCCATTATTTTTCAGAACATGGTCTGGAACCTTAAGCACTGTGGTACTCCATGTGACCAACGGAATATTTTAGTAATACCATCACGTCCAGCGAAATGCTATGACCTAACATATATTCGCCTCTCCGCCCTTGTTAGCGTTCCGCAGGAACCATTCCCTCCGGGGCATCGTGGTGCAGTGTGCCTTCTATCTCAACACCTCCCCCAACAGCCCCATGGAAACTTTCCCTAAAATCGCGGACTATGTGACACATACATTCATGGAACATGAGAACAAGGAGCAAGACTTTGCCGTACAGGCCTTAGAGACTGCTTCACCATTCGTTAAGATCATGCCTGTTCTTTCCATGGACACACATCCACTTAACCAACCTCTGAAGGTAATCTTCACTTCCATTATTGTTCTTAAAAAAAGCAACCCTAGCTTAATCAACAGTCGTTGATGTAGCATCAGCTACTTCTTTTGGCAAGCAGTTCCATAGAGTAACCACCCTCTGGTTGAAGAAACTTTACAAAATACCGTGCGGGAACTGTAACAAACACTGCATTCGACAAACACAACATTCGCCTCAGACAACACATCCATCTGAGGACAAGCCAAACCCCTACATGCAGGAGAATTCCTCAAAGCATGGCATTCTAACCAGAAGTCTATCAACAAACACTTCGAGTTCGACGCCGTCGACTACCCCCTGAAAAAAAGGAGTTGGAAATGACGTCACCACCGGAAACGACATCACCAACCCAAAGAAACCCAAACAAATAAATAGAAAGCAAGAATCATGAACAGTGCTTCGCCTGTAGACCCACTGATTTTGATATCTCGTAGCAAGACGAAACGTCTGGAAATGAACTTTCCAATTCAGTGAGCAAACCGACATCCAGTTTAGTGACCTACTCAAAGAACTTAATAATGTTTGTGAGTCTCGTACTCCCATTCACAAAACCGGCTTAAAATTCCCTCATAAACTTATTTCAGTCCAGATGATTACAAATCTTATCTCTTTGAACATTTCCAACACTTTACCCATAACCGATGGAAGGGTCAATGGTCCATAATTTCCAGGGATTTATCGACTCCCCTTCTTGAAAGTGGGAGCAACTTTTACTATCCTGTATGTTCTGGTACTATAACATTGGACAATGGCAACATAAAGATCAAAGTGGAAGGCTCAGAAATCTGATTCTTGCCTTCCCAGAGATTCCGAGGATAAATCCCATCCGGCCCAGGAGAATTTATAGATGTGCACATTTTCAGAGTTTGTAACGCCTTGTCCTTTGGAATTTCAATCCGATCTCGTCTCGTAGCCTGTTTCTCAGGATTGTCCTCGACAACATTTTGTTTTCCAGAGCGAATACTGACGAAAGATATTGCTTTCGCGCTTCCCCCATCGCTTCTGACTCCACGCTCTACTTAGCACGACTGTCCTTTATTGGCCATATTTTCGTCCATTCATTCTTTTAGCCCTTACATACCGATGGAAAGTTTGAGGATTTTCCCTCATCCTACCTGCCAACAAATTCTCAGTTCCCTCCTGGCTCGTCTTCAGTCCCTCTTCAGGTCTTTCCTGTTTGACTTGTAACTCTCAATCTCCATAACTAAGCCTTCACATCTCATGTTAACACAAGCCTTCTTCATCTTAACAAGAGATTCAACTTGCTCAGTAATCATGACTCATGCGCTTGACAATTTCCTCCCTTTCTGAGATGTACATACTTATCAAAGACACATAGAGCATGCTCCTTGAATAAGCTCCACATTCCTATTCTGCAAATTCCGTGCCGTTTCCTTGCCCAACCTGTGAAAGCGTAATCTTATCTAATCGCATTGCAATTTTCTTTCCCCCAGCAAGAGCCCTTGCACTCGGGTGAATACCTAACCCTTTGAAAATCTAAAGTAAACATAACTGAATTTTGGAAACTATCACCAAAGTGCTCACCTACCGCCAAATCTAATATCTTGCCGTGTTCGTTACCCAGTACAAAATCATATTTGGCCTCTCCCCTTGTTGGCCTGTTCCATCACACATTATTTCAGGAATCTATCGCAGATAAACTCAACCTTCTCCTGAATGAGCTACTTCGACGGATCGACATGTGGATTAAAATCCCGCATGATAATTGCCATGCCACTTTTTCCTTTGTTATTTATGTCTTTGTTTATTGCCCTCCCCAATGTGATCTTAAAATTTGGAGGCGGATAGACTCCGACAATCAGTGATATTTTCTTCTCATACCTTCTAATTTCCTCCCAAATGGATTCAAACTCATTCTCCATAGAACCTATATCATCTGTCAGCATCGGTCTGAGGCTGTCCTTGAATGTTTGAGTTTCACCACCTTCCTTACCATCCTTTCTGTCCTTCCAAATTGAGTCATACCCGTGAATATTTACCTCCTATTCTTGACAATGCTGTCTCCATGTCTCTGCAATGTCGACTAAATCGTATTCGTTTGGGATGATTTATGCCGTTATATCTCCAACCTTCTTCAGAAAATTACGAGCATTCAGGTATGGTGCCTTTGTGGACGCATTCTTACCCATTGATGAACAACATCTATAAAAATATCTTTTACGGTATTCTTCCTTCTTGCTTCTTGCTTCTCCTAAATTGTCCATTTCTGACCTACCTTCTTAGCATACAATTGTTCAAATACACCTTCCAGGTGAAGCAATACTTTCCCTACACTTCACGCAATCTAGTCTACTAGATTCACTGCTCATATTGTGGTCGCCACTACCTTGGGAAACGAAGTGTGTACTGAATGACAGTTTAGAGAATACCAAGTTCTATCCAAAAATGTCCTGAGCTTCCAGTTGACTGCTCCTTTAGCACAGAACCATGTTTCCTAGCCAACGTCTCTATCTCAGTCTTACTGCAGTGCTCCACCATAGCTCAGCGCATGCTGAAAAAGCAACAGACCATTTTCTGCTTGAGGACCCCGCGACCCTCCATATCAATTTCCGTAATTTTAGAGGCACGAAATTTCCCATGTTTTGGTCCACGAAACACTCACCATGCCTAGTTACACACTACCTATGGGTAGTCATAAACTGTCTCTGTGAACAGTCGTGAATGCTTCAACAAATCATTATCAATTCCTATGTCCAACTGTTAGTCTCTCTCTTTCAGCTCTATCCCGACATCTCGTTTCCTCTTAATTACTGCGCCCCCACGTTTCTTCTGCATATAGACTGAAGTTTTCCTGGAAACTATTAGTGCCAAGGACGAGGTCACTGAACTGAATTTCTCTTTCCAGCATATTTTGGTCTTGCCCCTGAGGAAGCTTGATACTGTGCTTTTGTAAACACCCCCCGCACATAAGACAGAACTCTTTTAATCCTGAAAGTTTCTCTTGTCGATGAATCTCATTACTATGTGAGCCATTGGCATCGACTTCGTAGGTCAATGAAAATAGAAATCATGTGCTTTGGATTTGTGCCGCAGCTCTGTTCTGGATATGATAAACAACAGAGAGCAAAATGTCGATCATATCAGATGTGAACAGATAGGAATATCCACAAGAGTTTGAATTAAGTGAATGTTTTTCAGTTGGAGAAAATTCAAACCATTTCTCACTGTAATAGCCTGTGGCTATCAAAGCAAAATATTTCATAAGCACGAAGGGTTAATACTGCGTTTTCGGGTTAAAATATCTGAATGATCTTCCTCCAGTGTGACAGAACAGTTGTGTCAGCAAATGGGATAACTGAGTGAATCACTTTACTTGTTCAGCAAGCGAACAGTCCTCCTGTGGTAAGATATGGGGTCAGAATGCAGGAAAAGGGATGGAGAGGTTCTGAAGCAGTTTAACATAGGGACTGAGGAAGTGTTTGTCTTTCGAACCGGCTTGAAGTGGGCATATTCCCAATTCAGGACGGACTTGTATCATATATTCCTCTCTGTAACAAGGGAGGAAATAGCAGGTGTTCTGAGCAATGTTTTACTTTCATCTTTGGGTTTTTGGTGGACTGGACTAATGCAAGATTGGGAGAGATAAACCAGAGAATCACACAGCAGTGAATCTCACATCAGTTGAAGGGAACATTTTGGAGCAAACCTTGAAGGATCCACTTAACTGCCACTTTTCCAGGCAAGGTTTCATCAGGGAGGGTCATCACGGTTTTGTCACAGAATGTCATGCCTAACAGATTGGATTGAATACATTTTATTGGCAAGTGATGAGGTTTTTTTAACGAGGGTAGTGAAGTTGATGTTGTTTTTGTGGATCTCCACATAGACTTCAACACGACACCACTCTGGAGACTGGTAAGAGGATAAAAGTGATAAGGGTTTTAAGGCGCCCTGGCAAGTTGGATCCAAACTGAAATTGGTGGTGTTTGGAGACACAGGATGGCGATAGAAGTCTGTTTGTGTGACTGGAATTGGTATTCAAAGGCGTAACACAAGGATGAATGCTGGGTTCAATGTCGTTTGTGAATTTGTGTAAAGAATATAGAACAAATTAGGGGGAAATGATAAGCAGAGTTGTCGAATATTAGCAAAGTGGTTAATAGTGAGGAAGATCGATTTAGGATGGAGGAGCTCAGAAGTGGATTTTTCAAATGTCAAATTCAGATACGGGATGTTGATACTAACCATGTAAAACACGAGGTGATGCACATTGGAAGTAACACGTCAATGGATTACTCAATGATTGGCAGGACACGAGGAAACCCAGAGGAATAGGGAGTCTTTGTTTGTTGGGCCACATATCCGTGAAGGCAGCAGAACATATTGACAATCACAACTTTATCAATCAAGGCAAAATTTATAAAAGCAGATAAAGTGGTGTCACAAGTAGACAAGGTGGTGAAAAAAGTAGTTGGCACGGTATTCGTCATTAGTCAGAAAGTCGATTATCCAAGTTGGAATGTCATGTTGTGGCGATACGGAGCATTGCTGAGATCACATTTAGAATACTGCTTACAATTATGATCAACTTCTACAGGAAGAATTTTGTGAAAATTGAAACTGTGCACAGATGATTTACAAGGATGTTGTGGGAACCTGAGGGCTTGAGATAAGCGAGGAGATGGGGTAGGCAGTGACTTTTTCGCTGGAATGTTCCGGGCAGCGCGTCACGTTCTCACCGTTGATAAAATCATGAGGGGCATGGATAGGCATTTGGAATAAATCGTCTGCGTAGGATGGTGAAGTTCAAAACTAGAGGGCACAGGTTTAAGGTGACGGGCACTAATGATGGTTGATTTGCAGCAGGCATTTTCTCATATCAGTTAACAGTTTTAAAAATAAGCATTTTTTCGTGAAAGCAGTTTGGTAGATAAGTCGTGAATGGAACAGTAGTGGTACAAAAATTGAGTGATGTACCGATGAATAAATGAGTGGGTAAAATATTGTCCAACGCACTCTGAAATGGAGAATGCTATATTTATAAGGGACAATCAATAAAGATCTTTTAAATTAAATGTGATGTTGCAGACTCTGAAATACACACCGAAATGGCTGTGCTGCGATATGAGTCGCATTCACTTTTCTGCAGGAGCATCAACTGTTTCGGAAGGCAAAATGATATTTTTCATCTGTTCAGCAATGGCGAAGCCAATATATATTCCTCCATTCCTATCAGAACATGACAAGGTGAGCATGCATTGCCTGATCAAAACATTCCACTTCATGAAACTCGTTTTTGAGCCTTTGAGAAGCAGAATGTCGCAGTTATTAAACTGCAGCTCTCTCTTTTCCTTTACCAATTTTAATATTCAAACATTCAGTTGAACTGAGAGAATACTGAATTCTACAACAATTTTTTTCCCTCAGATATTCAGCCTCTGCAGATTCCTGTTATTTAGTGATCTGAAAGAACTGGTATTTTGGGGGAAAAAATATTGATGTTTGTCTCGCATGCGACAGAAGAATCAACTGAGTGGTGACAGGTGCATCTTAATTTTCTAAAGCAGTAGAGTGGAGGCGGTGTCGAGTTGAAAATGTGGAACTGCAAAAGAACACCTGGTAAGGCAGCATCCATGGAGAAGGAAAATAGATGTTTCGAGCATACGTTTTCGTCAGGAATGTTCGAAACATTGACACTCCTGCTCCTCAGATGTTGCCGAACCATTGTGCTTTCCAGCGCTATCCTTCCTCACTCTAATCTCTCGCATCTGCAATCCTCGCCTTCTACTTAGGTGGGATAGTGTCAGATACTGTTCCTGAGAGGTAATAACATGTTAGTAATGATAGTTAGGATATGCAGTTGGAAGCTCATCACTGATGCAAATTATTCTCTACCTCCCAATCCGCCAAGCACATGCAGGTCCTGCGCCTCCTTCATTGACATTCCCTAAACACCTGATGCCTGAAAGAAGAAGGCTTCATCTTCCGCTTGGGACCTTGATACCACATGGGATTACCAGTTTCCTCATTCGAACTTCGCTCACATTATTCTCGTTTCATGACTCCAACTCAGCATTGCCCTCATGACCTGCACATCACCTTTCCAACCTACCCGCTCCACCTCCTGTCAGAACTCGTATCTTATTTTCCACCTGTATCTACTCATCGCATTCTCAGCTATCACGCCGCCAAACCCCCAAACCGCCAATATTTCTCTCAATCCCCACCACCACAAACCTCATTCCTGGTGAGGTATTTATGCCCGAAACATCAATTCCCTCGCTCCTCGCTTGCTGCCTGAACAACTGTGTATTCTGTCGACACACTATCGACTCTGAGTTCTGGCATCTGCAGTTCTCACTTTCTCCACGGCGCAGTATTGTGTAAAAGTCACATTATTGGAAAAGCGTAGTTTCTGTGGCTTTCTGAGTTGTTAATTTCCTTTGCTCAATCGGCTCTAGCTGGTGTATTGTGTGTCTTTCTGCAATTATCATTATAGCAGGGATGTGTCAGCACTGGGAACACTGCAGACCAGATTTACCAGGATATTGTCTGTTCGAAGAGTTTCACTTATGAAGATTTTTTGGATGGACTGCGCTGTCAAAAAGATGTTCTCTTTTTAAAAAAATAACGAGCTGCACTTTTCCTCGAGGATAATATGTCTTGATATCTTTTTTTTTAATCAAAGGCGTTGTAATACAGTTCAGGCTCCAAATCGGATGAAATGTAACAGTGATAAAGTGTTCGCTGTGAGGCCTTTCATTTCTCCATCAACAGTTGAGGCCAAATACTTAATATTTTAGAAATGAACTGTTTCATGGTAAAAGAGTGGTCATTCTGGAAAGCTGAATTCCGGTTTTTAGATCCTGCAATTAATAAGATATCTCCTTCTGCCCTTCGAATTTTTATCCGTAAGTTTTGTTTCATTTTTACTGTGTTTAAGGTGCTTTTTTTAGGATTGTTGTGTACTTTCAGAACAACATAATTCAGTCTACTTTGGATAGACTAATTTCCGTTGGTATTCTATATTCTGTTTTTTTCTTTTTCAATTCGTCATTTTGTGATTTTTTTTTAAATTAGCTGACTCGGGTAATTTTCATTGTACACTTAACGAAAAAGAATATCATTTTACGATCTGGGTTTCTGCTTAATAGCGTTTTGAATGGTTTAGCCGAGCCCATAACAAATTGGAAGATAGTTGATGGATTAAAAGAGCAACTGGTATGTGCTTGCGTCTTTATTTCAGATGTTGATTTGGATTGGAGGAGACAATGTTTGGGAAACCAATGTCTCATTTAGGTTCCAAAGAGTTATCTGGTAATGGACGATGTAAAGTTGATAGTTTTACAAAAAAACTGATTCAGGCCAGGCTTCTGGAATTAGCAGAAGTGCTGGGGTTGTATTTGTCTCTTTCTGTGAGGAAAGGAGAACTCATTCGCCGCAGTAGCTGGGCATTTAACTAACCTGGAAAATTCATGAGAATCTGTGGAGATGTTTAAACGTTAATTGAATATGAAGCAGCTTGGGTGAGACGCGAGAGATAAGGAAAAGACACCAGATTTGAAGCAGTTTGAGATGCGATTCGAAGAAGAGAGATTAACAGAGGAGAGAGAAAGGGAGACAGAGTTTGAACTTCAGAAATTGGCAATTATTAAAGGAATTTACCTTAAAAAGCTGGAGACAAAGGCTGAAGATAAGCTTACTCTGGAAGAGCATATTATTAAAACGACAAGGTTAGCAGCTGAAATGGCTGATTGTAATGAATTGGTCCATAAAATAAGGATGGGCTGCCAGAACCATTTTAAGTCTGAGGGGTAGAAATTGGGCAAAGAGAAATCCTCACGTGGAACGGGAAAGTTAAATTTCTGTGAAGATCATGAGGATTAATTATCAGAGGGTAAATACGAAAACCCTGAAGGGAACAAGATCTGAGGGTTTCTTTGCAATAAATTAGGCGACACGAAATCAGTTTTGGAGAACTATAGAAAGTACTGAAAAGTCAGATGCAGGAAAACAAAACAAGCCTGGATGTTTTGATGGCATGGTAATAGAAAGCACAGCGGTGGCTGGAAAGCTGCATCAGAGTGTACAAACCGATCAGATGTTTTTAAGGGGCAAGTGCCAGATCTGCTTTCATAATATACCTGCAAAGATAAAGTTTCTTTACCTTGGCCAGGAGTAGCAGATAGAGAGGGAAACAATCTCCAGCTCCTACCAGCGGTAGCATCGTGGCGCCGTGACACAGTGGTTAGCACTGCTGCTTCGCAGTGCGAGAGACATGGGTTCAATTCTCACCTCGGGCACCTGCCTGTGTGGAGTTTGTATGTTCTGCATGTGTTTTCTCCAGGTGCTCTGGTTTCCTCCCACAGTCCAAAAACGTGCAGGTTAGGTGAGTTTTTTATGCTAAATTGCCCGTAGTGTTAGGTGCAGGGTAATTGTCGGGAATGGGTGTGGGTGGGTGCTGCTTCGGCGGGTCGGTGTGGACTTGTTGGGCCGAAGGGCCTGTTTCAACGCTATAAGTAATCTAAAATTAATGGACACAGGATCGTGCCTGCCTGTGATGCAGAAGTATGGGGAAATGTGTAGTCCTGAAGAACTATGCGTATGGAAATTCATGGTGGGACGGAACATTGGTCAATGAGGCTAGAGTGGGCAGAAAAGAGTGGGGACTTTGTGGTGGGAGTTCTGAACAAACTCTCAGCTCCAAGTATACAATTTGTGCTTGCAAATGATATAGCTCAATCACCGGTAAGCCTGCTGCATACTTCAGTTGAAAAGCCAGTCGAGATGCAGACAGAAGTAGCAATGCAGGACGTTGATAAAGGAATTTTCCCAGATTGTGTCTTTATGCGATCACAGAGTCACAATCTGAAGCAGGAGAAATCAAAAGGCACAGAATAGGAGCCTGAAATATGATTACATCCACTTATGTTAATTAATACTTATTCCCATCTTTTTTTGGATGTAGGGAACCTACACAATGCATCAAGATTACAATTTTTTTTATTGTCAGATAAGTGGGATACAGCAGGGGACAAACGTTAAAAATGCAAGTATATTCAGATCAGCTATGCTACTGAGTTACAGCAGAAAGATGAAAAATTAAAGCAGTTAGATCAGAAGACTTATATTTGGAAGGAGGGTGAATGCATCCCTGTGTGATTTTACTCAGCAAATAATATGTTAAGGAGGAAATGGAGACCAACACATATTCAAGCACGTGAGAAATGGGCAGAATGTTTTTTTTCCAGTAGGGGACAGAAAAGTCGTGCTGCAAGTGCCGCATGTGCCACAAATTGGATGTCACTTATGTGTGAGGAAAATGGAGGCTCAAATACAAAGACATTTTTACTGGCCTGGATTGCAGAGGAATGTCGTTGAATTTTGCCAGACGTGTCATACATTTCAATTAAACGGAAAACCATGGGAAATAATAAAGCCTGCACCTTTAATATCTATTGTAGCGTTCAAGGAATCTTTCTTAAGTGTCTTGTTGCATTGTGTAGGTTCCCTACATCCAATAAAAGATGGGAAAATGTATTAATTAACATAAATGGATGTATTGGCAAGATTTCTAAATTCTGTTCAATTGTGCAATATGACAGCTAAAAGGATTGAGGAAGAATTACGATTTTAAAAAAAAGATAAAGACTATCATCAGAGATACAATTAGGTCAAGGGTCAAACTTCACATCCAAACTTTCCAGGGAGTATATAGATAGCTTAGGAATAAAACAAATCAAATCTACTGTGTAACATCCAGAATCACAGGGTGCACTGGAAAGGTGACGTCAACTATTAAAGACTATGTTGAGGTTTTATGGTTCGGAGTAGCCAGATTATTTCCATAAGGGAGTTGCGTCAGTGGTGTTTGTGATCTGAGATGTATCAAAAGAATCCACAAAACTAAGTCCATCTGAAACCAATTTTGGGCATAAAGTAAGATTACCATTAAAATTTATTAAGGAAAAAATAATCAGTCAGATTACAGAGAGCACGCATTTGGACGATGTGTCCAATTTTAGAGTTGGACTAAATAATGTTGGGGAGTTGTCGAGACAGCATTTAAAAGTATCGCCGCAAATGATGAAGCAGGAAGTGTATGAGAAACAAAAACATCAGAATTTTGCCACTGGTAACAATGTATTTATTGAAATTTCATGAATCGGTGAAACGTTAAAGCAAGGTTTAGAAGACCTTATCAAATCGAGAGGAAATTGAGTGCGGTTAGCTACTTGACAGAAACTCCTGGCATGAAGGAATCTCACAGAATGTGCGATGGGAATATGTGCAATTGGTATTTTGGCAGAGAACGAACGCAAGGGGAGAATGTGTTATTGACTACAACACACTGGGAAGAACCAATTTCAGGGAATTCTGCATTGGACGTTCCTGAAATAAAATTGGACAAGGCAAAAATTATTGGTATAATTATTCAGTTATCTTCCAGAAGAAAATCGTCAGAGTTTTACTCTTCCATGGGGAGATCTGCTGAAATACACTGGGAATTAATAACCTAACTGCAGATGATGTAACTATAGGAGATGCTGTTCTGATTTTGTAACATCTTTGCAGGCATAACCCTGTAAGGTTGGTGCAAGTTCATAAGGAGATACCACGTATACGCCAAGATGGCATAACCGAAGTGAGTTTCAATGAATGGAGTTCACCCATCATTATGGTGCCAAAGCCAGGTAAGACCCAACAGTTATGTGTGGACTATTACAAAGGAAATGTTGTTATTAAAACTGGTGCATATACGTATCTGCAGTTGGAGGACTGTGTGGAAGAGATTGGAAGAGCAACTTACATTTCCAAGTTGGACTTCCTCACAGGTTACTGGCAGTCATCTTTGTCGGAAAGATCAAAGGCAATTTGGTAATGCCAACTGGACTGCAGAAATTTAAAGTAATGCCGTTTGTCCGAAAAACACTTCACTCACATTTCAGAGGTAAACTGACAGGGTAATGTCCGGTTACACAACTGTGTGATGTGTATTGTGCCTGGTGAAATTCAGTGTCTCATGGATTGAATTTTTTCAGCATTTATCGGGCTTGTTTGATCGAATTCGGAAGTCAAACTGGTTTGTAAACCTAGCTGAATGTGAATCTGCCAAAGCCAAAGTCACCTTCCTGGGATATGTCGTTGAACACGGAAAAATGGCCCAACGGAATGCGCAAACGAACGTTACGCGGGACATTTATACATTGTTGACGAAAAGAGCAGTACTACGGTTTACTGGACTGAGTGGCTTTTACTGAAAGTTTGTGCTGATTGTTAGAAGTGGGTCTGCTCCACTCACCGAATTGATAAAAACAGCCAAGAAATTTCAGCGAACACAAGAATTTCAAAAGGTATTTGACAGTTTAAATACTTTGTTAACCATTGCCAAAGTATCAGCCACACCTAATTACACCAAGGTCTTCAATGTGCCTATCGATGCCAGTGATATGCGTGTCTCTCTTCTTCTGCCCCTCTAATTTCGACAAGTAAAACTGTTTCATTTGTATTCTGTGTTTATGGGGTTTAATTATCAGGGCTCTTGTGTATTTTTGGAAAAGCATAATTAATCTACTTTAGATAGCTGAATTCTGTGGATATTCTTTATTCTGTTCGTTGTGTTTCATTCCTTAGCTTTGTGACTAATTTTCTCTCTGTTTTAAAAACTGCAAGTCAACCTAGCTAAAGTATTCCAAGTAAATTTTACCACATACTCACCAAAACAAATAGCGATGTTACGCTCTGGATTTCCTGCAGAAGTGGTCTGTCCGAGGCAAAGCGGGGGTTGTTTATCTCAGCGCAGAGCTGATTGTGAGGGGACATGATTGACGTGTCCGAAATAATGAGGAGCGTGGAATTACAGACTGAAGGAAACACTTGCTCTTGATCGATCACCAGGGTTTGTAGATTTCAGACAAGATGCAGAAAGCTTTGAATAGATTTGTAGGGAAACATTATCAGTCTGCGGGTGGTAGACTCTGGAAATCACTCTCTATAAAGATTAGTTAGACATTTAACTCTTCATTCTTCTCTGAATCCATTTGCCAAAGATTTTCAAAAAATGCTCAAAGCCTCCCATTCCCGCGTGCGAGAGTGATGCGATCGGTGGCTTTGTGAAATGGAAAGCTGCCCATGACCAACGTGTGCGACTATTTGGCTTCCCTCCTGTGATGACGCTGGAACATTGACTCTCATGCTCTCGGGGGCATTTAATGAAGGAATTCTCGTTCCTGCAGATTAAGAACTCATACCTTATTTCGGCTGCAGAATAATTGGTAATAAAAGGTTGCACTTCCCTCGATGCAGGTAGGATTCGAACTTACAGTCTCTGGATCTGCAGTCAGGCGCGTTATCCATTGCGCCACTGGCCCGACACACGCTTGCTGCCTTAGGAGTCGTGATGTTAGCACTGACATGATTAACAGCAGTGATGTTCACCAGTTGAACAAGCAAGAAAGATAATTTCTGCCATTGCTTCAGTCCATTCTTCGTCACCTTTCAAAGCAGCGAATTTTCCAAAAAAAACACATATGTCCACATGAAGCTTCCATTCACACTCTGGCTGCTCAGTCATTCAATGGAATCACTGCTGATCTGATGAATTTCGAATCCACTTCTTCAGCATAACTGCCATGAACGAGAGCCGAAACACCGCATCGTATAAACCAGTTAATTTTTCAGAGGTTTCGAAAACAGTATCGACCTTTGCGAGTATGCAGGAAAGTGAATACTGTGACCTGAGCAAAAAAATCCCATCATGGAAATTAACCCAGTCCAAAGTCAACCATATAAGGACGGACAGATGACGTAAAAAATTCCTCTGCTTCTCTCTGCACAGATGGTTCTCCAAGAATTGACTCTTTGCAGAAATCTTCTTTGTAATTTAGACTGTCCCAATTGCAGATTTTACCTCAATCCACAAACACGTGTCCTGCTGAGAACAACTTCACTTAAGATTAAAACAGTTGACAATCTTTCCGCCCAGCTGATGTCCCAATGTGTCCTGTTCCATGTCAATACAAGTTCTTGCATGTGAAATTGGAGCTGCCAGCCTGATGTCCCACTGCCTCTTGATGCGTGGTAATTGAAGCCGCTTTCGGTAAGGCAGGAGCTTTTAGCTTCGATATTTCACACGTCTCTGTATCATCAGAGAATGGCATTCCGCTCACTGATCGTATTGTTGCAGCCACATGGTCGCGCTCATCGCCATCACCATGTCCAAGCAGTGTGACTCAATTTCTCTGACTCCACGCCTGGGAACTGGGATTTTATCATATGCCATTGCATGATTCTGTCAATGAGTGAGAAAATTTGTGAAGTAACCCATGTTAAAATACAGTGTAATCTCACAAACGTAATCTCCTACAACTTCAGTGTTGCAATTTCTGCAGTCTCTCGAGGCATAAAAGTTAAAATTTCAACCGAATCCGAGTTCCCACATCTCAGTCACTGTTTGACCAGTATTCCTTTGTTCGTGTGGTTCTGTTCCTGACGTAACCTCTGCCACGATCCTTATTGCTTTTTGCAACGTGCTTTTCCATGAAGTGGTTCTTCCTTGGCATTGTGACCACAGCAAGTTCTGCTCGAATCACAGTGACAGGAATCGGCATTTTCCCATTTTATTCCATGTAATATGTGCTGAGCAAACGCTGGGAAAATCAATCCTTGTTTTACATAAAAATACTCTTGGTGGTGATAATGTCCCTTCTTCAAACACCCGCTGTCTCACATCTTTGTGTTTCAAATATAGCAACCCTTTATCGGAGAAACCTTTCGCTCCCACAAGAACTAACTCGCCTAAACGTCCACCCTCCCATTTCACTGAGGTATTGCACAATATAATATTCACATTTACACTGTTCATTCTGTACTGCTGCGGTCACTGTTTTGGGTGAAAGTGCATCCATCCAATGATCGGCATCTTCAAGCAATTCAATCCATTTAGATGCAGCTGTTCTGTAATTAATCCTCGTGGGGCAGCCTTTACTGACACGGACAAGAGATTAATGGAGCATCGAGCTCAGGATAAGTTCACAGCGCAGTATTGAGTAAAAGATGTTTCATTGGAAAAGACAAATTTCTGTGGCTTTCTCCAGGCATTTGTTTATTCGGTTCCCACAAAATATTGCGTGCAGTTCTGCAATTCACATTACAGTAGTCATGTGATCGCAGTGGAAACAGTGCAGAAAGTTTTCGAGTTGAAAAGTTCAGGTTATGAAGACAGATTGTTTTGACTGTGCTTGTTTTCCTAAGGCAGAGGAGACTGTGAGGATACATGGTTCATATGCACTAAATAATGACCGACATGGACAATGCAGACTAAAAGAAACGTTTCCTCTTGACAGACCAACAGGGGCGTAGACTGAAGTTAACAGGTGGGAAGGGTTGAGGAGATTTGCAGAAAAAGCTCATCTGCAAGCAGATGGTTGAATCTGGAGTTCACTGTCGACAAGGATGCACAGAGGCGAACCCACATAACCTTCAGAAATACTCAAATCTGAACTTGAGATGTTAACACATGCAAGTCCAAGTGATGAGAATGAATAAAGATAGTTAAGCGTTTGCTTCTGACAAAAGCATGTACAACGAGCTTGAGGGCTTTTATTCTACACGTACATATAATTTGTCTCGCTGTCCGTGGTGAGCTAGCAGTTCCATTTTTTTTGCTTTCTTTGCCGTGACCCGGTTTTGATTTTCAGTCCGGGAGTTGGCGTTTGTTTTGATCCTGACAGCGACAGCGGCAAAAGCAGACCACATGCAAGTGGGGTGCTTTTAATACCTCGGATCAATTAATGACATCGAGAAATTAGAGACGATATCCCAGCCTCTTAAAGAAGGGGGACCTTGCCTCAGCAGTCTCCGCTCATTCAGACAGTTCACACTCCATTCTCCTCTGATTCCGGTTCCTAAAGATTTTCCTCAGATTGCCAAAGCTGAGACTAGATTTTGTGTCTTGTTTCCTTGACAATCGCAGGTGCCACAGTGAACCTCGGAAAGTTGACAGGTATAAAAGCAGCGTGAGTGAGGATTTCAGCTTCCCCTCCAGTGATGACTCTCGGATATTAACTCTGACATTCGCAGGGACATTCAATGAAGGAACTCTTGTCCCTGCAGTTCAAGGCGCAAGCCTCATTTCGGCTTCAGAACAGTCAGTTTTCAGTGTAATATAGTCAGCACAACCCGCAAGCCCGGTTGGATTCGAAACTCCACTCAGCAGTTCTGTAGTTATGCATGTTATTTGTTCTGCCACTGGCCTGATGCATGCCCTAACTTTTAAGGGTTTTGATGTTATCACTGACACGAGCAATAGCTGTCGTATTCAAGTATTTTAACAACCATTAAAGATAATCACTTTTACTGTTTCAGTCCAATGTTCGTCACTTTGCACAGCGGCGAGTTTCCCAAAGAAAACATATATTTTCTCATGAAGTTCCATTCACCCACTGTCTGCTCAGCCATTCAATGGCATCTGATGAATTTCGTATGGACATTCCTGCTATTCCTCCACAACTGAAGTGAAAACGAGCCTAGTCATCACGTCGTATATACCAGTTAATTTCCGGAGGTTTTGATTACTTGAACGACCTGTGCGAAGATGCATGAAATTATATACTATGAAACAGATGAAAGCTACCAATTTACTTCTGCAGTGTAACCGAGTGTAGAGTCAGCCATAGAAGAACACTCAGATAATGCAAACATAACATCTACCTCTCTCTGTACTCTCCAAGAGTTGATTCTTTGCAGAAGTTTTCTTTTTGATTGAGGCATTTCTCTGTCGCCGATACTCCCTCAATCCAGAAACATGTGTCCTGCTACATAACTACTTAACTTATGATTAAAATAGCTGAGTAGACTTTCCCCCAGTCTGATGTCGCAATGTCCCCTGCTTGATGCCAATAGATAATGGCCTAGGTGAAGATGGAGCTCACATTTCACTTGCCTCTGTACCATCAGCGAATGACATTGCACTAACCGACTGCATCACAGCAGCCACATCCTCGCGCTCATCGTCATCTCCATTTCCACTGCATCACTCAATTTCTCTGACTCCACGCCTTTGAAAGTTGGGCTATATGATCTTGCACAGCAGTAATTACTACTTGAGTGGTGAAATTGGTGAATTAACCGATGTTCAACTACATTGTTACTAAAGAAATACATTTCAACAATACCCTGCAGTGTACCATCACACTTTGAAGATTATTAGAAATCTATCAACCTTAGTATTGTGCAAAGTCAGTGTTGGTATCACCACAATCTCTCGGGACATTGAAGTTTAACGAATTCGCTGGATCTGAGCTCCCACATCCCAGTCACTGTTTGGCAAGTATTGTGAGTATGGCTCTGTTTGTGGGCTTGGAAAATTGAAAGGTAGCCTTGAGCAGCATGTGCTTTCAGCTTCGCTTCCTGTGATACGCTAGGATATTTACTCTGCTGTTCTCAGGGACATTTCCTCAATGACTTTCATTCCTGAGGGTTAAGAATTCAAACCTCATTTCGGCTTTGGAACAATGCGGTAGAATAGCTTGTATGTGAGTTTGAAGCCTGCCAGTCTTGCTCCTGAATCAAGTCGAAAACTTAACTGCCATTTCTGGAACGTCATCAAGCGCATTATCCATTCTGACACAGAGCTCGTGCGTGCTTGAAGTTGGCATTCTGCAGAGTTGTGATCTAAAGACGGACGTGACCAATCGTACTCATGTTCACAAATTGAATAACCAGGAAAGATAAACACCTTTACTGCTTCATTCCAATGATCCACTTTTTGTGCAATGGGAAGTTTTGTAACTAAAATACATTCATCCTCATGAAACTTCCATTCACTTTATGTCTGCTCAGCCATTCAATGGCATCTCCACTCATCTGATGAATTTCAAGTTCACTTCACTGATTTTGCTCCATCAAAGGTGATAAACTAATGGCGAATCACAATATCGCATTGCGGTAATTTTCGAAGTTTGAGAGTACTTTAACGACCTATGCGCGTTTACAAGAAATTGAATAAAATGATATGAGCAAAAAAAAATCCCTTCCTGCCCAGAGCATCGTTATCCATATGAGAAACTTCAGAGAGCGAAAACATTACCTCCGTTTCTCTCTGTGCAGATGTAAATAGAAGCTGCTCCAGGAAAAGTTGCAACTGTCAGCTTGATGTCCCAATGCTCCCTTCTTCGTGTCAATGGAAGTTGCTGCAGTCGAGGTTGGAGTTCCCTGCCTCATGCGACGTATATCACGTCAATAGCAGCTGTTTCACACAACGTTGGAACTCCCAGTCCCCAGCATTTCAAGTGACTCTATACTTTCAGAGAAATATTTCACACTCACTGACGTCACGACTTAAACCATATCCACGAGCTCATCCCCATCCACATTTCCAGTTTGATCTTCGCTGCTGCATTCCATAGTTTCTTGCACTAGGCCTGAAAACTGGGACGATATGATATTCCACATCTGTGGTCATTTCCTTGTATGAGGAAACTGGTAAAATAGCCGATGGTAAACTGCATTTCTTTTGCAGAAATACATTCCAGCAATTCCCTGCGCTATTCCCTGATGCTTTCATTTTCTGGAGAAGTATATCAATCTGCGCCTTCAATAAACTAAGTGATGAAACATCCATCGGCTCTGGAGATACCGAAGTTAGCCATTCAGCCTACCATGAGTTTGCATGTCTCTGTCACTGTCTGTCAAGTGTTCCTACATTTCATGTGGTCCTGTTCCGAACATATCCTCTGCTACTATATTTACTGCTTTTTGCATCATGCTATTCCGTGTGGTGCCGGTATCGTGCAGGGTTTAGCACTTTGCGTTGTGGCAGCAGAAAGATCATCTCCAATTTGACTTCCAGTATTGTCATTTGTTACCGTTTCATGCAGAGTAAGACATGCTGAACAAATGCAGGAGCGAATCAATCTTTTTTGACATGAAAATATTCGTCGAGGTGATGATTTCGCTCCTTCAAACCCTCGCCCTTTCATATCTCTGCTCTCTATATATCAGGATTGAAACCCACCCATTCTCGGAGATTTCTCCCCATCCCACGATCAGTAACCCTGCTTTAGGTCACTCCTCCAATTTCACTCGGGGATTTTTGCAATCAAGCACTCGCATTGACATTGTTCAGTCTGTGCAGCTGCAATCAATTTTCTTGGACGAACATGACCCAATCCCACAATTAGGAACATAAAATCAGTCGATCCATTTACATCCTTCTGTTGTGAGATCAGTGCAAATTTAGTAATTATTACTGACATGCACCAGAGATCACTGGAACATCAGGCTCAGGAAAAGGCAACAATGCAGTATTCAGCAAAGGAAGTTGGTTTTTTTTTGGAAAAGATCCGATTCTCTGTTCTGGATAAATCTGCAACTCATTGTGATGAAATCAACACAACCTTCAGAGGTATTCAGTCTCTATTTGTGATGCTAAGTCGTACAAGGCAAAGGAATGAAAACTGGAATGAGGATAGTCAGCGGTTGTTTCTGCCAGGAACGCGTCCAACACGCTTGAGGTCTATCACTCTACGTGCGTCTGACCGCTGTAGTCGTCCCTGATCGTGTTGTGGTTCTGAATTGCCACTTTTACCACTGCGGTCCGGGTTTAATTCCCTTTAAGCGCTGTTTTGTTCAGCATCAATGGCATGGGCATCTGGAAGAATATTCCTTTCTATTCTTCGAATCAAACAATGTGTCTACGAACATCAGTGTCAATGTCCCAGCCTCTTTAAGAAGGAGAAGGTTCCTCGGCACTCCATGAACCAACAAGATGTTTATTTTGTTTCCTTGCCATTTCGAGGAGCCACAGCGATTGGTTCGTTGCCTCTGTGAAATTGAAAAGTGCCGATTCGCAGTGTGTGGGACTATTTGGTCTTCCTCACTTCTGATGACGCTGCGACATTGACTGTGATGTTCTCTGGGACGTGTACTGAAAGAGATTCTCATGTCTGCATATCTGGAGCTCAACCTTCATCTCGGCTTCAGAACAATGAGGAAGATTACGTTGTGAGTGTAATGAATTCATGCGTTAACCTCGAGCGAGAGAGGAGTGAAAACTGCAATGTTCTGATGTCAAGTCAGGCACATTAGACTTTGCGCCACTTGCTCCACATGTGCTTCACGCTTTCATGCTTCAGAGTTGTGATGTTAACATGGACAGGAGAAATAGCAGTCATATTGAAAAAAATTACCAGGAAAGAAAATCACCACCACTGCTTCAGTCCAATCCTCCCCACTTTGTGTTTCAGCGCGTTTCATACTGATAACGTATCTGTAATAATGAAGCTTCCATTCAGCCTCTTGTCTGTTCAGCCATTGAATAGGATAATCGGAGATCCTGTAAATTTTAACATTAGTTTCCTGCTTTTCCTCCATAAAGCAAGATGAACACGAGCATAATGGCAACATCAAATAGAGTCATAGAGGTGTACAGCATGGAAACAGGCCCTTTGGTTCTACTCGTCCATGCTGACCAGATATCACAACCCAGTCTAGTCACACCTGCCATTACCTGGTCCATAACCTTCCAAACCCTTCCTATTCGTATATTCATCCAAATGCCTCTTAAATGTTGCAATTATACCAGCCTCCACCACTTCATCTGGCAACAAATTCCATGCACTTACCACTCTCTGTGTGAATACGCTGCCTCATCGGTCTGATTTATATCTTTCCCCTTTCACACTTAACCTATGCCCTTTAATTTTGGATTAACAAACCCCAGGGAAAAGACTTTTTCTATTTGTCCTATCTATCTATGACACTCATAATTTTGAAAACCTCGAATAAGTCACCCCTCAGCCTCCCACGCTCCAGGGAAAACAGCCCCAGCTTCATAAGTCTCTCCCTATATCGCAAATCCCCCAACCCTGTCAAAATCCTCATAATTATTTTCGTAACCCTTTCAAGTTTCCTTAAGTCTTTCCGATAGAAAGGAGACCAGAATTGCAAGCAATATTCCAACAGTGGCCGAACCAATGTCTTGTACAGCCGAAGCATGACCTCCCAACTCATGTATTCAATCCTCTGACCAATAAATGAAAGCATACCAAACGCCTTCTTCACTATCCTATCTACCTGCGACTCCAATTTCAAGGATCTATGAACCTGCACTCCAAAGTCTCTTTGTTCAGCAATACTCCCTCTGACATTGCCATTAAGTGTAAAATTCCACTCCACTGGTCACGGTGCTCCAGTCAGAAAAACAACCCTACAGCTCCACCCTCTGTCCTCTCCCTTTGAGCTAGTTATATACCGTTAATTTATGGAAGTGTAGTTTGCTTTTATGACTTGCGTGGGTTTTCAGGAAATGTAATAACATGACACGAGCTGAAAATCGCTTGCTGCCATTTAACCAAACACGCAGTCAGTTTTATCATAAAAGTCAGAAAAATTTTACCTGCGTTTCTTTCTGCACAGATACTCCTCCACGAGCTGAATCTTTGCAACATTTCACCTTATTATTGAGAGATTTCCCTGGGACAGATATTAACTCAATCTACATACATGGGTCCTGCTAATTATAATTTAATTTATATTAAAGTAATTGAGTATCCTTTCTCCCAAGTTGATTTCTCATTGCTCCGTCCTCCAGGTGAGGTTTGAACTTCCAGCCTGCTGCCACAATGCCCCCTGTTTTATGCTAACAGAAGTTGCTGCATTTGAGATGGAGGTCCCAATCTGATATCACAATGCTCCCTGCTCCATGTCAAAGGAAGGTACTACAGGTGAGGTTGGAGTCCCAGCCCCGGAATCTCATGCACACTTATACAGTCACAGCGGGCTTATCCTCAGGCCCATTTCAAGTTTGATCTTCACTGCTGTGCCTCTCAGTCTCTCTTAGTTTAGCTCTGTGAATATGAGATTATATGATATTCCGCAACACTAGTTACGTATGTAGAATATCACACTTCTCCGTTTCATAAATCAGAATTCACACCAACGCGTTTTCAGAGAGTTCCCTCTCTTCCATGGTCACTAGCCCTCATTTACATCGCTTCTCCCATTTCACTGAGGCATTCCATATTCTAACGCGCACATCGGCACCGTTCTGTCTGTGCTGCTGCTGTCACTCTTGATGGGTAAACGTGTCCCATCATCGGGAACTTGAAACCAGTCGATCTATTTCAATCCCGGTGTTTGTGAAATCAATCATCATGTCGGAGCCTTTACTGTCATGGAACAGAGATTAACTGTTAACAAATCGTCTTGATTTCCTGCCAATAAGCCAGTATGACACCTCACTTGCTACGTTTCCATTAATGCCACAGACGTTAACCTTTTAACCACTTTGCCATGGTAAAATAAACACACACCATGTCAACTACACTAGCCTGATTCTTGTGCTAAGTTGCTTTCAGTCTGACGTTAGGCTGACTGGCTTGTGATCTCGATTACCATGATGCTGTCCCATTGCCATTCTTCCTACTCCCCAGCTTAAGATCTCAAAACGAGCTTCACACTTGTGCTGGTTGTGTTGGCCTTGCCATGACTGATCAAAACAGTGCTCTTGAAATCACTTCAAAAATCATTTCGCACTACAATGACACACTACATCGGAGTTGTGAAAATCCCCTATTATTCGAATACAATATGGGATGTGTCAGGTTATGCAGTATGAGAGGAAGAAGGCAGGCTTCGACGAATTTCTGTTCACAGAAAGCATTTAGAAATCCGAAGCACAACGTGACTTGGGAGCCCGAGATCAGACAGGTTCAGTTGGAATTAAGGAAGGAAAACACAATTTTAAGATTTATGTCAAGGGGCTTGAATACAAGAGCAGAGATGTCCAGTTGAAGATTTATATAGTTGTTGTCAGACTGCATTTGGAATATTGCAAGAAGTTAGGCCCGATGTCTAAGGGTAGAGTCAGAGCCATACAGCAGTTTAACGGACCATTCACTCCATATAAACGATGCAGAACATATTGCTAAATTAAAATAGACCCGTCTGCCTGCATTTGACCCATATACCTCCAATACATTCTTATTCATTTACTTATCCAAATAACTTTAAAATAATTTAACTGCACCTGCATCCATCACTTCCTCTAGCAGTTTATTGCGCACAGTGATCAAAGATTGTGAATCAAAATCTGCCCGTCATCTCCTTTATAAATCTTCCTTCTCGTAATTTAAAAGTATGCGCCTAGATTCGATCTCTCTCACCTTTGATAGTAATCTTATTTCTGCTCCTCGTGATTTTACAAATCTCTATAAAGCCAAACGCCAAAGTCCTCTGTTCCAGCGAAAAACAGAAGACTTTCATTCATGACATCATCCTCGTAAATACTTCTTGAACCCTCTCAAACTTAATAAAATCCTTCTCATAACGAGGAAACTAGAACTGTACACAATACTCCAGAAGCTGTGATGGCATTGGATCGGGACTGAAGAAGGTTTAAAAGAATGGTCCTGGGGGTGAAGAAAGGCTTGTCATAATATGTTGAAAACTCGGGGGCTGTACTTGATGCAGTTTAGAGGTTTGAGGGGGTTCTGATGGAAACATATGCAATACAGAGAGGCGTAATTAATGTGGCTGTGAAGAAGTTTTTAAAATGGCACGAGAGACCAGGAGTCGACTGCACAGCCTCAGAGAGAAAGGGTGACCATTTTGAAGTGAGATGCGGAGAGGATTCTTCAGCAAAAAGCTCGTCATTCTTTGGAACACCTTGCCGTAGAGGGCTGTAGAGATCAAGTCATTGCGAATGTTCAAGACAGACAGAGATCGGTCCCTGATTGATGAGGGGATCAACAGTTACAGAAGATGGCAGAAAGCAGAAGAATGAGGTTGAGAAACATATCAACCATGACCAAATAATGGAGAGGTCTCAATGCGTTTAATGGTCTAATTCTGCTCCTTTATCTTGTGGCCTTATAGCTATTGCGTGTGACGTCAATCTGCCCATAGACTGAGCAAGTCAGATCAGTAACAATACTGTGGAGGAGACATACCTGGGGTATGCATGAAATGGTATTCTGAGTCGCTACGTTCAAGATACAAACGTAGGACAGAGCATCCTCGATTACGTACTGTTTAATGGCCATTGGTGGGCTAGCTTATTTGGCTGGTCGACGAGATTGCGATGAAGAATGAAAGCAACAGTATGTACACAGTTCTTGTACCGGATTCATCAAGCACCCATATTCGCAATCCTGTGCCTTGCCTGAGGCACAACGACTCTCAGGTTAAAGCAACAACAGTCAACTCGCGTGATCTCTCTCTCTCTCTCCCTCTCTCTATCTATCTATCTCTCTCTCTAATGAGACAGCAGGCATGGGAATATGTCAACTTTGATTTCAAAGCTTTATTTGTAGATATGACAAGGAATAATTGACAAACTATCTGTATGCAGTCCCGAATGGAAGAGTGCAGAAGTCAGTGAGAGAACTCTTCATTAAGGTGGAGAGTGATAGAGCTGACTGAGAATGTGAGCCGAAATCTAAATAGAAGGAATGACACTGATATGAAGTGTGAGCAGGGTACAACGAATTAGTGAACAGAACTTAAAGGGATGACAAGCACTGAAAAAGCATTTGCAGGAACTGCACCGGCTTCTCGCTCCTGTCTGATACAAAGAAAACTGGAAACGTGGCCATGTCATGACTAACAAGGGATATGAGGGCAGAGTACTGCACTCAAGGAGGAGGCTGACAAATTGGCTGAAAAGAAGAGCAGACATTAAGACTGGGAGCTGTTCAGATATGAGCACAAGATGAAGAAAGAATGAATGCAGAGATAATTTTCGCTTGACAGTAAGCTTGAAAGGAACATATAATGAGCTGTTAAAGCTCCTGAAGGTAAATGAAGGGAGGAAAAAAACGATTATTGAAAACAAATCACTTACAATGAGAAACAGTGGATGTAATGGTGTGGGATAAATATATGGCATACCAAATAAATATGTATATTGGTTCTATCATCACAAATGATGACACAAGTAATATTCCTAAAGTGCTTGGAAGATAACGAGAGGGAGGAACTGAAGGAAATCAGTATTATCAGGGAGATGGTGTTTTCGAAATTGATGAGATTAAAAGACAATAAATTCCTCCAACTGCGAATCAAACAGTAGTGTACTTAAAGTCACCCTAAATGCAGTGAACGCGTTCTGTAACGAGAATGTGGAGTCGAAATAGAGTAAATCAATTTTCATATTTCAATATTCTATCGACTCTGAAACAATAGGGTCCAATAGCTTGGCGGACAGTTAATGTGACCCCGCTATTTATAAAAGGAAGTAGCGAGAAAACATGGAATGACAGTAAAGTTAGCCTAACAATGGAAAACAGTAACTGGATTATACAGAGCCAGCATAAATTTACGAAACTAAAATAGGAAAGCAGACCTCGTCTTCTTGTACACAAATCGCTGAACGTAAGCATGCAGGCGCAGCAGCAAGTGAGGAAGTCAAACGGTGTGTTAGCCTTTGTACTGAGAGGATTTGAACACAGGAGCAGGGAAGACTTGATGAGATTGTGCAGGGTCTTGTTGACGGCACAACCGAGAGTGTTGTGTGCAGTTTTGGACTCCTTATCTGGTTAAGGATGTTCTCCATACGGAGACTGCACAGCAAATGTTTACCAGGCTGTTCCATGGTATGGCAGGACTGACGAATGAGGACAGAATGGATTCGTTAGGATGAAAATCACTCAAGTTTAGAATGATGAAGTAGGATGTCACAGAAAAGAATAAAATTATAAATGGTACACATAAAGTAAATGAACGAAGGATGTTTTCAATGACCAGGGCGTCCAAACCATAGAGTGCGTGGAGGTGGCGTCACTTCTAAGAATATGGGGTAGTCCATTTAAGACTGAGATGAGGATTTTAATTTTTGATCAAAGACTGGTTACTCAGTGAGATTTGCTGCCACAGAAAGTAGTTAAAGCCGAACGTGCGATGTTGACAAGATGAAGATATCAATAGTTTTGAGGGCAAGAGGGACCAAAAGGTGTAGGCCTAAAGAGGTCGCAGGTTACTGTGCGGAAGGATCAGCCAAGATCATATTGAATTACGGAGAAGGAGCACAACAAGCCAGTCCTGTTCTAATTTTTCATATTTCTATTCTGTGAAAGGTGGAATATAAAAAAAAACAATGTTTTTAACTGACACAGGTATCAGTAACACATTATCTAGATTTTAAAAATAATCCTGTAAATACTTACCAAACAGCAATCAGGGAGCAATTTTAGCATACGAACTTCATCAATTCGAGGAGGTGCAAATTAATGTTTGAGGTTCGTACACTGGCTGTTCTGTATCACAATTTCAATCGAGTTCTCAAATTACTGAATGTTCTGACAAAAGCGACTTAGTATGTATGAAATAAGTAAACGTCTTCAAAATGTTGCTGGTACTGGGTGGAGGGAGTGGCAGGAAAGAATGTGGAAGGGGAGCAGTGAGAAAAACAATGTGTTGGGTTTTTGTGGAGGGATTGGCAACGAATGACCCCAATATCCAAAACCTCCGCGACCCGCTATTCTGCTCAGGCATCCTGTCCCTCCTCTTCCTGCTCCATTATCTCCGTCTCTGAAACATTTATGGCAAGGTAAGGGACAGTGGTGATCATGGAGTAAACATTCCCATCAATCCCAGTCACTAATACACAGCCAAACGTCTCCCAACAACATCAGATCCTAATGAACCACAACAATGATTTCAAACAATATCATTTATTTTCAGCTCTATTTACACTAAAGATAGATAAACCAACAGTAACCTGATAAATTTAAAAAAATGAAACTGAACCAGGAATTGCGGTCACTGACTGGGGTCTGTTTCTGGCAAGAAGGCTCAGGCTCTCTTTGGCTTAATTCGCGACGCCAGATACACTATCTTTGGGTCCAGAATCATATAATGACCAAACATGAAAACTCTAACTAGGCTATAGCACCTGGCGCTCCACGCCCCTTTAGCCCATACTCACCGACTATCGATTGGAGACAACAAAATTTCGTTCCAATGATCACTCGCTGCAAGCATGCTCACCAATCATGTTAACCCTATGCATGCTGCAGGACCCATCCCATCTGAAGACATATAATGTCAAACAGCGAAGAAGAGGCCGTCCAACAAGACCAAGCTGGATGCACTGGTCCTCCAACCAATCAGAGAAACGCATGGGCGGGCTGTGGGCTCTGATCAATCATAAAATGTTGTTGGGCTAAACTAATCTATCTAGAACTTCCACACCCCAAGGCTCAATCAAAGTTCGCTTGAAAAATTCTTCCAGTTCAAAACACAATTGTTAATGATGACTCTGTTCCGTTTCCCGCAGGTGAAAGTGAGGACTGCAGATGCTGGAGATCAGAGTCAGCATGAGAGTAGTGCTCAAAAAGCACAGCAGATCACGCAGCATCCGAGGAGCATGAAAATCAAAGTTTCAGGCAGGCACCCTTCATCAGTAACGTTTCATGCAGCCCATTTATGATCAATAGTGCAACTACCCCTTATATTCCTTCATCCCCAGGTTTCAGGTACAGTGGCCTCACAGAAATGTTGACTTTTGTTTTGCCAATCTACATTTATCTGATCGTTTTGGATTAGCATCATGAAGACGTCTTCTTACCTCATCAAACAAAATCAGCAGACATTTCACCACAATTTTCTATGAACAATTCTAGTTAGCTTTCCTGAATGAAACACATATTTTTTCACGTGGTACCTCATTTTGTCTGGTATGACCGTTTGTAACATCTTTCACACTGCTTTAAACGGTAATCTTGTCAGTACTGAATTAATTTGCAAAACGTTTCTCATGGCAAACTGAAAGCGTGCATGCTTTTTAAAGATGAGGAAATACGTCTGACTGAGTTGTGAGTTGGACATGCTTCCTGGTGACAGGAAGCGGAGGAAGGTATACATTCTTTTTCACTTTCACCAATATCCAATCCCACTGAACTCCACAACTTGCCAGCACAATGCAGGACATTCTCTGTCATGACCCACTGGTCCAGTATTCCTTGCATCCCACCAACTGCCCAGACAGCACCATTCCATAAAATCACAGAAGTTGCGTCTTTACCACCTGATAGGGCACCACCAAGCATTGCATGCAGCTCTGGTCACTGAGTTTTGGAAAAATGTGAAAGCTCTGGAAAGGGTTCAAAGGAGATTTACTAGGATGTTTACTGGTGTGGATCGAAGGTCTTACGAGCAAAGTCTGAAGAGACTGAGGTTTGTTTTCGTCGGAGTGATGAAGGTTGACAGGTGACTTAATCAAGATTTATATGATTATCTGAAGGTTAGATAGTGTAGACTGTGAGAGCTTCTTTCCTCAGACGGCAAAGGCCAACACGAGGAGCTATAGCATTAAATTGAATGCCGATTGATTTAGGACAGATAACTTTCTTAATTTCTTCACACAGAGAGTAGTAGTGCCGCGGATCAGCCTGCCTGCAACAGTCGTAGACTCGCTGAATATAAGGGCACTTCAATGTCCATGGACATATATATGGATAATAATGTAACGGTGAAGGTTAGACGGGCATCACATTTTTTTCACAGGTCAGTGCAAGTTCGAGGACAGAAAGGCCTGCACTGCGCTGTAACGTTCTCATATCTAAGCTATAAGACCAGCTGGGTGACCATATCTCTCCTCACTGTGTACCTTTACAGACATTTTTTCATTGATTTGTCAGCTCTTCATTCAATCCAGGCAACTGTATTTCCTCCTCTGAATTTTATCACTCCACCGTGGGGAGAGAAGAACAGAGTCAGTGACAAAGCTGAGATCACTGACGTTCTGTATGGAATCAACAAAAGTTATTTGATCTTCCAGTCTCCTTTGACTTCAACATTACAATGTGTTCCCAAGGCACCATTTCAGACTCCGGTCTGCTGCAATGCTCCTTCAAGGCACAGCACAAGCTGGAAGAATGGCACCTCATTTTCTACTGACAGACTATGCAGTCTTCAGGACCCAGCATCGAGTTCATTCATTTCAGAACCCGTCCGCCTTCTTCCACATTTTTTTCCCACCCGCACGTGCCATTAGTTCCAAAAAAGGATCATTGGACTCGAAACATTAACTCACTTTTCTCTCCATAGATGTAAAAGAGCTGTTGAGTTGTGCTGAGACATTTTGTCTTTTCTTCAGAGAACGTTTTTCCATTGTCGGCTGCAAGAAGCGTCTGATTCCAGGAGAAGGTGTTCAGAAGAGATTATAAGAATGACAAACGGCTGCACCATTCCCGCTATGAAGGTAGACGAGCCAGCCTGGGGCTGTTTGTCCAAGTGCAGAGAAGGCTGTGTGAGAAACTGATTAACGTGCACATATTATGAAGAGGAGAGATATGTGTGACAGAAATAAGCATGTTATGTGAGTAATAATTCCCAGTGGCATAGTTTAAAAGCAAGAGACAAGCGATTAATCAGAGATTTAGGATAAATGCTTTCACGCATACAGTGGTGTTTGTCTGGAATTCACGATCTGAAAGTGTGGTTTCGCTTCGTGTCAGGAGAATATTTCAGCAGTATGTAGCCAAACACTTGAATAGCTAGAGCACACTTGGATAAGCACCTGGTACTGGAAAATGTGACGAAGGCAGACATACGTGAAATGGGAGTCCCGAGGCAAAGGCACTCCCGAGGCGTAGGCACTGCTTAAAAGGACCTGCTTGCGCGGCTCTGTGGCGCAATCGAAAGCCGTTGGATTTCCCCGTGATTGCTCAGGTAGTTATTCCAAGATGATCGATTTACATCTCACCAGGTTCATGGTTTAGTTCATGGTTTGATGTGTGATCAGACCAGACTCGGCTGCTCCTCTTCAAAATCTGCAATGTTGTTGCTTAATCCCAACTGTCTTGAACGGACCTTCTTTTTTTTTCTCACAAATGAACAATTTAGATGTCTGTTGAAGATAGAGCTCGATAAATAACTGTTAGCCAGTAGGAAACATGATGATGTTGATAGGCTGAAAAAAGACATTAATATACTGGCTCAGCCATGATGATATTCAATGGCAGGGCGGGGCAGGAGGGGTGTGAAGAATGTCCTCCTCATGTTCCGTCCTGACTTGGCTGTTTCTGGCACAGGTCTTAAAACACTAACACAATGAGGGCAATGTGAATCTACATCAAGAAATATTAAGGTCTCACGTGTCCCTCACTGCCCTCCCAGCTGGATTAGACAAATCCTGTCGCAGCTTTAGATCAGAAAGTGGACATTTCTCACAATTGCTTTGTCAGGCTGAACACAATCGTCCAGGTGGAGCAATGGAACAGGCGTCCACGTGGATTCTTGTGATTCAGGGGCAGATTCGCCCTTTGCAAGGCTGGAGTTCTGGCCAAGGTAATGAATGTGAATATCTGACATTTTGAATATTACTCTGGATTCTTGCTACTTTGCATGGCTGGCATAGTGGTTCGGTGGTTCAGTGGTTAGCACTGCTGCCTCACAGCACCAGGTTTGATTCCAGTGTTGGACAACAGTCTGTGTGGATTTTGCAATTTCTCCCTGTGACTGCGTGGGTTTTCTCTGTGTACTCCGGTTACCTCCCTCAATCCAAAGATATTTAGTTCAGGTTGAGTGATCATGCTAAAATTTCCCTATTGTTCGGTGCATCTGTCAAAGTGAAATGTGTCTGGGTGGGTTATTCTTCGGACGTGTGGACTGGTTGGGCCGAAGTGCCTGTTTCCACACTGTATGGAATGTAATCTAATCTAAACTGGCATTGAATTTGCTCTTGCATAATATTGCTTTGTGTATACTATTTATTCAAACCATGCCATGTGCTCTAGGATGTAGTAATGCTGAAGCTTGTTGACGTTGTGTGCAATGTTGGTCATCGTGTCGTATGAACTTTCCAAAGGAACTTGGTGCAGTGTCAGAGAATCGAATTCTGTAACGAATTGAAACTGATGGAAGGAAAATCCCAGTACAGTAGCGACCAAAAATTGCCCGTGATCAACGCAGGAAGCAACGGTAAACTTATATTCAGTAAAGTCTGTTTTTCACCACATTTTTCTCTGTCCTTTTCCTAAACCAGATACGACATAATGGATGATCCATTATCAGTCCAACCACCTCTGAGGTGGGTTTCATTTCAGATCCAAAGCCAAAAAATTGAGTAATTGGATTCCTGGCCTCAGTGGCAAGAACAGGAGCCGTTTGACGTCCTCTGATGACAGCTCCATTGGGGCAATTGATCAGGTTGCTGTGTTTCTATAACAGATTATTAGTATGTGCGCTGCCGAAGTTGCGAGATTGATCCTCGCCAGGCGCTCATTTCACTGATATTGGCCAGGATGATTGCAACGTCAGGCTGAGAACAGCTCGACGACCGAATATTACTGTGCAATAAAGGCTCTTTGGCCCTTGCTATTTCACCCAACGCGATACTAATCAGAAGTCCACCTTTACGACATTTTATCATTATAACTCAAAAGATTATCCCCGAACGTTTAAAAGCCCAGAAAATTGGTGAGCCTACGACTGTTGAATGCCAGGCGTTCTGCACCTTTACTACTCGCTGAGAATAGAACCTACCTCAGCATCTATCAGCCTGTAAAGTGTGTGCCCTTGTGCCAGCCATCACCATTAAAAAAAAGCCTTTCACTGTCCACCTGAAGAAAACATCTGATCATCTCGTGTGTCTCTATTAAATCAGTTCTCAAACTTCTCTCTGTCATAAATAGCCCCAAGTCCCTCAGTCTTTCCCTCCACAAAAGACAGCATCGCATTAAATCTCCTCTGTACACTTGCCAATGATTGGACATCCGTCCTATGGTGTGGCGCGCAGAACTGTATGCAAGTCACAAATGCGGCTACCAGAGAATTTCTGGAGTGCAACATGACCTCATGGCTCTGATACCCAATCCTTCTCCCAATAAATCTAACATTCCATGCTTCTTCCAAACACACCTGTCAACACGGGTGATAAAACTTCTGAGCTTTTTTTGCACAGTAGCACCGAGGTCTGTCTGCTAATCTTAAATTCCAAGAATATTGCTTTTAGCCCAGAATTCTCTCTTCTTGTTGCTCCTTCCAAAGTGTATTACGTCAAATTTTCCCACATTAATTTCTATTTGCCACCTCTGAGTTCAGCTCTGCTGGTTATTCATGTCCCTCTACAACCTGTAGAAGCATTTGGCACTGTTGACAACTCCTTTGAGCTTCGTGTCATCGGCAAATTTACAGACCCATCATTCCGTGCCCTAATCCAGGTTATTTATAAAAATGAAAAACAGCAGTGGACCGAAAAAAAAACTTCTGCTGTATCACTAGTTTCTGAAATCCAGGACGAACATTTCCCATCAACAACCCATTCTGTCTTCTTTGAGCTACTCATTTTCTGATCCAAACCGAAAAAAAATCAATCCTCTGCCTCTATATTTTATGCAATAGCCTATTTGGGGAATATTATCAAAGCCTTAGTGAAAATTATATCCACCATTTCAATCGCTTCACCCTCATCCAATTATTTGCTCAAATTCTCAAAGAGCTCGATAAGGTTTGTGAAGCACAAACTACTCTTCACAAAATCGAATTGACTATCCCGAATCAACTTTTTCCTTATTAGATGATCATAAATCCTCTCGCTCATAACTTTTTCCAAAACTTTATCTACAACGAAACTAAGGCTCATTGTTCTGCGATAATCAACGTTTTCTCTCCTCCTCTTCTTGGAGAAGGGGTCAATATTTGCAAAGTTTGAGTCTTCTCGCACTAATCACATAGACGCAGATGACACAAAGTTCACAGTTAAATGTCTCCACCCACGATTCCCAGAGAATCCTAGGATACATCCCATCAAGCCCAACGGACAGATCGTTTTTCACACTTTCACGAATTGCCAACACGAACTCCTTGCAAACATTAATTTCTTGTATTCTAATAGGTTGTATCACAATATTCTCCTCGACAGCATTGCCTTTTTTCAATTGTGACACAGATGAATGGGTACCACCTATTCCTATCACCAAAGTGCTCACTTCCCTCCACATCGAACAGATGGCTTGGTTCATTACCCTGTACCAATTCCAATGTAGCTTTGCTTCTTGTTGGCCTATCTATATTATATGTCAGGAAACCCTCTGGCACACATTGGACAAAAACTTACCGATCAGATTTACTCGAACTATAAACTTTCCAGTCATTATTGGGAAAGTTAAACTTCCCCATAACAGCTATCCTGTTATTTGCGCTACTATTAAGAATCATCTTTGCAATCTTTTCCTCTATGTCTCTGGAATGTTTCAGTGGGCTATTGAAAACTTCATTCACAGTGACCTCTCCTTTCCTGAGTCCGAGAATCAGACACTCTAGCTCAGTAAACTCCGTAGAGTGTTCATCAAATATTCTTTTGCTACTGTAATTCTGTCCTTAGCGAATCATGCCACACCTCGCCCTACTTAACCATCTTCCTTGTTCTTACTGAAAAATCGAAACTGCGGCAAGAGGAACACCCAGTCCTTTCTCTGCTCCATTCATGTTCTGAAATGGCCACAACGTCGAAGTCCCAGTTAACAGCCCATGCTCTAAGTTCACTTACCTCATTCCAGATGCTCCTGGCACTGAAGTAAACACCCTTCAAACTATCTTCATCCTTGACAGTACTCTCTTGCAAACCTGAAAACCTATTTATGTCCTCACTACTCAAAACCTCCTGTAAACATGAGCTGCAATTCATGTTCCCATTGCGCTGCTGAGTTTGCGTAAACCCTCTTGAAGAGCATGAGCAAATTATCCCCCCCTCCCCCAACCACCCCCAGAATATTGGTTCTCCTGTGGTTCCGGTGGAACCCATCCTATTTGCAGAGGTACCACCTACTTCAGAATAAGACCCAATTGTCCAGGTATCCGAATCCCTCCTCCCTTTCCCATCCCGGTAGCCATATGTTCAAAAGGTCTCTCCCTATTCTTCATCTCCGTACGATGTGTCATCGGTGACAAAAGAGAGATCAACTCTGTTTGATCGAGATGGAAGATGTCACTCTAGATCACTGAATTTCTGCCTTATATGCCTTTTCTTTCCGACGTTGTTGTTGCATATGTGGATCATGATTTGGGACTACTCCCCCTCTCCCATAAGAATCGCACAAACATGATGCGAGACATCACAAAACCTGGGAGCTGGGAGGCAACATACCATTCATAAGTGTGTCCCCACCCACTGAATCTGAAATCTGTTTCCCTCACTATGAAGTCTCCAAAAATAATGCTCTCTTCCTTTCTCCCCTAACCTTCTGAGCAACAGGAACAAACTCTGTGCAAGAGACCTGTACCCCATGTTTTACCCCCTCGTAAGTCATTCCCCCTCAAAAGTATCAATAGCGGTATGCTTTGCTTCTAACCGAGGAGCATGGCCACTGTGGATGCATGCACTGTCTGCCAGTTCCCTCTTCGTTTACCGACTGAAACCCATCGATCTTTGTACCTGAGGTGTTACGGCCTGCCGATGACTCGTCTCAATTATCTCCTCAGTCTCCCGATTGATCCAATGTCCAGCTTCAGTTTCTTTAGAAACTTACCAAGAAACTAGAGTTGGGTGCACTCCCCACAGATGCAGAAATCTGGGACATTATTGGTGACTCTTACGTCCCACATTCTACACGAAAAACACTCATCTAGCTGCCATTAATTCCCAACGTTCTGAATTCTTACACACACGCACACACAAACACACACACACACACACACACACATATATATATATATATATATACAACACTGACATATAAATATAAATGTGTGTCTGCATGCATGTATGTGTGTACATATATATTTAAAAGTTGCAATAGAACGTTGAATAAAACACCATTCACTCTAAAGATCTAACCTCTGATTTTGTGGAGTGCTTTATCCTTGGGAAATACCTCCATTCCTTACGTCCACACAGAAATACTCCCAGTAGAATATCCAACTCTCAATAGAAATACAGAGATGACGCTTGAGATGGATTCGATTTCTCATAACGCTTATCCTACACTGTGTTAAATTGTGGAAAGGACGCTTAGCTCGTTTCATGTTACTGTAATTGCTGTAAACTCAGACAGGTTATTAATACAATACAAAAAGAATGATATTTATCTCATTGGACATTTTCAATGTTGTTAGAAAAATTCGAATTGAAATGATAAAGGTTTTTTTTAATTACTGCTGTGAAGCTTCGGGAATTCAAACAAGAATATGTTTCGAGTCTTGTCACTGGATATTTTGGGGGGAGATAAGTGAGCAGCAAATTCACTCAATACCTCCTCTGTGATTGCAGCCAAATATCCACTGCAACAGATGAAATAAATGGTGCGTTTCTCAACAGGTTAGTTCCAACTCACTATGTTATAATTTTCCTTTGATTCTCGCCATCGTCTAATAGATTAGGTGAGTGGGGATGTCAGTATCGTAATGGTTGCGAGAATTAATCCCACACTGTTGGGAGCATTTTACATCGGACAACAGTTATGCAGGGGACTGAGATAACCAGGTTCCCTTTAATGCTGAGCTAACACAACCAGCTCCGTTCTTTTAAAATTTATAGAAGTTAACTTTGATCGAGCTGCTAAACCGTTCATAATAAATTTCACACTTCGTCGTATTCAGCTGCAGGTGTTATACAGTTTCTATGCATTTAACGTTCATCAATTAGAGTGTGCACTTAACACAATCCCATCCCGACAGAGCAGACCATTTGTCCCCGTTAAATTCATTCCTTTTGTGTCTGTACGCGCCTGAAATTACTTTTCTCTGAAAAAAAAATTCCCGATTTCAAAAACAGTAGAATGAAAAAAAAAACAAGCCGTGCTCCAAACATTTCTTTATCATTCATCACTGGTTTCGAAGTTCTAAACTCCAGTTGTAGAGCCATCCGTATGAGGGAATTTCCTTCCTGTTTACTCTCACCAACTTCACATCATCTGGAAAATTTCTGCATGCACACAAATCACTTTTTCCTCGTTTCACGCCACGTGATCTATTGGTCTGTTCCACCTCCCCATCAAACCCCGCCTTGTCTTTTCTAATGGCTTTATCCCGCAGGATCTCAGTGTTTACCTTTGCAAAGGATTTGTTTCCAAGTTAACGCTGTTCATTCTTCCTGACGTCTTCTGATTCCAGGCCTATCCCTCCATGTGTTTTAACAGGTCTTTATATCCCAGTAAAGTCCATCTTCAGAAAGAATGCTTTGTCCAATTCAACGCAGGCAACCCCACTCGAATACTGTATCATGCCATGACCAGTGTATGGATGATGGGAGCTATTTCAGTCACAGGTGATTCGGAAAGTTGTCGCATAATGCATCATTCCTTGACGGGTAAGTGACTATTATTTCTCTCTTTTCTCACTTCTCTGAAAATTATGAGGGACCTGCACAAGGTAAACAGGCAAAGTCTTTTCCCTGGGGTGGGGCAGTCCAGAACTAGAGGGCATAGGTTGAGGGTGCGAGGGGAAGGATATAAAAGATGCCTAAGGGGCAACCTTTTCACACAGAATTCGGTCGTGTCTGGAATGAGCAGCCAGAGGAAGTGGTGGAAGCTGTTGCAATTGCAACATTTAACAAGCATTTGAATGGGTATATGAATAGGAAGGATTTGGAGGGGTATGGCCCAGGTGGAACAAGATTGGTTTGGGATATCTTGTCGGCATGGACCGGTTGGAGCGAAGGGTCTGCTTCCATGCTGCACAAGTTCAGAAATAGAACATTTAGCGCAACAAATCCACACCGACCCTCCAGGGAATAGCCCTACCAAAAGAATTACCTAGCTTATGACTCTACATTCGCTCCTGAATACGTCACCTAACCTACAGTCGACCCAGTTGGAGTCAAAGTAGGTCTCTGGCACTGTAAGGCAGTAGCGCTAAACAGTGAGCCACCGTGCGGCCCTGCAGCAAACTTGCAAGTCACATGCAAACGTGTGTCAAATGTGATTCCTATCAGAGATGTTCTGCTTCTGTTGTTTTCCCTGTCAGGAACAATAATTCTTGATTCCGTGATCAGGAAATGAACCCAAACCACAATGATGGAAGTACTGAATCGTAACCGATAATCGACCAGGTTGCACGGCTTGTGCAAATACATCTTCTGTTAACATAATATTTTTGTTTTCCTGCGAAGACAAGTTTCTTCCAAAAGAAAGAAGTTCGTGGCACACGTGGTTTTATAGTATAGAATAATGCACAATGTCAGTTCCACTCATCAAACATCCATACTTTCACATTTACAGTTTGCAATGCTTGGAACGCAGTCTGACGTCTGAAGTGTTCACTTCAATCAGTCTTTCCCTGCAAACCATTAACCTCAAATGAAACAACGTATGGTAGTAAAGTCAGCTTCGGTTAAATTTGTTCAGGACCCGAAAGAGAACTGAACCTCAATTTCACCCATGAAGGGATATAGACAGACACACCTGGCGAGAGTGACAAAGGCCTGAGCAGTGACCGACGTCAAGAGGATTTGCCCCATTTGGCTTCTTGTTCTTTCACTTTAGACTTGAAACCCAGACCCTGTTTACGTAAGCAAAGGGGTAAACAGGCAGCAGGCTGCCATTTGAGGACAGGCCCAGACATGAAGCATTGATACATGCTGAACGTAAAACTCCTGAGGCAGCCTGGCTGCCTGTGATCTTGCAGCCTCCTGCCTGTTTACTTCTAGTTGTTTAGTCGCTACAAAAGGAACAGAATCATTATGCCGCTTACCCGTATGTTTCCTCCCCTACTGTTTCCCCGTTGTTCTACAGCTTCTGCAATCTCACGTTGTTCTTCCTGCCAAACTGGAGCATTATTCGCGTCCGCTGCGTGTTATTCTCATGTTCATCGAAGTGGAACTGAGAAGTGGAAATGCAAACTCAAACAGATTAGCCCTGGAGAAAATGGCTTCACATATTTTCATCAGAAAGATCTCCGAACAACAGTGAGAAAGCACGTTCGGATGTTTGCTGCAGTATATGTGCGAACACGCAGCAAAGCCCCAGTGGGACTCGAGCTCATGGCCACTGGCAAACAAGGCCAGAGCTCCAATCACTGAGCTGCAAAGCCACGAGCAAAAGTGGTGCTGTTATTCTGATATAATAATGATGACCTCTCCCAGAACAATCTCCATCAACCGAGGTTTGCGATGCAACCTGAGTTTTGTAGTAAAAAATACTACTTGAAACCTACTTGTTTTATCACTAGTTTGATATCGCACTTTGTCAGCTTCGCAAAATTTCGTTATGCGACTGTGATCAATATGTGCTTAAACTCTAATCAGAGGAAAAACTTTGAAGTTTCCAGTATATGAAAGGCACGACACAGTATTGATACAATTTACTGGCGTTGATTTGAACATGTATCACAGCTTTTCTTCATCACTTCGTGAGTAACTCCTTTCCTAATGGCATTATGAGATCTCCTTAATGAAGAGACTTCATGGTTTATAGCCTTGATACATGAAATCTCGGGCGCTAGACATAAAAGATTTAAAATCATGCATGATCAAAAGGTTGGAATACGTGGGAATGCAGATGTCTGAGACAGCATTATTTAAAAAAAATCTTGGATGTCGGATTCGCTGACTGGGTTGGCATTTAATGACCACATCCAATTGTTCTTGAGTGGGCTGTAGGACATTACAACGATAGATGGAGCGGAGACAGTGAAAAGATTTGGATAAAATGACGAAAACTTTGATAATTAGCTGAGCTGTGATGGGTGAACAACGCCTGTTCTGAATACTCCCACGAGCATCAGAGTTCTTCGAAGGCCTCAGGATTGCATCATTGGGTGAACAATCCGTAACTCCTTCCCTTCCAGCATGTGGGAGCTCGTGTGGAAAGGTAAAGCTACGAAGGCAGAAGCACACGGTTGTGAAAGTAGGCGGTGCTAAAAACGTCATTCAAATAAGTCACAATAAAACACTGTACAGAGATCAAGTACAGGCATGCATAGAGGCAGAGGACGTGAGACCAGAGTCGAGAGGAAATATGAGAGGACGGATGGGAGTGCATTAGGATAGTTTAGTTCAAAGGAATGGAAGAGAGTTGAGCTGCAGAAGAGCAGAGACGTCGAAGAGCCGTAAGATGTTAATGAGGTGCCAGTGTGCAGACTTGGTGAAGTATCTCACCATGGTTATGACGTAACTGGTTCAGACTCAGACAATTGTGCAGGAGAAATTGAGTCAGTGGTGAGGCACTTTCTACACCAACGTGGCCAATTCTGCCTTCCAGCCCATCTCATCCACTTCCAGTAACTCCGCACTCAAGACCCACCTCTCCAACTATGACAAAGGCAGAATCCCCATGGCCATCACCTTCCACTCCACCAACCTCCTTTGACATCACATCATCCTCCACCTATTCCGGCACGTGCAAACAGAAGCCACCAGCAGACATGTATTTCGTTCCCCACCACTAGCCGCTTTCTGTGAAGATCATTCCCTCCGTGACTCCCTTGTTCAGCTCCACGCCACCCTCCCCTCCAGGCATCTTCCCATTCCATCACAGGATTTGCAAAATCCACCCTCACCTTCGCCTTTAACTCCGTCCAAATACTCAAATGATTCTTCCACATTCATCAGAGTTTTACTTGCAATTCCACACATGAGATTTACTCTATCCGTTGCTCCCAATGCAGTCTCCTTTACATTGGAGAGACAGGATGCTTAATTGGAGAGTGCTTCAGAGAACACCTCCGGGACACCCACACAAAGCGACATCACTGCCCTGTGGCCGAACACTTTAACTCTCCCTCCCACTCAGTCAAGTACATGCAGGTCCTGGGCATCCACCATCGCTATACCTTTACCACCCGACGTCAGGAATAAGAAGGCTTTATCTTTCACATTGGGACCCTTCAACCACATGGCATCAATGTGGACTTCAATATATTTCTCATTTCCCCTCCGCTATCTTATCCCAGCTCGATCGTTCCATGTTCGCACCGCTCTCATGAACTTTCCTATCTCTCCATCTTCCTTCTCGCCGATCCGTTCCACCTTGCTCTCCGACCTATCACCACTACCCCCACCTCAACCCACCTATCAAGCTCTCAGATACCTTGCCTCCAACTATTTGTCTCTCAAACGCCTCGGCTCACAAGCCTCATTCCAAATGAAGGGCTTTTGCCTGAAACGTCGATTCTCCAGCTCCTTGGATGCTGCCTGCACTGCCGTGCTTTTTCGAGGACACACTCTCGACTCAGTGGCGAGGCAGTGGATTTGTGTTGGGGACTGAAGACAGAGGCTTCAGTTTTGCATGATGAAATTGTAGGAAATGTCTGCTCCAATATGACAGGACATCAGACAAGTCTGAACAGTCTCCAGCGAACTGGGATTAGATGGTGTTAACATCAACCTGTTGACCTCTCCATCTCAGTAGTGGAGGCTGTCTGTATGAAAGATTCTTGCAGAATTCCGCTCAAAATATTGGTGTCTAAATGCCTTAACTTCAATCCCTATCTTCAGGCACAATCCAGAGTCTGTGAGAGGCTCTTTCGCATTCTCTTGACTTTTAAAAGTATATGACATCAATTTCGTAGCATATTAGAAGGGAAAGATGTTTTTTTTTAAAAAAAATCACTCCACCATGATCTGATGAAGCTGCGTATTTTATCCTAATTTGAACTTTGGTCAAAGTTTGAACATGGAAGGAAAAGGCTCCGGTTTTCGAGGGAGAGAATAGTTCACTTGTTGTGTGTGTGGACACGGCTTCTGCTACCATCAGAGCTCACAAACTACAATTGCAGTCATATTTAGGTGAGACTGCAGACACGTCAGGACTCATTTCTTCTTCTGAGCTGGGACCCCATGAAAGCAATGACACCTGGAACTAGCTCAGTGTGTGGGGAAGGATACACTCCTTCTCGGACCTGCTGCAAAAACTGCTTGATCACAATGAGGAGAAATCATTTCAATGTCTAGTTTGCGGTAAATGCTTCAAAACGAACAGTGATTGGACTATCCAACACTATGCGCATACTAATAAGAAAACTTTTATCTGCACAGACTTTGGAACATATTATCATACATCTGTCTGGTTGATGCATGGGAAATGTGCTCACACGAAGGAGAGTCCTTTAAAACATCTGGGGACCTGTCGGCCGATCCACCTGCTCACCCGGCGGACAGACATCTTCAATTCCACAACTGACGGACGTGCTGCAAATGTCCGAGCGACGTAAACTCACAACAATATTATTAACACGTCTTTTCAACACCCAGACCGATGGAAGTGCTATAAATGTTCCTTGGACTGACATGGCATCAACGTGTTCACAAGGAAGAGGCCTTTTAAATGCTCAGACTGTGGGAATCACTATGCAAGTTCCTTTTCATCTTTTTATCATGAATGCCTTCACATTGAGGAGAGACCTGTCAAATATCTAGTGTGTGGGATGTGCTTGACAGTCTCTGCAGGACTGATGTTCCATCGACATTTTCACAAGATGAGAGATATTTCAATTGTTTTCGTTGTGGGAACAGGCGATCACCTCAACTCTCAGTACACCAGCGAGTTTGCAGTGGGCAGAACGTATTTATCTGCTTCATTTGAGAAAAACAGTTAGCTCACTCATCGACCCTGCTGAGACAGCAGAGAGATGCACTAGGGGAAGGAATTCACTCACTCATCGGGCCTGCTGAGAGAGTGCAGAGTTCACATATCTCAACTGCGATTAGACTTTGTTGTTCATGACATTCAGGACTGAAATCAAATTTAATGTTTTAAATAAATGTCAAACAAATCAATTTTGTACTAAAAACTATGTGAGAGGTCAGTGTAAGAATGGGATTACATAGTGCTTGAAGCATCAGCACAGGTTGTCAAGGACAAATGTGTTAGAATTCTATGAGGTCGTAATGAGGAAATGAGAAAAAGTCTATTCTGTGAATGTAGTCAGCTTGAATTTCCAGCAGGCATTTGTCAAGGTGCTGTATGGGAAGCTGCGAAATAATAGGCTATGGTGTTCAGGGCAAAGTACTGATATGGCTTGAGTTCTGGCTGACTGGCGGAAGGCAGACAGTTGAGTGAACGGGTCTTTCCCCAGATGGCAGCGCGAGACGTGTGGAGTTCAGCAGGGGTCAGTTTCGGCACCACAACTGTTCCCGTCATGCATGAATCATCGGGTCAAAGGAACTGAGGGTGTTGTTGCTCCATTTGCAGATTATAAAATGACAGTTGGAGGGACAGATCGTATTGAAGAAGCGGGCAGGGTGCAGAATGACGTGGACGAACTGAGTGCTTAGATAAGAAAAGGTTGCAATTCGAACACTGTGTGGAAAAGTGCAAGGTCATCAAGTGATGGAATGATTAGAGGCACAGACTATTTTGTGACGGGGAAAGGCTTAAGATATCTATCGTTTTAAGGCACTTGACAGATCTAGTTAAGCTTTCTCTAATGTTTAACATGCAGGTTCTGTTGGCTGTATGGAAGGTAAAAGCAATGTCGGCATTCATCCAACAGCAGAGGTTTGCAACTGACGCGATAAGAGGCTCTCGTCACACGCATTTATATCATCAGAAGTAGCTTTTGGCCCCATGTCTAAGGGAAGGTATATTATGAGTGGTGGATAGGAGGTTTACAATAGCTGACTCGGTGGAGAGCACTGATGCCTTCCAGCCTCAGCCACGCTTGTTCAATTTTTCTCGGGGGACCGTCTGCAGTTTGCACGTTCTTTTTCTGTCTGCCTGGGTTTTCTCCACGGAGGAAATATATGTAGTAGACGTCATTTGGCCATGGAAAATGCAGAGTTACAGGAATCAAGTAGATGTGTGAGTGCAATGATCTCCGTATGTTTCATGGATTCTACTTGGGCTGAATTGCCTGCTCCCACTTTGCCGCGATTCTACTAGAACACGTTGATCGCAGGGATGAAGGACTCGTCGTCTTAGAAGGTATTTTTTAAAAATAAAAGTTTCTCTGTAAACAAGCAATCTCAAGTCAATCTCTTGAACAATATAAGGCGTGGAGGGGCGGTCTTCAAATAAAATCATGAAGGCAAAGCGAGCATATTAGATAGCCTTAGCACATAGAGTTAGGTTAATCTAAAGAGATTTTATATGTACATTCAAAGCTCGACACCAAATAGGATCCGTGAAAGATGGAAGAACTCACATTTGTCTTGAACCTCAGCAGATGGGAGAGATATTAAATGTTCATTTCACATTAGTTTATACTGTGCAGAAGGAAACGGCGCCTACAAACATTGATGTTTCGAAAGTTGTTCGCATCGAAAGAGAAATTTGCAGAGGAATTGGAAAATGTGAAATTGCATATTTCTCTGGGATCTGATCACGTGCAACCAGTGCTTTGTGGGAAATTAGGAAACTAAACTGTTGGGCCCTTGGTAGAAATATTTTCATCATCTATTTCTTCGAATGATGTGCAGAATAAATGGGGGGTGGTTTCGTTGAGGAAGGGATGAATGGAGAAACCTGAAATCCATAGACCTGTGGTGCTGGCTAAGGTCATGGGTACGTTGTTGGAAGCAATTCAGAATGATAGGATCTATAAGCATTTTGAGATAGGTGTAATGAATAGGGATGATCGGTATGGTTTTGTGCGACTTCAGTTGTGTCTCACAAACATGCTTGGATTTTTTGAGGATGTAACCAAGAATACTGATCAGGACTAAGTTGTCGGCATTGTTCACTTGGACTTTAATTAATCCTTTCAAAAGTTTCCACTTGTTCGATTAAATTTTAATGTTTGATCACATAAGATTCAAGGTGAGCTTTCCAATTAGATATAAAATTAGTTTAATGGTAGGTGGCTGGGAACGGTGGTGGAGGGAAGTTTTCAGACTGGAGGACTGTTACCAGCTGTGTTCCGCAGGAATCAATGCTGAGCCCACTTTCGTTTTTCATTCATACAAATTATTTAGCTTAAAATATGGAAAGCATGGTCAGTGAGTTTGCAGATGACATCAGGCTGGTAGTAGAGTGGACAGTACAAAAGGTTATGTCAGATTGTAAATAGGTTTTCTCGTCAGATCAGTTTCTCCCTGTCCTCGACATTTAAAAGCGTGTGAGAAAAGCATCATTCGTCCACCGTGCAGCGCAGGTCATCAGACATCCATGTATTCTAGGCCTAGTTTGCAGCATTTGGCCCAATAAGCTGACATGTTTTGATGTTTTTGCGCATATGTCAATGATAATCTCTCTGTGATTTTAAATGACACATCAATGGGACTGAAATTTAACATGGTCATACTACGCTGTAACCCCGTTGACGAAACTTATTCTCATGTTCACTCACAAAGGTAGACACACCAGCACATCCCCGGCAGTGAGTGAGGCCTCAGCGTCATGTGCTTCACGTCTGCAATTTTCTCTGGAAAAAGGAAGCATCACGTGGAACACTAGCCAATTCTTCAGGAAATGTGAACCGTTGCAGTAAGCTGGGGTGTGAACTGAAAACTGAGTTGAAATAGTCCAATAAGCTGTTCGTGTGTAACTTTAAATTTCCAAATTCCACCCAAACAGTTGCTGCTACTCCTGAGATCCGACAGAATAGCGGTCAGGAGACATTCACCACTAAAAACAACCAACACACGCAAACTCGAAGTACTTTCAAGACTCGTCTCTTTCTGTTTCTGTCGCTGTCACACTTCCAGCTTCCTCTGAACATTCAACTCCATGCTCAATGAGCTGCTTGATTCAAACAGAGACAGATAATGCAGGCAATCTTTATCTCGAAAGTAGAGCCAGGAAATGTTACACATAAGGGCTTAAACAGGGCTGGGTAATGTAACAGCACGATATTATCTTCCTGATTATCCTGTAAACTGATTCCAGGGATGTGCACTATACCAGTTATTACCAATTGAAATTTCCCACTGGATGCCTTGACTGACAGACAGGTCAGGAGAGAGAAGTTCAAACCCATCATCACTCTGGGACATTTTGCAAACAATTTCCTGTTACTTTCGAAACTGAGCTCCCGACAGCTGGTCATGGAGATGATAAGCTCAGAAAATGCGCTTTGCCCCATCAGGAATGCATTAGTATCAGGTAACCCTTAACTGTTTTTATCTCATTTTGAAGCACTTGACTCAGAGGTGCACATGAAGTCAGTAATGGATGTGTACAATTAAATGGGTATCATCTCTTCTGGAGGTTTCTGCTTGTTTAACCCTGACCTTTGATGGGTTCCAGATTCCCAACATTCCTAAACTGGCTTATGTGTGTTTTTCCCTATTCAGTGATTTGTATCTCAAACAAGAAAGCAGAGAACAAGCGTTTTTCCAGTTTACTCTCGGCTCTCAATTACAGTCAGCAAGATGTGAAACTGCTCGACAAAAACGGAATGGATTTAAAGCACATCACCTTACCCGTTTGGCAGCAACTGCAGAAGCACACAACTGAACTGGTTTGTCAGTCCTCTCTCCCTGTGGAGCCGAGGGACAGTGCATCATTCTTCGGTTTGTTTCAACTCAATCACTACAGCTTCAACAGTGTTACTCGTCTGGGAATGTATGGTCTGTGTGATCAATCCCGATAGTTGGAATGGATATTCAGTTAAAATCAAAAGCAGATATATCAGGAGAAACTAAACACGTCTGGCAGCATATGTGGAAAGAGAAACAGAGACAACGATTCAGATCATCTTCAGAAGTTTGTTAGAAATCTGTTTTCCCCCACAGATACTGCAAGACCTGCTCGGTTTCTGCAGCAGTTTCTGTTTTTATTTCAGATTCACGGCATCCACAGCCTCTTGTTAGCCACAAAAGCAACACAGAAACGCTGTTATGGTTCCTCACTGGGTAAGGTTTCTGTTTGGGGAATATATCCCTGACCTGATTAAAAACCCAAAACTACGCAGCAAAGGAAACAGATGGAGTAAGTACAGAGACCACTCCATCCATGAGTGGGTGCGACCCACAACCCTCTCGGTTAACAGCCGACCGCGCTGACACAAAGCACCACAGAGAGTGGGGAACAATCTTCTTATAGCATCTCATAAAACAGGCGGTTCGTGGATCCAAGCTGTTCCATGGCCTTCACAGAATAACAATTGCCATTTATCAGTTTTGCTTTTCCATTCTAAATTCTGGAACATTAATTGTGGAAACTAGAGAACAGTCTGATCCCACTCTCTGCAGGTGCCTCAATGTCACTGAGAACCAGCTCTCCTACAAGTGGGAACGACTCCCTTAGAAAATTTCAGTGCCATTTCTGTTCCCATGTTTTCTCATTGTGTCGGAGCTGAGATGAGGTTTGAATTCCGGACGTGGAAGAACGGGTGTCCTTTCAATGTTTCACATGATTTCTTTTCCCAAGAATATCAGATTCAATGTATCGGCCTCTTAAAGCATGGGAATGTGTCGGGCCTGTCTCTGCTCAGTCGGACAGTTCGCCCTTCATTCTCCTCTGAATCCACTTTCCAAAGAATGTCGAAAGATTCACAAAGCTGGAGACTGGAATTTCTGTTTTGCTTCTTAATCACATTTCCACTATTCACCTAGCAACATTTTCCCAGCATGTTTATCGCAATCCTTTGCTTTGCACCTGGTCCAGAGATGAAGAAATTATCTTTTGAGAAGAAATTCCCGACTCTGGGAACGTTCTCATCAAAGCAAATAAGGTTTACGGGAAATTTCCTGGGGAAGTTTAAAGTGATGTTGGAGGGAGCAGTGGGGATGGGAGAGTCGATGATAAGGAGGAAATTTAGCCTCTGACGAGTGCAACTCACCAGAGGACTGGGATTGAGGACATTTATTGAAAAACAGCATTTGCGTCGAATACATTTTGCGAATTCTAAACAAACCCCTCAGGTCTGGTATAATCTGTGCTTGGAGGAACAGAGCGAACGGTTTCAGTCAGGTCCGCTTCTGGTTCACAACCTAAGTTTCCTGCGTGTCAACAAATGAGCAGACCTGACAAAATGTGGAGTTATTCAGACGGATTTTCTGTAGTTTGAGGGATAACCCATCCACCAGAAAGTCATTTAAAATCAACATTGAATGAAACGTAGTCGTATGTTTAAAATCTCTGCGGGGAACCACTAATGGAAATCTAATACATCGCCTTAACCACTCAGCCACAACTATAACCCTGAGATACTGCTTATTATTTCTCGTGAAATTGGGGCTTCCAACAGAAAACGTGAGGACATTATTCGGTTTGTTCTGTCTGCGCAATGACTCCAAAATGTGGGTTCCCCCTGTAATTGATTAGAATGGAGGAGGCTGATAGAAATTGGATTGAACGGCACATATTGATGAGAGACAGAGTGTTTGGGAAGCATGCAATTTCATGCACAGAGGGATCACTAATAATGTAAGATCGAGAAATGAAGACGTCATAGTATTTTTAAAGCGCCTTTCAGCACTATCTGAGTCACAGGCACTGAAGGAAAGTTGAAGCAGATGTGGCGTTGTCAAATCTAACGTGCAAATCAGGGCAGATTGTTCAACCAGAGGTCAAAAAGAAAATCCTACAAATACTCAGAACTGACGCGGGAGACGCCAGTGAGTGCATGCCTTACATGTGGCGTTTTTCCAGCTCTGATTGCTGTCCGGGATCGCACAGGAATGGTGGTCCTAATATCAGGAGAAGGCTTTACCAAACTAAGACACAGATGAGGAGGCTGTTCTTACATCCTGAGGGGAACAAATACGTGTACTTATTTACAACAGAGAGATATGCCAAGACGGGGTATATTCAAGGCTTCAATTATTTATCTCTCTGTTAATAGCATGAAGCAAGTGGCATTGTGAAATATGTCCATATGTGCTGACGATCGACAATAATGGGAGAGCATGTTGTGACGAGGACGTGATAATCTGTGAAGGCGTATAGATAGTTTGAGTGAGTGGGGGAAAAACTTTACATTTGAATCATCATGTCGGGAGAGTCAGGTTGGAAGAGTCAAAAGGCAAAGCATTATGAAAATAGAGTGAAAGCAGAAAACACTTGTATGACAGAGGAATCTGGGAGATCTTGTGCCTAACAGAAACAAAGTTTTGTGTCGTTTTTTTCTGACCAACCGGAATGCGTCCTTTCTGAAAGCTTTCAATGAAAGAGATGATTCCCCCCAAAAATTCTATAAAACCAAACTATAAAACGAAGACCAAGAAAGACTTGTTCCCTTCTACTGGACAACCTTGATGTGAATTCTTCTGTAAAATTTGTTTACAGTGGACCCGGGAGTTGGAATTGTCGGAGCTCAGGTGTGGAAATCAGGAGATCCATGATTACTGCCAACATTTATCTGTCTTCCTCGCTTTTAGTGTGTTTTATTTCGCATTATGGTTCCTGTGAGTCAACTAGGGTGACTTATTTCCCTCACTGTTCGTCGTCACTCAATGAAAGAATTCAACGATCTTACCTCCTGATACAAGGTAACATCTAAACATTGTACAAATGTCACTAAAACATCGACATTTCCCACGTCTGTCTGCCTTCTTACAATATCAATTGATCCATCACTGTGTTTGTAATGCACATATGAAGAGCATCGCAAAACAGCAGCAATCGACACTGGATTACGAACGCAGATGACTGCAGCCATATCTCATAGAAGAGACAACTGTACGATCACAAACGCACGTCTCGAACCAACAGGAAACTCCATATAAGTACACTGCCAGAAGTTGTGCGAGGCATAGTACTTGGAAAACAACAGAAATTCTCCCTTGGGCGATGGACCTAGTTGTATTTCTCAATCAGCAGTCGACGTTTACACTGGTGACATCAGCAGTTCCCTCAAACAAAGAACTAACCACTGCTGCAGACGGAGGAGAACGTGAGGACTCTATGTGCTGGAGATCAGAGAAGTGAGTGTGGTCCTGGAAAGAATAGCTGGTCAGGCAGCATCCGAGGAGCAGGAGAATCCAGGTTTTGGGTCGAAGCCTGATGAAGCATTCATGCCCGAAACGTCGATTCTCCTGCTTCTTGCATGCTGCCTTACATGCTGTCCTTATCCAGCAACAAATTCTCCACTGCCACAGACTGTCATTTCATCCGAGCTCCCAGGTGCGGAATTAGAGACACTCAATGCCCTGAGTCCACCTTCTGGGGACAACTCGCGTTGGCGTTAAGGGGCAAGTTGTTCTTCATGAATGTGGCTCTTGATTTTACTGCGTCTGGGTGCTTTACAATGTTTCCTGCACTCCTTGCTTGGAGCATTGTTTGTCTACATGTGCACAGCACATGCAGGGTAGTGATCATTTGTTCTGGTGAGTTTTTGCCTGAACCTGAGTTTCGATTTATGCTCTCTCATAAATCTGAATGGTCCGAGAAGTATGGCTGTCAGTTCTGAGATTTGTTTCATATATAAGGTAGAGTGCTTAGTGTGTCGGGTCATGGCATGTCCTCCAAGCGTTGTTTGTCTGCAAGGATTCTGCGGGAATATCTTTTGTTGACAAAGCAAATCTGGAGGAGCCAGTGAGCACCACAGGAAGTTTCCCCTCGTCGCAATACTCACAGTCGACGAGAAGAACAAGTTCTACTCGAGCAACACAAAAATAATAGGACAAGCCAAATACAAGGCAGACAGAAAATTATTAGAATGAAAACACTCATCCATGGACTCCATCAACAAGCTTGTTGAGCTAAACCCAACATGCCAGGACCTGCATCGAACTACCAGTGCTGACAAATAGAAGCAGTGGGAATGAACTCAAATCAATTCGAAACGCCACAGGTCAGCCACGCTTCACAGGAGTCACAGCAGCCCTGAATCCCTCAGAAGGTTATTAGGGTTTCTGCTGCTTCGGCACTGAGAGACAGCGAGTTCCAGATTCCAAACACTCGCTGTCTGATTAAGGTTTTATTTGTATCTATTCAAATGTTCTTGCCGCGTTACTTAAATCTGTGGTTTCCTGGTGATTGACGCCTCCATCAAAGGGAAACAATTCCTTCAATCTGCCAAATACAACCCCCTCATTATTTTCTACATATCAATCATGCGTCCTCTCAATCTTCCCTGTTCTCAAGAAAACAACTCCAGTCTGTCGAAACTCTTTAACAGCTGCACTTCTTCAATCCAGACAATATCTTGCCAAATCACTTCTGCACCGTTTTGATTACTGTCATATCGCTTCTATAATGTGAATTGCAGAATTGTTTACAAAGCCCTAGCGAGAGCCGAATGATGATATGAAACAAATGTGTAGAAACCACCGAAATTGATCTTTTCCAATACATCTCTTCCCTTTAATACTGTACAGTGCCTTTTTCGTGAAGCTGATGCTCCAATAATCTTCGATCCATGCAAAAACAACACTATACAGGAGGATTGATCATGCAAATGATCAAAAACCTTATCTGATTGCATTGAGTGGTTCGAAGAACCTGATGGTGATATTGGGGCACGTTCACAGAGCAACAGTTACAGCTGCAGCACAGACTTAATGGTGTCAACGTGAAAGTGAGTGTTGACAGTGCAATGCATCAGTGACATGGGAGGAGTGACGGAAAGGGGGTAGTGACTGTGAAAGGGGGAGAAACCTCCGATAGTTTGTGAATTTGAATCCTGATATATTACTCGCAATGATGTCAGAGAGCAGACTGAACAGTATTTTCCCGTTAAAAATGGGATGATTCTTTTCGGTGTTTGTTTCACACAGGTTATGTGGCATAAAATGGATCAAATGTGCGTTGCCATTACTCGGAAATGATCTGAATCTGCTGCTGCCACAACGCAGAGTACGAACCACGATATAATCACGTGTAATAGAAAGATATAAAAAGCAAAACATGCAATGGCAGCGATAGGCGAAGAACAGCAGCACATGCACAACAAGAAAAGTTGCCACATACTGGACTGAGATTAGGTTGAATCTTCTTCTTCGATGCCCTCAGACACTGTGGAGATTTCATCATTGACAATGTTGAAGACTGAATCCGATACGTTCCAACAAAAGATGAAATGGACAGGCGACAGTGCATGGTATTGTCGAAATGCAGAATTCAGTAACAACGAAGTTTAACATCGTTGCTTTACCAGTTCCGTGAGACAATGAACTAAATATTGTTGCACACTCACATCATACCGGTTCCCGGGGCTGGAATCAGAGAAACTGAGTGGCGCAGAGTGGCGAAGATCTAATCGAAAGTGGGAGTGGAATGAATGCTTGCATCTACTCTGTTGTCTGGTGACGAAATCCATGAGCACGCAGTCCTTCTATGAAAGCATAGGCGCGCGTGAAACACTGAGGCTGCAAGCTCCAACCTCAGCTGGAGCAACTCGTGTTCACGTGGAGAAGGGAGCATTGGGGCAACGGGCTGGGAGGTCTAAACTCACCTGGAGATGCTTCAATCGACATGGCGCAGGGAGCACTGGTATGGGTGAAAAGATACTGCGCTATTTTAATCAGAATTGAAATAGTTCCTGGCAGATAATGATTGTGGACAGAGGGAGAATCTTCCCCAGGGAATTGTCTCATCTGTAAATAAACATTTTGCAAAGATTAAGCTCGTTTAGGAGTATCTGTACAGTGAGAAAATGATTTAATGTACCGCTGTCTGACATTTCTTGTATGTCTCACTCAACACTCAACACTTTCTGGAAGTGTTTTTAAAAATCTTTTCTTCATACTATTCAATTTTCTGCAAGCTTGTTCTGTCTATTAAATTATTCGAAATATCCGAACATTAAAGGAGTTATATGATGATGGGATTCGGGTTGAGTTTCCCTCGAATTGTGGAGGAACGACAGGAGAAAGGAGATGGAAAATATCTGGGCAGAAAGAAGGTGAAAGGAAGCTTCACGAGCACAAATGTATTTTCTTTGCCAATGAAATTGAGCACGTCACAATGTGGTGACGGCGTCTGTGACAGGATTCATTTCTAACCCTCGGAGCAATTAATCACCCCGAGAACATCAGTGTCAATGTGTCGGATTCTGACAGAAGGGGAAGATGCCTGGATAGTCCCTGATCTCTCCCTCATTTCAGCCTTTATTCTCCTCTATATCCGCTTCCCAAGGAGTTTCTGAGGATTTTGAAAATTGAGATTGGGAATTTGTTTCGTTTCCTTGCCAGTCCCTGGAGCCGCAGAAATTGAGCAGCTGGGTTTGGTAAATAGAAAGTAGTAAGAACAAACTATTTCAGCTTCCACTTCTGTGGTGACCATGGTATACCCAATGCATTTCTGGAAGGGATCCTTGCACTTGCATATCAGGAATTAAATCCACATCTTAGTCTCACAGCAAATCGTCATCAGTATGTTAAAGCCGACAGGCCTTGCTGTCGAGCCAAAGAGGATTCCAACCTCCAATCTCCTGATCCGTAGACAACTGCGTTACCCATTGCGCCACTGGCCAGGATATTGCAGCATGCATTCGTGCTGCAAAGCAGTGCTCTTAACACGAATGTGAACCACAGCGTTCACGTTCACAAGTTGAATAACCAGCAAAGATAATCACCGTCACTGCTTCACGCCAATGGCCCCCACTTTTTAAAGCGACAGACGCAAAGAAAACACGTCTGTCCCCATGAAGCTGATATTCACCCTCTATCTGCGCTACCATTCAATGTGATAACTGCTAAACTGATAAATTTCAATTCCAGTTCCCTAATTTTCGTCCATATATCGAGGGAAACTCGAGTGTATTCACAAAAATGGAAGTTCCCGTTAATTGCCGGATCTTTAGATTACTTTAACGACCTGTGCGAGTTCGCAGGAAAATCAACAAGCTAAAACTCGCTTCTGTAAATTTAAATCAGTCCAGAGTCAGCCTCTGAGAAAGGTCACAGAGTGTACATATTGCTTCTATTTCTCTCTGAACAGATTAGGTTCCCTACAAACGGGAAACAGGCCATTTAGCCAAACAACTGCACACTGATCGTTCAAAGCGTTGCCCAAATGATCCATTCCCATATCAGTAATGGACCTAACAGTATCGGCAATTTCGCATGGTCAATGCAATTGACCATTTTTATAATGTGAGAGGAAACCAGAACATAATCATGGAGAATGTTTAAACTTCACAGAGACAATCGCCCAATGCTGGAATCGAACCCGATCAATGGCGTTTTGACGGTGCACAGGTAACCACTGACCTCCTCCACGAGTCGAGCTTTGCAGGATTTCTCTTTCTAACTAAGACATTTACCTAGGGAAACATATTCCCTCAACCCTCACATATGCTTCCTGCTAAAAACTATTTCACTTCAGATGAAAATTGCTGAGAATCCTTTCCCTCAGATGTCCCAATGCTCTCTGATTCATGTCAAAGAAGCTGCTTAAGGTGTATTTCAATCTCCAAGCCTGATGTTCAAATGTTCCCTGCTCCATGCCAATAAGAACTGCACCTGGTGAGATTGGACCTTACAGCCTGATGTCCCAGTGCTTCCTTATCAATGTCAATAAAAACGGCAGCAAGTGAGGTTGGAGCTCCCAGCCTGATATTCCAATAAGTCCTGCTGATCCAACGTCAAAAAACGTTGGTTCACGTGAGGCTCAACCCCCCAGCCTAATGTCACAATGCTCCCAGCTCTACAACAATAGAAAGTGTTCCGGGTGAGTTTGGACACCCCAGTCTCGGCATTGCACGCACCTCTCCACCGCCAGAGAAGGACATCACTGGTGGCTTTCTCCACCCCCATTTCCAGCTGGATCTTCGGAGTTACACCACTCAATATAGCCACAACCACCGATCCCCTATTTTAGCTGGACGTAGGTTTGCTCGCTGAGCTGGAATGTTCATTTCCATCCGTTTCGTCAAACTACAAGATAACAACTTGAGTGGCCTTTCGATCGAAGCGCTTCTGCTGATTCGTGCTTAGCATTTATAAGTTTCTTTGTTCGATGTGAGGAAAAGTTTTTTTTTTTGGTTTTTGCTCTCTCTCTCCTGAGTTGTTTTAACGCCTCTTGTTGAGGACTAAATCAAAGAGGTGTTTCACCGGAACTGCATGTCCCTCCATTTCCTATTCCTCCCTGATTAGACGTGGTTGATATGAAGGAAATAAATTTGTTCCGAAGTCATTCATAAGAAAGTCTAGCATTTCCTCAGTTCAGTTCGAACATGGCTTAGATTTCAGTGCGGCGATATGAGAGCGTGAGTTAAGCAGTTTACCTGAGGAAGTAAATCTTTTAATTCCTGTTGCTGACCGAATAAACGGTAAATGTGCCCTGTGCTTAAAAACGCCAAAATGTGAATTGCTGCAAATCATGATGAAGGATTTCTGGTTTTGTTTCACAAAGGTTGAGAAGTGGCAGACATCCATATCAGGCATTTCACACGCTAGATTTGGATGCAGTTGACAGAGACCATACATCAGAATCCAGTGTTCGCTGTGACCCCAGCAAACGAGAGTTCACCTTGATACTGAACCAGGCCACCTTCGCATGTAAAGCAAATGTGGTATGACTGGTACAGAAGTGATCAATGCCCAGTAACTGGCCTTACACAGCATGTCCATCCAAGGTGTACAATGCGACTTCTATTTATGAAGAGGAAGGACAGAAACTTAGAAAAGACAGTGGTGCTGGAAAAGCACAGCAGGTCGGAGCAGCAGGAAAATCGACGTTTCTGCCTTAAGCTGTTCATCATCTCCAATCCTCTTTCCCTGAGGAGAATAAAATATTAAGATGTTTCACACAGGAACTAATCCGGATTATTTATATTCCTTTGCACCACGGCAGCAGATATGGGCAAGCAAATTCCAAGACAGTTTTTCTGATGACAATATCAATCACGGATGCTGTGTTTACTCCAATCCAAAAAGCTACCATCTGTAAAAATGGAACAAGGATGTTTCTGCCTCGTTTTGAACCAGGGATGTCCCGTGTCTGATGTGAATTTCGTCTGGCACTGAGACAAAAGAAAGCTCGTAACTTCCCTCTTAAACAGGATAGCCAGAAGTACTGCAAACAGCAGTGCATATTCAGGATCACTGCAGAGACACATTTGACAAAAAGGAATTCATGCTGTATATTTTTGCATTTACATTCCTTTTCGCGATTAAAGTAGTGATGGGCGACTAAATTCAAAACGAGGTTTGCTTACGAGACTGCAATAAATCCCCAATCACCACAATCCGGAAGCCTGTCGCCCATAAGGAAGGAACAACAATGTTTCTGCCCGGCTGTGAACACGTCCACTTTCGCAGAAGCTGATACTTCTTCTCTACAGAAAGAATCAGGCCTCGCCGATTGCTCTTTTAAAAATAGTTCCTGTCCGTGGTGGAAACATCCGTGCATAATCATAACAAGCAAGAATAGATGACGAAGAAAAACGTAAACAACAATTAATTGGACTTGTACTCCTTTTCACCATAGCGGCAGGAATGGGCTGGGACAGTAAAAGGAAAGTTTACTTGCAAGATCAGCAAGCAATAATATCGACCCATGTTCAGAAACAAGCTTATCGTTCTTTGTGCCGTTCAATAGCAAGCAGGGGTACTTCACGTTGGAGGTGAACGTGATAACCGCTCCCCCACAGAAACACAGCAGGGCCAGTGACTTTTTCGAACTGACCCCAACCCGCCAACCCAAGCGATGATGGCTTTGCTCACGGGAGATCGTGTTTGCCGCTCTGGCATCATACCAAATTCGGTAACACACAGAGACATTGCAACAAGCTGCCAATATATACGGAGGGGGCTGGGTTCAGACCCACGTTGGAAAACACATTGATCCTAAAATCAGATAGGGTAAGCATTGCAGGAAGAATGCTGGAGAATGGTGTTGAGACCCACATCTGCCATGATCACATGGCGAAGCAGACGAGATGGACTGAAAGGCCTAACCTTCTGGTCTCTGGCCATCAGTTACGTAACGAGACAGAAACAGAATTATTTATTCAGTTCGAGGATCCCCCGTCATAGCTGTTAAAAATCTTGAGATGGCATATGCCTGAAACAAATCTTGTGACTGTCAAAATGGCCGGTGAGGAAATAATAAAAGAGAAGCTCAGGATAAAAATGGAAGTCAGCAGATAGTCCATAGTCCATAGAAAGGGTGTGGAAATGCAAAGGGAAATGGGCACAAAAAAAGCGTCACTGGCCCTGCAATGTGAAATCTGCTTTCCGTTATCAAGATTCTGCCAGACCTGCTGATATTTTCAGGCAAATTTCTATCCTGGTTACGGAAACCGAACATGGGAGTGTTATCCTCCGCCAATCAGCGCTACCTGCTCTTGGAATCATTGACTGCTTCATTCCCACAGATCACTTTCGTCCAGCACTGAAAACCCACAAAGCTGCCCAACACCACCCCCAAGCCAGTTGCCGAGAATAAGCTGTTTGTTGCGTCAGCCCGCGTGGACAGACAAGAAGATCATTATCCACGTGAATTGTTAGGCATTCAGGGAGGTTCCCCTAAGGTTTCCATCAGAACCTTCTGAATCAGTTAATTTCGGTTCAACACATTTGAAATGGAACCGTCACTTACAGTCCCCACCAGCAAGTGGCCATTTTAATGCATGGTTGCAGTGGAACCTACAACTTTGAAAGGGACATCATGCATCCTACATTCGCCTACACTGATCGATTTGTCTCGGCCACATGCAGTGAAGTGAAGAGACTTTTCCCTCGGAAACAGACGTCTCAATGAACGAGTGAGGCTGCCCACAGTGGAAGTGGGATGGAGAGCTGGGATCCTGGAAGAAAATGAAAGCACCCATTGTGCAGTTCATGTCCACGACCCAGAGATCAACAGTCTCAAACAATCAAATACAAACCGCCAGAACACGCGTAGCCCTTTCGTATACAAGGGCTGACAGCAGTGGTGGTTATGCTGTCCAACAAATACTGCTATTGCGCACACTCTCTCGCACACTGACTCTCGCACACCCTCTCTCTCTCGTCCACTCTCTCTCTCGCCCACATTCTCTCGCCCAATCTCTCTGTCACCCACTCTCCCTCTGCCCCCTCACTCACTCTCACCCACACTCTCTCTCACCCACTCTCTCTCACCACCACTCTCTCACTCCCACTCTTTCTCTCGCCCACTCTATCTCGCCCATTCTCTCGCCCACTCTCTCACTCTCTCCCACTCTCTCTCTCTCCTACTCTCACTCTCACCCACTCTCTCTCGCCCACTCTCTCATTCTCGCCCAGTCACACTCTCACCCACTCTCTCTCTCGCAGACTCTATCTCGCCAACACTCTCTCTCACGCACACTCTCTTGCACACTGTCTCTGACGCACTCTCTCTCTCTCGCCCACTCTCTCTCTCGCTCACACTCTCTCGCCCACTCTCTCACTTTCGCCCAGTCACACTCTCGCCCACTCTCTCTCTCGCCCAGTCTCTCTCTCGACCACTGCCTCACTCTCGCCCACACTCTCTCGCTCACTCTCTCACTCTCGTCCACTATTTCCCTCTGCCCCCTCTATCTTTCGTGCACTCACTCTCTCGCCCACTCACCCTCTGCCCCCTCACTCACTCTCACCCAAACTCTCTCCCTCGCCCACTCTCTTTTGCCCACTCTTATTCTCTCTCGTCCACACTCTCTCACCCACTCCCTCTTGCCCACTCTCTCACTCTCGTCCACTATCTCCCTCTGTCCCTCTCTCTCGCCCACTCTCTCTCGCCCACTCACCCTCTGCCCCCTCATTCACTCTCGCCCTCACTCTCTCTCGCCCACACTCTCTCGCCCACTCTCTCTCACCCACTCTCTCACGCTCGACCACTCCCTCTCTCGCCCACTCACTCTCGCCCACGCTCTCACTCTCGCCCAGTCAAACTCTCACCCACTCTCTCTCTCACCCACTCCGTCTCGCCAACACTCTCTCTCGCACGCACTCTCTCGCACACTCTCAGTCACGCACTCTCGCTCTCTCTCGCCCACACTCTCTCGCCCATTCTCTCACTCTCGCCCAGTCACACTCTCGCCCACTCTCTCTCTCATCCACTATGTCCATCTACCCCCCTCTCACTCTCGCCCTCACTCTCTCTCTCGCCCATTCGCTCTCTGTCTCGCCCACTCTCTCTCTCGCCCACTCTCTCACTCTCTCCCACTCTCTCTCACCATCTCTCTCTTGCCCACACTCTCACTCTCTCCCAATCTCTCTCTTGCCCACTTTTTCTCTCGCCCACTCTCTCACTCTCGCCCAGTCACACTCTCACCCACTCTCTCTCTTGCCCACTCTCTCTCTCTCGCCAACACTCTCTCTAGCGCACACTCTCTCTCACCCACTCACACTCTCTCTCGCCCACTCTCTCTCTCGCCAACTCTCTCTCACCCACTCTCTCTTTCGCCCAGTCTCTCTCTCGCCCACACTCTCTCTCGCCCAATGCCTCTTGCCCACTCTCTCACTCTCGCCCACTATCTCCCTCTGCCCCCTCTCTCTCTCGCCCACTCTCTCTCTCGCCCACTCTCTCTCTGCCCACTCACTCACTCTCGCCCACACTCTCTCTCACCCACTGTGTCTCACCCCCACTCTCTCACTCCCACTCTATCTCTCGCCCACTCTCTATCTCGCCCACTCTATCTCTTGCCACGACTCTCTCTCGCATACACACTCTCTCTCTCCAGCGCTCTCTATCTCGCCCACTCAGTCGCTCGCCAACTCTCTCTTGCCCACTCTCTCACTCTCGACCACTCTCACTCGCTCTCTCTCTCTCTCTCTCGCGCAGTCGCTCACGCTCGCCCACTCTCTCACTGGCTCACTGTCTCACTCTCGCCCAGTCTAACTGTCACCCACTCTCTCTCTCGCTCACTCTCTCTCTTGCCACCACTCTCTCTCGCATACACTCTCTCTCTCCCTCTCTCTCTCTCGCCCACTCTCTCACTGGCCCACTCTCTCTCATCCACTCTCTCACTCTGGACCACTCTCACTCGTTCTCTCTCTCGCTCGCCCACTCTCTCTCACCCACTCTCTCTTTGGCCCAGTCTCACTCTCACCCACTCTCTCTCTCGCCCACTCTCTCTCTCGCCACCACTCTCTCTCGCATACACTCTCTCTCGCGCACTATCTAACTCTCTCCCACTCTCTCTCGCCCATTCTCTCTCTTGCCCACTCTCTCTCTCGCCCCCTTTCTCTCTCGCTCACTGTCTCAGACTCGCCCAGTCTCACTCTCACCCACTCTCTGTCTCGCCCACACTCTCTCTCGCCCACACTCTGTCTCGCCAACAATCTCTCTCGACCATTCTCTTTCTTACGCCCAGTCTCTCTCACATCCACTCTCTCTCTCGCCCACTCTCTCTCGCCAACACTCACTCTCGCCCACTCTCTCTCTTGTCCACTCTCTTTCTCGCCCACTCTCTCTCGCTCACTCTCTCACTCTCGCCCGGTCACACTCTCACCCACTCTCTCTCTTGCCCACTCTCTCTCCTCGCCAACACTCTCTCTCGCGCACACTCTCTCTCTCACCCACTCACACTCTCTCTCGCCCACTCTCTCTCTCGCCTACTCTCTCTCACCCACTCTCTCTTTCGCCCAGTCTCTTTCTCGCCCACACACTCTCTCGCCCAATGCCTCTTGCCCACTCTCTCACTCTCGCCCACTATCTCCCTCTGCCCCCTCTCTCTCTCGCCCACTCTCTCTCTCGCCCACTCTCCCTCTGCCCCCTCACTCACTCTCGCTCACACTTTCTCTCACCCACTCTGTCTAACTCCCACTCTCTTACTCCCACTCTTTCTCTCGCCCACTCACCCTCTGCCCCCTCACTCACTCTCGCCCACACTCTTTCCCCCGCCCACTCTCTTTCGCCCACTCTTTCTCTCTCTCACCCTCACTCTCTCACACAATCTCTCTTTCGCCCAGTCTCTCTCTCTCTCGCCCACACTCTCTCACCCACTCCCTCTTGCCCACTCTCTCACAGTCGCCCACTCTATCCCTCTGTCCCCTCTCTCTCACCCACTCTCTCTCTCGCCCACTCACCCTCTGCCCCCTCACTCACTCTCGCCCAAATTCTCTCTCTCGCCAACTCTGTCTCACCCGAACTCTCTCACTCCCACTCTTTCTCTCGCCCACTCTCTCTCGCCCTCTCTCTCACTCTCGCCCAGTCACACTCTCGCCCACTCTCTCTCTCGCCCTCTCTCACTCACCAACACTCTCTCTCGCGCACACTCTCTCTCGCACACTGTCTCTCGATCACTCTCTCACTCTCTCCCACTCTCTCTCGCCCACAGTCTCTCTCGCCCACACTCTCTCGCTCACTCTCTCACTCTCGTCCACTATTTCCCTGCCCCCTCTATCTCTCGTGCACTCACTCTCTCGCCCACTCACGCTCTGCCCCCACACTCACTCTCGCCCACACTCTCTCTCGCCCACTCTGTCTCACCCAAACTCTCTCACTCTCACTCATTCTATCGTCACTCTCCTTCTCGTCCACTCTCTCTCGCCCACTCTCTCACTCTCGAACATTCTCTATCTCTCGCCCATTCTCTCTCTCGCCCATACCCTCTCTCGCCCACTCTCTCTCACTCATTGTCTCAATCTCGCCCAGTCTCACTCTCACCCACTCTCTCTCTCTCGCCCACTCTCTCTCTCGCCAACTCTCTCACTCTGGACCACTCTCACTCGCTCTCTCTCTCTCTCGCCCACTCTCTCTCACCCACTCTCTCTTTGGCCCAGTCTCACTCTCACCCACTCTCTCTCTCGCCCACTCTCTCTCTTGCTCACTGTCTCACTCTCGCCCAGTCTCACTCTCACCCACTCTCTATCTCGCCCACACTCTCTCTCGCCCACACTCTGTCTCGCCAACAATCTCTCTCGACCATTCTCTTTCTTACGCCCAGTCTCTCTCACATCCACTCTCTCTCTCGCCCACTCTCTCTCGCCAACACTCACTCTCGCCCACTCTCTCTCTCGTCCACTCTCTTTCTCGCCCACTCTCTCTCGGTCACTCTCTCACTCTCGCCCAGTCACACTCTCACCCACTCTCTCTCTTGCCCACACTCTCTCTCTCGCCAACACTCTCTCTCGCGCACACTCTCTCTCTCACCCACTCACACTCTCTCTCGCCCACTCTTTCTCTCGCCCACTCTCTCACACCCACTCTCTCTTTCGCCCAGTCTCTTTCTCGCCCACACACTCTCTCGCCCAATGCCTCGTGCCCAACCTCTCACTCTCGCCCACTATCTCCCTCTGCCCCCTCTCTCTCTCGCCCACTCTCTCTCTCGCCCACTCTCCCTCTGCCCCCTCACTCACTCTCGCTCACACTTTCTCTCACCCACTCTGTCTAACTCCCACTCTCTTACTCCCACTCTTTCTCTCGCCCACTCACCCTCTGCCCCCTCACTCACTCTCGCCCACACTCTTTCCCCCGCCCACTCTCTTTCGCCCACTCTTTCTCTCTCTCACCCTCACTCTCTCACACAATCTCTCTTTCGCCCAGTCTCTCTCTCTCTCGCCCACACTCTCTCACCCACTCCCTCTTGCCCACTCTCTCACAGTCGCCCACTCTATCCCTCTGTCCCCTCTCTCTCACCCACTCTCTCTCTCGCCCACTCACCCTCTGCCCCCTCACTCACTCTCGCCCAAATTCTCTCTCTCGCCAACTCTGTCTCACCCGAACTCTCTCACTCCCACTCTTTCTCTCGCCCACTCTCTCTCGCCCTCTCTCTCACTCTCGCCCAGTCACACTCTCGCCCACTCTCTCTCTCGCCCTCTCTCACTCACCAACACTCTCTCTCGCGCACACTCTCTCTCGCACACTGTCTCTCGATCACTCTCTCACTCTCTCCCACTCTCTCTCGCCCACAGTCTCTCTCGCCCACACTCTCTCGCTCACTCTCTCACTCTCGTCCACTATTTCCCTGCCCCCTCTATCTCTCGTGCACTCACTCTCTCGCCCACTCACGCTCTGCCCCCACACTCACTCTCGCCCACACTCTCTCTCGCCCACTCTGTCTCACCCAAACTCTCTCACTCTCACTCATTCTATCGTCACTCTCCTTCTCGCCCACTCTCTCTCGCCCACTCTCTCTCACCCACTCTCTATTTCGGCCATTCTCTCTCTTGCCACCACTCTCTCTCGCATACACACACTCTCTCTCTCCCTCTCTCTCTCGCTTGCCCACTCTCTCTCGTCCACTCTCTCTCGCCCACTCTCTCACTCTCGAACATTCTCTATCTCTCGCCCATTCTCTCTCTCGCCCATACCCTCTCTCGCCCACTCTCTCTCACTCATTGTCTCAATCTCGCCCAGTCTCACTCTCACCCACTCTCTCTCTCTCGCCCACTCTCTCTCTCGCCAACTCTCTCACTCTGGACCACTCTCACTCGCTCTCTCTCTCTCTCGCCCACTCTCTCTCACCCACTCTCTCTTTGGCCCAGTCTCACTCTCACCCACTCTCTCTCTCGCCCACTCTCTCTCTTGCTCACTGTCTCACTCTCGCCCAGTCTCACTCTCACCCACTCTCTATCTCGCCCACACTCTCTCTCGCCCACACTCTGTCTCGCCAACAATCTCTCTCGACCATTCTCTTTCTTACGCCCAGTCTCTCTCACATCCACTCTCTCTCTCGCCCACTCTCTCTCGCCAACACTCACTCTCGCCCACTCTCTCTCTCGTCCACTCTCTTTCTCGCCCACTCTCTCTCGGTCACTCTCTCACTCTCGCCCAGTCACACTCTCACCCACTCTCTCTCTTGCCCACACTCTCTCTCTCGCCAACACTCTCTCTCGCGCACACTCTCTCTCTCACCCACTCACACTCTCTCTCGCCCACTCTTTCTCTCGCCCACTCTCTCACACCCACTCTCTCTTTCGCCCAGTCTCTTTCTCGCCCACACACTCTCTCGCCCAATGCCTCGTGCCCAACCTCTCACTCTCGCCCACTATCTCCCTCTGCCCCCTCTCTCTCTCGCCCACTCTCTCTCTCGCCCACTCTCCCTCTGCCCCCTCACTCACTCTCGCTCACACTTTCTCTCACCCACTCTGTCTAACTCCCACTGTCTCACTCCCACTCTTTCTCTCGCCCACTCACCCTCTGCCCCCTCACTCACTCTCGCCCACACTCTCTCCCCCGCCCACTCTCTTTCGCCTACTCTTTCTCTCTCTCGCCCTCTCTCTCTCACACAATCTCTCTTTCGCCCAGTCTCTCTCTCTCTCCCACACTCTCTCACCCACTCCCTCTTGCCCACTCTCTCACACTCGTTCACTATCTCCCTCTGTCCCCTCTCTCTCACCCACACTCTCTCTCGCCCACTCACCCTCTTCCCCCTCACTCACTCTCGCCCACTCTCTCTCTCGCCCACTCTCTCTCGCCCACTGTCGCTCACCCACTCTCTATCTCGCCCACTCTCTGTCGCCCACTCTCTCAGTCTCTCCCACTCTCTCTCTGTCGCCCACTCTCTCTCTCTCGCCCACACTCTCTCGCACCCACTCTCTCTCTCCCACTCTCTCACTCTCGACCACGATCTTCCTCTGCCCTGTCTCTCTCTCGCCCACTCACCCCCTGCCCCCTCACTCAGTCTCGCCCACACTCTCTCTCGCCCACTCTGTCTCACCCAAACTCTCTCACTCCCATTATTTCTCTCGCCCACTCTCTCTCTCGACCACTCTCTCTCGCCCACTCTGTCTCACCCACTCTCTATCTCGCCCACTCTCTCTCGCCCACTCTCTCAGTCTCTCCCACTCTCTCTCTCTCTCGCCCACTCTCTCTCGCCAACACTTTCTCTTGCACACACTCTCCCGCCCATTCTCTCACTCTCGCCCCATCACACTCTCGCCCACTCTCTCTCGCCCACACTCACCCGCTCATTCTCTCACTCTCGCCCAGTCAAACTCTCGCCCACTCTCTCTCACACCCACTATGTCCCTCTACCCCCCTCTCACTCTCGCCCTCACTCCCTCTCTCGCCCATTCACTCTCTCTCTCGCCCACTCTCTCTCTCGCCAACACTCTCTCGCGCACACTCTCTCGCCCACTCCGTCTCTCCACCACTCTCTCACTCTCTCCCAATCTCTCTCTCACCCTCTCTCTCGCCCACACTCTCACTCTCTCCCACTCTCTCACTCTCTCTTGCCCACTCTCTCACTCTCGCCCAGTCTTACTTTCACCCACTCTCTGTCTCGTCTACACTCTCTCTTGCCCACTCTCTCACTCTTTCCCACTCTCTCTCTCGCACATTCTCTCGCCGTCTCTCTCAGTCTCTCCCACTCTCTCTCTCTTGTCAACTCTCTCTCTCTCGCCCACTGTCTCTCGCCCACTCTCGCACTCTCACCCAGTCACACTTTCACCCACTCTCTCTCATGCCCACTCTCTCTCTCGCCAACACTCTCTCTCGCACACACTCTCTCTCTCACACACTCACACTCTCTCTCGCCCACTCTCTCTCATCCATTCTCTCTTCCACCCAGTCTCTCTCTCGCCCACACTCTCTCTAGCCCAATGCATCTTACCCACTCTCTCACTCTCGCCCACTATCTCCCACTGCCCCCTCTCTCTCTCGCCCACTCTCTCTCTCGCCCACTCTCCCTCTGCCCCCTCACTCACTCTCGCCCACACTCTCTCTCACCCACTCTGTCTCACCCCCACTCTCTCATTCCCACTCTTTCTCTCGCCCACTCTCTCTCGCCCACTCTCTCGCCCACTCTCTCACTCTCACCCACTCTCTCTCTCGGCCACTCTCACTCTCACCCACTCTCTCTCGCCCACTCTCTCATTCTCGCCCAGTCACACACTCGCCCACTCTCTCTCTCGCACACTGTTTCTCGCCCACTCTCTGGCGCCCACACTCTCTCTCGCCAACACTCTCTCTCGACCACTCTCTCTCTTGACCACTGCCTCACTCTCGCCCACACTCTCTCGCTCACTCTCTCACTCTCGTCTACTATTTCCCTCTGCCCTCTCTATCTCTCATGCACTTACTCTCACGCCCACTCACCCTCTGCCCCCTCACTCACTCTCGCCCACACTCTCTCCCTCGCCCACTCTCTTTCGCCCAGTCTCTCTCTCGAACACACTTTCTCACCCACTCCCTCTTGCCCACCCTCTCACTCTCGCCCACTATCTCCCTCTGTCCCCTCTCTCTCGCCCACTCTGTCTCTCGCCCACTCACCATCTGCCCACTCACACTCTCGCACACACTCTCTCTCGCCCACTCCGTCTCACCCAAGCTCTCTCACTCCCACTCTTTCTCTCGCCCACTCTCTCTCTCGCCCACTCTCTCTCGACCACTCTCTCACTCTCGCTCAGTCACACTCTCGCCCACTCTCTCTCTTGCCCACTCTCTCTCGCCAACACACTCTCGCATACACTCTCTCGCACACTCTCACTCGCGCAATCTCTCTCACCCACTCTCTCTCTCGCTCACACTCCCTCGCCCATTCTCTAACACTCGCCCAGTCACACTCTCGCCCACTCTCTCTCTCACCCACTATGTCCCTCTACCCCCCTCTCACTCTCACACATTCTCTCTCTCGCGCACTCTCTCTCTCGTCCACTCTCTCTCTCGCCCACTCTCTCTCGCTCACTCTCTCACTCTCGCCCAGTCACACTCTCGCCCACTCTCTCTCTCGCCCACTCTCTCTCGCTCACTCTCGCACTCTCGCCCAGTCACACTCTCGCCCACTCTCTCTCTCGCCCACTCTCTCTCTCTCGCCCACTCTCACTCACCAATACTCTCTCTCGCGGACACTCTCTCTCGCACACTGTCTCTCGCCCACTCTCTCTCTTGCCCAGTCTCTCTTGCCCACTCTCTCTCGTCTACTCTCTCACTGTCGACCAGTCTCTCTCTCGCCCATTCTCTCTCTTGCCCACTCTCTCTCGCCCACTCTCTCTCACTCAGTGTCTCACTCTCGCCCAGACTCACTCTCACCCACTCTCTCTCTCGCCCACTCTCTCTCTTGCCACCACACTCTCTCGCATACACACACTCTCTCTCTCCCTCTCTCTCTCTCTCGCCCACACTCTCTCTCGCCCACTCTCTCTCACCCACTCTCTCACTCTGGACCACTCTCACACGCTCTCTCTCTCTGTCGCCCAGTCTCTCTCACCCACTCTCTCTTTGGCCCAGTCTCACTCTCACCCACTCTTTCTCTCGCCCACTCTCTCTCTCGCCAGCACTCTCCCTCGCATACACTCTCTCTCGTGCACTCTCTCACTCCCTCCCACTTACTCTCTCGCCCATTCTCTGTCTCGCCCACTCTCTCTCTCTCCCACTCTCTCTTGCTCACTGTGTCACTCTCGCCCACTCTCACTCTCGCCCAGTCACACTCTCACATCCACTCTCTCTCTCGCCCACTCTCAATCGCCAACACTCTCTCTCGCGCACTCTCTCTCTCGCCCACTCTCACTCTCACCCACTCTCTCTCGCCCACTCTCTCATTCTCGCCCAGTCACACACTCGCCCACTCTCTCACTCGCCCACTCTCTCTCGCCAACACTCTCTCACGCGCACACGATCTCTCGCACACTGTTTCTCGCCCACTCTCTCACTCTCTCCCACTCTCTGGCGCCCACACTCTCTCTCGCCAACACTCTCTCTCGCCCACTCTCTCTCTCGACCACTGCCTCACTCTCGCCCACACTCTCTCGCTCACTCTCTCACTCTCGTCTACTATTTCCCTCTGCCCTCTCTATCTCTCATGCACTTACTCTCACGCCCACTCACCCTCTGCCCCCTCACTCACTCTCGCCCACACTCTCTCCCTCGCCCACTCTCTTTCGCCCACTCTTTCTCTCTCTTGCCCACTCTCTCACACAATCTCTCTTTCGCCCAGTCTCTCTCTCGAACACACTTTCTCACCCACTCCCTCTTGCCCACCCTCTCACTCTCGCCCACTATCTCCCTCTGTCCCCTCTCTCTCGCCCACTCTGTCTCTCGCCCACTCACCATCTGCCCACTCACACTCTCGCACACACTCTCTCTCGCCCACTCCGTCTCAACCAATCTCTCTCACTCCCACTCTTTCACTCGCCCACTCTCTCTCTCTCGCCCACTCTCTCTCGACCACTCTCTCACTCTCGCTCAGTCACACTCTCGCCCACTCTCTCTCTTGCCCACTCTCTCTCGCCAACACACTCTCGCATACACTCTCTCGCACACTCTCACTCGCGCACTCTCTCTCACCCACTCTCTCTCTCGCTCACACTCTCTCGCCCATTCTCTAACACTCGCCCAGTCACACTCTCGCCCACTCTCTCTCTCACCCACTATGTCCCTCTACCCCCCACTCACTCTCAGCCATTCTCTCTCTCGCCCACTCTCTCTCTCGTCCACTCTCTCTCTCGCCCACTCTCTCTCGCACACGCTCTCACTCTCGCCCAGTCACACTCTCACCGAATCTCTCTTTTGTCCACTCACTCTCTCTCGCGGACACTCTCTCTCGCGCACACTCTCTCTCTCACCCACTCACACTCTCTCTCGCCCACTCTAGATATCGCCCACTCTCTCTCACCCACACTCTCTTTTGCCCTCTCTACCTCTGCCCCCTCACTCACTCTTGACCACACTCTCTCTCACACACTCTGTCTCACTCCCACTCTCTCACTCCCACTCATTCTCTCTCCCACTCTCTCTCGCCCACTCTTTCGCACACTCTCTCACACTCTCCCACTCTCTCTCTCTCTCTCGCCCACTTTCACTCTCCCCCACTCTCTCTCGCCCACTCTCTCATTCTCGCCCAGTCACACTCTCACCCACTCTCTCTCTCGCAGACTCTCTCTCGCCAACACACACTCTCGCGTACACTCACGCGCACAATCCCTCTCGCGCACTCTATCTCTCGCCCACTCCCTCTCTCGCCCACACTCTCTCGCCCACTCTCTCACTCTCGCCCAGTAACACTTTCACATCCACTCTCTCTCTCGCCCACTCTCTCTCGCCAACACTCTCTCTCGCGCACTCTCTCTCTCGTCCACTCTCTCTCTCGCCCACTCTCTCTCGCTCACTCTCTCACTCTCGCCCAGTCACACTCTCGCCCACTCTCTCTCTCGCCCACTCTCACTCACCAACACTCTCTCTCGCGGACACTCTCTCTCGCACACTGTCTCTCGCCCACTCTCTCTCTTGCCCAGTCTCTCTTGCCCACTCTCTCTCGTCTACTCTCTCACTGTCGACCAGTCTCTCTCTCGCCCATTCTCTCTCTTGCCCACTCTCTCTCGCCCACTCTCTCTCACTCAGTGTCTCACTCTCGCCCAGTCTCACTCTCACCCACTCTCTCTCTCGCCCACTCTCTCTCTTGCCACCACACTCTCTCGCATACACTCACTCTCTCTCTCCCTCTCTCTCTCTCTCGCCCACTCTCTTTCTCGCCCACTCTCTCTCGCCCACTCTCTCACTCTGGACCACTCTCACTCGCTCTCTCTCTCTCTCGCCCAGTCTCTCTCACCCACTCTCTCTTTGGCCCAGTCTCACTCTCACCCACTCTTTCTCTCGCCCAATCTCTCTCTCGCCAGCACTCTCCCTCGCATACACTCTCTCTCGTGCACTCTCTCACTCCCTCCCACTCTCTCTCTCGCCCATTCTCTGTCTCGCCCACTCTCTCTCACCCACTCTCTCACTCTGGACCACTCTCACTCGCTCTCTCTCTCTCTCGCCCAGTCTCTCTCACCCACTCTCTCTTTGGCCCAGTCTCACTCTCACCCACTCTTTCTCTCGCCCAATCTCTCTCTCGCCAGCACTCTCCCTCGCATACACTCTCTCTCGTGCACTCTCTCACTCCCTCCCACTCTCTCTCTCGCCCATTCTCTGTCTCGCCCACTCTCTCTCTCGCCCACTCTCTCTTGCTCACTGTGTCACTCTCGCCCACTCTCACTCTCACCCAGTCACGCTCTCGCCCACTCTCTCTCTCGCCCACTCTCACTCACCAACACTCTCTCTCGCGCACACTCTCTCTCGCACCCTGTCTCTCGCCCACTCTCTCTCTTGCCCACTCTCTCTCGTCCACTCTCTCACTCTCGACCACTCTCTCTTTCGCCCATTCTCTCTCTTGCCCACTCTCTCTCGCCCACTCTCTCTCACTCAGTGTCTCACTCTCGCCCAGTCTCACTCTCACCCACTCTCTCTCTCGCCCACTCTCTCTCTTGCCAGCACTCTCCCTCGCATACACTCTCTCTCGTGCACTCTCTCACTCTCTCCCACTCTCTCTCTCTCGCCCATTCTCTGTCTCGCCCACTCTCTCTCTCGCCCACTCTCTCTCGCTCACTGTCTCACTCTCGCCTGCACTCACTCTCGCCCACTGTCTATCTCGCCCACACTCTCTCTCGCCCACAGTCTGTCTTGCCAACAATCTCTGTCGCCCATTCTCTCTGTTTCGCCCTGTCTCTCTCTCACCCACTCTCTCTCTCGCACACTCTCTCTCGCACACTCTCTCTCGCCCATACTCTCTCTCTCGCCCACTATGTCCCTCTACCCCCCTCTCACTCTCGCCCTCACTCTCTCTCTCGCTCATTCATTCTCTCTCTCACCCACTCTCTCTCTTTCCACTCTCTCTCTCGCCCACTCTCTCTTGCCACCACACTCTCTCGCATACACACACACTCTCTCTCCCTCTCTCTCTCTCTCGCCCACTCTCTCTCACCCACTCTCTCACTCTGGACCACTCTCACTCGCTCTCTCTCTCTCTCGCCCAGTCTCTCTCACCCACTCTCTCTTCGGCCCAGTCTCACTCTCACCCACTCTTTCTCTCGCCCAATCTCTCTCTCGCCAGCTCTCTCCCTCGCATACACTCTCTCTCGTGCACACTCTCACTCCCTCCCACTCTCTCTCTCGCCCATTCTCTGTCTCGCCCACTCTCTCTCTCTCCCACTCTCTCTCTCGCCCACTCTCTCTCTCGCCCACTCTCTCTCGCTCACTGTCTCACTCTCGCCTGCACTCACTCTCTCGCCCACTCTCTCTCTCGCCCACTCTCTCTCGCTCACTGTCTCACTCTCGCCTGCACTCACTCTCACCCACTGTCTATCTCGCCCACAGTCTCTCTCGCCCACAGTCTGTCTTGCCAACAATCTCTGTCGCCCATTCTCTCTGTTTCGCCCTGTCTCTCTCTCACCCAATCTCTCTCTCGCACACTCTCTCTCGCACACTCTCTCTCGCCCTTACTCTCTCTCTCGCCCACTATGTCCCTCTACCCCCCCTCACTCTCGCCCTCACTCTCTCTCTCGCTCATTCATTCTCTCTCTCACCCACTCTCTCTCTTTCCCACTCTCTCTCTCGCCCACTCTCACTCGCCCACTCTCTCACTCTCGACCACTGTCTTCCTCTGCCCTGTCTCTCTCTCGCCCACTCACCATCTGCCCCCACACTCACTCTCGCCCACACTCTCTCTCGCCCACTCTGTCTCAACCAAACTCTCTCACTCCCACTCTTTCTCTCGCCCACTCTCTCTCTCGCCAACTCTCTCTCGCACACTCTCTCTCGCCCATACTCTCTCTCTCGCCCACTATGTCCCTCTACCCCCCTCTCACTCTCGCCCTCACTCTCTCTATCGCTCATTCATTCTCTCTCTCACCCACTCTCTCTCTTGCCCACTCTCTCTCTCGCCCACTCTCTCTCGCCCACTCTCTCACTCTCGACCACTATCTTCCTCTGCCCTGTCTCTCTATCGCCCACTCACCCTCTGCCCCCACACTCACTCTCGCCCAGACTCTCTCTCGCCCACTCTGTCTCACCCAAACTCTCTCACTCCCACTCTTTCTCTCGCCCACTCTCTCTCTCGCCCACTCTTTCTCGCCCACTCTCTCTCGCCCACACTCTCTCACCCATTCTCTCACTCTCAACCACTCTCTCTCTCGCCCACTCTCTCTCTCGTCCACTCCCTCTCGCCCACTCTCTCTCGCCCGCTCACTCACTCTCGCCCAGTCACACTCTCACCCACACTCTCTCTCGCCCACTCTCTCTCTCGCCCACTCTCTCTCACCCACTCTCTCTTTCTCCCACTCTCCCTCTGCCCCCTCACTCACTCTCGCCCACACTCTCTCCCTCGCCCACTCTCTTTCGCCAACTCTTTCTCTCTCTTGCCCACTCTCTCTCACACAAAAACTCTTTCGCCCAGTCTCTCTCTTGCCCACAGTTTCTCACCCACTCCCTCTTGCCCACCATCTCACTCTCGCCCACTATCTCCCTCTGTCCCCTCTCTCTCGCCCACTCTGTCTCTCGCCCACTCACCATCTGCCCACTCACACTCTCGCACACACTCTCTCTCGCCCACTCTGTCTCACCCAATCTCTCTCACTCCCACTCTTTCTCTCGCCCACTCTCTCTCTCGCCCACTCTCTCTCGACCACTCTCTCACTCTCGCTCAGTCACACTCTCGCCCACTCTCTCTCTTGCCCACTCTCTCTCGCCAACACTCTCTCTCACATACACTCACTCGCACACTCTCACTCGCGCACTCTCTCTCGCCCACTCTCTCTCTCGCCCACACTCTCTCGCCCATTCTCTAACACTCGCCCAGTCACACTCTCGCCCACTCTCTCTCTCACCCACTATGTCCCTCTACACCCCTCTCACTCTCACCCATTCTCTCTCTCGCCCACTGTCTCTCTCTCGTCCACTCTCTCTCTCGCCGACTCTCTCTCGCACAATCTCTCACTCTCGCCCAGTCACACTCTCACCGACTCTCTCTTTTGCCCACTCTCTCTCTCTCGCCAACACTCTCTCTCGCGCACACTCTCTCTCTCACCCACTCACACTCTCTCTCGCCCACTCTCTCTCTTGCCCACTCTCTCTCACCCACACTCTCTTTTGCCCACTCTCACTCTGCCCCCTCACTCACTCTTGACCACACTCTCTCTCACTCACTCTGTCTCACTCCCACTCTCTCACTCCCACTCATTCTCTCTCCCACTCTCTCTCGCCCACTCTTTCGCACACTCTCTCACACTCTCCCACTCTCTCTCTCTCGCCCACTCTCACTCTCCCCCACTCTCTCTCGCTCACTCTCTCACTCTCGCCCAGTCACACTCTCGCCCACTCTCTCTCTCGCACACTCTCACTCACCAACACTCTCTCTCGCGCACACTCTCTCTCGCACACTGTCTCTCGCCCACTCTCTCTCGCCCACTCTCTCTCGTCCACTCTCTCACTCTCGACCACTCTCTCTCTCGCCCATTCTCTCTCTTGCCCACTCTCTCTCGCCCACTCTCTCTCATTCAGTGTCTCACTCTCGCCCAGTCTCACTCTCACCCACTCTCTCGCCCACTCTCTCTCTTGCCACCACGCTCTCTCGCATACACACACTCTCTCTCCCTCTCTCTCTCTCTCGCGCACTCTCCCTCTCGCCCACTCTCTCTCGCCCACTCTCTCACTCTGGACCACTCTCACTCGCTCTCTCTCTCTCTCTCGCCCACTCTCTCTCACCCACTCTCTCTTTGGCCCAGTCTCACTCTCACCCACTCTTTCTCTCGCCCACTCTCTCGCCAGCACACTCCCTCACAAACACTCTCTCTCGTGCACTCTCTCACTCTCTCCCACTCTCTCTCTCGCCCATTCTCTGTCTCGCCCAATCTCACTCTCGCCCACTCTCACTCTCACCCACTCTCTATCTCGCCCACACTCTCTCTCGCCCACAGTCTCTCTCGCCTACAATCTCTGTCGCCCATTCTCTCTCTTTCGCCCTGTCTCTCTCTCACCCACTCTCTCTCGCACACTCTCTCTCGCCCATATTCTCTCTGTCGCCCACTATGTCCCTCTACCCCCCTCTCACTCTCGCCCTCACTCTCTCTCTCGCTCATTCATTCTCTCTCTCACCCACTCTCTCTCTTGCCCACTCTCTCTCTCGCCCACTCTCTCTCGCCCACTCTCTTCCTCTGCCCTGTCTCTCTCTCGCCCACTCACCCTCTGCCCCCACACTCACTGTCGCCCACACTCTCTCTCGCCCACTCTGTCTCACCCAAACTGTCTCACTCCCACTCTTTTTCTCGCCCACTCTCTCTCGCCCACTCTCTCTCGCCCACTCTCTCTCACCCATTCTCTCACTCTCGCCCAGTCACACTCTCGCCCACTCTCTCTCTCACCCACTATGTCCCTCTACCCCCCTCACTCTCACCCACTCTCTCTCTCGCCCACTCTCTCTCTCATCCACTCTCTCTCGCCCACTCTCTCTCGCCCGCTCACTCACTCTCGCCCAGTCACACTCTCACCCACTCTCCCTTTTGCCCACTCTCTCTCTCGCCAACACTCTCTCTCGCGCGCACTCTCTCTCTCACCCACTCACACTCTCTCTCGCCCACTCTCCCTCTCGCCTACTCTCTCTCACCCACACTCTCTTTTGCCCACTCTCCCTCTGCCCCCTCACTCACTCTCGCCCACACTCTCTCCCTCGCCCACTCTCTTTCGCCAACTCTTTCTCTCTCTTGCTCATTCTCTCTCACACAAAATCTCTTTCGCCCAGTCTCTCTCTCGCCCACACTTTCTCACCCACTCCCTCTTGCCCACCCTCTCACTCTCGCCCACTATCTCCCTCTGTCCCCTCTCTCTCGCCCACTCTGTCTCTCGCCCACTCACCATCTGCCCACTCACACTCTCGCACACACTCTCTCTCGCCCACTCTGTCTCACCCAATCTCTCTCACTCCTACTCTTTCTCTCGCCCACTCTCTCTCTCGCCCACTCTCTCTCGACCACTCTCTCACTCTCGCACAGTCACACTCTCGCCCACTCTCTCTCTTGCGCACTCTCTCTCGCCAACACACTCTCGCATACACTCTCTCGCACCCTCTCACTCGCGCACTCTCTCTCGCCCACTCTCTCTCTCGCCCACACTCTCTCGCCCATTCTCTAACTCTCGCCCAGTCACACTCTCGCCCACTCTCTCTCTCACCCACTATGTCCCTCTACCCCACTCTCACGCTCACGTATTCTCTCTCTCGCCCACTCTCTCTCTCTCTCGTCCACTCTCTCTCGCTCACTCTCTCTTGCACACTCTCTCACTCTCGCCCAGTCACACTCTCACCGACTCTTTTTTTTGCCCACTCTCTCTCTCGCCAACACTCTCTCGCGCACACTCTCTCTCTCACCCACTCACACTCTCTCTCGCCCACTCTCTCTCTCGCCCACTCTCTCTCACCCACACTCTCTTTTGCCCACTCTCTCTCGGCCCCCTCACTCACTCTTGACCACCCACTCTCTCACCCACTCTATCTCACTCCCAAACTCTCACTCCCACTCTTTCTCTCTCCCACTCTCTCTCGCCCACTCTTTCGCACACTCTCTCACACTCTCCCACTCTCTCTCTCTCGCCCACTCTCACTCTCCCCCACTCTCTCTCGCCCACTGTCTCATTTTCGCCCAGTCACTCTCTCACCCACTCTCTCCCTCGCAGACTCTCTCTCGCCAACACTCACTCTCGCGTACACTCTCTCGCACAATCTCTCTCGACCACTCTCTCTCTCGCCCACACTCTCTCACCCACTCTCCCACTCTCGCCCAGTCACACTCTCGCCCACTCTCTCTCGCCAACACTCTCTCTCGCGCACTCTCTCACTCTCTCCCACTTTCTCTCGCCCACACTCTTTTCGCCCACACTCTCTCTCGCCCACTCTCTCTATCGACCACTGCCTCACTCTCGTCGACACTCTCTCGCTCACTCTCTCACTCTCGTCCACTATTTCCCTCTGCCCCATCTATCTCTCGTGCACTCACTCTCTAGACCACTCACCCTCTGCCCCCTCACTCACTCTCGCCCACACTCTCTCCCTCGTCCACTCTCTTTCGCCCACTCTTTCTCTCTCTCGCCCTCTCTCTCTCACACAATCTCTCTTTCGCCCAGTCTCTCTCTCGCCCTCACTCTCTCACCCACTCCCTCTTGCCCACTCTCTCACTCTCGTCCACTATCTCCCTCTGTCCCCTCTCTCTCGCCCACTCTCTCTCTCGCCCACTCACCCTCTGCCCCCTCACTCTCTCTCGCCCAAACTCTCTCTCGCCAACTCTGTCTCACCCAAACTCTCTCACTCCCACTCTTTCTCTGGCCCACTCTCTCTCTCGCCCTCTCTCTCTCGCCCACACTCTCTCACCCACTCTCTATCTCGCCCACTCTCTGTCGCCCACTCTCTCAGTCTCTCCCACTGTCTCTCTGTCGCCCACTCTCTCTCTCGCACACTCTCTCGCCCACTCTCACTCTCGCTCAGTCACCCTCTAGCTCACTCTCTCTCTCGCCCACTCTCTCTCGCCAACACTCTCATTCTCGCCCAGTCACACACTACACCCACACTCTCTCTCGCAGACTCTCTGTCGCCAACACGCACTCTCACGTACACTCTCTCGCACACTGTCTCTCGCGCACTCTCTCTCTCTCACCCACTCTCTCTCTCGCCCACACTCTCGCCCACTCTCTCACTCTCGCCCAGTCATACTCTCGCCCACTCTCTCTCTAGCCCACTCTCTCTCGCCAACACTCTCTCTCGCGCCCACTCTCTCTCTCGCACACTGTCTCTCGCCCACTCTCTCACTCTCTCCCTCTCTCTCTCGCCCACACTCTCTCTCGCCCATACTCTCTCGCTCACTCTCTCACTCTCATCCACTCTTTCCCTCTGCCCCCTCTATCTCTCGTGCACTCACTCTCTCGCCCACTCACCCTCTGCCCCCTCACTCCCTTTCGCCAAAACTCTCTCTCGCCCACTCTCTGTCTCTCTCGCCAACTCTCTCTCGCCCCTCTCTCTCACCCACTCTCTCTCTCGCCCACTCACTCTCGCCCACTCTCTCTTTGGCCCAGTCTCACTCTCACCCACTCTCTCTCTCGCCCACTCTCTCTCTCGCCAGCACTCTCTCTCGCATACACTCTCTCTCGCGCACTCTCTCACTCTCTTCCACTCTCTCTCTCGCCCGTTCTCTGTCTCGCCCACTCTCTCTCTCGCCCACTCTCTCTCTCACTCACTGTCTCACTCTCGCCCAGTCTCACTCTTACCCACTCTCTATCTCACCCACACTCTCTCTCGCCCACAGTCTCTCTCGCCAACAATATCTGTCGCCCATTCTCTCTCTTTCGCCCAGTCTCTCTCTCACCCACTCTCTCTCTCGCCCACTCTCTCTCGCCATCACTCTCTCTCGCCCACTCTCTTTCTCGCCCACTCTCTCTCTCACCCACTCTCTCTCTCGCCCGTTGTCTCTCTCGCCCACACTCTCTCTCTCGCCCACTATGTCCCTCTACCCCCTCTTACTCTCGCCCACACTCTCTCTCTCGCCCACTATGTCCCTCTACCCCCCTCTTACTCTCGCCCTGACTCTCTCTCTCGCCTATTCACTCTCTCTCTCTCGCCCACTCTCTCTCTCGCCCACTCTCTCTCGCCCACCCTTTCTCTCTCTCCCAATCTCTCTCACCCACTCTGTCTCACCCCCACTCTCTCTCACTCCCACTCTTTCTCTCGCCCACTCTCTCTCTCGCCCACTCTCTCTCCCTCTCTCTCTCTCTCTTGCCCACTCTCTCTCTCACCCACTCTCTCTCGCCCACTCTCTCACTTTCGACCACGATCTTCCTCTGCCCTGTCTCTCTCTCGCCCACTCACCCTCTGCCCCCTCCCTCATTCTCGCCCACACTCTCTCTCGCCCACTCTGTCTCACCCAAACTCTCTCACTCCCACTCTTTCTCTCGCCCACTCTCTCTCACCCACTCTCTATCTCACCCACTCTCTCTCGCCCACTCTCTCAGCCTCTCCCACTCTCTCTCTCTCGCCCACTCTCTCTCTCGCCCACTCTCTCTCACCCACTCTCTCACTCTCGCCCAGTCACACTCTCGCCCACTCTCTATCTCGCCCACTCTCTCTCTTGCCACCACTCGCTCTCGCATACCGTCTCTCTCGCGCACTCTCTCACTCACTCCCACTCTCTCTCTCGACCACTATCTCTCTCGCTCACTGTCTCACTCTCGCCCAGTCTCAATCTCACCAACTCTCTATCTCGCCCACACTCTCTCTCGCCAACAATGTCTGTCGCCCATTCTCTCTCTTTCGCCCAGTCTCTCTCTCACCCACTCTCTCTCGTGATCACTCTCTCTCGCCCACTCTTTCTCGCCCACGATGTCCCTCTACCCCCTCTCACTCTCGCCCATTCACTCTCTCTCTCGCCAACACTCTCTCTCGCGCACACTCTCTCGCCCACTCTCTCTCTACACCACTCTCTCACTCTCTCCCACTCTCTCTCTTGCCCACTCTTTCTCTCTCCCACTCTCTCACTCTCTCCCACTCTCTCTCGCCAACTCTCTCACTCTCGCCCAGTCTCACTCTCACCCACTCTCTGTCTCGTCCACACTCTCTCATGCCCACTCTCTCACTCTTTCCCACTCTCTCTATCACCCACTCACACTCTCTCTCGCCCACTCTAGATATCGCCCACTCTCTCTCGCCAACACTCTCTTTTGCCCTCTCTACCTCTGCCCCCTCACTCCCTCTTGACCACACTCTCTCTCACACACTCTGTCTCACTCCCACTCTCTCACTCCCACTCATTCTCTCTCCCACTCTCTCTCGCCCACTCCTTCGCACACTCTCTCACACTCTCCCACTCTCTCTCTCTCTCGCCCACTTTCACTCTCCCCCACTCTCTCTCGCCCACTCTCTCATTCTCGCCCAGTCACTCTCTCACCCACTCTCTCTCTCGCAGACTCTCTCTCGCCAACACACACTCTCGCGTCCACTCACGCGCACAATCCCTCTCGCGCACTCTATCTCTCGCCCACTCCCTCTCTCGCCCACACTCTCTCGCCCACTCTCTCACTCTCGCCCAGTAACACTCTCACATCCACTCTCTCTCTCGCCCACTCTCTCTCGCCAACACTCTCTCTCGCGCACTCTCTCTCTCGTCCACTCTCTCTCTCGCCCACTCTCTCTCGCTCACTCTCTCACTCTCGCCCAGTCACACTCTCGCCCACTCTCTCTCTCGCCCACTCTCACTCACCAACACTCTCTCTCGCGGACACTCTCTCTCGCACACTGTCTCTCGCCCACTCTCTCTCTTGCCCACTCTCTCTTGCCCACTCTCTCTCGTCTACTCTCTCACTGTCGACCAGTCTCACTCTCGCCCATTCTCTCTCTTGCCCACTCTCTCTCGCCCACTCTCTCTCACTCAGTGTCTCACTCTCGCCCAGTCTCACTCTCACCCACTCTCTCTCTCGCCCACTCTCTCTCTTGCCACCGCACTCTCTCGCATACACACACTCTCTCTCTCCCTCTCTCTCTCTCTCGCCCACTCTCTTTCTCGCCCACTCTCTCTCACCCACTCTCTCACTCTGGACCACTCTCACTCGCTCTCTCTCTCTCTCACCCAGTCTCTCTCACCCACTCTCTCTTTGGCCCAGTCTCACTCTCACCCACTCTTTCTCTCGCCCAATCTCTCTCTCGCCAGCACTCTCCCTCGCATACACTCTCTCTCGTGCACTCTCTCACTCCCTCCCACTCTCTCTCTCGCCCATTCTCTGTCTCGCCCACTCTCTCTCTCGCCCACTCTCTCTTGCTCACTGTGTCACTCTCGCCCACTCTCACTCTCGCCCAGTCACGCTCTCGCCCACTCTCTCTCTCGCCCACTCTCACTCACCAACACTCTCTCTCGCGCACACTCTCTCTCGCACCCTGTCTCTCGTCCACTCTCTCTCTTGCCCACTCTCTCTCGCCCACTCTCTCTCGTCCACTCTCTCACTCTCGACCACTCTCTCTCTCGCCCATTGTCTCTCTTGCCCACTCTCTCTCGCCTACTCTCTCTCACTCAGTGTCTCACTCTCGCCCAGTCTCACTCTCACCCACTCTCTCTCTCGCCCACTCTCTCTTTTGCCAGCACTCTCCCTCGCATACACTCTCTCTCGTGCACTCTCTCACTCTCTCCTACTCTCTCTCTCTCGCCCATTCTCTGTCTCGCCCCCTCTCTCTCTCGCCCAATCTCTCTCGCTCACTGTCTCACTCTCGCCTGCACTCACTCTCACCCACTGTCTATCTCGCCCACAGTCTCTCTCGCCCACAGTCTGTCTTGCCAACAATCTCTGTCGCCCATTCTCTCTGTTTCGCCCTGTCTCTCTCTCACCCACTCTCTCTCTCGCACACTCTCTCTCGCACACTCTCTTTCGCCCATACTCTCTCTCTCGCCCACTATGTCCCTCTACCCCCCTCTCACTCTCGCCCTCACTCTCTCTCTCGCTCATTCATTCTCTCTCTCACCCACTCTCTCTCTTTCCCACTCTCTCTCTCGCCCACTCTCTCTCGCCCACTCTCTCACTCTCGACCACTGTCTTCCTCTGCCCTGTCTCTCTCTCGCCCACTCACCCTCTGTCCCCACACTCACTCTCGCCCAGACTCTCTCTCGCCCACTCTGTCTCACTCCCACTCTCTCACTCCCACTCATTCTCTCTCCCACTATCTCTCGCCCACTCTTTCGCACACTCTCTCACACTCTCCCACTCTCTCTCTCGCTCGCCCACTTTCACTCTCCCCCACTCTCTCTCGCCCACTCTCTCATTCTCGCCCAGTCACACTCTCACCCACTCTCTCTCTCGCAGACACTCTCTCGCCAACACACACTCTCGCGTACACTCTCGCGCACAATCCCTCTCGCGCACTCTATCTCTCGCCCACTCCCTCTCTCGCCCACACTCTCTCGCCCACTCTCTCACTCTCGCCCAGTAACACTCACATCCACTCTCTCTCTCGCCCACTCTCTCTCGCCAACACTCTCTCTCGCGCACTCTCTCTCTCGTCCACTCTCTCTCTCGCCCACTCTCTCTCGCTCACTCTCTCACTCTCGCCCAGTCACACTCTCGCCCACTCTCTCTCTCGCCCACTCTCACTCACCAACACTCTCTCTCGCGCACACTCTCTCTCGCACACTCTCTCTCGCCCACTCTCTCTCTTGCCCACTCTCTCTTGCCCACTGTCTCTCGTCTACTTTTTCACTGTCGACCAGTCTCTCTCTCGCCCATTCTCTCTCTTGCCCACTCTCTCTCGCCCACTCTCTCTCACTCAGTGTCTCACTCTCGCCCAGTCTCACTCTCACCCACTCTCTCTCTCGCCCACTCTCTCTCTTGCCACCACACTCTCTCGCATACACACACTCTCTCTCTCCCTCTCTCTCTCTCTCTCGCCCACTCTCTCTCTCGCCCACTCTCTCTCACCCACTCTCTCACTCTGGACCACTCTCACTCGCTCTCTCTCTCTCTCTCGCCCAGTCTCTCTCACCCACTCTCTCTTTGGCCCAGTCTCACTCTCACCCACTCTTTCTCTCGCCCACTCTCTCTCTCGCCAGCACTCTCCCTCGCATACACTCTCTCTCGTGCACTCTCTCACTCCCTCCCACTCTCTCTCTCGCCCATTCTCTGTCTCGCCCACTCTCTCTCTCGCCCACTCTCTCTTGCTCACTGTGTCACTCTCGCCCACTCTCACTCTCGCCCAGTCACGCTCTCGCCCACTCTCTCTCTCGCCCACTCTCTCTCTCGCCCACTCTCTCTCGCTCACTGTCTCACTCTCGCCTGCACTCACTCTCACCCACTCTCTATCTCGCCCACACTCTCTCTCGCCCACAGTCTGTCTTGCCAAAAATCTCTGTCGCCCATTCTCTCTGTTTCGCCCTGTCTCTCTCTCACCCACTCTCTCTCGCACACTCTCTCTCGCACACTCTCTCTTGCCCATACTCTCTCTCTCGCCCACTATGTCCCTCTACCCCCCTCACTCTCGCCCTCACTCTCTCTCTCGCTCATTCATTCTCTCTCTCACCCACTCTCTCTCTTTCCCACTCTCTCTCTCGCCCACTCTCACTCGCCCACTCTCTCACTCTCGACCACTGTCTTCCTCTGCCCTGTCTCTCTCTCGCCCACTCACCATATGCCCCCACACTCACTCTCGTCCACACTCTCTCTCGCCCACTCTGTCTCACCCAAACTCTCTCACTCCCACTCTTTCTCTCGCCCACTCTCTCTCTCGCCAACTCTCTCTCGCACACTCTCTCTCGCCCATACTCTCTCTCTCGCCCACTATATCCCTCTACCCCCCTCTCACTCTCCCCCTCACACTCTCTCTCGCTCATTGATTCTCTCTCTCACCCACTCTCTCTCTTGCCCACTCTCTCTCTCGCCCACTCTCTCTCGCCCACTCTCTCACTCTCGACCACTATCTTCCTCTGCCCTGTCTCTCTATCGCCCACTCACCCTCTGCCCCCACACTCACTCTCGCCCAGACTCTCTCTCGCCCACTCTGTCTCACCCAAACTCTCTCACTCCCACTCTTTCTCTCGCCCACTCTCTCTCTCGCCCACTCTTTCTCGCCCACTCTCTCTCGCCCACACTCTCTCGCCCATTCTCTCACTCTCAACCACTCTCTCTCTCGCCCACTCTCTCTCTCGTCCACTCCCTCTCGCCCACTCTCTCTCGCCCGTTCACTCACTCTCGCCCAGTCACACTCTCACCCACTCTCTCTTTTGCCCACTCTCTCTCTCGCCAACACTCTCTCTCGCGCGCACTCTCTCTCTCTCACCCACTCACACTCTCTCTCGCCCACTCACTCTCTCACCCACTCTCTCTCACCCACTCTCTCTTTCTCCCACTCTCCCTCTGCCCCCTCACTCACTCTCGCCCACACTCTCTCCCTCGCCCACTCTCTTTCGCCAACTCTTTCTCTCTCTTGCCCACTCTCTCTCACACAAAATCTCTTTCGCCCAGTCTCTCTCTTGCCCACTCTCTCTCGCCCACTCTCTCTCTCGCCCACACTCTCTCGCCCATTCTCTAACACTCGCCCAGTCACACTCTCGCCCACTCTCTCTCTCACCCACTATGGCCCTCTACACCCCTCTCACTCTCACCCATTCTCTCTCTCGCCCACTCTCTCTCTCTCGTCCACTCTCTCTCTCGCCGACTCTCTCTCGCACAATCTCTCACTCTCGCCCAGTCACACTGTCACCGACTCTCTCTTTTGTCCACTCACTCTCTCTCGCCAACACTCTCTCTCGCGCACACTCTCTCTCTCACCCACTCACACTCTCTCTCGCCCACTCTCTCTCTTGCCCACTCTCTATCACCCACACTCTCTTTTGCCCACTCTCACTCTGCCCCCTCACTCACTATTGACCACACTCTCTCTCACACACTCTGTCTCACTCCCACTCTCTCACTCCCACTCATTCTCTCTCCCACTCTCTCTCGCCCACTCTTTCGCACACTCTCTCACACTCTCCCACTCTCTCTCTCTCGCCCACTCTCACTCTCCCCCACTCTCTCTCGCTCACTCTCTCACTCTCGCCCAGTCACACTCTCGCCCACTCTCTCTCTCGCACACTCTCACTCACCAACACTCTCTCTCGCGCACACTCTCTCTCGCACACACTCTCTCTCGCACACTGTCTCTCGCCCAATCTCTCTCGCCCACTCTCTCTCGTCCACTCTCTCACTCTCGACCACTCTCTCTCTCGCCCATTCTCTCTCTTGCCCACTCTCTCTCGCCCACTCTCTCTCACTCAGTGTCTCACTCTCGCCCAGTCTCACTCTCACCCACTCTCTCGCCCACTCTCTCTCTTGCCACCACGCTCTCTCACATACACACACTCTCTCTCCCTCTCTCTCTCTCTCGCCCACTCTCTCTCTCGCCCACTCTCTCTCGCCCACTCTCTCACTCTGGACCACTCTCACTCGCTCTCTCTCTCTCTCTCTCGCCCACTCTCTCTCACCCACTCTCTCTTTGGCCCAGTCTCACTCTCACCCACTCTTTCTCTCGCCCACTCTCTCTCTCGCCAGCACACTCCCTCACAAACACTCTCTCTCGTGCACTCTCTCACTCTCTCCCACTCTCTCTCTCGCCCATTCTCTGTCTCGCCCAATCTCACTCTCGCCCACTCTCACTCTCACCCACTCTCTATCTCGCCCACACTCTCTCTCGCCCACAGTCTCTCTCGCCTACAATCTCTGTCGCCCATTCTCTATCTTTCGCCCTGTCTCTCTCTCACCCACTCTCTCTCGCACACTCTCTCTCGCCCATATTCTCTCTGTCGCCCACTATGTCCCTCTACCCCCCTCTCACTCTCGCCCTCACTCTCTCTCTCGCTCATTCATTCTCTCTCTCACCCACTCTCTCTCTTGCCCACTCTCTCTCTCGCCCACTCTCTCTCGCCCACTCTCTTCCTCTGCCCTGTCTCTCTCTCGCCCACTCACCCTCTGCCCCCACACTCACTGTCGCCCACACTCTCTCTCGCCCACTCTGTCTCACCCAAACTGTCTCACTCCCACTCTTTTTCTGGCCCACTCTCTCTCGCCCACTCTCTCTCGCCCACTCTCTCTCACCCATTCTCTAACTCTCGCCCAGTCACACTCTCGCCCACTCTCTCTCTCACCCACTATGTCCCTCTACCCCACTCTCACGCTCACGTATTCTCTCTCTCGCCCACTCTCTCTCTCTCGTCCACTCTCTCTCTCGCTCACTCTCTCTTGCACACTCTCTCACTCTCGCCCAGTCACACTCTCACCGACTCTCTTTTTTGCCCACTCTCTCTCTCGCCAACACTCTCTCGCGCACACTCTCTCTCTCACCCACTCACACTCTCTCTCGCCCACTCTCTCTCTCGCCCACTCTCTCTCACCCACACTCTCTTTTGCCCACTCTCCCTCTGCCCCCTCACTCACTCTTGACCACCCACTCTCTCACCCACTCTATCTCACTCCCAATCTCTCACTCCCACTCTTTCTCTCTCCCACTCTCTCTCGCCCACTCTTTCGCACACTCTCTCACACTCTCCCACTCTCTCTCTCTCGCCCACTCTCACTCTCCCCCACTCTCTCTCGCCCACTGTCTCATTTTCGCCCAGTCACTCTCTCACCCACTCTCTCCCTCGCAGACTCTCTCTCGCCAACACTCACTCTCGCGTACACTCTCTCGCACAATCTCTCTCGACCACTCTCTCTCTCGCCCACACTCTCTCACCCACTCTCCCACTCTCGCCCAGTCACACTCTCGCCCACTCTCTCTCGCCAACACTCTCTCTCGCGCACTCTCTCACTCTCTCCCACTTTCTCTCGCCCACACTCTTTTCGCCCACACTCTCTCTCGCCCACTCTCTCTATCGACCACTGCCTCACTCTCGTCGACACTCTCTCGCTCACTCTCTCACTCTCGTCCACTATTTCCCTCTGCCCCATCTATCTCTCGTGCACTCACTCTCTAGCCCACTCACCCTCTGCCCCCTCACTCACTCTCGCCCACACTCTCTCCCTCGTCCACTCTCTTTCGCCCACTCTTTCTCTCTCTCGCCCTCTCTCTCTCACACAATCTCTCTTTCGCCCAGTCTCTCTCTCGCCCTCACTCTCTCACCCACTCCCTCTTGCCCACTCTCTCACTCTCGTCCACTATCTCCCTCTGTCCCCTCTCTCTCGCCCACTCTCTCTCTCGCCCACTCACCCTCTGCCCCCTCACTCTCTCTCGCCCAAACTCTCTCTCGCCAACTCTGTCTCACCCAAACTCTCTCACTCCCACTCTTTCTCTGGCCCACTCTCTCTCTCGCCCTCTCTCTCTCGCCCACACTCTCTCACCCACTCTCTATCTCGCCCACTCTCTGTCGCCCACTCTCTCAGTCTCTCCCACTGTCTCTCTGTCGCCCACTCTCTCTCTCGCACACTCTCTCGCCCACTCTCACTCTCGCTCAGTCACCCTCTAGCTCACTCTCCCTCTCGCCCACTCTCTCTCGCCAACACTCTCATTCTCGCCCAGTCACACACTACACCCACACTCTCTCTCGCAGACTCTCTGTCGCCAACACGCACTCTCACGTACACTCTCTCACACACTGTCTCTCGCGCACTCTCTCTCTCTCACCCACTCTCTCTCTCGCCCACACTCTCGCCCACTCTCTCACTCTCGCCCAGTCATACTCTCGCCCACTCTCTCTCTAGCCCACTCTCTCTCGCCAACACTCTCTCTCGCGCCCACTCTCTCTCTCGCACACTGTCTCTCGCCCACTCTCTCACTCTCTCCCTCTCTCTCTCGCCCACACTCTCTCTCGCCCACACTCTCTCGCTCACTCTCTCACTCTCATCCACTCTTTCCCTCTGCCCCCTCTATCTCTCGTGCACTCACTCTCTCGCCCACTCACCCTCTGCCCCCTCACTCCCTTTCGCCAAAACTCTCTCTCGCCCACTCTCTGTCTCTCTCGCCAACTCTCTCTCGCCCCTCTCTCTCACCCACTCTCTCTCTCGCCCACTCTCTCTCGCCCACTCTCTCTTTGGCCCAGTCTCACTCTCACCCACTCTCTCTCTCGCCCACTCTCTCTCTCGCCAGCACTCTCTCTCGCATACACTCTCTCTCGCGCACTCTCTCACTCTCTTTCACTCTCTCTCTCGCCCGTTCTCTGTCTCGCCCACTCTCTCTCTCGCCCACTCTCTCTCACTCACTGTCTCACTCTCGCCCAGTCTCACTCTTACCCACTCTCTATCTCACCCACACTCTCTCTCGCCCACAGTCTCTCTCGCCAACAATATCTGTCGCCCATTCTCTCTCTTTCGCCCAGTCTCTCTCTCACCCACTCTCTCTCTCGCACACTCTCTCTCTCCATCACTCTCTCTCGCCCACTCTCTTTCTCGCCCACTCTCTCTCTCACCCACTCTCTCTCTCGCCCGTTGTCTCTCTCGCCCACACTCTCTCTCTCGCCCACTATGTCCCTCTACCCCCTCTTACTCTCGCCCACACTCTCTCTCTCGCCCACTATGTCCCTCTACCCCCCTCTTACTCTCGCCCTGACTCTCTCTCTCGCCTATTCACTCTCTCTCTCTCGCCCACTCTCTCTCTCGCCCACTCTCTCTCGCCCACCCTTTCTCTCTCTCCCAATCTCTCTCACCCACTCTGTCTCACCCCCACTCTCTCTCACTCCCACTCTTTCTCTCGCCCACTCTCTCTCTCTCGCCCACTCTCTCTCCCTCTCTCTCTCTCTCTTGCCCACTCTCTCTCTCACCCACTCTCTCTCGCCCACTCTCTCACTTTCGACCACGATCTTCCTCTGCCCTGTCTCTCTCTCGCCCACTCACCCTCTGCCCCCTCCCTCATTCTCGCCCACACTCTCTCTCGCCCACTCTGTCTCACCCAAACTCTCTCACTCCCACTCTTTCTGTCGCCCACTCTCTCTCACCCACTCTCTATCTCGCCCACTCTCTCTCGCCCACTCTCTCAGCCTCTCCCACTCTCTCTCTCTCGCCCACTCTCTCTCTCGCCCACTCTCTCTCACCCACTCTCTCACTCTCGCCCAGTCACACTCTCGCCCGCTCTCTATCTCGCCCGCTCTCTCTCTTGCCACCACTCGCTCTCGCATACACTCTCTCTCGCGCACTCTCTCACTCTCTCCCACTCTCTCTCTCGACCACTATCTCTCTCGCTCACTGTCTCACTCTCGCCCAGTCTCAATCTCACCCACTCTCTATCTCGCCCACACTCTCTCTCGCCCACAGTCTCTCTCGCCAACAATGTCTGTCGCCCATTCTCTCTCTTTCGCCCACTCTCTCTCTCACCCACATTCTCTCTCGCCCACTCTCTCTCGTGATCACTCTCTCTCGCCCACTCTCTCTCTCGCTTCCTCTCTCTCTCGCCCGTTCTCTCTCTCGCCCACTCTTTCTCGCCCACGATGTCCCTCTACCCCCTCTCACTCTCGCCCATTCACTCTCTCTCTCGCCAACACTCTCTCTCGCGCACACTCTCTCGCCCACTCTCTCTCTACACCACTCTCTCACTCTCTCCCACTCTCTCTCTTGCCCACTCTTTCTCTCTCCCACTCTCTCACTCTCTCCCACTCTCTCTCGCCAACTCTCTCACTCTCGCCCAGTCTCACTCTCACCCACTCTCTGTCTCGTCCACACTCTCTCATGCCCACTCTCTCACTCTTTCCCACTCTCTCTCTCTCGCACATTCTCTCTCTCGCCATCTCTCTCAGTCTCTCCCACTCTCTCTCGTCCACTCTCTCTCTCTCGCCCACTCTCTCTCGCCCACTCTCACACTCTCGTCCAGTCACATTTTCACCCACTCTCTCTCTTGCCAACACTCTCTCTCTCGCCAACACTCTCTCTCTCGCCCACTCACACTCTCTCTCGCCCACTCTCTCTCACCCACTCTCTCTTTCGCCCACACTCCATCTGCCCCCTCACTCACTCTCGCCCACTCTCTCTCTCACCCACTCTGTCTCACTCCCACTTTCTCACTCCCACTCTTTCTCTCTCCCACTCTCTCTCGCCCACTCTGTCTCGCCCACTCTCTCACACTCTCCCACTCTCTCTCTCTCGCCCACTCTCACTCTCACCCACTCTCTCTCGCCCACTCTCTCATTCTCGCCCAGTCACACACTACACCCACACTGTCTCTCGCAGACTCTCTCTCGCCAACACTCACTCTCGCGAACACTCTCTCGCACAATCTCTCTAGCGCACTCTCTCTCTCTCGCCCACTCACACTCTCGCCCACTCTCTCTCGCCAACACTCTCTCTCGCACACTCTCTCACTCTCTCCCACTCTCTCTCGCCCACACTCTTTTCGCCCACACTCTCTCTCGTCCACTCTCTTTTGAACACTGCCTCACTCTCGTCCACACTCTCTCGCGCACTCTCTCACTCTCGTCCACTATTTCCCTCTGCCCCCTCTATCTCTCGTGCACTCACTCTCTCGCCCACTCACCCTCTGCCCCCTCACTCACCATCGCCCACACTCTCTCCCTCGCCCACTCCCTTTCGCCCACTCTTTCTCTCTCTCGCCCACACTCTCTCACCCACTCCCTCTTGCCCACTCTCTCACTCTCGCTCACTATCTCCCTCTGTCCCCTCTCTCTCGCCCACTCTCTCTCTCGCCCACTCACCCTCTGCCCCCTCACTCACTTTCGCCAATACTCTCTCTCGCCCACTCTGTCTCACCCAAACACTCTCACTCCCACTATTTCTCTCGCCCACTCTCTCTCTCGCCCACTCTCTCTCTCCCACGCTCTCTCACCCACTCTCTATCTCGCCCCCTCTCTCTCGCCCACTCTCTCTTTGGCCCAGTCTCACTCTCACCCACTCTCTCTCTCGCCAGCACTCTCTCTCGCATACACTCTCTCTCGAACTCTCTCTCACTCTCTCCCACTCTCTCTTTCCCCCGTTCTCTGTCTCGCCCACTCTCTCTCTCGCCCACTCTCTCACTCGCTCACTCTCACTCTCGCCCACTCTCTATCTCGCACACACTCTCTCTCGACAACAGTCTCTCTCGCCAACAATATCTGTCGCCCATTCTCTCTCTTTCGCCCATTCTCTCTCACCCACTCTCTCTCTTGACCACTGTCTCACTCTCGCCCACACTCTCTTGCTCACTCTCTCACTCTCGTTCACTATTTCCCTCTGCCCTCTCTATCTCTCGTGCACTCACTCTCTCGCCCACTCACCCTCTGCCCCCTCACTCACTCTCGCCCACACTCTCTCCCTCGCCCACTCTCTTTCGCCTACTCTTTCTCTCTCTCGCCCACTCTCTCTCGCAGAATCTGTCTTTCGCCCAGTCTCTCTCTCTCGCTCACACTCTCTCACCCACTCCCTCTTGCCCACTCTCTCACTCTCGCCCACTATCTCCCTCTGTCCCCTCTCTCTCGCCCACTCTCTCTCTCGCCCACTCACCCTCTGCCCCCTCACTCACTCTCGCAAACTCTCTCTGGCCCACTCTGTCTCACCCAATCTCTCTCACTCCCACTCTTTCTCTCGCCCACTCTTTCTCTCGCCCACTCTCTCTCGCCCACTCTCACAGTGGCTGCCACTCTCTCTCTCGTTCACTCTCTCTTTCGCCCACTCTCTCTCGCCCACTCTCTTTCGCCAACACTCTCTCTCGCATACACTCTCTCGCACACTCTCACTCGCGCACTCTCACTCGCCCACTCTCTCTCTCGCCCACACTCTCTCACCCATTCTCTCACTCCCACCCAGTCACACTCTCGCCCACTCTCTCTCTCGCGCACTATGTCCCTCTACCCCCCTCTTACTCTCTCTCTCGCCCATTCACTCTCTCTCTCGCCCACTCTCTCTCTCGCCCACTCTCTCTCGCCCACCCTTTCTCTCTCTCTCCCAATCTCTCTCACCCACTCTGTCTCACCCCCACTCTCTCTCACTCCCACTCTTTCTCTCGCCCACTCTCTCTCGCTCACTCTTTCTCTCTCTCGTCCACTCTCTCTCACCCACTCTGTCTCACCCCCACTCTCTCACTCCCACTATTTCTCTCGCCCACTCTCTCTCGCCAACTCTCTCTCTCTCCCTCTCTCTCTCTTGCCCACTCTCTCTCTCACCCACTCTCTCTCGCCCACTCTCACTTTCGACCACTATCTTCCTCTGCCCTGTCTCTCTCTCGCCCACTCACTCTCTGCCCCCTCCCTCACTCTCGCCCACACTCTCTCTCGCCCACTCTGTATCACCGAAACTCTCTCACTCCCCCTCTTTCTCTCGCCCACTCTCTCTCGCCCACTCTCTCTCGCCCACTCTCTCTCACCCACTCTCTCTCGCCCACTCTCTCAGTCTCTCCTACTCTTTCTCTCGCCCACTCTCTCTCTCGCCCACTCTCTGTCACCCCCACTCTCTCGCCCATTCTCTCACTCCCACCCAGTCACACTCTCGCCCACTCTCTCTCTCACCCACTATGTCCCTCTACCCCCCCTCTCACTCTCGCCCACACTCTCTCTCGCCCACACTGTCTCTCGCCCAATCTCTCTGGCCCACTCTCTCTCATCCTCTCTCTCTCTCTCGCCCACTCTCTCTCTCTCGCCCACTCTCTCTCTCACCCACTCTCTCTTGCCCACTCTCTCTCTCTCGCCAACACTCACTCTCGCGCCCACTCTCTCTCTCACCCTCTCACACACGCTCTCGCCCACTCTCTCTCCCACTGTCTCGTTCGCCCACTCACGCTCGCCCACAGTCTCTCTCGCCCACTCTGTCTCACCCCCACTCTCTCACTCCCAATTTTCTCTCGCCCACACTCTCTCTCGCCCTCTCACTCTCTCACCCACTCTTTCTCTAGCCTTCACTATCTCTCACTAACTCTCTGTAGCCCACTCTCTCTCGCCCACTCTCTTGCCCACTCTCTATCTCGCCCTCTCACACTCTCACCCACTCTCTCCCGCCTTCACTCTCTCTCACCAACACTCTCTCACCCCAATCTCTCTCTCGCCCACTCCTTCTCACCCACTCTCTCACTCCCACTTTCTCACTCCCATTCTTTTTCTCGCCCTCTCTCTCTCGCCCTCTCTCTCTCACCCACTCTCTGTCACCCCCACTCTCTGTCACACACACAATCTCTCGCCACCACTCTCTCTCGCCCACTCTCTCTCGATCACTCACCGTCTGCCCCCTCACTCTCTCCCACTCTCACTCGCTATCTCTCTCTCTCACCCACTCTCTCTCGCCCACTCTCTAACCCTCTCCCACTCTCTCCCGCCCACTCTCTCACTTTCGCCTAGTCTCACTCTCACCCGATATCTGTCTCGTCCACACTCTCTCTTGCCCACTCTGTCACTCTTTCCCACTCTCTCTCTCTCGCACATTCTCTCTCTCGCCCTCTCTCTTTGTCTCTTCCACTTTCTCTATCTCGTCCACTCTCTCTCGCCCACTCTCTCTCGCCCACTCTCTCACTCTCGCCCAGTCTCACTCTCATCCACTCTCTGCCTCGTCCTCACTCTCTCTTGCTCACTCTCTCACTCTTTCCCACTCTCTCTCGCGCGCATTCTCACTCTCCCTCTCTCTAAGTCTCACCCCCTCTCTCTCTCGTCCACTCTGTCTCGCCCACTCTCTCTCACCCACTCTCTCACTCTCGCCCACTCTCTCACTCTCGCCCACACTCTCAGTCTCTCCCACTCTCTCTCTCGCCCAGTCTCTCATTCTCGCCTAGTTTCACTCTCACCCACTCTCTGTGTCGCCCACATTCTCTCTCGCCTACACTCTCTCTCGCCCACACTCTCTCTCGCCCACACTCTCTCTCGCCCACTCTCTCACTGTCGCCCACTCTCTCTCGCCCACACTCACTCTCACCCACTCTCTGTGTCGCTCACACTCTCTCTTGCCTGCACTCACTCTCGCCCACTCTCTCTCGCCCACACTCTCTCTCGCGCACTCTGTCTCTCACCCACTCTCTCTCTCGCCCACCCTCTCACGCACACACTCACTCTCACCCACTCTATGTCTCGCATACTCTCTTTCTCTCGCCAACACTCTATCTCGCATACACTCTCTCTCGCCCACTCTCTCTCACCCACTCTCTCACACTCTCGAACTCTGTCTCTCACCCACTCTCTCTCTCCCCCACTCTATCACTCTTGCCCACTCTCTCTCTCGCTCACTGTCTCACTATCGCCCAGTCACACTCTCACCCACTCTCTGTCTCGCCCACTCTCTCTCACCCACACTCACTCTCACCCACTCTCTGTCTCGCCCACTCTCTCTCGCCCACTCTCTCACTCTCTCGAACTCTCTCTCTCACCCACTCTCTCACTCTCTCGAACTCTCTCTCTCACTCACTCTCTCTCGCCCACTCTCTCACTCTCTCGAACTCTCAATCTCACCCACTCTCAGTCTCGCCCTCTCTCTCTCTCGCCAACACTCTATCTCGCATACACTCTCTCTCACCCACTCTCTCTCGCCCACTCTCTCACTCGCTCGAACTCTCTCTCTCATCCACTCTCTGTCTCGCCCACTCTCTCACTCTCTCCCACCGTCTCTCTCGCCAACTCTCTGACTCTCGCCCAGTCTCACTCTCACCCACACTCTCTCTCGCCCACTCTCTCACTGTCGTCCACACTCTCTCTCAAACACTCTCGCTCTCGCCCACTCTCTCAATCTCCCCACACTCTCTCTCGCCAACTGTCTGTCTCGCCCACTCTTTCTCTCACCCACTATGTCCCTCTGCCCTCCCTTACTCTCACCCACACTGCCTCTCGCTCAGTCCTTCTTGCCCACTCTCTCACACTCACCCACGATCTCCCTCTGCCCCCTCCCTCTCTCCACACTCTCTCTCTGGCCCACTCTCTCGCTTACTCTTTCTCTATCACCCACTCTCTCTCGCCCACTCTCTCTCTCGCCCACACTCTCTCTCGCCCACTCTCTCACTCTCGCCGACTCTCTCACTCTCGCCCACTCTCTTTCTCGCCCTCAATCTCTCTCGACCTTTCTCTCTCGCCCACTCTCTCACTCTCGCCCCCTCTCTCACTCTCGCCCACTCTCTTTCTCGCCCTCAATCTCTTTCGACCTTTCCCTCTCTCTCTCCCACTCTCTCACTCTCGCCCACACTCACTCTCACCGTCTCTCTGTCCCGCCCACTCTCGCTCTCGCCAACACTCTCTCTCGCATACACTGTCTCTCGCCCACTCTCACTCTCTCCCACTCTCTCCCTCGCCGACTCTCTGACTCTCGCCCAGTCTCACTCTCACCCACTCTCTCTCTCGCCCACTCTCTCTCTCGCCCACTCTCTCAATCTCGCCCACACTCTCTCACCCAAATTCACTCTCACCCACTCTCTGTCTCGCCCACTCTCTCTTGCCAACAATCTATCTCGCATACAGTCTCTCTCGCCCACTCTCTCACTACCTCGAACTCTCTCTCTCACTCACTCTCTCTCGCCCACTCTCTCACTCTCTCCCACTCTCTCCCTCACCGACTCTCTGACTCTCGCCCAGTCTCAATCTCACCCACTCTCTGTCTCTCCCACTCTCTCTCTCGCCAGCACTCTATCTCGCATACACTCTCTCTCGCCCAATCTCTCACTCTCTCGAACTCTCTCTCTCACCCACTCTCTCTCTCGCCCACTCTCTCACTCTCTCCCACTCTCTCTCTCGCCCACTCTCTCTCGCGCCCACTCTCAAACTCTCTCCCAATCTCTCTCTCGCCCCTTCTCTCACTCTCGCCCAGTCACACTCTCGCACACACTCTCTCACCCACTCTCTCTTTAGCCCAATCTCACTCTCACCCACCCTCTCTCCCGCCAACACTCTCTCTCGCATACAGTCTCTCTCGCCCACTCTCACTTGCCCACTCTCTCACTCTCTCCCACTCTCTCTCTCGCCCACACTCTCTCTCGCACACTCTCTCACTCTCTCCCACTCTCTCTTGCCCACAGTCTCTCTCACCCACTCACTCTCTCGCCCACACTCTCTCTCGCCAACACTCTATCTTGCATACACTCTCTCTCGCCCACTGTCTCACTCTCTCTCACTCTTTCTCTCATCCACTCTCTCTCGCCCACTCTCACTCTCTCCCACTGTCTCCCTCGCCGACTCTCTGACTCTTGTCCAGTCTCACTCTCACCCACTCTCTGTCTCGCCCACACTCTCTCTCGCCCACACTCTCTCTCTCGCCCACTCTCTCACTGTCACCCACACTCTCTCTCGCCCACACTCTCTCACTCTCTCCCACTCTCTCTTGCCCACACTCACTCTCGCCCAGTCTCACTCTCGCCCACTCTCTGTCTCGTCCACTCTGTCTCTCGCCCACACTCTCTCTCGCCCTCACACTCTCTCACCCACTCTCTCTCTCGCCTTCTCTCTGTCTCACCGACTCTCTGTCGCCCACTCTTTCTCTATCGCCCACTCTCTCACTCTCTCCCAGTCTCTCTCTCGCCCACTCTCTGTCGCCCACCATCTCACTCTCTCCCACTCTCTCCCTCGCCGACTCTCTGACTCTCGCCCAGTCTCACTCTCACCCACTCTCTCTCTCGCCCACTCTCTCTCTCGCCCACTCTCTCACTCTCGCCCACACTCTCTCACCCACATTCACTCTCACCCACTCTCTGTCTCGCCCACTCTCTCTTGCCAACACTCTATCTCGCATACAGTCTCTCTCGCCCACTCTCTCACTACCTCGAACTCTCTCTCTCACTCACTCTCTCTCGCCCACTCTCTCACTCTCTCCCACTCTCTCCCTCACCGACTCTCTGACTCTCGCCCAGTCTCAATCTCACCCACTCTCTGTCTCTCCCACTCTCTCTCTCGCCAGCACTCTATCTCGCATACACTCTCTCTCGCCCACTCTCTCACTCTCTCGAACTCTCTCTCTCACCCACTCTCTCTCTCGCCCACTCTCTCACTCTCTCCCACTCTCTCTCTCACCCACTCTCTCTCGCGCCCACTCTCAAACTCTCTCCCAATCTCTCTCTCGCCCCCTCTCTCACTCTCGCCCAGTCACACTCTCGCACACACTCTCTCACCCACTCTCTCTTTAGCCCAATCTCACTCTCACCCACTCTCTCTCGCCAACACTCTCTCTCGCATACAGTCTCTCTCGCCCACTCTCACTAGCCCACTCTCTCACTCTCTCCCACTCTCTCTCTCGCCCACTCTCTCTCTCCCCAACACGCTCTCGCCCATTCTGTGTCTTTTGCACAGTCTCTCTCTCACCCACTCTCTCTCTCGCCCACAGTCTCTCTCGCCCACACTCTCTCTCGTTCACACTCTCTCTCGCACACTCTCTCTTGCCCACTCTCTCACTCTCGCCCACTCTCTTACTCTCTCCCACTCTCTCTCGCCCACTCTCTCAGTCTTGCCCAGTTTCACTCTCACCCACTCTCTGTGGCGCCCACACTCTCTCTCGCCCACACACTCTCTCGCCCACATTCTTTCTCGCCCACTCTCTCTCTCTCTCGCCCACTCTCTCACGGTCGCCCACACTTCTCTCGCCCACACTCTCTCTCGCCCACACTCTCTCTCGCCCACTCTCTCACTCTCGCCCACTCTCTGTCTCGCCCACTCTGTCTCTCGCCAACACTCTATCTCGCATACACTATCTCTCGCCCACTCTCTCTCGCCCACTCTCTCACTCTCTCGAACTATCTCTCTCATCCACTCTCTCTCTCGCCCACTCTCTCACTCTCTCCTACTGTCTCTCTCGCCAACTCTCTGACTCCCGCCCAGTCTCACTCTCACCCACTCTCTGTCTCGCCCACACTTCTCTAGCCCACACTCTCTCTCGCCCACACTCTCTCTCGCCCACTCTCTCACTCTCGCCCACTCTTTGTCTCGCCCACTCTCTCTCTCGCCAACACTCTATCTCGCATACACTATCTCTCGCCCACTCTCTCTCGCCCACTTTCTCACTCTCTCGAACTATCTCTCTTATCCACTCTCTCTCTCGCCCACTCTCTCACTCTCTCCTACTGTCTCTCTCGCCAACTCTCTGACTCCCGCCCAGTCTCACTCCACCCACTCTCTGTCTCGCCCACACTCTCTCTCGCCAACTGTCTCTCTCGCCCACTCTCTCTCGCCCACTCTGTCCCTCTGCCCTCCCTCACTCTCGCCCACCGTCCCTCTCGCTCACTCCCGCTTGCCCACTCTCTCACACTCACCCACGATCTCCAACTGCCCCCTCACTCTTTCTCCACTCTCTCTCTGGCCCACTCTCTCTTTCGCCCACTCACTCTCGCCCACACTCTCTCTCGCCCTCTCAGTCTCTAACCCACTCTCTCTCTCGCCTTCTCTCTCTCTCACCCACGCTCTGTCGCCCACTGTCTCTCTCGCCTACTCTTTCTCTATCGCCCACTTTCTCGCCCACTCTCTCTCTCGCCCACACTCTCTCTCGCCCAATCTCTCACTCTCGCCCACTCTCTCACTCTCGCCCACTGTCTTTCTCGCCCTCAATCTCTCTCGACCTTTCCCTCTCTCTCGCCCCCTCTCTCTCTCGCCCACACTCTCTCTCTCGCCCACTCAATCTCTCGCCCACACTCTCTCTCGCCCACTCTCTCTCGCCCATTCTTTCTCTCTCTCGCCCACTCTCTCTCACCCACTCTCTCTTTCGCCCAGTCTCCCTCTCGCCCACACCCTCTTGCCCACTCTCTCACTCACGCCCACTATCTCCCTCTGCCCCCTCTCTCTCGCCCACTCTCCCTCTGCCCCGTCACTCACTCTAGCCCACACTCTCTCTCACCCACTCTGTCTCACCCCCCACTCTCTCACTCCCACTCTTTCTCTCGCCCACTCTCTCCCGCCCACTCTCTCACCCACTCTCTCTCGCCCACTCTCTCACCCACTCTCTCTCTCGCCTTCGCTGTCTCTCACCCACCCTCTGTCGCTCACTCTCTCTCTCGGCTACTCTTTCTCTATCGCCCCCTCTCTCTCGCCTTCACTCTCTCTCACCCACTCTCTGTCCCCACTCTCGCTCTCGATACTCTCTCTCACCGACTCTTGCCCACTCACACTCTCGCCCACTCTGTCTCTCTCGCCATCTCTCTCTTTCCCACTCTCTCTCGCCACTCTCGCTCACCGACGCTCTCTCTCACTGGGAGTTGCAGTCGGAGAGGGATTCCCTGAGATTCTTGTCGAGAAAGGAGGAAAACGTCTTCAAGGCAGGCATTCTTGCAAGAGGATTCGCAGTAGGGTTCAAATCAACAAGGTAAAAACAATGACTGCATATGCTGAAAACCAAATACTGGATTAGTGGTGCTGGAAGAGCACAGCAGATCACAAGGAGTCCCTCTCCCACTGCAACTCCCAGGTCATTTCCTCTGCTCTGAAGCTCACCCATTGTACTCTATGCTACTGTCTCCCCACCCCCACCCTCCTCTAGCTTATCTCTCCATGCTTCAGGCTCACTGCCTTTATTCCTGATGAAGGGCTTTTGTCCGAATCGTCGATTTCGCTGCTCGTTGGATGCTGCCTGAACTGCTGTGCTCTTCCAGCACCACTAATCCAGTATTTGGTTTTCAGCATCTGCAGTCATTGTTTTTACACTCTCTCTCCCGCTCACTCTCACTCGCCCAATCTCTCTCTTGCCCACTCTCTCTCCAGCCCATTCTCTCTCTCACCCAGTCTCTCTCTCGCCCGCTCGCTCTCTCACCCACTCTCTCTCTCTCGCCCAATCTCTCTCTCACCCACTCTCTCTCTCTCAAATCTCTCCCTCGCCCAATCGAACACACTCTCTCGCCCCCATTATCTCTCGCCCACACTCTCTCGTCCACTCACCCTGTGTCCCCTCACTCTCGCCCACTCTCTCTCATACCCACTATCCCTCTCTTGCCCACTCTTTCTATTGCTTACTCTTCACTGTCGCCCACTCTGTCCCTCTGCCCCCTCTCACTCTCTCCTACTCTCTCTCTCGCCCACTCTCTCTCTCTTGCCCACTCTCTCTTTCACCCACTGTCTCTCTCTCGCTCACACACACACTCTCAAGCCCACACTCTCTCTCGCCCACTCTCTCACTCTCTCCCACTCTCTCTCTCTCGCCCACTCTCTCTCTCGCCCACTCTCTCTCTCTCGCCCACTCTCTCACTCTCGCACACGCTCTCATACTCTCCCACTCTCTATCGCCCACTCTCTCACTCTCGCCCACACTCTCCCTCTACCCCCTCACTTACTCTCGCCCATTCTCTCCCTCTGTCCCCTCTCTCACTCTCGCCCACTCTCTCTCACTCTCACCTGCACCAGCCTCACTCTCTCCAGCCCTTTGCTCTCACTTGCACCCTCTCTCGCTTACTATCCTCTCGCTCGCTTATCCCCCTCACTCGCGCTCTCTCGCTCTTGCTCTTTCTCTCTCTTGCTCTTCCTCTGTCATTCTCTCCCTCTTTTGCTCATCTCCTCTCTCGCCATCTCCCCCCCACTCCCCCTTTCTCCCCCTCATTGTCCCCTCTCCCTCACCCTGTCTCATCTCCCCTCCCATCCCCTCTCTCTCCCCTCTCTCTCCCTCTCTCTCTTCCCCTCTCTCGTCCACTCTTGTCCCCCTCTCGCATCTCCTTCCTCTTCCCCTCATGTTCCCTCTCGCTCCCCCGTCGCCCCCTCTCTCTCTCCCTCGTCCCCTCTCTCTCCCTCTCTCATCCCCGTTATTTCCCCCTCTCTCTCCCTCTCTCGCCCCGCATCATTCCCTCTCTCTCCCTGTATCATCCCCTTTCTCTCCCTCTCTCTCCCTCCCTCTCTCTCCCTCTGTCTTCCTCCCTCGTCCCCTCTCTCTCTCCCCATTGTCCCCTCTCTGTCCATCCCTCATCCCCTCTCTCTCCCACTCTTGTACCCTCTCTCTCCCTCCCTCGTGCCTTCTCTCTACCATCTCGTCCCTTCTCTCTCTTTCCCCTCTCATCCCCTCTCTCTCTCCCTCGTTCCCTTTCTCTTCCCATATCGTCCCATCGTTCCCCTGTCTCCCCACAACGTCCCCTCTTTCTTCCTCTCTCACCCCTCTTTCCCCCCATCGTCACCTCTCTCTCCCCCTCTGTCGTCCCGTCTCTCCCTACTCTCATCCCCTCGCTCTCCCCTCTCTCCCTCTCTCAACCCTCTCTCTTCCCCACGCTCTCCCCCTCTCGTCCCATCTCTCTCCCCCTCTCGTCCCTTCTCTCTCACTCCCGTCCCCTCTCTCTCCCCTATCATCCCCTCTCTCTCCCTCTCTCCCCTCTCTCCTTCCCCTCTCTGTCCTACTCCCGTCCCGTCTCTACCTCTCTCGTCCCCTCACTCTACCCCCTCGTCCTGTCTTTCTCCCCCTCTTGTCCCATCTCTCTTACCTTCTCTCTCCCCGACTCTCGTCCCGTCGCTCCCCCCTCATCACCTCTCTCCCCCTCTCTCTTCCCCTCTCTCTCCCCCATCGTCCCCTCTCTCTCTCTCCCTCCCCCTCTCGTTCCCTCCCTCTCGCTCACTTGCCCCCACTCTCTCCCACTCTTGTCCGCTCTCTATCCCTCATTGTTTCCCCCTCCCTCTCTCGTCCACGCTCTCTCCCCATCATCCTCTCTCTCTCCATCTCTCCCCATCTTCCTCCCATCTCTGTCCCTCTCTCGTCCCACTCTACCTCTCTCGTCCCCTCTCTCTACCCCTCGTCCTCTCTCTCTCCCTCTCTTGTCCCATCTCTCTTACCCTCTCTCTCCCCCCTCTGATCCCCTCGTGCCCCCCTCTTATCACCTCTCTCCCCCTCTCTCTTCCACCTCTCTCTCGTCCCCTCTCTCTCCCCTCTCTCGTCCCCTCTCTCCCCTCTCTCGACCCCTCTCCCTCCTTCTCTCTCCCCCATCCCCATCGTCTCCCTCTCTCCCCCCATCATCCCCCTCTCTCCCCATCCTCCCCTCTCTCTCCCCCCTCGTCCTTTCTCTCTCACCCCATCCCCCTCTCTCCACCCTCGTCCTCTCTCTCTCCCCCTCTTGTCCCACTTCTCTTACCCTCTCTCTCCCCCTCTCACTCCACCTCTCTCTCCCCCCATCGTCCCCTCTCTTTCCTTCTCTCATCCCCGCTCTCTCTCCCTCTCATCCCCTCGGTCCCCCATCACCTCTTTCCCCCCATCATCCCCTCTCTCTCCCCTCTCGGCCCCTCACTCCACTCCTCTCGTCATCTCTCTCTCCCCTCTCTCTCTCCTCTCTCCTTCCCTCTCCCTCCTCCCCTCATTCCCTCTCTCTCCCCTTTCTCTCCCCTCTCTCGCCCCCTCCCTTCCCCCTCTCTCTCTCCCTCCCGCGACCCCTCTCTATCCCTTCTCGTCCCCTTTCGCCCCCCTCTAGTCCCCTCTCTCCCTCTCTCCTCACCTCTCTCTCTACCCCTCTCGTCACCTCTTTTTCCCTCTCTCGGCCCTCTCTTGTCCCCTCTCTCTCCCCCATTTTCTCCTCTCTCTCCCTCTCTCCCCCTCTGCACCCATCGTTCCCTCTCTCTCCCACATGGTGCCCTCTCTCTCCCGTTCTCTTCCCCTCTGTCTCACCCCATCGTCCCCTCTCTCTCCCCCCATTGTACCTTCTCCCTCCCCCATCGACCCCTCTCTCTCACTCTCTCTTCCCCTCTCTCTCCCCTCCCTCTCCCTCTCTCTTCCCCTTTCTCTCTCTTCCCCTCTCTCTCCCTCCCTTGTCCCTTCTCTCTCCCTCTCTCTCTCCTCTCTCTTCCCCCCTCTCTCTCTCTTCCCCTCTCTTTCCCCCTCTCATCACCTCTCTCACCCCTCTCTCGTCCCCTCTCTTCCCTCTTTCGACCTCTCGGCCTCCCTCTCTCTCCCCCTCATCCCTATCGTCCACACTCTCCCCCTTTCACTCCCCCTCTCTCTCCCTCCATCGTCCCCTCTCTTTCCTTCTCTCATCCCCTCTCTCTCGCCCTCTCGTCCCCTCGCTCCCCCATCACCTTTCTCCCCCCATCGTCCCCTCTCTCGCCCCTCTCGTCCCCTCACTCCACTCCTCTCGTCACCTCCCTCTCCCCTCTCGCTCCCCCCTGTCCACTTGCTCTCCCCTCTTATCACCTCTCTCTCGTCCCTTCTCTCTCTCTTCCTCTCGTGACCTCTCTCTCCCCGTCCCGTCCCCCTCTCGACCCCTCTCCTTCCCTCTCTCTCCCCCTCATCCCCATCGTCCACACTCTCTCCCCCTCTCGCCCCCCCTTTGCCCCATCATCCCCTCATTCTCCCGCCCCTCTCTCTCCCACTCTCGTCCCTTCTCTCTCACCCCGTCCCCCTCTCTCCTCTCTCGTCCCCTCTCTCTCCCCCATCGTCCCCTCTCTTCTCCCTCCCCCCTCTCTCCCTCTCTCGTCCCCACTCTCTCCACCCTCGTCCTCTAACTCTCTCCACCTCTTGTCCCACCTCTCTTACCCGCGCTCTCCCCCCTCACTCCCCCCTCTCTCCCCCCATCGTCCCCTCTCTTTGCTTCTCTCGTCCCCTTTCGTCACCTCGCTCCCCCATCACCTCTCTCCCCCCATCGTCCCCCCTCTCTCCCCTCTCGTCCCCTCACTCCAATCCTCTCGTCACCTCTCTCTCTCTCCTCTCTCTCACCTCTCTCATTCCCTCTCTCTCCACCTCTCATCCCCTCTCTCTTCCAGTTCTCTCCCCTCTCTCGCCCCCTCACTTCTCCCCCTCTCTCCCTCCCTCGTTCCCTCTCTATCCCTCTCTCGTCCCCTTTCTCCCCCCGTCCCCTCTCTCCCCCTCTCGTCACCTCTCTTTCTCCTCTCTCGCCCCTCTCTTGTCCCCTGTCTTCCCCTCACTCTCCCCTCTCTCTCCCTCTCTCTTCTCCTTTCTCTCCCTCCCCATTTCTCTCTCTCTTCCCCTCTCTCTCACTCTCTTGTCCCCTCTCTCTCCCTCTCTCTCCCCCTCTCTCTTTCCCTCCCTCACACCCATTCGTCACCTCTCTCTCCACTCTCTCTCTCACTTCCCCTCTCTCTCGCCCTCTCCTCTCTCTCTCTCCCCTCCCTCCCCTCCCTCCACCCCTCTCTCTCCCCTCTCTCGTCCCCTCTCTCTCGCTCTCTTTCCCCCTCCGCATCATCCCCTCACTCTCCCCCTCTGGTCCCCCCTCTCTCCCCCTATAGTCCCCTCTGTCTCCCTCTTTCTTCCCTCTCTCTCCCTCTCTCATCCACTCTCTCCCCCATCTCTCCCCCCACAGTCTCCTCTCTCTCCATCATTGGTCCCCTTCTCTCCCGTTCTTGTAACCTCTCCCCCCTCATTCGTCCCCTCTCTCTCCCCCATCGTCCCCTCTCTTTCCCCCTCTCGGCCCTTCTCTCTCTCTCCCACCCCCTCTCTCTCCCCTCGTCCCCTCTCCCTCTCTCCTCCCCTCTCGCTCCCTCCCCACTCTCTCCTTCTGTTGTCCCCACTCTCTCCCCCTCTCGTCCCCTCACTCACAACTCTCATCAACTCGCTCACCTTCTCTCATCCCCTCTCTCTCTCGTCCCCTCTCTCTCCCTCTCTAGTCCCATCTCTCTCCCTCTCTCTCCACCCTCCCCATGATCCCCCCTCTCTCCCCCTCTCGTCCCCTCTCTCTCCCCTATGGTCCCCTCTGTCTCCCTCTCTCTCCCCTCTCTCTCCCTCTCTCATCCTCTCTCTTCCCATCTCTCCCCCCACCACCCCCTCTCTCCCCTCTCGTCCCCTCTCTCTCTCGCCCCTCTCTCTCTCCCCCTCCCGTCCACTCTCTCCCCCCTCTCGACTCCTCTCCCTCCCTCTCTCTCCCCCTCATCCCCATCGTCCACTCGCTCTCCCCCTCTCGTCCCCATCTCTCTCGCCATCAACCCCTCTCTCACACCATCCCCCTCTCTCCCCCATCGTCCCCTCTCTCTCTCGCTCCTTTCTCTCCCTCTCTCATCTCTTCTCTCTCACCCCGTCCCCCTCTCTCCCCTCTCGCCCCCTCTATCTCCCCATCGTCCCCTCTCTAACCCTCCCCTCTCTCCCTCTCACTCCCCCTCTCTTCCCCCTTTCGTCCCCTCTCTTTCCTTCTCTCGTCCCCTCTCTCTCCCCCTCTCATCACCTCACTCCACTCCTCTCGTCACTTCTCTCTCCCCTCTCTCTCACCTCTCTCGTTCCCTCTCTCTCCTCCTCTCATCCCCTCTCTCTCCCCTTTCTCTCCCCTATCTCGCACACTCCCTTTCCCCCCCCTCTCCCTCCCTTGTTCCCTCTCTATCCGTCTCTCGTCCCCTTTCTCCCCCCCTCACGGCCCCCCTCTCCCCCCACCTCATATCTCTCTCCACCCCTCTCATCGCCTCTCTTTCCCCTCTCTCGCACCTCTCTTGTCCCCTCTCTCTCCCCCCCCCCCCCCCCCCCCCCCCCCCCCCCCCCCCCCATTGTTCCCTCTCTCTCCCTCTCTGCCCCTCTGCACCCATCTTTCCCTCTCTCTCCCCCATGGTGTCCTCTCTGACCCCTTCTCTCTCCTCCTCTCATTCCCTCTCTCTCCCCTCTCTCGTCCCCTCTCTCCCCTATTTCGACCCCTCTCCCTCCTTCTCTCTCCCCCTCATCCCCATCGTCTCCCTCTCTCCCCATCATCCCCTCTCTCTCCCCATGCTTCCCTATCTCTCCCCCTCTCTTCCCATCTCTCTCCCCCATCGTCCCCCCTCTCTCCCCCCATCGACCCCTCTCTCTCCCTCTCTCTCCCCACCGTCGTCCCCTCTCTCTCCCCCTCTTGTCCCCTCTCTCTCCCCTATAGTCACCTCTGTCTCCCTCTCTCTCCCCCTCTCTCCCTCTCTCATCCTCTCTCTCCCCCATCTCCCCCCACCGTCCCCCCCTCTCCCGCTCTCGTCACCTCTCACCCCTCATTCATCCCCTCCCTCTCCCCTCGTCCCCACTCTCTCTACTCCCCTCTTCCTCCCACCCCACTCTCTCCTTCTATCATCGCCTCTCTCTCCCCCTCTCGTCCCTTCGCTCCCCCCTTTCATCACCTTTCTCACCCTCTCTCTTCCCCTCTCTGTCTCGTCCCGTCTCTCTCTCCCCTCTCGTCACCTCTCTCTCCCCTCTCCCGTCCCCTCTCTCCCCTCTCTCGACCCCTCTCCCTCCCTCTCTGTTCCCCCATCTCTCTCCCCTCTCTCGACACCTCTCCCTCCCTCTCTCTCCCCCTCTTTCTTCCCCTCTCTCCCACAATCTCTCCCCCTCTCTCTTTCCCTCTCTCTCTCTCACTTACCCTCTCTCTCACCCTCTCGACTCCTCTCTCTGCCCTCTCTCCCCCTTTCAAGCCCTCTCTCTCCCTCCTCTCGTCCCCTCTCTCTCCCCCACTCTCGTCCCCTCTCTCCCACAATCTCTCCCCCTCTCTCTTTCCCTCTCACTCTCACTTATCCTCTCTCTCAGCCTCTCGTCTTCTATCTCTGCCCTCTCTCCCCTCTCTCCACCCCTCTCTCTACCCCCTCTCTTCCCCTCTCTCTCTCCCTCTCGTCTCCTCTCTCTCGCCCCATAGTCCCCGCTCTGTCCCAACTCCTCTCTCTCCCTCTCTCATTCCCTCTCTCTCCACTCTCGTCCTCTCTCGCCCCCTCTTGTCCGAACTCTCCTACCCTCCCTCTCCCCCTCTCTTCCCCATCGTCCCCTCTCTCTCTCCCTCTCTCTCCCATCTCTCTCTTGTCTCTCTCTTCCCGCATCGTCTCCTCTCTGGTCACACATCGACCCCTTTCTGTCCCTCTCTCCCCACATCGACACCTCTCTCTCCCTCTCTCTACCCTCTCTCTCACCCATCGTCCCCTCACTCTCCCTCTCTTTACCTTCTCTCACTCCATCGTCCCCTCTCTCTCCCTCACTCTCCACTCTCTCTCTCCCTCTCGTCCTCTCTCTCTCGCCATCGTCCCCTGTCTCTCCCTCACTCTCCCCTATCTCTCCCTCCCTCTTCCCTCTCTCTCCCCCTCTCGTCCCCTCTCTTTCCCCACGTCGTCCCCTCTCGCTTTCCCTCTCATCCCCTCTTTCTCCCCCATCGTCCGCTCTCTCCCTCTCTCGTCCCCTCTCTCTCCCCCATCGTCCCCCGCTCTCTCTCTCACCCTGTCGTCCCCTCTCTCCCCATCGTGTCCTCTCACTCACACCATCGTCCCCTCTCTCTCCCTCTCTCTCCCCTCTCTCCCCTCTCTGTCCGCCTCGAATCACCCCCTATGCGCCCCATCGTCCCCTCTCTCTCCCCTCTCTCCACCCCTCTCTCCCCACGCTCGTCCCCTCTCCTCCCTCTCTCTCCCCTTCCCCATCATCCCCTCTCTGTCACCTCATCGTCCCCTCTTTCCCTCTCTCTCTCCCCCTTTCTCCCCTCTCTGTCCCCCTCTCATCACGTTTATATACCCCACTCGTCCACTCTCTCTCACCCCCTCTCCCCCCTCTCTCCCTCTCTCGACCCTCTATCTCCCTCACTCTCCCCTCCCCCATCGTACTATTTCTCTCACCCTCTCGCCCCCTCTTTCTCCCCCATAGTCCCCCCTCTCCCTCTCTCCCCCTCCCCCATCGTCCTCTTTCTCTCACCCTCTCGCCCCCTCTTTCTCCTCCATAGACCCCCTCTCTCCCCCCTCTCTCCCCACATCGCCCCTCTCTCTCCCTCTCTCTCCCCTCTCTCCCTCATTCTTCCCCCTCTCTCCTGCTGTCGTCCCCTCTCCCCCTCATTCGTCCCTTATCTCTCGACCCATCGTCCCCTCTCTCTAACCCCATCGTCCCCTCTCTCAACCCCCATCCTCCCCTCTCTCACCCCTCTCTCTCTCTCCTCCCCTCTCGCTCCCTCCCCTCTCTCTTTCCTTCTTTCGTCCCCTCTCTCTCCAACTCTCGTCCCCTCTCCCCCCCTTTCTCTCCCCTCCCTCTCTCGTCCACTCTCTCTCCCTCTCTCTCCCCCTCATCACCATCGTCCCCACGCTCTCCCCGTCTCATCCCCTCTCTCTCCCCCATCGTCCCCTCTCTCTTCCCCATTGTCCCCTCGCTCTCCCCCTTTCGTCCCTTCTCTCTCAACCCATCCCCCCTCCCCTCTTGTCCTTTCTCTCTCCTTCTCTCCTCCCTTCTCTCTCCCTCCCCCTCTCACCCTCTCTTGTCCCCTCTCTCTCCACTCTCGTCCTCTCTCTCCCCCCTCTTGTCCCACCTCTCTTACCCTCTCTCTCCCGCTCCCTCCCCCTCTCACTCCCACGCTCTCTCTCCCATCGTCCCCTCTCTTTCCTTCTCTCGTCACCTCTCTCTCCCCCTCTTGTCCCCTCGCTCCCCCATCACCCCTATTCACCCATTGTCCCCTCTCTCTCCCCTCTCGTCCCCTCACTCCACCCCTCACGTCACATCTCTCCCCTCTCTCTCACCTCTCTCGTCGCCCTCTCTCCTCCTGTCATCCCCTCTCTCTCCCTTCTCTCGCCCCTCCCTTTCCCCCTCTCTATCCCTCACTCTTCCCCTATCTACCCCCGTCCCTTCTCGTCACCTCTCTCTCCATCCCTCTTGTCCCCTCTCTCCCCCATTGTCCCTTCTCTCTCCCTATATACCCCCTGCATCCATCGTCCCCTCTCTCTCCACCTTCATCCCCTCTCTCTCCCCATCACGTCACCTCTCTCTCCCCCATCGTCCCCTCTCTCTCCCCCTCTCGTTCCCTCTGTCTCCCTCCATCGTCCCCTCTCTCTCCCCAACTCATCCCCTCTCCTCCCCGCCATCGATCCCTCTCTCTCCCTTTCTCTCTCCACCGTTGTCCACTCTCTCTCCCCCATCGTCCCCTCTCTCTCATTCTCTCTCCACCCTCACTCTCCCTTATCATCCCCTCTCTCTTCCCCATTGTCCCCTCTGTCTCCCCCTCTTGTCCCCTCCCTCTCCCTCTCTCATCCCCCTCTCTCCCCATCATCACCTCTCTCATCCCCCATAGTCCCTTCTCTCTCCCTCCCCTCTCAATCCCTCGTTCTTCCCCTCTCTCCCCGGTCCCCTCTCTCTCTCCCCATCGCCCTTCTCGATCCCTCTCACTCCCTCTCTCACGCCCATCGTCCCCTCTCTCTCCCTCTCTCTACCAACTCTCTCCCCCATCGTTCCCTCTCTCTCCCTCTCTCTCCCACTCTCTCTCTCTCTCTCGCCCCCTCTCTCTCCCTCTCGCTCCCCTCTCTCTCTCTCTCCTTCTCGTCGCCTCTATCTCCCTCTCTCTCGCCCTGTCATCCCCTCTCTCTCCACTGTCTCTCCCCTGTCTCTCCCCTCTCTCTCCCCACACGTCTCCTCTCTCTCCCCATCGTACCCTCTCTCCCTCTCTCTCACCTCTCTCTCTACTCTCTCTCCCCCGTCTCTCCCCACATCATCCCCTCTCCCTCCCGCTCTCGTCCCCTCTCTTTCCTCCCATCATCTCGTCTCTCTCTCTCTCTCTCCCCTCTCTCGTCCCCTCCCTCTCCCTCTCTTGTCCTCTCTCTACCCACCATCGTCCCCCATCTCCCTCTCGCTCCCCTCTCTCTCTCCCTCCCTTGTCCCCCTCTTTGCCCCCATCGTCCCCCTCTCTCCCTCTCTCCCCCTCTCTCTCTACTCTCTCCCCCCCTCTTGTGCCCTCCCTCTCCCTCTCTTGTCCCCTCTCTCTCCCCATCGACCCCTCTCTCCCTCTCTCTCTGCTCTCTCTCCCTCTCTCGTCCCCTCTCTTCCCCCCATCGTCCCCTCTCTCTCCCCCTCTCTCCCCCTCTCTCATAGCCTCTCTCTCCCCATCGTGCCCTCTCTCTCCCCCCATCGTCCCCTCTCTCTCCCTCTCTCTCCCCCCATTGTCCCCTCTCTCCCCCTCTCTCTCGTACCATCTCTCTCCCCCATCTTGCCCTCTGTTTTCCCCCATCGCCTCCTCTCTCTCCCTCTCTCTCCCCCCTCTCTCTCTCTCTCTCTCTCTCTCTCTCTCTCTCTCCCCCCACTCTCCCCCTATCTTCCCCCCTCTCTCCCTCATTAGACCCCCTCTCCCGCTCTCATTCTCTTTCCCCCTCTCATTCGGCCCGTCTCTCTCCACCCATTGTCCCGTCTCTCTCCCCCATCGTCACCTCTCTCTGCCCCATCGTCCCCTCTCTCTCCCCCCTCATCCCTTCTCTCTCATCCCGTCCCCTCTCTCTCCCCTCTCTCTCTCTACTCCCCTCTCGCTCCCTCCCCACTCTCTCCTTCTCTCGTCCCCCTCTCTCCCCCTCTCGTCCACTCGCTCTCCCCCTCATCCCCTCTCTCCCCGCTCTCTTCCCCTCTCTCCCTCTCGCTCCCCTCTCTCTCCCTCCCTTGTCCCCCTCTTTGCCCCCATCGTCCCCCTCCCTCCCTCTCTCCCCCTCTCTCTCTACTCTCTCCCCCCCTCTTGTGCCCTCCCTCTCCCTCTCTTGTCCCCTCTCTCTCCCCCATCGACCCCTCTCTCCCTCTCTCTCTGCTCTCTCTCCCTCTCTCGTCCCCTCTCTTCCCCCCGTCGTCCCCTCTCTCTCCCCCTCTCTCCCCCTCTCTCGTAGCCTCTCTCTCCCCATCGTGCCCTCTCTCTCCCCCCATCGTCCCCTCTCTCTCCCCCCATTGTCCCCTCTCTCCCCCTCTCTCGTACCATCTCTCTCCCCCATCTTGCCCTCTGTTTTCCCCCATCGCCTCCTCTCTCTCCCTCTCTCTCCCCTCTCTCTCTCTCTCTCTCTCTCTCTCTCTCTCTCTCTCTCCCCCCACTCTCCCCCTATCTTCCCCCCTCTCTCCCTCATTAGACCCCCTCTCCCGCTCTCATTCTCTTTCCCCCTCTCATTCGGCCCGTCTCTCTCCACCCATTGTCCCGTCTCTCTCCATCATCGCCACCTCTCTCTGCCCCATCGTCCCCTCTCTCTCCCCCCTCATCCCTTCTCTCTCATCCCGTCCCCTCTCTCTCCCCTCTCTCTCTCTCTACTCCCCTCTCGCTCCCTCCCCACTCTCTCCTTCTCTCGTCCCCCTCTCTCCCCCTCTCGTCCCCTCGCTCTCCCCCTCATCCCCTCTCTCCCCGCTCTCTTCCCCTCTCTCTGTCTCGTCCCCTCTCTCTCCCCTTCTGATCACCTCTCTCTCCCCTCTCTCGTTCCCTCTCTCCCCCCTCTCAACCCCTCTCTCTACCCTCGTTCGTCCCCTCTCCCTCCCCCTCTCTCTCCCCCTCACCCCCATCGTTCCCACTCTCTCCCCCTCTCGTCCCCATTTCTACTCCATCATCCCCTCTCTCTCCCCATACCCCCCTCTTTCTCCCTCTCTCTCCCCCTCTAATCCCTTGTCTCTCACCACCGTGCCCCCTCTCCCCTCCTTGTCCCCCTCTCTCCCTCTCTCCTTCCCATCCTCTCCTTCCCCCTCCCTTGCTGTCTCGTACACACTCTCTCGCCTATCATCCCCTCTCTCTCCCTCTCTCCCCTCTCCCTCCCCTCTCTGTCCCACTCTCATCCCCTCTCTACCTCTCGCGTCCCCTTTCTCTCCACCCTCGTCCTCTCTCTCTCCCCCTCTTGTCCAACATTTCTTACCCTCTCTCTCCCCCTCTCTACCCCTCTCACTCCCCCTCTCTCCCCCATCGTTCCCTGCCTTTCCTTCTCTCGTCCCCTCTCTCTCCTCCCCTCCTCCCATCGCTCCTCCCTCATCACCTCTCCTCCCCCATCGTCCCCTCTCTTTCCTCTCTTGTCCCCTCAATCCACCCTTCTCGTCACCTCTCTCTCCCCTCTCTCTCACCTCTTTCGTCCCCTTTCTCTCCACCCTCGTCCTCTCTTTCCCCCACTTGTCCAACCTCTCTTACCCTCTCTCACCCCCTCTCTACCCCTCTCACTCCCCTTCTCTCCCCCCATCGTCCCCTTCCTTTCCTTCTCTCGTCCCCTCTCTCTCCCCCGCTCTGTTCCCCTCGCTCCTCCCTCATCACCTATCCTCCCCCATCGTCCCCTCTCTCTCCCCTCTTGTCCCCTCACTCCACCCCTCTCGTGACCTTTCTCTCCCCTCTCTCTCACCTCTCTCGTCCCAGCTCTCTCCTCCTCTCATACCCTCTCTCTCCCCTCCCTCTCCCCCTTCCTCTCCCTCTCTCTCTCCCTCCCTCGCCCCCTCTCTCTTGTCCCATATCTCCCCCCTCGACCCCTCTCTCCCCTCTCGTCACCTTTCTCTCCTCTCTCTCGTCCCTCTCTTGTCCCCTCTCTCTCCCTGTCTCCCATTCTGCACCCACCGTCCCCTCTCTCTCCCCCATCAACCCCTCCCTCTCCCCCTCTCGTCCCCTCTGTTTCCCCCCGACGTCCCATCTCTCTCCCCTCCCTCTCTCCTCTCTCTCTCTCCCTCCATCGTCTCCTCTCTCTCTCCCTCCCTTTCTCCCGCTCTCTCCACAATCATCCCCTCTCTCTCCCTCTCTCTCCCTCTCTCTCCCCTCTCTCTCCCCTATCCACCCCTCCCTCTCCTTCTTTCGTCCACTCTCCCTCCCCCATCATCACCTCTCTCTCCCACATCGCCCCTCTCTATCCCTCTCTCTCCCCCTCTCTCCCCCCATCGTCCCCTCTCTTTCCCACTCTTGTCCCCTCTCTCCCCCCATCCTCCCCCTCTCTCCCTCCCTCTACCCACTATCTCCCCCTCCTTCCCTCTCTCTCCTCCATCATCCCCTCTCTCTCCCTCTCTCTCACCTCTCACTCTCCACACTCTCTCCGCTCTCTCTCCCCACATCGCCCCTCTCTCTCCCCCTCTCTCCCCTCTCTCTCCCTCATTAGTCCCCCTCTCTCCCCCTCTCGTTGCCTCGCTCCCACTCTCATCACCTCTCTCCCCCTCTCGTCCCTTTTCTCTCACCCCCGTCCCCTCTCTATCCCCTCGCTCTCTCTCTCCGCCCCTCTCGCTTCCTCCCCTCTCTCTCCCTCTCTTGTTCCCTCTCTCTCCCCCTATCGCCCCTCCTCTCTCCCTCTCTCTCCCGTCTCTCTCCCTCTCTTGTCCCCTCTCTCTCCCCCTATCGTCCCTTCTCTCTCCCTCTCTCGTCCCCTCTCTCACCCCATCGTCGCCTCTCTCTCACTCGCGCTCCCCCCATCGTCTCCTGTCTCTCAACCTCTCGTCCCCTCTCTCCACTTCTCTCGTACCTTCTCTCTCCCCCATCGTGTGCTTTCTCTCCCCCATTGTCCCTCCTCTCTCCCTCTCATATCCCCTCTCTCTCCCCCTATCGTCCCTCCTCTCTCCCTCTCTCTCCCCTCTCTCTCCCTCTCTCGTCCCCTCTCTCTCACCCCATCGTCTCCTCTCTCTCACTCTCTCTCCCGCAATCGTCCCCTCTCTCTCAAACTCTGTCCCCTCTCTCCACTTCTCTCGTGTCTTCTCTCTCCCCCATTGTCCCCTCTCTCTCCCTCTGTCTCCCCCGTCGTCCCCTCTCTTACCCCTCTCTCTACGCTCTCTCCCCCTCTCTCGTACCCTCTGTCTTCTCATCGTGCCCTCTCTTTCCCCCAGTCGACCCCTCTCTCTCCCTCTCTCTCCCCACACATTGGCTCCTCTCTCTCACTCTCTCTCCCTTCTCTCTCCCTCTCTCTCCTCTAACTCTCCACACACTCTCCCGTCTCTCTCCCCACATCGCCCCTCTCTCCCCCTCCCCTCTCTATCCCTCATTTGTCCCCCTCTCTCCCCCTCTCGTTGCCTCGCTCCCCCTTTCATCATCTCTCTCCCCCTCTCGTCCCTTCTCTCACACACCCGTCCCCTCTCTATCCCCTTGCTCTCTCTCTCCGCCCCTCTCGCTTCCTCCCCTCTCTCTCCTTCTCTCGTCCCCTCTCTTTACCTCTCGTCCACTAGCTCCATCTCTCATCACCTGCTCCCCCTCTCTTCCCCCCTCTCTCTCTCTTGTCCCCTCTCTCTCCCCCTCATGTCACCTCTCTCTCCCCTCTCTCGACCCTCTCTCTCCCTCTCATCCTCTCTCGTCCCCACTCTCTCCCCCTCTCTCCCCGTCACCCCCATCCCCCCTTTCCCCCCTCTTGTCCCCCCTCTCTCCCTATCTCCTCCCCTCTCTTGTTCCCCTCTCTCCCCTCTCCTCCACTCTCTCTCCCTCCCCCTCCCTGTCTCCCTCTCTTGTCCCCTCTCTCTCCACACTCGTCCTCTCTCTCTCCCCCTCTTGTCCCACCTCTCTTACCCTCTCTCTCTCCCCCCTCTCTCCACCCTCACTCCCCTCTTTCCCCCATCATCCCCTCTCTCCCCTCTCTCTCCCCTCTCTCTACCCACATCGTCCACTCTCTCCCCCTCTCTTTCTCTCTCTCCCCCTCTCATGCCCTCTGTCTCCTCCATCATCCCCTCTCTCACCCCCTATCGTCCCTTCTCTCTCAGCCCCATCCCCTCTCTCTCCCCTTTTGTCCCCTCTCTCTCCCACTCTCCTCCCCTCTCTCCCTCCCCTCTCTCTCCCTCTCTTGTCCTCTCTCTCTCCACACTCGTCCTCTCTCTCTCTCCCCCTCTTGTACCACCTCTCTTACCCTCTCTCTCCCTCTCTATCCCCCCTCACTCCCCTCTCTCCCCCCATCATCCCCTCTCTCCCCCTCTCTCGTCCCCTCTCTCCACCCTCTCGTGCCCTCATTCTGCCCCTCTCGTCACCTCTTTCGCCCCTCTGTCTCACCTCTCTCGTCCCCTCTCTCTCCCCATCTCATCCCCCTCTCTCCCCTCTCTGTCCCCACTCTCTCCACTCTCTCGTCCCCGGTCTTTCCCCCTCTCTCTCCCTCTCTCGTCCCCTCTCTCCCCCACTCTAGTCCACTACCTCCCCACTCTTTCTCTCTCTCTCCCCCTCTCATCCCCACCTCCCCCCCTTATGCCCCCTCTCTCCCTCCTCTCGTCGCCTCTCTCTCTCTCCCCCCCGTCACCTCTCTCTCCCCCCCCCATGGTCCTATCTCTCTCTCCCTCTCTCTCCCCCTCTGCCCCCTCGATCCCTCTCTCCCCCCTTTCGTCCCCTCTCTCTCCCCCTCTGGCACCCTCACTCTCCCACCATCGTCCCCCGTGTCTCCATCTCTCTCCCCTATCTCTACCCCCATCGTCCCCTCTCTCTCCCCCTCTCGTACCTTCTCTCTCACTTCCTCCCCCCCCTCACTCTCTCGTCCACTCTCTCTACCTCTCTCGTCCCCTCTCTCTCCCCCATCCTCTCTGTCTCCCCCTCTTTTCCCATCTCTCTTACACTCTCTCTCCCCCCTCTCTCCCCCTCTCACTCCCCCCTCTCCCCCCATCGTTTCCTCTCATTCCCCTTCTCGGCCCCTCACTTGCCCCCTCGTCATCTCTCTCCTCTCTCTCCCTCTCTCTCCCCTCCCTCTCACCTCTCTCCTCCCCTCTCTCTCCCCCCATAATCACCTCTCTGCCCCCTCTCTCCCCCTCTCTCTCCCCTCTCTCTACCCCCATCATCCACTCTCTCTCCCTCTCTCATCACCTCTCTCCCCCTCTCCCCCCATCGTCCCCTCTCTCTTCCCCATCGTCACCTCTTTGTCCCCCTATCGTCCCTCCTCTCTCACCCCCGTCCCCCCTCTCGTCCCCTCACTCCCTCTCTCCTCCCCTCTCTCTTCCTCTCTCGTCCCCTCTCCCTCCACACTCGTCCTCTCACTCCCCCTCTTGTCCCACTTCTCTTACCCTCTCTCTCCCCCCTCTCTCCACCTCTCACCCCCTCTTCCCCATCGTCCCCTCTCTCTCCTCTTGTCCCCCTCTCCCCCTCTCTTCCCCTCGCCCCCATAATCTCTCTCCCCCTCTCCCTTCCCCTCTCTCCCTCTCTCGTTCCCTCTCTCTCCCTCTCTCGTCCCTTCTCCCCCCTCTTGTCCCCTCATTCCAGCCCTCTCGTCACCTCTCTCTCCCCTCTCTCTCTCCCCATCTCATCCCCCCTCTCTCCCCTCTCTTTCCCCCTCTCTCCGCACCTCTCGTCCGCTACCTCCCCCCTCTCGTCCCCACACTTTTCCCCTCTCTCTCCCTCTCTCGTCCCCCTTCTCACCCCCCATCGTCCCCTCTCTTCCCCCATCGTCCCCTCATCTCTCCCATCAACTCCTCTCTCTCTCCCATCGTCTCCTCTCTCTCTCTCCCCTCTGTCTCCCCCATCGTTCCCTCTCTCTCCCCCATCGTCTCCATCTCCCCCCATTGTCCCCCTCCCTCCCTCCATCGTCCATCTCTATCCCCCTCTCATTAACTCTCTCTGTCATACTGTCTGTCTCTCTCTCTCTCAGCTCTCACTCCCTCTCTTGCCTCCTCTGTCTCTCTCGTGCCCCTCTCTTTCATCCCTCTGTCTCTCTTTCGCCTCCCCTGTCTTTTGCTGCCCCTCTCTCCCACACTCTCTCTCTTATCCCTCTCTGTGTCCCCCTCCCACTCTCGCATCCTCTCTCTCTTACTCTTCCTCTCTCTCTCTTGCGCTCTCACCCTCTCTCACGCTCTCCCTCTCCCTCTCGCTCCCCTCTGACGCTCATCTCACTCTCACTCTCTCTCGCTCGCTCACTCGTGCTCTGTCTGTCTGTCTCCCTCTCTCTCTTCCCCTCTCTCAGTCCTTCCTCTCTCACCTCCTCTCTCTCTCGCACCCCCCTCTCTCATCCCTCTGTCTCGAGCTTGCCCCCATCTCTCGCTCTGCCCTCCACTCTCTCTTGCTCCCCCCGTCTCTGTTTCTCGCTCTCCCTCTCTCACTTACTCGTGCTCTTCTCTCTGTATCCGTCTCCCTTTCCTCCCTCGCACTTTCTTCCCTCTCTCTCCCTCTCACTCTCTCTCCCCCTCTTTCTCTCCCCTTCGCTCTCTCTCTCTGTCTCTCCACTCTCGCCTCTCTCTTGCTCTCTTTCGCTCACTATCTCCCTGTCTCCCTGTCTCCCTCCCTCGCTCTCCTCTCTCTTGCTCTCTCACTCTCTCATCTGCCCCCTCTTTCCCTCTCTCTTGCACTTTTCTCCCTCTCTCTTGTTCTCTCTCGTTCTCTTTCATCCTCTTTCTCTCTCGTTCTCTCTCTCTCGTTGTCTCTCTCGTTCTCCATCTCTCGCTCTTTCCCTCTCTCTCTTTATCCCTCTGTCTATCACCTCACCCCCCTCTCTCGCCCCTCTCTCTCTCGCACCTCTCTTTCTTTGGCTTCTCTCTCTCTCTCTCTCTCTCTCGCCACTGTCTTCCTCATTCACTCTTGCCTCATCACTCTCGCACCCTCTCTTCCTCTCTCACCCCTCTTTCTCTGTCTCTGTCTGTCTCTCTCTCTCAGTCTCTTATGGCCTTCCCTCTGTTTCTCGCCTCCTCTCTCTCTCTGTCATCTCTCTACCTCTCACTTACCCCATTTCTCCATCTCGCTCTCCCCTATCTCTTGCTCCCTCTCCCTCTCTCGCGGCCTTTCTCTCTCACTTCCCCCCCTCTCTTTCTCTGTAGCCTTCTCTCTCTATCCCGCCCCTTCTCTCTCTCTATCAATCCTCTCTCTCTCGACCATCTCTCTCTCTCGCACTCTCTCTCGTATCTGCCCCCTTTCTCCCTCCATCTTGACCTCTCTCTCTCTCGCCCCCTCTTTCTCTCGCTGTCTCTCTCGTGCACACTCTCTCCCCCTTGCTCACCTCCTTTCTTCATCTCTCTGTGACTCTTTCTCTCATTATGGCTTCCCTCTCTGTTATCCTCTCCCTGTCGACATCTCTCACTCCCCTCCATCACTCTTGTCCTCCATCTCACTCTTGCTCTCGCACCCTTTCTTCCTCACTCAACCCCGTCGCCCTCTCTCATCTTTCTCTCTCTTTTTCGTTCTCCCTCTCTCTCTGTCTGTCTCGACCCTCCCCCCCACTCCCGCCTCCTCTCTCTCTCTACCCCCTCTCCCTCTGTCTCTATCTATCTCTCTCTTTCACGCCTCCCTCTCTCTCATCTCTGTCACTCGCTAGTCGCCTCTCTCTCACTCTTTTCTCCCGTCTCTCTCACAAACTCTCTCCCTCATTCCCGCTCTCTCATCCCCTCTCTCTCGCTTTCGCAACATCTTCTCTGTCATCCCTCTCCCTGTCGCTCTCTCTCGCCCGTCTCTCTCTCTCACTCTCTCACCCCCCTCTATCTTTCTCTTGCCCACTTTCTCCCTCTCTCCCTCTCCCATTTTCTCCCTTCCTCGCTCTCGCTCTGTCTCGTCCTCTCTTGCCCCCTAACGCTCGCTCTCACCCTCTCTCTCTCCTGCCCCCTCTCTCTCGACCACCCCCCACACACTCCTCTCTCCTTCTTGCCCTTGCTCTCACTCTCCATTTCTCTCTCTCGCCCTCTCTCTCTCTCCCTTTCTCTCTTGCCCCCTCCCTCACCCCTCTCTCAGTCTCACACTTTCTCTCGCCCACTCTCTCTCGCAACCCTCACTCTCATTATCTCCTCCCATCTATCTCTCTTTCTTTTCCGCACCCGATCTCTCTCCCTGCCCCTCACTCTCTCTCCACCTTCTTCCACTCTCGACCCCTCTTCCTCGGTGACTCTCTCTCTCTCCACCTCCTTCCGTTTCTCTTCGGATGAATGTCTCCCCCTCCCTCCATGTCTATCTGCCACACACTTTCTCCCTGGTCCTTTCCTTCCCCTCTGACCCAGAGACTGGGGTGTTGGTGGTGAGGCTGTGTGTACGATGGTGGTGATGGGATATGGGAGGAGGGGGGAAATGTGGTAGAGATGGAATTGCAGAAGGGAGACAGAGGCGGCAAGAGAGAGAGAGTGAGGGGGAGGGGAGAGGGAAGAATGGACGCAGGTGGAGAAACCAGTTTTGGGAGTGTGTGTGAGAGAGGGGGATGAGGGAGAATGAAGAGGAGAGATGGTGGAAGAGAGAGAGGGAGAGAATTGAGGAGGAAGAGTGGGGGAGAGGAAATGGGGAGGCCAGGTTGGAGTGGGGGGGGTCAGAGGGCGTTAAACCCAGCTCCTGAGCTCAGGGCGCGGTGCCCACCCCTTCCCTGAGGACCAGGACTTGGGGCTGAGTCTGTCTCTCTCCAGCTCAACTTCTCCAACACAAAGACACACAACAACATCGGTCACTCTGCTGCTTTCATCAACATTTTTATTGGTTACAAATGGAAGTGATGGATACAGTCAGTGGGATGGTGCCTTTTCTAACTGGCCCCCGAGTTGTGAGAAACATTAAAATGTTTCCCTGTTACCCCCCTGTGGGATAAGGATGGACAAACCAGCGTTACCCTCAGTCTGTTACCGTAGCGACAGGCTGCTCCATCGCTGAAACATTGAACTGAAATGAGAAAATCCCGGATGGATTGATTAATGAGGGAATTTGATGTATGGATGGATTTGGGTGAAGGGATATTTCAGCACATTCTTCAGCTGCTGCCTGAACTTAGTCTGGGTCACGGCATAAATCGCGGTGTTTGTGCAGCAACTGAGGAGCTGCAGCATGATGCCCAATTCCAGCACAAACCAATCGAGAGACACAGGAGTATCCAAAATATACCACATCCGTTTCCATATAGAATACAGCATGAACGTTGACCATAACAGGATGAAATTGGCCGAGATCACAAACAGTAAAATGATGGATTTTTTACGGTTTCTCATTTCAGTGTCAGACTGAGCGTCCCCATTGGTGTGAGCGCGGAGTCTCCTGCGGGCTCTGCTGGTCACTAAAATGTGTCTGACGGTGAGAACATTGAGCAGCAGAATCAGGAGAAATGGGACACACGGAGTTAGAATGTGGTGGAGGAACTCGGTTGTGACCCAGACACTGGACGATAGAACAGCGTCTGTTACACGACAAAACCAGGGGGAGTTCCCCAGCGAATACTGAGCCGTGAGCATAAAATACCAGAAAATGTTCTTTAAACAGCTCAGCACAGTCACTGCTCCCAGAACCACAGCCGCCGTTTTCTCACTGCAATATTTACTTTTCAGCTTCTGGCAACAAATGGCCACAAACCGATCAAAGGTGAAAGTGACAGTGAACCAGACAGAGCAGTCAGCGGCTGCATAAAGCAGGACGGCGTGGATATTACACACGGGGACGGAGTCCATCAGGAAAAAAAACTGTTCATCAAAAACAATGGGAATGTGTCTGAGGATCAGGTCGAGGATAATAACCAGGAGATCCGCCGCTGCCATGGCCCCCAGGTAACGTCTGACACATGGAGACAATCCACAATCTTTACAAAGCAGGACGTAGATGGTCACTACGTTAACTGTGAGGAAGGAAAACAAACCCATTATCCATCAGCCTGGAGGCAAAGGGACCCGTTTGATCAGGGACCCAGTGAGATTTTCAAATGTGTCCCTGTATTCAGGGATTTATTAAAATAATTGGAGCTGAAATAACAAATGGAAAGGTCTGAGTTACTGACAGAAATGTGACATAAATCACAAGAAACCGTCCGTCCCCAAACACACAGAGACACGTCCATAAGGACAGATGGTTTCTAAAATATTCCCACACACTCGATCACTCGAGAGCAGACACAGGTCACTCCTTCCCAGTTCCTAATACGGAGGGTGGAAACGTTGCTGTCTTGAAGGATTATCTCCCACTTTCCTGAAGACAAACGGAGTTTGGGAATTTCTGTATTTTGGACTAAATTGTGGTCGATCCTGTGTCGTGAAGAAATGTAAACGCAGGGAAAACGTATTCACCCCTTTAACTGCCTGAGGGGCCTTCGGAACAGTGTCTCCTTCTACCTGGAACGGGATCTCTTCCCTCGGGATGTTATCCTTTGTTCAATTCACTGACGTCCGGCCGTTCACAAACTATGTCAGGGACAGAACGTTCCGGGGAATGTCAGTAATAGAATGTTGGGGACAGAACGTTCCGGGGAATGTCAGTTATAGAATGTTGAAGACAGAACGTTCCGAAGAATGTCAGTTTTTGAATGTCGGGGACAGAACGTTCCGGGGAATGTCAGTTATAGAATGTTGGGGACAGAACGTTCTGGGGCATGTCAGTTATAGAATGTTGGGGACAGAACGTTCCGGGGAATGTCAGTTATAGAAAGTCAGGGACAGAATGTTCCGGGTAACCCCTTGACCTGTCCATCACCTTTCCCCCCTACCCACCCCATCAACATGATGTACTGAGCCGGGACACACTGTAACATTAATGGGAAGAGAGACGGAGGGTCCAATCACAGGAATGGGAACTAAAGGCCTTGCCAGATCAGCTGAAATGGTTAGATATACCACATTCTCAAACCACCTCACAGAACCAGCCCAGACACCATACACCCAGAGGAGATATCTGTTCACCGTGGAACACTGTACAGACCAGGCCAGTGTCCTGCTCAGTACAACCCAGCAATCTGCCCAGATTCATCCACTGCACTGGTCAGTACAACCCAGCAATCTGTCCAGAGTGAAACACTGCATAGCTCATGTCACATCACTTATCTTCAAATGCAGGCTAGACATCTGTCCAGTTTGGGAAGCTGTGATAGAGACAGAAAAACTGCAGATGCTGGAGTCCAAAGTAGACAGGCCGAAGGTGTGAGAACACAGCAATCCTGACACCATCAGGAGGTGGAGAAGTCGACATTTCGGGTGTTACCGTTCTGTAAGAGACCTGAGGGAGAGCTACACCTGAAACATCAAATTCTGCACCTCCTGATGCCGCCTGGATTGCTGTGTTCCTCAAGCAAGTATTCAGCATGGGAAGCAACGCAGACCACAGCAGTGCATTGATCTATAAGCCCAGACTAGATATCTGTCCAGAGCTGAATATATGTTGCTGGAAAAGCGCAGCAGGTCAGGCAGCATCCAAGGAACAGGAGAATCGACGTTTCGGGCATGAGCCCTTCTTCAGCAACCGGCTACCTGTCCAGCACGGGGAGCTGTGCAGACCACAGCAGTGTTTTGATCTATAAACCGGGATTAGATATCTGTCCAGGACGGGGAGCTGTGCAGACCACAGCAGTGCATTGATCTATAAACCCAGACGAGATATCTCTCCAGCACTGAGAGCTGTGCAGAACACAACAGGACACTAATGTGTAAACCTGAAACAAATATCCATCCAGCCTGTGGAGCTGCACAGACTACATCATTGTATTGCCTGTAAACCTCAACTAGATAGTCTGACCAGCACAGCGACCTGTGCAGTGATCACCCATGAATTCATCTGTAAACCATGAGCAGCTACCCTCCCAGAATGTAGAATTATGTACACCTCCGCATTGCATTAATCTGTAACCCAGGAGCAGTTACCCTCCCAGCATGTAGGTCTGTGTACACCACCCCACTACATTGATCTTTAAACCAGGAACAGTTACCCTCCCAGCATGTAGGACGGTGTACACCACCCCAGTGCATTCCTCAGTAAAGCTGTGTGAGATCCCTGCCCAGTGTGGGGAAACTTACAGCCCATGCTGGAAGTGACGGGGTGTGTAGCTCCCACCCATTTACAGTTCCATCTCTCCATGGTGCACTTACAAGGGGGTGCTGTGGGTGTGAGCATCACTGCTAAAGAGAGATGGCAGGGGAATCAGTTTAAATATCACCACACATCAAGAGTTTGGGGTATGGACAAAAATGGGGAGACTGAGAGACAGTGTCATGGAAGGATGTGTTACCAGGTTGCAGAATGCTGAAATGTTGACACTTCGATAACATCCTGTAACATGAGCCAATCTTCCCAGGAAAGATGGGAAAAGGGGATTTTGGTGTGAGGTCAGATGAAATAACAGCTTCTGCATGATTTTGAAATTACGTTTATGTAATTGCTGTAGAGTTGGAGTGGGGAAATAAGCAGCTAAGAGAAGTGGAGTCTCAGAGTTGTTAACAGTTGATGTAAAATGTTCACTTTCAGATTTAAAAAATAAATTAATATTTTTGTTTAAACAATGGAATTTGGGAGTTCTCTGTCACTCATATTTCAACAGTTTACAAGACAAATTGAGCATTTCTTTATGTTTAGTTTAAATTACCAGCTGAGCTCAATGTTGTATCCTAAAAATTGCTGTGTGTGTATCTGTGTGTCTCTGTGTGGGGCAGGTCTGGAAGTCTCTGTGGTGCTTAAAGTGATGCAATGCCACCCTCTGCTGGCCTCCCCACGCCACTGCACAGGCATTGGCAGAGGATGAAAACCAACAGGGATACATTCAGAGATGGGGAGGGAGAGGGCAGCTGGTCACAGCACCATCCAAACTGATGTATTATCCATGGACTGATCTAAATGTCCTTTAAACGTTGTAACTGTCCCTGCTTTCACTGCTTCTTCTGGAAGATTATTCCACACCAAAGCCAGATTCTGTCTAACATAATTCCCTCTCATGACTTTTGTAAATCTTTTTCCTCGCACCTTAAAATATCCCTCAGTTTTGAAACCCCAACTCTAGGGAAAAGATATCAGCCCTTGTGTAAAGTTACCGCAGAATCTCATATGCTTCAGTGAAAACAGTCCCAGTCTACCCAGCCTCTCCTTGTAGCTCACTCCCTCCTTTCCCAGCAACATCCAGGTTAATCTCTTCTGAACCCTCTCCAGTTTAATAATATTAAGGTCAATAATATTAAAGTGAAGAGTCAAGTTATTTTCTTAGGGCACGAAGAGTCCAAAACTAGAGGACATAGACTTAAGGTGAGAGGGGAAACATTTAAAAGTGACCAATGGGGCAGCGTTTTCACCCAGAGGGTGATGTGCTTATGGAATGAGTGAGCAGGATGACCAGACTGGGCACAATATTCCAGAAGAGGTCTCACCAATGTCCTGTACAACCACAAGATGACGTCCCAATTCCGATACTCAAAGGTCTGACCAATGAAGACAAGTGTGTTAAACACCTTCTTAACCACACTATCTATATGAGATGCAAATTTTAACGAATTATACCTGACGGCCTAGGTCTCTGTTCTACAATACTGCCAAAGACCCTACTTTTAATTGTATAGGTCCTGTTCTTCTTTGATTTACCAAATCCAGTGCCTCGCATTAATCCAAACTAAACTCCATCTGCCACCCCTCAGCCAGTGAGTGATATCACTGCCACCTCCCCCTCCCCCTTCAATTTTAAAATGCCCATCTCCCTCTCCATATGCTTGCACACTCCGGCCTTGATTTTCACAAAGACCCTGAGCTTGGTTTGCCTTGTGTGGTTAGGGGAATGAGGAACAGATTACAGACACTGTCAATGGGGAGGAGAGGCTGGACAGTAATCAGCGGCCTGGTGTCACTTCATGGTTTTAGGAAGAGGGCAGTCTCACGTTAGAGGTGGGTAAGAGTGATCGATGTTTTGGGGTCAGAAATTAAGCTCTTCCTTCATCTCTTGTGTTCAGTAATAAATATCCATTTGAGACCCTTCATTGTGCAGAGTGTGTCTGCAGGATTTCTTTCCTTAATATTGCAGAGTACAGATAATAGCAATTAAAGATGTTTATAGTTAATTTTGATAGCACAGCACGTACACTCAACATCCTACAGTTGAGACAAATATCTTGTATTTGTTTAACAATACAAAGTGTTTTATGTAGCTCAGTAATGGTAACCTGATTATAATAAATCCACACCGAGCTGAAAGTGGGCACTAAAATATGACTCAAAATCTGGGTATGGTAGTGTGGTGGGTAGTGTCCCTGTTTCTGAGCCAGAGCTCTGGATTTGATTCCAATTCCTGAACTTCTTTGGTAGTGTTCCTAGCTCTTGACTAGATGGTCTGGATTCAAGTCCTGCCTGTTGCAGAGGTATGTCTCATCATGTCAGGACAGGCTGATGAACAAACACACAGGAGAAAAATGTTACAGCTTTATGGGTTTTGCTGAGTGATGCTCGCGTCCCTTTCTCGGGGCACAAAGGTTTAGGTGTAAATCCCACAGAAGTGTCTCATGTTACATCTGAACAAACTGATTAAAATGGATTTAGAATTGTGACTTGTTGGAGAAGGAAGAGGTGTCAGTATTGCATTTCAGAATTTAGGCCCAGGATGAGTGAAATTACAGCCATTCGTGTTGATTGAAGACACAATTCGCAGCAGTAAAGGTTTATAAAAGCAGAATGGTCATGGATAGGTTGAGTAGTCAGTATTTTTCCCCAGGTTAGGGGCGTCCAAAACTAAAGGGGATTGGTGGAAAGTGAGAGAGGAAAGGTTTTGATGAGGCCGAAAGGGCACTTTTTCACACAGAGGGTGGTGTGCGTATGTAATGAGCTGCCAGAGGAAGTGGTGGGGGCTGGTACAACTACAACATCTGGGTACTGAGAGACCTGGAGAGCTTTTCCAGCAATTTCTGTATTTCTTTAAAAAATGCATTCAGTTTAACACAGGTACTCTGAATAAATTAAACAATTTAAAATTTTTAATGACGCAGGGGCATATAAACATATCTTCAAATCGACCAAGACCATTTTCTGCTACGGGTATGTCTCTGTACATGACAGCAACAATGATGCACCTACATGGAAAAGGGAATGTGATGGAGACATAGTTTGGACAATGTACAAGGAGACCTCACATGGCCCAGTTTGGGAGAGGATGACATTACTGCGTGAATCAGCTCAAAGAGGGAGAAAATGTAATCTGCCTGAGAAGGAATGGCCTATTGCACTCTCTCTCCTTCATTGTTCCTCATCACAGCAATGTCTGCGAGCTAAGAAAAACTCTAAACTCCTCATTACAATTCTTATTATTATGGAATCCCTGCAGGGTTGAAACAGGTCCTTCGGCCCAACAAGTCCATACTAATCTTCCCAAAAAATTCCCCTATATTTACCCCTGACTAATGCACCGAACCTAGAAATCCTTGAACACGACGGACAATTTAGCATGTCCAATCAACCTAATCTACACAGTTTGAGCTGTGGTAGGAAACTGGAGCACCTACTAGAAGCTCACAGAGACACGGGGAGAACGTACAAACGCCACACACCCAGGCTAGAGTCGAACCAAAGACCCTGGTGTTGTGAGGCAGCAGTGCAAACCACCGTGCTACCCTTTGGGTACTCTCTGACCAGAATTCATTGGAATCTACTCACTGCCTAAAGCAAAGGGAATTCAGCCAAATCCAACTCTCCTAGGATGGAATCCCATTGCTAGCAGCTGTGTGAGTACAATATCTTCAGAAGCAGAATAACGTTTTGAACAATCTTGCAATTTTTCCTTTGTCATGAGTTCCAGTAATATCTGGACAACGTTCCTTCAAGCTAAAATTGGAGAGATTGTGTGTGTGTGTGTGTGTGTGTGTGTGTGTGTGTGTGTGTGTGTGTGTGTGTGTGTGTGTGTGTGTGTGTGTGTGTGTGTGTGTGTGTGTGTGTCAATGTTTTTAGAAAGGGAAATATTGATTATATTATTGCAATACACAAACAGTTTGCACCATAGTTTGAGTAACATTGCTCTGGATCAGAAACGCGCTTTTTGAGCAAATTTAAAAAAGTAGCCTGACTTGTTCCTAAAACTGACCCTGACCCAGTCTGAGACCGATATCATCGGCCATATCACCAACCTGGTTACATTTAACATTTGTTGTGAGCAGTGGAGGGTGGGACTAGAAAAGGAAACAGTGACCCAAAAAGCCGGGGAACTATAGACCGGTGAGTCTGATGTCAGTGGTGGGTAAGTTGTTGGAGGGGATTCTGAGGGATAGCATTTACATACATTTGGGAAGGCAAGGGCTGATCGCGGTAGACAACGTGGCTTTCTGCATGAGAAATCATGTCTCATTAACTTGGTTGAGTTTTTTGAAGAGGTGACAAAGAAGATTGATGAAGCCAGTTTGGTAGACATTGTCTATATGGACTTCAACAAGGTGTTCATTTAAAGAACAAAGACCAAAGAAAATTTACAGCCCAGGAACAGGCCTTTCGCCCTCCAAGCCTGAGCCAATCAAAGTGTACTGTCTAAGTCTGTCGGTCAATTCCTAAGCATCTGTATCCCTCTGCTCCCCATCTACTCATGCATCTGTCCAGACGCATCTTAAGTGAATCTGCCGTGCCTGCCTCTACCACCTCTGCTGGCAACACGTTCCAAATGGCCACCATCCCTGTGTGTGAAGTACTTGCCACATTTATCCCCCTTAAACTTTCCACCTCTCACCTTGAAAGCATGACATCTCGTGACTGAATGCTTCAACCTGGGAAAAAGCTTGTCTCTATCCACCCTGTCTATCTCTTCATGATTTTGTAAGCCTCAATCAGGTCCCCCCTCAATCTCCTTTTCTTCAGGTGAAAATAAACCAAATCGACTCAGCCTCTCTTCATAGCTAGTATTTCATTCTGATTAGTAGACAGATTAGTAAGTTTCAGTCACATGGGATACAGAAGAAGCTAGTCACAATTGGCTTGAATGAAGAGGTATATTTTTCAGCCTGGAGGCTTGTGAGCAGCAATGTGCTGTAAGAATCAGTACTGAGTTCACTGTATTTCATCATTTATGTAAAGGATTTAGATGTGAATATTGGGGCCATAGTTAGTAGGTTTACAGATGACATCAGAAAGGTGGTGTAGTAGATTACCTCAGAGTACAACGAGACCGCAATTAAATGGGACAAAGAGGCAAAGAATAACACATGAAGTTTAATTTTGATAAATATGAAGCTTTGCATTTTGGGAAGGCAACTCAGCGCAGACATTATATACTTCATGGTCAGGTCCTGGGGCATGGCAGGTCGACAGAGTGGTGCAGAACACATTTGGCACATTTGCCTTAATCAGTCAGAGCATTGAGTATAGGAGTTGTGGTGGTATGTTGCATCCATACAGAATGTTGGTGAGGCTACTTTAGGAATACTACGTACAACTTGGTTTTCTGCAGAAATGACTTACACGGATGTTCCAGGACTGGAGGTTTGAGCTGTAGGGAGAGGTTGATTAGGTTGAGGTGTTTCCCCCTGGAGTGTCAGAGGCAGAAGGGTGGCATTATAGAGGTTTATAAAATCATCAGAGGCATGGATATTCTGAAAAGCCACGTTCTGCTCTCCAGGATAGGGCAGTCCGGAACAAGACAGCATAGGTTGGAGGAGAGATGGCAAATGATTTAGAAGGGACCTGAAGGTAAATATTTCACACAGAGAGTGGTGTGTGGACAGAAAGTCCTGTCAGAGTATGTGGCCAAGGCGGGTACAATCGCACATTTTAAAAGTATCTGAAAGGGGAGGGATATTGGCCAAATGCTGGCAAATGGGACTGGATCAGATTTCATATCTGATCGGAGTGAACAGATTGGACTAACGGGTCTGTTTCCGTTCTGCATGACTCTCTGATTCTATAAGAGGGATGATGAAAAATTCTGAAAAGATCTTTCAAGTCGGAATTCTCTTCAGTGGAAGTTTATCGTGCCTCTAAGTTTACATTGATTGAAAATTGCGTTCGGTAAATATTTGACAGGGATGTGAATCATGCATAATAGGATGGAGACAGGAAAGTGTGGCCGAGTCCACAACCTGATCAGTCACAATCTTAGTGCCTAGTGGAGTAGGCTCAAAGTATCTAATGACCCACTCCTGTTCCTCAGTCCCACGTTTCTGTGTTCCATTTAGAAACTTAAACCTGCTAGACGGGAGCAGTTGAAGTCCACTAACTCCTATAACTTGGTGCACAGAAACAGAGGAGACCATTCAGCCTTTCAAGACTGTCCCACACGCTTTGAGGTGATTTGGGTAATGTAATTGGAAAATCCAGGCTGGGTATGAAAGAGGCCCCTCATCTCGGTTTAGAAAGCGTCCCCTATCTGCAGCTTGTGCTTCATTTGTTGGTCAGATTCACTGTGAATACAGCCCACATACCTCACCCAGAGATGGCTCACAAAATCATCTGGTCTCCGTAATTGCAATATGCAATACCAGAACATTCAAAAAAAAAACACCCACTAACTTTCCAATCACAGAATGTGAGAACATCAGAAACAGGGGCATGTCATTCACTCCGCAAACCTGCCTTGCCCTTCACTAAGATCATGGCTGCTCTGCTCCTGGCCACAAATCCTCTTTCATACCCAATTCCTCATGGCCCTCAACTCTCTGACAGGTCAATATCCATCTATTTCTTCTTCAAATATGTTCAGTCATCGAGCTCCCCGAACACTCTTGAGAAGAGAAATCCTGACATTCAATACCACCTGTTTGAAAGAAACACATGCTGCTCCGATATCATGGCCTATTGATGTGAACAAAAGAGGTTGAGACAAGGGTTCAGGTAAAAATGACTGGCCCTGGTATCAAGGCAATGGTTGCCTTCTGTTGACATCAAGGAGCTGGACTTAATGGGAATCAGAGTAAACTCTCCCGTGTTTGGTGTCAAACATGGCACAAAGGAAGATGTTCATCATCTTAGTCCTGGGTCATCTCTGTGGGAGATCCTCAGGGTAGCTTCCTCTTCACAAACAGATTCAGCTCTTCATCAATGTCTCCCCGCCCCCACCCTCCCCACCATAAAATCAGAAATGGGGTTGGTCTCTGAAGATTCCACAATGTTCAGAACATTTTGTCCCCGTCAGCTCCTGAACTGCTCTGTGTCCATGTGCAGCAAGACCCAGGCTCCATTGAGACTTGTGCTGTTAAAGTGTCTGTAACATTCAGGTAACAGCACCGCCTGGCACTGCGCATTGCCACAGTGAAACAAGAGCTCATTCAGCAACTAAGGCTGGTTTCACAGGAATATGAGGAAGTCGTTCAGCCCATTGACAGTATTGGAGTAGAACAGGGACAGCCCATTCAGTGCCTCCAGCCTATTACTCAGGAAGAGAAGGAGTCTTGTGTGATGGACCACACCAGAGCCCCTCGAAAATATTTGACGGCAATAGCCTAGACTCGAATGTTTTCTTATTTTCAAGGAAATGTAAATTTTCTGTCCCAGATGCAATGTGAGTGGTCAAACTACTCGGTGTGAAGCAAAATACCATTTATTTCAACACGAAAGAAGAAATAAAACCACAGAAAGAGGATTTTAGAATAACGTAATTCTATTGGCCAAGTTAACAGAATAATAGATCTTGGAGCCATTACTAATGAACTATTCCAACATAGGAAACTCCCATAAACACAACCCTTGGCAAAAAGTAAAATTCAGACACAGTTTGTCAGAAATATTTCTCCAATCCAGGAATTAAAAACAGCATCAAGAGACAATTCAGAGAGAGTAGCAACCAGGAGACATTCACTGACGCTTCCAAATCTATAATTTTTGATGTTACTGAGAATCCAAAACCCAGTCATGCTAATCTGTGAGTGTTGGCCACACCCATTCAGGCTGCATCAATATTAACCTAAGGCCTCATTAGCTGTTTACTCAAGTGATCTTAACTAACCAGCTTGGTAACAATCGTTCAATCTCTCTCTTAAAAGAAACCCGGACAAAATAACCTCTTAAAGCTGCAGCATTGTCACACTGGTCAGTACATCGAGCTGTCAAAAAGGAACCAGGGGAAACCCAGTCAGGCCCTTGGCCCTGTCCAATTGGAAGAGGAAGAAGCCAGTCACTCCATTGAGCCACTTACACAGAAACAGTAGGAGGCCATTCCCACCTCAATGCACTTACACGGGGACAGAAAAATGTAATTTATGCTGATTACTGATGAATGTTTTATGCCCAAAACGTCGATTCCCCTGCTTCAAGGATGCTGCCTGACCTGCTGTGCTTTTCCAGCAATCGACTCTCTAATCTAATCTCCAGCATCGGCAGTCTTAAGTGTCTCCTAAATGATGCTCGAACATGATGAACAAGTGGCGCAGCAGCTGCACAGACAGACTGTTCCACGTTGTTCCTCCTGGGTCCGTTGCTCATGATACACACGTGGGACTTTAACATGGTTTTCTAGAGGTGGTCAGGGAAGCCATATGTCTTGTGTGAAGTCTCAAGAGGGCATCTTTCATCTCCAAGAAGCCAGCCTGGTGTTCTCTATATCAGGCGGAAGCTGGTGGGAATGGCTACTTGTTTCAGATGGAAGGTATTGTGGCTGCTGTTAGGGATTGTGAACAACATGGCATTCACTACGGGTTCACACGCCGACTGCACAATAACGTGGGGCGAGTTAATTTAGGTATATAAACTATTAGGAAAGTCATGTTAGTCTGATGAATGGACTCTCTAAGTTCAAAAATAAGTGATCTTGTTCATGTTGACCGTGTCTTGTGCATGTCATGTTCAGTGTAACCTGTATGCCTTCCTCTGTTCAAGCCTATTTCCCAACCTATGATCTGTGTGGCCATGCTTACTATGATTTTCCTCCACTGTTCATAAACAAAGTGTTTCCCTTTACTGAGGTACACGTGGCAATAAATCAAACCAATCAACCCTGGTAAAAGTATGGAATTTCTCACCCTATCAATGTCTCTTTTGGGAACAAGTGATCGCTGCCACTCCTCGTGTTTCAGCATCACCATTTCTTCGTCTCTCACAGCTCTACAGATTAACACTCAGCTTATTCACTCTATCCTCATGTTACCATCACCCGTGTCTGTGTTAAGGAGATCATTCCTTACAAAGGACATCAACTCTGTAGAGAGTGCCCCAAATGCTCTCTCAGCAAGCCTCTACAACAGCAGGAAGATGGCTTTACTTATGTACTCGAATCATCTTACAATGAAGGACAGCATGCCATTGACTGCACCCATTCCTTCCACACGGTTTGATTCGGAGCAGTCAACATAGACTTGTGAGTGGGAGATCATGCTTCCCAAATTTCTTTGATTCCTTTGATGAAGTTACCAGGATGTTTGATGAGCGCACAGTGATAGACGTAATCTCTATGGATTTCACTAAAGCCTTTGATGAGGTTCCACATGGCAGGCTGCTCAGGAAGGTTCCATCACATAGAATACTAGGGGAACTGGCCAATTGGATACACAGTTGGCTTGTTATTGGGAAGCAGAGCATTTCGTGGAAGGATTCTTGTCAGACTGGAGTCTGGGTCCATTGCTGTTTGTTATCCATGTTTTGGTTGAGAATGTACAGGGCATGATTTGTAAGTTTGCAGATGACACTATAATAAGTGGGAGCATGATCAGCGAGGACGTTTATCAGAAATTGCAGCAGGACATTAATCAGGTGGGGAAGTGGGCTGAGAAATGCCAAATGGAATTTAATATAGATGTGTGAGGTCTTGCAGTTTGGAATCTCAAATCAAGGTAGGAATGTCACAGTGAATGGGCGGGCCTTAAGGGTTGGAGTGGTCAGAGAGACCTTGGTGTTCAGGTGCACGGTTCCCTGAGAGTGGAGTGACAGGTAGGCAGGGCAGTGAAGAAGGATTTTGGCACACTCGCCTTCCTCAGGCAGGACATTGAGTATAGAAGTTGGGGATTTATGTTGCAGTTACACAGGACTTTGGTAAGGCCGCACTTGGAGTATTGTGTTCAGTTTTGTCACCTTGTTATAGGGAGGATGTTATTACATTAGAAAGAGTGCAGAAGAAATTTACAAGGACATTGCCAGAACCCAATGGTCTGAGTTATAGGGAAAGGTTGGATAAGCTCGGACCTTTTCTTTAGAGTATTATAGACAGAGGGGGGACCTTATCGAGCTGTATCAGATCATGAGGGATATGGATAGGGTGAATGCTCTCAGTCTTTTCCAAAGTTTAGAGAATCGAGGACGAGAGGGGATCAATTCAAGGTTAAAGGGGAAGGAATAAAAGGGAACCTGAGAGACCACTTATTTACCTAAATGGTTGGTACGTGGATGAGCTGCCAGAAGATGTGGCTAAGGGGGGTACATTAACAACATTTCAAAAGCATTTGGATAAATATGTGGATAGGAAAGGACTGGAAGGATATGGGCCAACTGCAGGGAAATGGGGTTAGTGTGAATGGACATTTACAAGGTGGAGTTGAACCGCTTTGTTAATTAAAACCAAACACCCAGAAAAGCTCGCCTCACGTCATAATCTGTTAACATATGAGTGACACAGATCTCCTACATTCCACTATTTAAACAAAAATTAGCAAGTTAGTTTCTTAACTTTAATAGTGAACACTAAACAAAAACTGTTCACAAATACAAGCCCCACTTTTCTTAACTACTTACTATCTGACTCCAACTCTGTAAATATATGTTGTTCCAACAACCCACATATTAAACGTTACAATCTCAAGACCATACAGTCTCTATCTTCCCCGCTGTGTTCACTCTTTCAGCTGCTGATCTCCCTGGGTCATGTTTTTTTTTTAAACTGCAAGTAGATTTGCATGAACACGTGTCTTTGATAGAGAGTGTTTGAGATGGTCAGTTAGCACTCCTGCTCTACTTCAGTTACTCTACTGTTGGATGGCAGCGGCTCTCCCTCTAGTGTTCAAAATGCTGGGATTATATACTTCCCATGATACAATAATTCTCATAATTTGATTGCTTTCCAGGTGTACGAACAATAATATTCAAATTTCATTGGATTCTGATATTCTGAGCATTATTTAAAGTCTTCGATTGCATTTGAATTGCTGTCAAAGCAGCAACCAAAACTCAGCCTTCCATTTCCCAGTTAATTGTTACATTTGGAACAGTCTGACCTTTAGCTGGCATCTGTGGCTGTACTTTCGATTCAGCAAAACCCATCTTATCTTAAAGTGAACAGACATTGATTAGATTCCAGGCAGTAACCCACCCCGGGTTATCTGTTATTCTGTATACTAACCTCCTTTGAACCCCTCGATTAGATTCCAGGCTGTAACTCACTCTGGGCTATCTGTTATTCTGTATATAACCCACCCTGAACACCTCGATTCGATTAATGGCTGTAACTTACTCAGGGGTATCCATTATTCTGTATATAAACAACCCTGAACCCCTCGATTACATTCCAGGCTGCAACTCACTCCGTGGTATCTGTTATTCTGTATACAAACAACCCTGAACCCTAGATTACATTCCAGGCTGTAACGCAGTTTGGGGTATCTGTTATTCTGCACAAAAACCACCCTGAACCCCTCAATTAGATTCCAGGCTGTAACAAACCCCAGAATATCTGTTATTCTGTATATAAACCATCCTGAACCCCTCGATTAGATAGCAGGCTGTAACTCACTCTGGGATGTCTGCTGTTTGGTCTATAAACCACCCTGAAACCCACGATTCGATTCCAGGCTGTAACTCTCTTCAGGCTGTCTGTTATTCTGTTTATAACTCACCCTGAACCCCTTGATTCGATTCCAGGTTGTACCCCACTCTGGGCTATCTGTTATTCTGTATATAACGCACCCTGAACCCCTCGATTCGATTCCAGGCTGTAAGTTCCTGTCAGGGTTAAATGGGATGGCTGGTAGTTATAGGGAATGCTGGCTGACTAAATAAATTGATGATTTCGTTCAGAAAAAAAAGGATGCATATGTCTGATATAGAAATGATTGATCGAGTGAATCCTTAGAAGAGTACAAAGGAAGTTGGAGTACACTTAAGAGGGAAATCAGGAAGACAAAAAGTGAACATGAGATAGCTTTGGCAAATAGAATTAAGGAGAATCCAAAGTGCTTTCACAAATATATTTAGGACAAAGGGTAACTAGGGTGAGAATAGGGTCCCTCAAAGATCAGCAAGGCGGCCTTTGTGTGGAGCCACAGAAAATGGGGGAGATATTAAATGAATATTTTGCATCAGTATTTACTGTGGAAAAGGATATGGAAGATAAAGACTGCAGGGAAATCGATGGTGAAATCCTGCAAAATGTTGCAGATATACAGAGGAGGAAGTGCTGGATGCGAGAAATGGTTAAAGGTGGATAAGTCCCCAGGACCTGATCAGGTGTAGCTGAGAACTCTGTGGGAAGCTAGATTAGTGATTGCTGGGCCTCTTGCTGAGATATTTGTATATTCGATAGACACAGGTGAGATGCTGGAAGACTGGAGGTTGGCAAACGTGGTGCCAATGTTTAAGAAGGTTGGGAAAGACAAGCCAGGGAACTATAGACCGGTCATCCTGACCTCGGCGGTGGGCAAGTTGTTGGAGGGAATCCTGAGGGACAGGATGTACATGCAGCTGGAAATGCAAGGACTGATTCAGGATAGTCAACCTGGCTTTGTGCGTGGGAAATCATGTCTCCCAAACTTGATTGAGTTTTTTGAAGAAGTAACAAAGAAGATTGATGAGGGCAGAACAGTAGATGTGATCCATATGGACTTCAGTAAGGCGTTCGACAAGGTTCCCCGTGGGAGACTGATTAGCAGGTTAGATCTCATTGAATACGGGGAGAATTAGCCATTTAGATACAGAACTGGCTCAAAGGTAGAAGACAGAGGGTGGTGGTGGAGGGTTGTTTTTTCAGACTGGAGGCCTGTGACCAGTGGAGTGCCGCAAGGATCAGTGTTGGGCCCTCTACTTTTTGTCATTTATATAAATGATTCGGATGCGAGCATAAGAGGTACAGTTAGTAAGTTTGCAAATGACACCAAAATTGCAGGTGTAGTAGACAGCGAAGAGGGTTTCCTCAGATTACAGCAGGATCTGGACCAGATGGGCCAATGGGCTGAGAAGTGGCAGAAGGAGTTTAATTCAGATAAATGCGAGGTGCTGCATTTTGGGAAAGCAAATCTTAGCAGGACTTACACACTTAATGGTAAGGTCCTAGGGTGTGTTGCTGAACAAAGAGACCTTGGAATGCTGGTTCATAGCTCCTTGAAAGTGAAGTCGCAGGTAGATAGGATAGTGAAGAAGGCATTTGGTATGCTTTCATTTATTGGTCAGAGTATTGAGTACAGGAGTTGGGAGGTCATGTTGCGGGTATACAGGACATTGGTTAGGTCACTCTTGGAATATTGCGTGCATTTCTGGTCTCCTTCCTATCGGAAAGATGTTGTAAAACTTGAAAGGGTTCAGAAAAGATTTACAAGGAGTTTGCCAGGGTTAGAGGATTTGAGCTACAGGGAGAGGCTGAACAATCTGGGACTGTTTTCCCTGGAGTGTGGAAGGCTGAGGGGTGACCGTATAGAGGTTTACCCTCGGGTAAGGGAGTCCAGAACTAGAGGGCATAGGTTTAGTTTGAGAGGGGAAAGATATGAAAAAGAGACCTAAGGGACAACATTTTCACGCAGAAGGTGGTACGTGTATGGAGTGAGCTGCCAGAGAAGTGGTGGAGGCTGGTACAATTGCATCATTGGATGAGTATATGAATAGAAAGGGTTTGGAGGTATATGGGCCGGGTGCTGGAAGGTGGGACTAGATTGGGTTGGGATATCTGGTCGGCATTGACAGGTTGGACCGAAGGGTCTGTTTCCATGCTGTACATCTCGATGATTCTGTGACTCTATTACTCACTCCGGGCTACCTGTTATTCTGTATAAAAACCACCTTGAAACCCTCGATTAGATTCCAGTCTGTAACTCACTCTGGGTATCGGTTATTGTTCACATCATCGTCCCGAACCCCCTTGATAAAATTCCAATCTGTAACTGTCATCCAATTTTAAGGTGCTCTGTACATTAGCCACCTCAATCCTTTGATTAGATTCCAGTCTGTATCACACTCCTGGGTATCTGTTAGTCTGTATATTAACCATCCAATCCAAACCCTGTTAAAATTGTCCACAGTGTTCAGGGATGTGTATGTGAGGTGCATTAGTCAGGGGTAAATGTGGGGAAATGGGTCTGGATGGGTTATTCTTCTGAGGGTCAGTGTGGTCTTGTTGGGTGAGGGGCTTGGTTTCCCCACTGACGGGATTATATGAATCACCTGGAACTCTCTCGATTAGATTTTAACGTGTAACTCACTTCCATGTATGTGTGATTGTCACGTTTCAAAAACACCCCAAAACATTCAATTATATTCCACTTGATGCAGTTCAATTTAGATAAACATGAGGTGCTGCATTTTGGGAAAGCAAATTCGAGCAGGATTTATACACTTAGTGGTAAGGTCCGAGGGAGTGTTGCTGAACAAAGACTTTCAAGTGCAGGTTAGTAGCTTCTTGAAAGTAGAGTGGCAGGTGGATAAGATAATGTAGGCAGCGTTTGGTATGCTTTCCTTTATTGGTCAGAGTTTTGAGTACAGGCATTGAGAAGTCATGTTGTGGCTGGACTGGACATGGGTTAGGCCACTGTTGGAATATGGCATGCAATTCTGGTCTCCTTCCTATCGGAAGGATGTTGTGAAACTTGGAAAGGTTCAGAAAAGATTTACAAGGAGGTTGCCAGGGTTAGAGGATTTGAGCTACAGGTAGAGGGTGAATAGGCTGGGGTTGATCCTGGGGATTTGTTATTGGATCTGTGTAGTGATCCTTGTTGGATGTCAGATCGAAGACAAGATAAACTAAATGGTCAAGTGTTACATTGGGAGCAGGAACACAGAAAGCTGCTGGTTCATTTCTGTCCTGTTACATATCTCAAAGTTTGAGACTGGGGCTGAATTCCCGTCACAATGGGGAAAGTCTCAAAAGCTGTTTCTTGTCCTGCATGAATGCATCATCATAACATGTAAGGTAGGAAATGGAGACAGCTCCTGAAAGGTGTCTGTATCTGTGTGTGTGTGATTCTCTGTGTCTGTGTATGCAGGTTTATGTGTGATTCTGTGTGCGTGTTCAATGTTTTATATATTTTCGAACTGTATTGATGTTGCCAGTCTCTCTTGCTTTTCCTTATTTATAAACTCAATGTCATCGTTTTGTTGATATAAAATGGTGGCTGTGGACAAATCTAAAATGACTGCCTGACAGATTTGTGTCAGGAATACTTTCCGCAAGGGAGAGGGAGCAATGTGTCAAAAGCCATTTCCATTCATTCATGCTAGCAGAGATAGGAAATGGAGACAGCTCTCTGAAGGTGCTTAAAATGCAAATCCCAGAACCTGTTTACAGTGAATGTGGAGAGACAATGTGACATTCCAGTAAGGTTTGCCTTCCTTTCCAAGCTCCTAATATATGAAGAAACATAATATACAAAACCTGATAGAGCTCAGTCACTGAATTGTAGATTTGCAGCGTTGGATCAGAATCCTGCCTGGCGAGGCCTCATCCCAAATTAAAGGGTTTTTCAAATGCCACACTGACCTTCTGTGGGTTCAAATTGTGTGTTGTCTACAAATAAAAGAAAATAATGCACCTGCAATTGAACAAAACTCTTTCTGGAACTTTGTGTGTCTGTTGGTTTAAGTATCTTTCAACAGGATTGAAGATAAATGAGACAGTGAGATATAGGTAGCACTGTAACCAGAATGGCAGTGCAGTATAAAAGGTATATTATTACTTTCAGTGTAAGGGGAAAACAGAGGAGGATAGTCCTCAAACTAGGAAAGTTCGGAGTCACTAAAGTTGTGTAGTTTGTGACTGCATTATGTTTATTTGAGTCAAGATTTGCAACCAGTTGGCCAATAGTGCATTTGTGACTCACTCCCAGTTACAAGTTATTTCACATAAAAAGGTTAACATATCCCTCGATTAGATTCCAGGCTGTAACTCACTCTGGGCTCTCTGTTATTCTGTATATAAACGACCCTGAACTCCTCGATTAGTTTCCAGTCTGTAACTCACTCCGGGCTATCTGTTATTCTGTATCAAAAACTCCCTGAACCCCTCGATTAAATTCCAGGCTGTAACTAACTCCAGGGTATCTGTTATTCTGTACATAAACCATCCTAAATCCCTCGATTAGTTTCCAAGCTGTAACACGCTCCAGGCTGTTATTCTGTATATAAATCACCCTGAACTCCTCGATTAGATTCCAGACTGTAACTCACTCCATGGCATCTGTTATTCTGTACTTAAACCATGCTAAACCCCTCGATTAGGTTCCAACCTGTAACACATTCCAGGCTATTTGTTATTCTGCAAATAACCCACCCTGAATCCCTCGATTAGATTCCAGGCTGTAACTCACTCTGGGCTATCTGTTATTCTGTATATAAACTACCCTGAAACCCTCAATTGTATTCCAGGCTGTAACTCACTCTGTGCTATCTGCTATTCCGCATATAAACCACTCTGAAACCCGAGATTAGATTCTAGGCTGTAACTCACTCCGAAATATCTGTTATTTGTATATAAACCACCCTGAACCGCTTGATTAGATTCCAGATTGTAACTCACTCCGTGTTATCTGGTATTCTGTATATTAATCACCCGAACCCCTCGATTAAATTTCAGTCTGTAAATCACTCCGGCTATCTGTTATTTTGTATATTAACTACCCTGAACCCATTGATTTGATTTCACTTCCTAACATGTTAAGCTCATGTTCCCAACACAATCTAATCTCAATGATGATCAATGTATCACTGGTCCTCCTATCTGTTGGCACTACCATCATGTTAACTTTCTGATGTTTAAGTACATGATTACCTGTAGCAGTGAGTCGCAGGTAGAGAGAGTGGTGCTGAACACATTTGGCACATTTGCCTTAATCAGTCAGAGCATTGAGTATAGGAGTTGTGGTGGGATGTTGCATCTGTACAGGATGTTGGTGAGGCCACTTTAAGCATACTGCATACAACTCGGTTTTCTGCAGAAATGATTTACATGTATGTTCCAGGACTGGAGGCTTGAGCTATAGGGAGAGGCTGATTACGTTGAGGTGTTCCCCCCTGGAGTGTCAGAGGTTGAGAGGCAACATTATAGAGGTTTATAAAATCATCAGAGGCATGGATATTCTGAACAGCCACGTTCTACTCCCAAGGATAGGGGAGTCCAGAACAAGACAGCATAGGTTGGAGGGGAGAGGGCGAATGATTTAGAAGGGACCTGAAGGTAAATATTTCACACAGAGAGTGGTGTGTGTACAGAAAGTGCAGTCAGAGGAAGTGGTCAAGGCGGGTACAATCACACGAGAAATATTGGCCAAATGCTGGCAAATGGGACTAAATCAGACTTGATATCTTATCGGAGTGAACAGAATGGACTAACGGGTATTTTTCCATTCTGCATGACTCTCTGATTCTATAAGAGGGATGAAGATCAATTCTGAAAGGAATTCTTTTCAAGTCGAATTCTTTTCAGTTGAAGGTTATCGTGTCTCTATGTTCACATTGATTGAAAGCTGCGTTAGTTAAATATTTGACAGAGAAGTGAGTCATGCACAATGGGACGCAGACAGGAATTTGGGGCTGAGACCATAACCTGATCAGCTACAATTTTAGTGCCTGGTGGAGAAGGCTCAAAATATCTAATAACCCACTCCTGCTCCTCACTCCCATGTTCCTGTGTTCCATTCAGCCCCTCAAACCTGCTAGACAGGAGCAGTTGGAGGCTACTTACTCCTATAACCTGTTGCACAGAAACAGAGGAGACCATTCAGCCCCTCAGTACTGTCCCACACGGTTTGAAGGGAATTGGGAAATATAATTGGAAAACCCAGGCTGGGTACGAAAGAGGCCCCTCATCTCTCTTCACAGAGCTTCCCCTCTCTGCAACTTGTGCTTCATTTGTTGGTCATGTTATACACCCAGATTCAGTATGGATACAGCCCCCATACCTCACTCAGGGATGGCTCACAAAATCCTCTGGTCTCCCTGTCTGCAACATTCAATAACAGAACATTCATGAAAATAACACCCACTAACTTTCCAATAACAGAATGGGAGAACATCAGAAACAGGGGCATGTTGTTTATCCCCCAAGTCTGCCTTGCCCTTCTTTAAGATCATGACTGATCTGCTCTTCGTCTGAAATCCTCTTTCATATCCAATTCTTCAGAGCCCTCAACTCTCTGACGGGTCAATATCCATCTACCTCATCTTCAGATACGTTCAGTTATCTAGCTTCCCGAACACCCTTGAGGAGAGAGATCCTGACATTCAATACTACCTGTTTGAAGAAAACACTTGCTGCTCGTATATCATGGCCTATTGATGTGAACAAAAGAAGTTGAGACAAGGGTTCAGGTAAAAATGACTGGCCCCGATATCAAGGCAGTGGTTGACTTCTGTTGACATCAAGGAGCTTAACAAAACTGAACATAATGGGAATCAGAGTAATCTCTCCAGTGTTTGGGGTCAAACCTGGCACAAAGGACGTTGTTCATCATCTCAGTTCTGGGTAAGCTCTGTGCGAGATCCTCAGGGTAGCTTCCTCTTCACAAACATCTTCAGCTGCTTCATCAATGTCTCCCCGGCCCCACTCTCCCCACCATAACATCAGAAGTGGGGATGGTCGCTGAAGATTCCACAATGTTCAGAACATTTGGTCCCCCGTCAGTTCCTGAACTGGTCTTTGTCCGTAATTATCAGGATCCAGATTCCATTGAGACTAGTGCTGTTAAATGGTCCGTAACATTCATGTAACAGCACTGGCGGGCACTGCACATTGCCACAGTAAAACAAGAGTTCATTCATTACCTCACGCTGGTTTCACAGGAATATGAGGAATTCGTTCAGCCCATTGACACTGTTGGAGAAGAACAGGGACAGTCCATTCAGTGCCCCCAGCCTATTCCTCAGGAAGAGAAGGAGTCTAGTGTGATGGACCTCACCAGAGACCCTCGAAAATATTTGAAGGCGGTAGCCTAGATTCTAATGTTTTCTTATTTTAAAGGAAATGTAAAGTGTCTGTTCCAGATGCAATGTGACTGGTCAAACTACTTGGTGTGAAGCAAAACGCCATCTACTTAAACATGAAAGATAAAATGAAACCAAAAAAAAGGAATTTAGAATAACGTAATTGTATTGGATAAGTTAACAGAATAATAGATCTAGGAACTATTACTAATGAACTGTTCCAATATAGGGAAATCCCATAAACACAGCCCTTTGCAAAAAGGAAAATTCAGTCACAGATTGTCACAAATATTTCTCCAATCCAAGAATTGAAAACAGTATCAAGAGAAATTTCAGAGAGAGTAGCAGCCAGGAGACATCCACTGAAGCTTCCAACTCTGTGGAGACCCCAATAGTTTCTGATGTTACTGAGAAACCAAAACACAGAGATCCTAATCTGTGAGAGTTGGCCACACCCATTCAGGCTGCATTAAAATTAACCGAAGGCCTCCATAGCTGTTTAGTCAAGTGGTCTTAACTAGCCAGCTTGGTAACGATCGTTCAATCTCTCTCATAAAAGAGACCCGGACAAAATAACCTCTTAAAGCTGCAGCATTGTCACACTAGTCAGTACAATGAGCTGTCAAACAGGAACCAGGGTTAACCAGTCAGGCCCATGGCCCTGTCCAATCAGACGAGGTTGAAGCCAATCACTCCCTTGAGTCACTTACACAGGAAGAGCAGGAGGCCATTCCCACCTCAATACACTTCCACGGGGGCAGAATGAGGTAACTTCTGCTGATTCCTGATGAATGTCTTATGCCCAAAACGTCGATTCTCCTGGTCCTCGGATGCAGCTTGACCCACTGTGCTTTTCCAGCAATTGATGCTCTACTCTGATCTCCAGCATTGGCAGTCCTCACTGTCTCCTAATTGATGCTCTAACATGATGAACAAGTGGGGCAGAGGCTGCACAGACAGACTGTTCCACGTTGTTCCGCGTGACTCCGTTGTTTATGATACACATGTGGGACTTTAACATGGTTTTCTACAGGTAGGCAGGGAAGCCATATGTCTTTTCTGAAGTCTCACGAAGGCATTTTCCAATTCCACGAAGACAGCCTGGTGTTCTCTATGTAGGGCGGAAGCTAGTGGGAATGGCTACCTGTTTCAGATGGAAGGTATAGCGGTTGCTGTTGGGGATTGTGAACAACCTGACGTTCAGTACAGGGTTCACACACCGACTGCACAATAACATGGGGATAGTTAATTTAGGCAAATAAACTGTTAGAAAAGTCACGTCAGACTGATGAATGGACTCTCTAAGTTCAAATAATGCTGATCTTGTTCATGTTGATCTTGTCGAGTGCATGTCCTGTGCAGTGTAACCTGTATGCCTGACTCTGTCCGAGTCTATTTCCACCCTATGATCTGTCTGGCCATGCTTACTATGATCTTCCTCCCTGCTCATAAATAAAGTGTTTCCCTGTCCTGAGGTACACGTGACAATAAATCAAACCAATCAATCCTGGTTAAAGTATGCAATTTCTCACCCTATCAATGTCTCTTTTGGAAATAAGTGATCGCTGCCACTCCTCGTGTTTCAGCATCATCATTTTTTCGTCTCTCACAGCTCGGCAGATTAAACACTCAGCTTATTTACTCTATCCTCATGTTACTATCGCTGGTGTCTGTGGTAAGGAAATCATTCCTTACAAAGGAGGTCAAATCTGTAGAGAGTGCCCCAAATGCTCTCTCAGCAAGGCTCTACAACAGCAGGAAGGCGGCTTTACTTATGTACTCGAATGATCTGACAATGAAGGACAGCATACCATTGTCTGCACCCATTACTTACACAGGGTTTGAATCAGAGCAGCCAGCATAGACTTGTGAGTGGGGGATCATGCTTCCCAACCGTCTTTTAGAGTCCTTTGACGAAGTTACCAGGACGTTTGATGAGGGCAGAGTGATAGACGTAGTCTCTCTGGATTTCAGTAAGGCCTTTGATAAGGTTCCAAATGGCAGACTGCTCAGGAAGGTTACATCTCATGGAATGCGGGGGGAGGGGGGGGGGGGGAGGGGAGCTGGCCAATTGGATACACAGTTGGCTTGATGGTAGGAAGTAGAGGGTTGGGAGGAAAAATATTTGTCAGACCGGAGGCTTGGTCCATTGCTGCTTGTTATCTATGATTGGATTGAGAATGTAGAAGTTATGATTAGTAAGTTTGCAGATGACGCTAAAGTAATTGGGAGCATGATCAGTGAGAATGTTTATCAAAAATTGCAGCAGGACCTTAATCAGGTGGGAAGTGGACCAAGAAATGGCAAATGGAATTTAATATAGAAGTGTGAGGTCTTGCATTTTGGAAACTCAGATCAAGGTAGGAGTTTCATGGTGAATGGGAAGGGTCTTAAGGGGTGCAGTGGGCAGAGGGACCTTGGTGTTCAGTTGTACTGTTCTCTAAGAGTGGAGTCACAGGTAGACAGGGAAGTGGAGAAGGCTTTTGGCACATTGGCCTTCATCAGGCAGGATATTGAGTATAGAAGTTGGGACCTTATGTTGCAGTTACACAGGACTTTGGTAAGGCAGCACTTGGAGTATTGAGTTCAGTTTTGTCACCTTGTTATAGGGAGGATGTTATTAAATTAGAAAGAGTGCAGAAGAAATTTACAAGGACATTGCCAGGACACAATTGTCTGAGTTACAGGGAGAGGTTGGACAAGCTAGGACCTTTTCTTTAGAGTGTAAGAGACTGAGGGAGTCCTTATAGAGCTGTATAAAATCACGATGGGTATGGATAGGTTAATGCTCTCAGTCTTTTTTCAAGGTGTAGAGAATCGAGGATTAGAGGGGATCAGTTTAAGGTTAAAGGGGAAGGAATAAAAGGGAACCTGAGGGGCCACCTCTTTACACAGAAGGCTGTAACGTGGATGAGTTGCCAGCAGATGTGGTTGAGCGGGGTAAATTAACAACATTTCAAAAACATTTGGATAAGTATGTGGATAGGAAAGGACTGGAAGGATATAGGCCAACAGCAGGGAAATGGGTTAGCGTGGATGGATATTTACAAGGTGGACTCGAACCCCTCTGTTCATTGAACCCAAACAGCCAGAAAAGCTCGCCTCTCCTTGTAATCTGTTAAAATATGAGTGACACCGATCTCCTAAATTCCACTATTTAAACAAAAATTATCACGTTAGTTTCTTAACTTTAATAGTGAACACTAAACAACAACTATTCGCAAATACAAGCCCCTCTTTTCTTAGCTACTTCCGATCTGACTCCAACTCTGTAAAAATATGCTGTTCTAATAACCCACATATGAAAATTAAAACCTCAAGACCACACAGTCTCTATCTTCCCCGCTGTGCTCATTCTTCCAGCTGCTGATCTCCCTGGTCGTTTTTTTAAATTGCAAATAGGTTTACATGAACACGTGTCTTTGTTAGAGAGTGTTTGAGATGGCCAGTTAGCACTCCTGCTCTACAGCAGTTGCTCTGCTGTTGGATGGCAACAGCTCTCCCTCCAGTGTTAAAAATGCTGGGTTTGTATACTCCCAATGATATAATAATTTTCATAATTTAATTGCTGTCCAGGTGTCCAAACAATAATATTCAAATTCTGTTGGCATATGGTGTCCTGAGCGTTATTTAAACTCTTTGGTTACATTTGAATGGCTGTCAAAACAGCAACCAAAACTCAGGAATCCATTCCTCAGCTAATGGTGACATGTGGAACAGTGTGACCTTTAGCTGGCATCTGTGGTTTTAATTTCTATTCAACAAAACGTGATCTGTCTTAAAGTGCCCATACATGTTTTTGGCTTCATAACATCTTCCTGCTTCAGAAAATAAAATGAACCAGTAGAATGAAAAGATGGCTATCATTTCTTTTCCTCTAATTCTTAATCCCAATTAGATGAAACACAAAAGTATTAATCTCAGTTATATGATTCATATTAATTTTAGACACCAATACAACACTGGAATAAGTCAAATCTTATCTACACTGCTTTCCTTTAAATTCCCGAAAACCCATCTGCTATCACATTGTAGGAGCCACAACATGTACATTTTGTGAGTTTAAAGTCGGTAAGATAAGACTCCAATTAAATAGTCTCATATTCTGGTCTTTAAATATTCCAAAAAATGCGAGGGATTTGTCGTTGTCCACTAACATCTCTGACAATTTGTTTGTCATATAAACATTAAAATATTGTCAGGCCAGTGTGGAACATGATCCTTCTTGTTCAATAATGGAGATTTTGTATTTTGTTTCTGGTGGATATTGAGTTTTTTCGAAAAGTAGCCAATTAGCCATTCATTTCCATCATCCTCTTTCTGTATCAATACATCTCCGACCCCTATATTCCGAGCATCAAACACAATTTTCAAAGGGTTTCAGAATATTTGGTGTAGCTAAAACTGGTGTGGTGATTAATCCTGCTTTAAAATTCTCAAATGCCTTCTGGCATTGTTCTGTCCACCACAATTCTGTGTTCTTCTTGAGTAAAATCCATCAGTGGTGCCAAGACGATGCTGAAGTTTTGAACAAACATTCAATAGAAACCACTCAGTTCCATAAACCAATGCACCTCTTTCTTAGAGGATGGTTGTGGAAATTCCTCAAAGCCCTTAGTCTTTGTGTTCCATGGAGTCAACCTTCCATGTCCAATGTAATGTCCCAAGAACGTCACCTCTGCCTTCGCGATTTCCGTTTTCTTTAAGTTTATTACCAAGTTTGCTTCTTGGAATTGTTCAACATGCCCTGGCAACGGAAATATGTGAGCTTTCAATCATTTGCTAAAGATCACTACATCATACAGATAAGCTGCACAATTTGTTCATATGGCCACAACTCTGTTCCTAAGTCTTAAATGTGGCTGGTGCATTATTCATCCATATGAAATGCTCGATAAAGTTTTTTTTGTCATCTCCGGTATCTTTACCAGGTAGTTTAACTGACTCCACACTTTTTTTTTTAATTTGAAAGGGGCCACTAAACCTGGCTTTGAAGGGATTTCCTACCACTGGTGGCGATACTAATACGTCATCCCCACGGGAAATAGTCAAAGTTTCAGAGATCTTTATCTGCCACCTGCATCAATCTATACTGTGCCCTCTTCAGGTGCTGTTTAGCTAACTCACCTACTCCATCCAATCTCTCCCTCAACTCACATACATAATCCAAGTGTGAGATATCCGACATTGGTCCTGTAAGTTTATACTTAATTAATTTCAAAGGACCGCTCACTTCATGTACTAATATTAAATCAAAGGAAGTAAAGTGAGTAAATATATTTGGGGCATCTCTAATGGCAAACAATTTAATGTGACACCTTTATCCCAACCATTCGGGTAATCCTGACAGTACGCTGTTAACATGGTCCTCAGTGTCTGATGCTAACTTTCCAAGGCTCCCTGGGATTCGCGATGGGACGCCTTTGATTTGAAGTGCTGTGTGCCTATGCTATCCATGACTTCCTTAAACAGCTGAGATGTAAAATGAAACCCTTCGTCTGACTGAATCTCTCTGGGCAGTCCACAGCGAGTAAAGAAAGCTACCAACTCCTCCACCTCCCTTTTTTACTTGACATTCCAATAATGGAATTGCCTCTGGAAATCTGGTGGACACATCCATTATGGTCAGCAAATATTGGTTTCCACTTTTACTTTAGAACGGGGAGCTACACAATTAATCATAACCCACGTGCAAGGTTATTCGAATGCAGGAATTGGCAAGAAAGGTGCTGGTTTTATTACTGCCTGTTATTTACCTACCATTTGGGATGTATGTCACGTACAACTAAAATTAACAGCGTCCTTGTACATTCCAGGCCCCTAGAAATGCTTCTGTACCTTAGCCGGAGTCTTCTATACACCTAGGTAACCGCCTCCAGTTAGTTTATGAGCTACCTGTAACACTGTACGTTATTGCTAACACAATCTGGTGCACTTCAGCCCATTTCCCTTCTGCAGTAACCTATCGGGGTCTCCATTTTAATTTTATGACTCTATCTTTAAGTTAATAACATTCAACAAAATATTCTGATTCCTTTTCTGTGTGTGTGCATGTGTACGTGTGTGTGAATGTGTGTGTATATATCTGTTGTAAGTCCATTAGCCTTTCAGGACTAAACAACCCTGCCTGATACTCTGCCTGTTCAGGGTTTTCCTGCACCGTTACATCAAACAGGGGGTCAGTTCACTCAGCATCAATTCATTTGTCTTTTTCGTTCGTTTTTCCTTCCTGCTGTAACTTATGGCAGTGAGATCTTGTTACTACACAGTCTGGAAAAATTCCTGGGTAATGTTCTTTTAACTCACCAATTCCCTAGTCTTCCTTTGGCTTCTCCACCACAAGGGGTGCCTATCCCACCTCGCTTCCTGCGAAATCGTTCCGAAGAACAAACTGTATTCCTGGAACTGACACTCTGTTACTCACTGTCACTGTTACTTCCCTAATCTTGATTTGGCATTCCATCCTGATGTTACACAAGGGAATGCTTAATTTCTGTCCCCATTCCACAATTTAACACGCTCTTGATTAACATGCCAGAAAGTGAAAAAAAAATTCATCTCTTCCTATTAGAGGGTGAGAGAAAGTGAGGGCTGCAGATGCTGGAGATGAGAGTTGTGAAGTGTGGGGCTGGAAAAGCACAGCACGTCAGCAGTATCCGAGGGGCAGGAGCGTTAACGTTTCAGGCATAAATGCTTCATCAGGAAAGTGAGAGGTAAGGGAGGGGCAAGGAGGTTGAGAAATAAATGGGAGGATGAGGGTGGAGCTGGGTGGAAGGGAGTTTGGAAGGCGATAGGTAGATGCTGGGAGGGTGTGATGGTGATAAGTCGGACAGGAGGGTGATAGGACTCCTATCGGTGGTAGGACAGCTGGAACCCTCAAACTGTGCAGCATCAACATTGACTTCACCAAATTCCAAATCTCCCCTCCACCAACCTCTCCCAGACCCAACAGTTCAACCTCGCACTGCTCTCTTGGACTGCCCTAAGTAGCCATCTTCCTTTCCACCTATCGACTCCATTCTACCCTCCGACATATCACTATCACTCCAACCTATATCTTCTTATTGCCATCCCAGTGACCTTCCCAGCAGCTCAAATCGTATTTATCTTTCAGTCCCCTTGTCCCCTCACCATGTTCCTGACGACGAGTTTCTGCCTGATATTCGATTGTCCTGCTGTTTGGATGCTGCCTGATCTGTTGTGCTTTTCTGGCGCCTCACTTCTCAACTATTAGAGACTGAGCAGATCCCATATCTCACAAAATTATAACTTCTTGTCCTTCTCCCCCTGTTCTTTCTGTGGAAACTTTATCTACAGAGACGAATTCTTTAGAGAGATCAGGCACTGCCTCCACACCCAGCCCTTGCCTCGGCTGTGCAATTTCCTGCAGCTCCTCGGCTCCATTTGGGGTCTCCTTTACCAGATTCACTAATGCCACTGGGCTTAGCCTCGTCTACCACATCTTTCCCCAAAGTGTCTTCCTTTAACGCCCAGCACGGTGTGTCCCAGCTTACTGCAGTGAAAACAACTTTTTCCCTGTGCCCTTCTTAAACCACCAACACTGTAATTTTATGTGTTCCACTCCCTTATAATGAGAGCACCTGAGGCCTTTCACCACCTTTCAACCCCCTTGGGCTTCCTTCTTCACCTGTAGTGAACTATTGTGAGCTACTGTTCGGTTTGTAATGTGTGATCGTCCCTTCTCCCAATTTCTATCCCTCACAGGATGAAATTCCTGCCAGAAGCTAAATTTCATCACATGCCACAATGCATATTTACCTGCCATTTCTGCCGTGCTTCTCACTTCTTGAACTTTCTATTCATTCACATTAATTCTTACTATCTCTGCAAGTGAGTCTTTTAACTTCTCCAGCAGATTAATCACCCTTCAAGCCTCACAGGTCTTATCCATTTTTAAGGCCAGCACCCAACTGTCAAAATGACTGTGGTTAATTCTTTCAAACTCAATATAAGTCTGACCTGGTTGCTTCTCTATTTTTCTGAACTTCTGTCTATATGCTTCTAGTACCAATTCATAACCAATCAAAATAGCTAATCTGACATTTTGATAATCTCTTGATCCCTCATTTGACAGCGTTGCACATACCTCACCAGCTGTGCCCACCAGCTTAGTCTGAACGAGCATTACCCACAAGTTCACTGGACACGTCATCTGTCTAGCCATTTTTTCAAATGAAATAAAAAAGTTTTGACATTTTTCTCATCGAAATATGGCAAGTTAGTAACCTAGTTGTATACATCCCTACGTTCTCCCTTCACCTCCATCCTGTTAATTTAACTTTCTTTTCTAATTCCCAACTTCTGAATTTCAAATCCCCGCTCTCTTTCTTTTTCCTCTCTTTCTCTTTCGTCTCTCTCTGTTTCCGTCCCTTTATTTATCTTCTAACTCCAGTTGCCACATTTACAATTTAAGTTTTTATAACTCTACTGCAGTTGCCTATTTCTCTGATACATCAAAGTGCTTGACCAACTCCATCACAATTTCAGCTTCCCTTTGTCCTTGGCTAAACCCAATTCCAACCTCTTTGCTAATTCTAAAAAATGTCCTCCTTCTGTCTTTCTAAACTTCCTTGGAAAATTTGGGAACCTCTTTAGTAATGTTAAAAGCCATTTCCCTCACTTTTCATTTAACTAACCACAAGTAACAAAATTAAACGAATTTTCCCACTGGTTTTATTTGAAGATCAAAGTCACTAATTGCAATGAGTTGGAATTTGCTGGGACCTGTTGTATCTCAAATCTGTTCAAGTCGGTTCAAGTGCCACACAGCAAGGCCCCAAGCTGTTATGACACCGATATCGAACCCCTCTGTTAATTAAAACCACACACCTAGAAAAGCTCACCTCACATTATAATCTGTCAAAACGTGAGCGACAGAGAACTCCTAAATTCGACTAATAAACAAACAATAACAATTTATATGTGTGCAAGTTAGGTCGCTGAGCTTGAAGGTATGTTTTCAGAAGTTTCTTCACCATGACTAGATGACATCATCAGTGAGAATATCTGCTGAAGCGCTAGTGGTATGTCCCGCCTCTCTATTTTTAGGTCTTGGTTTCTTAAAGTGGGTGATGTCATTTCTGGTTATTTTAACAATACCATGTAGACAGGATCTAAATTGATGCGTTTATTGATGAACTTCTGGTTAGAACGCCATTCCTCTAAGGAGGTCCTTGCGTGTCTTAACATGTGTGTATGCTTTGTCCCAGTCAAAGTAGTGCCTTTCTTTGTCTGTATGTATGGAACATAGTGATAGTGCGTCATGTCTTTTGCTGGGTAGTTGGTGTTCATGTATCCTCGTAACACGACAACAGGACAGTTTCAATGGTCGAAAAGTGATTTCATATACACTGTTTAATCAATGTGTGTGTGCAGATAAGTCGCATTTTTCATATGTGCGCAACATATTGTAAATGAACAACAGAGACTCAGTTAACGAAATATGATGCATATGATGTATAAAATTAATAAAACATTAAAACATGTTTTGATCCTCTCAAAGTTCCCTCCTTTTCTGGGATTCCCAACTCTAATCTCTCATTCTAACCAGGATGTGTGCTCCAATTTCTTGATTCTGGTGTCCCAATTTATTTCATTTAATCCCCTTTCTACCAGGACTTCAATATGTTGGCCTGCTGGGTTCTTTCCAAAACTAGTGTCTGTCATATTATTGGAGATAAATATTCTGGCATCAGACTCAGCATCTGAACATATTACTCCGTTGTGCATGCACTGTACAAAGGACCACAGCACACAGGCATTGCCAACACATTGGGGAATGTTCATGTCCTTCTTTCGATAATGTGGTTGCCTCATTTTCCACATCTCCATATCTCTATCCTCTCTCTCGTTCTCCCGTTGTATTGAGTTAAGAGATCCACCAATTATTCTTCGTGTCCCATCTCCCAAAACTCCTTCTTTCAGTTTATATCTCGCGCTCTCTTCAAGATGTAATGTGGTTATAAATAAGCAATTTAACTACAAAGACATGCGGATGTCGCTGGCCAGAGTTAATTGGAAGGGAGCTGAACAGGAAAGACCATGGAACAGCAAAGGGAGGAGGTTCTGGGGATAATTCGAAAGATAATATCAGAACTGCAACCCCAAGAACTTGAAACATGCTCATGGGAGAACAAGGCAGCCATGAGTGATAATGCATCAAACCAAAAGAGAAAATATACAATGTGGTGAAGATGATTGGGAATCCAGAGAATTCATTGGCTCTGAAACTACATAACGCTGGCATCACTGACACTACAAAGCTCTTTATCATGGTCAGGGAAAGAAACAGAGGAAACACATTCACTTTAAACACGGAAGATGGTATTTCTCAAGGAAAAAGATTCAGGTGAATTAAACATTTGCATTAAGATCAGTTAAATCCTTTTGCGGAATGTGTCAGGTTGGAAACAAGACCCGGGGAGACAGACACTCGCAGAATGAGAGTGAAAATGGAAGTATTTCCACATCAGAAACCAGGTTAGGTCACTGAGTGCAGGGCTGATGGGTTAATGAGTCTCAGTGAGAATTGGGGAACAGACAGCAGAATTGCATTGCAGATATTGAAGCTCGAAACTGCGTATTCAGGTAGTGCTGTAGACCACAGCAGCAGGAGAGACCGACATGCATTAAACCACAACCTGTAACTTTTTGCCAGGGAAACATCTCAGTCTGTCATTACCATCAACACCATCTATGGCTCAGTGACGAGTGTGGGTGAACATGTCAGAGTCAGAATCACATGAACTTTAACCTGATGCTAACTCATTAAAGCTACCAGACATGACCAACAGATCTGATCGAAGCACTGCAGTCCTGTCACATTCAATCATAAATGATGATGGGCAATTAAACAAATGACTGGAGGAGGGGGCTCCACAAACATTCCCATCCGAAATAATGGAACAGACCTGCACATCAGTGTAAAAGAGAAGGATGTTTTATCTGCACCATCTTCTGTTGAGTCGATGATACACCTCACCCTCATCATGAAGCCCACAAAATCACAGATGCCAGTCTTCAACCAATTTGATTCGCTGCACGTGAGATGAAGAAACAGCTGAACACAGTAGTTTCGACAAAGGCAATGAGCCCTGACTCCATTCCTGCAATAGGACTGAAGACTTGTGCTGCACAACAAGCCGTGTCCCTGGGGAAGCTGTTTCATTCCAGCTCCAACTCTGACATCTCACTGACAATGTGGAAAATTAATCAGCTAAGTCCCGTCCCCTAAAACGGGAATAATTACAATCTGACCAATTACCACCTCCTCAGTCCCATCATGACAGTCAAATTGGTGAGAGTTCTTTTTGACAGAGCTTTCAAGCAGCACAGAAATTACCTGTTCATTGTGGTTTCAGATAGGTCCCCATGTGGAGATGATGCTGTTGTGGTAATGTCACTGGATTACTAATCCAGACCAGGCTAATGGTCTGGCAGTGGGTGGAAGTTAAAAACAATTAATAAACTATCGAGATCTCAAATCTGGGGTCAGTAACAGTGACCTTGAAGCCAATATCGATTGTAAACAGAATTTCCTTCTCCAATGTACTTTTAGGAAGTGAATCTCCCATGATTTCCTGGGCTGGCCTAAAAGTGACTCCAAAGACCCTGACATGTGATAAACATTTCAATGGTCTCTGAACCCCAAGCAAGGGCACTCATTTGTATCAAACTACGCCGAGGTCTGAAAGGATGAAACTGGACAGAACACCCGGCCTCAGCATCAATGTCAGAAAAGATAATGGGAGCACAGTCCTGTCGACCCTGCAGAAACCTCCTTCCTAACATCTGTGAGTTGTGACAGCATTTACATAGCTTTCCCAAGGACTGCACAGAAACATCGGGAATGGAAAACACATTTAGCCTCCCCATTCTAGTTCATGGAAAAAATCTCCTCAATGCACTTCCCCCACACGATATACATATCCGTTAATGTGAGTAACCTTGTGAAGCCACAAAATAGGCGGTGCAGTAGTACATTTGGTCCATCGAGTTTGCTACCCAATTCAATATAATGATGGTTGGCCCTTCATTTCTACACCGTACTGCTTTTCTCCCACCATCCCTTTACTGTCTCTAAATCATTATTTATAAGCAGTGTCTCGGTTTCCAGGTACGAACATCCCCACTTCTGACCTTAAAATGGAGGGAAGGTCATTGATGAAGCAGCCCTGAGGAAGTTTTCGATCACTGCTCGAGGGACTCCTTCAGATTTGGAGCTGAGTTGACTGACCTCCATCAACCATGACCATCTTCCTTCGTTTCAGGTATGATTCTAACCAGCAGGGATTTTGCTTCTGATACCCATTGATTCCAGTGTTGCTAAAGCCCCTTGATACCACACAGGGTCGAATGCAACCTTGACTTAAAGGGCTGAAACTCTCACCTTACGTCTGGAATTCAGCTCTTTTGTCCATGTTTGAACCACAGTAATGATGTCAGGAGCTGAGTGGCCCTGGCGGAGCCCAATCTGGGCGTCATTGATCAGGGTATTGCTGAGCAAGTGCTGCTTAAAAACACTGAGACCTTCCACCACTTTACTGATGATCGAGAGAAGACTGATGAAGTGGTATTTGGCCGCATTGGATTTGTTCTCCTTTTTATATACAGGAGATTCTTGGGGTAATTTTCCAGATAATGAGGAAAAATCATTGTTGTAACTGTATTGAAACAGTTTGGCTAGGGGAGTGGCAAGTTGTGGAGAACAAATTTTCAGTCCTATTGCCAGAATATTGTCAGATTATGGACACTATGTAGTATCCAGTATATCCAATCGTGTCTGGATATCGTGTGGACTGAACCAAATTGGTTGATGACTGGTAACTGAATTGCTGAGGACCACTGGAGAAGGCTGAAATGGATCATCCACTCAGCATTTATGACTGAAGACTGTTGCGAATGCATCAGCCTTATCTTATACATTGATGTGCTGGGCTCTTCCATCATGGAGGAAGGGGTTATTTGTGGAATCCCTTCCTCCAGTGAATTGTTTAATTGTCCCCAAAGTTTCTCGACAAGATGAGGAAGGACTGCAGAACTTAGAGCTGAACCGTTGCTTGTGGGATCACTTAGCTCTGTCTATCACTTACTGCTTATGCTGTTTGGCGCACAAGTAGTCCTGATTGGTGGCTTCACCAGGCTGACACTTCATTGTCAGGTATGCCTGGTGCTGCTCCTGCCATCCTGCACACTCCATTGAACCAATGTTGATTCTCTGGATTGATGGCAATTGTTACGAGGGGGTATGCCAGGCCATGAGGTTATGCGGGAGTACAATTCCACTGCTATTGATGACCCACAACACCTTATGAACATCCAGATTTGAGCTGTTAGATCTGGTCGAAGTCTGCTCTAATAAGCACCGTGATAGTACCACCCAAAATGGTGGAGGTTATTCTCAATATGCAGGTGTGACTTTGTCTCCACAATGACTATGCAGTGGTCACTCTTACCGATACTGTCACGGACAGATACTTCTGCAACTGGCAGATTAGTAAGGCTGCGGTCAAGTATGTAGTTTCCTCTTGTTGGTTCCGTCATCACCTGCCGCCAGTTATATCCTTTAGGACCTGGTCAGCTCGATCAGTCATGCTGTAGCTGAGATACTGTTGGTGGTGAACATTGAAATTCCCCACTCAGAGTACATCCTGCGTTCGCGCTACCCTCAGTGCTTCCTCCAAGTGTTGGTCAGCATGGAGGAGTACTGATTCATCAGTTGAGAGAGGCTGGTACATAGTAATCAGCAGGAAGTTTCCTTTCCCATGTGCAAACTAATGCCATGAGACTTCATGGGATACAGAGTCACTGTTGAGGACTCCAAGAGCAATTCCCTTCCAACTGTATCCCACTGTACCGCCACTTCTGCTGTGTCCGTCCTGCTGATGAGACAGGAGATATCTGGGGAAGGTAATGGGGAGTCTGGAACATAGTCATAGTCACAGAATCGTACCTTCCAGACAATGTCAGGCTGTTGCTTGACGAGTCTGTTTATTTCTATTCACTGTTTCCTGCCAGCTGTCCCATTCTAGAAATATGTCCATATATTCGCCCCAATCCACTCATATTTGATTTTGCAAATTGAGCTTGGAGCTTTACCAACATTTTTCTAAAAATCATAATGTTTTACATCATTGCTTCTCTTTCATTTGTCTCCCAGGCTGTTTCTCAAACATAATTCTGTTTCATAAATCTATGTTAGTGTTGTCTATGACCATTACTTTCCGCCACAATAATTTACCATTACTAATAATTTACCAAAACCATTTACTAACTATGTTCTATGTTCAATGTACTCTATCATTTTCCCACACCAGACTCGGATTTCCTTGTATTGTTAGAAAGTTTTGTGAAGACAGAATGGAAGTAGTGGCTTCATAGTTCTGCCATTTCCCTGTTCCCCATTTTCCATTCTCTGGTTTCAAACAGTAAGGAAACTGTACTTGTTTTCTCATATTTCTAACATTGACGTAATTTAACAAGCAAATACAGTTCACTCTTATAACCCTTATGAATATAACTCTTCAGAAACTCATCAATTCCTGCAATAAACTGCTAAATAATTGACCTTCCACAACATACACTCACAGGTGCATAGACTCTGTGCCGACGGAAATACAGCACGACCTATACTAGTCCCACTTTCCTGCACCAGGCCCATAGCCTGGAATGTTATGACACTTCCAATTGCTCGTCCAAGTGCTTTTTAACGATTGTGAGGTGATCATTCCCCTCTCAGGAAGTAATCTCAGAACCCCACACCTCGAGGTGAAAAAATGTTTAAATCATCTCTGAACCTCAAACTCTTCACTTTAAAAGTGTGCTCCTTTGTTCTTGACCCTCTGTCAAAAAAGAACAGCTGCAGTATATCCACCCTATCTGTGTCGCTCATAATCTTATCCTTCTGAAACACATCCCCCTCAGCTTTCTCTGTTCCAAAGTAAACAATCCGAGCTGATCCAGCCTCTCTCCATAGCTGATATGCTCCATCCCAGGGAATATCCTGGTGAATCACCTCTGCACCCTCTCCAGTACAATCACATCCTTCCTGGAATGTGGTTCCCGGAGCTACATACAGTATTCCATTTTGTCCGAACCAAAGCCCTGTATTGCTCTTTTAATCTACAAGGAGACAGTGAGGACTGCAAATGCTGGAGATCAGAGCTTAAAAAATGTGTTGCTGGAAAAAGCGCAGCAGGTCAGGTAGCATCAAAGGAGCAGCAGAAGCAACATTTCAGGCGTAAGCCTTCTTCAGGAATCTGCCCGAAACATCGATTCTCCCGCTCCTTTGATGTTGCCTGACATGCTGCGCTTTTCCACCAACACATTTTTAAGCATTAGCCTGTCCAGTCACATTCAGGGATGTGTGGAGAAGCACAACATGAGCTTCCCAGTGTGCTGCCATTCATTGAGTCCTCCCCTGCCTGGTTCCTTCTCCCAAAGTGCATTTCCTCATATTTATCAGGGTTACATTCCATCTGCCATTGATCTGCCCATCTGACCATTCCATCTGCATCTTCCTGTAACTTAAGGCCTTCCTCCTCACTGCGAACCAACCGGTCAATCTTTATGTCAAACATACACTTACTTATCACACCTCCCCCACTCTCCACTTAGCCCCCTCCGCATTCAGATCTATATTTTGTTATGAATAACACAAACAATAAGCGACACAGCACTGATCCCTGTGGTACACCAGGGGACACTGGTCTCCAGTCACACAAACAGCCTTCTCCCACCATCCTCTGCCTGCTGCCACTAAGACAATTTTCGTTGTATCCTGTCACGTTATCCATCATATTGTGAGATTTTACTTTATTTTTCAGTTTCCCAGGTGGAAATTTGTCAAAGGCCTTCCTACAAAACTATATAATCGATCTCCTCAAACTAATTCAATCAAATCCATTGGATGTGACTTCCTTCTGATAAAGTCATGATAATTATCCCTGATCAAACCTTGTGACTCTGTATGGAGTTCGATTTTCTCCTTCCCTATTTTCTCCTGTAGTTTCCTTAACAGTGATCTAATACTCACTCGCCTATAATTCCCTGGTCTATCTCTCCTACCCTAAGTGTGAAGTGGAATCATATTAGCAGTTCTCCAGTTCTCTGGCACCTCCCCTATCGTCTGATTCTAATTAAAATATTCACTCAGGGTCTTACCTCCTTCGACCACAACAGCCGCCTGTGATACAACTCATTCAGACATGGAGATTTGGTCCATATTTGTACAGAACAAAGCCTCAAATCCTTTCTCATGTTTTACATCAATCTGTTCAAGAGCTTCCCAGTCCATCTTCTTGAATTCTGTACCTGCCTCCTCCTTCTTCCAAGTAAAATAGATGTCAAGGTCTCATGTAACAATCCATCAATGTTCTCCAGCTTGACACACAGATTGCCACTTGGTTTCTAATGGACACTAACTGTTTGCTGATTATACTGTTCTACTCGTCCGTGTGGAATATCGTGGGATTGTCCCTTATCTCGCCTACTTGTACTTCTCATGTCCCTCTGTTATTCAGTCCTTTCGATGTTTCGAAGATTCACCACAATCAACTCTCATGTTTTGAAACTCGAGATTACAGGCTGAGTTTCCCCATCAGACAATCTTGCCATTTTACGGATTAATCTGGATAATACCTTTTGCAGTTCCTCTGTAGTCAGTATATTCTTTCTTAGATTGGGACTCCGAACGATACACAATATTCTACGTGTAGTCTCGCCAATGCTCGATGGAACTGGTGCACGACATCCTCTATCTTCCAATTACACTCTCATGAATGTAAACCTAATTTTTACTTTCCCATTTGCATATGTTCTTCCTAATACCTCTCGCTTTAATTTTTCTTATGAACTTGCTGTGTGAGCTCTTTAAAAAAAGCTCTTGAATATCCAACTGTACGTTATCCAATGGTTCATCATTGCCTCTGTCGACAAGAATCATCTTCAAACCACTCCAAATAATGTTTGCCACTTCTGGTTTTCCTTCCATCGGTACATTCTCACACTCCCCAGTTATGTTATTCCCATCTAAATATCGAGTAACATGTTTTTTTGTAATCGAGTCCAACAGATACCTGACTGCGGATGACAAAATAACTGGTCTGTTGTTTACCATTCTCCAAATCCATCCTTTCTTAAACTGTTGGATAATATTTATAATCTTTACCTTATGCAGATTGGCTAAAATCCTTTCGGGAATGTGTCGGAAAATAAAGTAAAAATCTGCGATGCAATCAACATGTCTATTGCTACTTCCTCTGAAATTCTTGTATGAAGTACATCTAGTCTGTCAGATTTATAAATACTCAATCCAGCTTTCTTTTCAAAGATAACCCCAACACTGATAAGAATGACCTTAGACTTTACTTACACAAGTCCCATGGTCACTTGGTATTTCTGGAAGAATTTCTGGACATTCTTCCATGAAGATAGACACAAAGAAACTGTTTCTTTTCCCAGTGATTTCTCTGTTCTCTGCAATAAATTACCCTGTCTGCACACCAACTGTTCCACATTTGACATTGTTTTTATTTTTTTCATACATCGATAGACGCTTTTTAGCAGTCTTTATGTTTTTCTTTCATTTGCACGCTTTTTCTCTGTTTGATTTTTGTTCTCAGTTTCTTGGTCATCCTTTGCTGGGTCCTACATTTCTCTGAATCCACTGGCTTACTGCAACAATTAGCATTTTTCTAAGCTGCCTCCTTTCATCTAATAGGTAGATGAATGTGGGGTTGAAAGTGATAGTCAGGGAGGAAGGAGGGTGGAACAGACTGATAGGGAGGAAGGTGGACACATAGTAATGTTCAAAAGGGCGGTGCTGATTTGGAAGTTTGGAGTAGGATAAGGTGGGATTAGGAGAAATGGGGAAACGGGGAAATCCATTATGATCCCCTGTGATTGGAGGGTCCCGAGGCAGATGAGGAGGCTTTCTTCCTCCAGGCTTCTGGTGGCTTGGATCTGGCGATGGAGCAGGCCCAGGATCCGCATGTCCTTGGCAGAATGGGAAGGGGAGTTAAAGTGCTCAGCCACAAGACAATGAGTTGTTCAATGTGGCTGTCCTAGAGATATTCTCTGGAATGATCCACAAGTTGACCTCCTGCCTCACTAATGTAGAGAAGACCACATTGCGTTTAATGGCTGCAGTAGATGAGGCATTCTGTCTCCCTTCGTCACCTATCACTTTCAATCCCACCTTCATCTACCTATCACAATCCCAGCTACCTCCCCCCTGCTGCACTCCCTTCCCATTTATCTCTCAGCTCCCTTGGCCCAGATGCTTCATTCCTGATGAAGGGCTTATGTCCGAAACATCGATGTATCTACTCTTAGAATGCTGCCTGACTGTGCTTTTCCAGCACCACACTCTTCGACTCTGATCTCCAGCATCTGTAGTCCCCACTTTCTCCTCACACCTTCATGGCTTGCATGACTCAGATTTATAACGGTTACTTCAAATACAACAAAAACTATCGTGTACTCAAACAGCATAAAAGAAAACCATACATTGTGGTCACTGTTTCCAAATGTCCTTGACAGCAAAATTTTCAATTAGCTCTTCTGCTCACTCAACACCAATTCCTAAATAACCTGATCTCGAGCTCAGTGCTCGACATAATGTTAATGTAAACCATCTCACACGTGGTCATGAGATCCAGTTTTCCCAGCATTAGCATTCTATTGGGTTAACACAGTTTAGATATAATTTAAACAGTACATTATTACTGAAGTACCCACAAATGTGTATATCATTTCCTGTTTTATAACATGTCCAACATTTGTATTGCAGCTTTCACTTTGATATATAACTCCCATCAATGTTTGCTCCTCCTTGCTGTTTTTGCGCTACACCTTACTAGATTCTGTGGAATCTGAGCGATGTGGGCTCTGGGGAGATTAATGGTAGAGATCATCTTGCCACATCATTTATGATCTTCTCAAACTTTAATTTCTCCAGAGCTCCCGTTATGCTGATTGAGTAGAGAAGGACAATGATCTTCCAACAATGCTCTGTTTCCCCCAGAGAGCTGAGACAGCTCTAAGCTGGGTGGGAACCTTACAAAAGGCTGGTAAAGTGTTGCTGCTGCTGTACAGGGTCTTACTGAGATCACATCTGGAGTAGTGTGTACAGATTTAATCTCTTCAATGAAGAAAGGATGTTGTTATCTTGGAAGCAGCTCGGAGATGGTTCCCTCAACTGATTCCTGCAATGAAGGTGCTAGCTTATACAGAAAAGATGATCAGGTTGACCCAGTAGCCATTGGAGTTTACAAAAATTAAAGATGATCTTATTTGAACATAGATGACAGAAGGAGTCAACAAATGAAGCGAATTACGCAGATAGTGGAGGAATCCATTCCGTTCTCCAGCCTGTGACACAGGAACAACAGGAGGATACTCAGGCCTTCGAACCTGTTACATCAAAACAGGACGAGGCTATTCAGCCCCTGGAGCCTGATATACATTTACAGAAGGAGGTCAATCAGCCCCTTGAGCCTGTAACAGTAGGCCATGCTGCACCAGTATCCTGTTAAAGAGCACCAGGATCAGTCCATTCAGCCTCCTCAAGTCTGTAACATAGGAACTGGAAGAGGTCACACAGTGACTGGAGATTGTTACACAGGGATAACAGGAGGCCATTCATACCTACCGAGCCTATTGCAAGGAAATTGGATAAGGATAAAAACTATCTGAGACTTCTTTCATGAGAAAGGAAGAGGTAATTTAGACACGTGTCTGTTGTATGGGAACAAGAGAAGACCAATCATTCCCAGACTCCCATCTCCGGTATACATGAGGAGACCGTTCAGCATATCCACCTGTTATGGAGAAGTATGAGAAGACCCATCCGCCTCTCAAAATGTTACACAGCAACAGGAAGATTCCATATCTCCCAATCTTCTAAAACATCAACTTGAGGAGTTCATTCTGATCTTGGAGATGACAAAATGGGAACTCCAGAAAGATGTCAGTCCATCGCGTTTGTACACCAGCAGGATGATGAGTCTATTCAGCCACACATGGCTCTTTCACAGCAATTGGAGCAGACATTTTAAAGCCTTGTGCCTGTTAAACAGGAATTCAAAGAAAACGTAAAGGCTGTCGAAAGGGAAGAACTTCTAATAATGGTATACATTAGGAACTTAAGTGTAACAATAAACTATTATAATTTAAGGCTAATTGTTAGAGTCCATTGTTCAGGACATTTGCAAAGTTAAACTACAATCCGTCAGAGTCAACATGGTTTTACAAAGCACAAATCAAGTTTGAATTGTTTGCTTGAGTTATTTGAAGATGTCACAAACAAGGTGGATCATGGGAGATGGAACATATCTGGTCTTCCTGAAGGCATCAGATATGTCGCTTCTCTAAAGAGTAAATGGTACGATCAGACAACATGGGTTTAAGGGTAATTCATTAGCTCGGATGGAGGATTGGTTAATCAACAAAATGCAGTCACATGGAATAAATGTGTGAATTTATTTTGCAAAATGCAATTTGTGGGGTGCCATTGATTTCAGTACTCATGCCTCAACCATTTGCGATCGATGGTTTTACTGTACTCGGTTGATGGGATAGAAAATACGATGCCACATTTTCAGATGACACTAACATCTATGGGAAATTACTTCGGAATGATGATGCAAAAGATTTTAAAACTATATGGATAGGTTGGGTGAATGGGCCAACATTTGGCAAGGAAAATTAAAGTGAATAAATATGGGGCTATTCAAGTTGGCCAGTATAATAGAAAAACAAATTATTATCTAAATGGAGAGAAAGTTCAAAGTGCTTAGGTGCACCGGGATCTGGGTGTCTGCTTGCATATCACAGAAAATCTGCCTGCGGGTACTTCAAGTAATGAGAAATGCAAGCGTAATTTCAGTGTTTATTTATAAAAGGATAGAGTAGAAAGGTAGGGAGTGTTGGTGTAGCTATGCAAGGCATTAGTGAGGCTGCAACTGGAGTACAGTTTGGGTGTCCTGCACAATGAGGTATTTTCATTGGAGGCAGTTCAGAAGAGCTTCATTAGATTGATTCCGTATTTGAAGTGAATGTCTTATGAGGAGAAATTGAGCAGTTTAGGCCTATACTCTCGAGTTTATAAGAATGAAAGACGATCTCATTGAGGTCTGTAAAATGCTAAAAGTAAGTGAAAGTGTCGATGTGGAGTGGAGTTTTTTCATGTAGCGCAATCTACAACAAGAGACGAGAGTTTTAGGGTGAAGAGATGGCAGGAAAGTGGAACAGAGGCCGCGTTGACATCAGCCTCATCGAGGGGTTGGATTCCTCACGATGCTCCTGGTTCTTATTCAACCCTTCCTGTGTTGCACAGGAATGGGGAAGGACTGGGCATCATACAGGAGCAGGCACTCAGGATAAATCAGTCTCAATCAATTAGAGGGAATGTAACCGGTGGAGTCACACAGTGACCAGCGCTGCGTTCTCAACTATTTACAGTCTATATTAATGATCAGGAGGATGGAACAGATATACAGATGCTTAGTTTGGTGATGTCACTGTGGTAAGCAGGAGATGAAATTATCAAGAGAGGGTGGAGAGTCTGCAAATCGATTCAGAGAGGTAAAGGCAATAGATAATAGTTTGGCAGGTGGAATTTAACATGATATAACCTGTCAATCCATATACAGGAATAATGGAGGGAAATATGATACTGAAGTGGAGTGGGATTAGAGGACATAATGATATTGGGTACTGGGGGTTTCCCACAGACCCGTTCAGACATGGGAGGGTTTGTTCCATCCTTGATCGTCTGCTCCCAGACACTCCAAGTGACCCCATTGCTCTCTGTACACATGGAATGCTTTGATGTGGTTGATTGGTGGTGGGGATAATGCTTTGAAACGTGCAAGGGGACAGACTTTATCCAAGATATATTCATTTCTTTCTCCGTGGAGACCTGATGACGATGGGAAAGGCTGACTGCTTCTGAATGAAAAGGCCGTGACTGCTGCCAGGACCATGGGATGTTTTCACCAATACGATATACTGTGATGGGCACACTGTAACATTAATAGAGAGAGAGGGAGAGCTCCTTCGGTTCTGCTACCTCTCTCTATTGACATGGGTACTCTGCAGATCATCGGGAATCCAACTATACTGGAAACACCCGGCAGCTCCCTGCTGTGGGAGAAACAATGTATTTACCTTATCCACTATATATATCCTCCATCACCCAATGGTAACATTGATGTTGAGATAATGGGAGATGATGGATATGTCACCTATTCCTGCCTGGTAAGTTCTAGATCATTGAATCTGAATGAAATTGTGACCCTCACAGCCCCCGGCAGCACCATCCTCCCTCTGGTGTGAAGCTGCAGGTCGTGTTGAAGGAGGTGACACCGCTCTGTGACCAGCTCCTTGTTCAATCAGTGTCCCCTCACACTCTGCTCCTGGATAAAGTGGAGCTTGGGAAGCTGTTCCTGGAAAACCCGGGGTGGATTCAGCAGATCCCCTTCCCACACACACTCACTCTGTGGTTTCAGACCTTCCCCTCTCTGCAGCCTCTGCTCCATTTGGTATTCATGTTGCAGATCCACATGCTGTATATACAGTCTCCATGCTCCATCCAGAGTTGGGCCACCAAATCCTCAGGTCTCCCTGAAGGTCTGAGACAGCTCACAGCACAACCTCCAGCAAACCATCCCCAGCATCTCCACAAAATTTTGAATTGCAGGAGCCAGTCAGAAACCCCTTGTTACAAATGTTGTGAACCAGATAGATCCCCACAAAATATTTCAAGAAGACCGTTTAGACCCAAACCTTTCCTTATTTTGAATATAGATGTGAAGTGTGCGTTCCAGATATGTTGCAACTGGTCAAACCACTCGACATTCAGCAAAATATAATCTATTCAAATGCTTCAGTTAAAATACAATCAAAGAAAAGAACGTTTTGGGAAAGCTTATATGTTGGAACACTTACACAAACAATAGATACTGTAACTTCTTGGTTTACACCGCTTGGCACAAAGATATATTCAAATACAAATCCTTCCAGCAGTTTTCCAATCCAGGAGGAAACAACATCAACAGAGATCTCAGAGAAAAGCAGCTGGGGATCATGTATTGAAACTTCCAACCCTTTTGGGATCCCCAGCAGCTTCTGAATGCTTCAGCTAAAAATAAATTGAGAAACCCTGGTCTGGGAGAGCTGGACACTGCCCTTTCATTGTTTCCACCGTTTTAATGAAACCTAAAATCTCCGTTATTTACTTAAACTGTTTTCAGACAGCAGTTCTGCACATCTGCCTTTAAAACCTGTCTTCAAAAAAAAAAATCCAAAAGAAAATAAGATTTTTACAATGATAGTATTCTCACAACTCTATCTTTAATGGAATCATCCATCAATATACAACGGTGGATTCATTTTAGACCACGTAATCTCCCTCTATTAGCAGACTGGAATGAATATGCTTTACATTGACTCTGAGCATACAAATGTTGACAACTAGTTTCGATTTCAGTCATTTTACTCCTGTCACAGAATGCTTTTGTCTTTCTTCATCCAAGTCTCCACAACGTGTCAAAACTTAAGTTTTCTCGCCCTGTCACCTGTATAATTTCAAACTGAATGGCAGCAATAATAAGCTCAGTCGAAACAGACTGGCATTTTTCTCCCTAAACTTCTCCAAAAACTTTAAGGGGTCACAATCAGTGATAAAGATTTGTCTCATGTATGTTATTCGCAATTTAAATGCTGAAATGTTGTAACGCCAACACAAAGCTCAAGGCCCCCTTCCCCATTGTGGAATAAATCTGTTGATGTTTCCACTGGAAACTCCAACCACACGTTACATAATGGATCACTTCTCATCTCTCCAATAGTCCTTCTGAATGGCATAGCTCCTCATGTCTCAGCACACAAGGATTACATACTTCTGTACATCATAATGCTCTAACCTCTTTACCTGATACTCCTGGCCTATGCCAGTAAACCTTACTATCACAGGTATATGTTTTAAAAAGATCTCGCACATTCTTCTCAATCTCTCACAGATACTAAACTTTGATTTCTGAACTCAATTATCATCATCAGCCATTTCAGCTTCTAATCTTGCCATTGTTACTCTCTGCCCTTCCACACGAGTTCTCACGACTGCAGGAAGTGAATTGTTGAACTTCTCCAAAATAAGAATCTCTCTCAGAGTGCGATAGGTTTGCTCTATTTTTAATACCCATACACACCTTTCAAAATGACTTTGTTTGATCCTTTCAAACTCAATGTGCGTTTAACCAGGGACCATTTTTTAGATGCTGTCTATTGGCTTCGGGCCCAAGCTCATAGGGATTTCAGATGGCTTTCTTCACCACCCCATACTGGCCAGATACTCCTCCGATAGGGATGCGAACACCTAACAACTTTGTTTTGATCAACTAAATCCACATGGTCACTGGGCACTGCATTTGTTTAGCCACTTTCTCAAATGAAATTCAAAAGGCTTCCCCATCCTTCTCATCAAATTTAGATAATGCCTGGATGTATTTAAACAGAACCCCATTAGGCCATTGGTTACAATAGGGTTGCTCAACCTCATTATCCTCCTCATCCTGCCGACCTTCTACCTTCATCACCGCCCTCTATGTCAACTTTCCTCTCTAATTGCTAACATTTTAAGTTAAAACTCTCTGCTTCGCTGCTGTTCTTTCCTCTCTTTCTTCTTAATTTCCTTTTCGTTTATTTCTACTTTTCATCATAATTCAAACTGTTTCAATTCCTTCTCATGTTCAAAGTGCCTCATTTGAAATTGAATTCCAGATATTTCCAAAGAGTCTAATGGCAGTTCTACCAAATGTAATTGCCGAGCTATAGCTGTAATTATCTCTCATTTTCTCACAGACAAACACAACCCCAACTCCAGCTTGTCTGTCAATTCCTACAGCTTTGCCTTCATTACCTTTTGTAAAACCCCCAACTTTACTTCTTCCACGCCCAGAGAACTCTTAATGACTGAAAGTATCTTTATACACAAAACACTGTTTAACCAAACCGAATTCAACATCCACAACAAAAGACACTAACAACTACCATACATGTCCTTTGAACCCAATAGCCTCCCAGTGCACACTCTCCAGTGTCTGCATGAGCTTATTCTGGATTCTCTGGTTTCCTCCCACAATCCAAAGATGTGCATGTCAGGTGAATTGGCCATGCTAAATTGTTCATAGTTTTCAGGGAGGTGTGGGTTGAGTTCCTTAGTCGAGGTAAATATGTAATAATAGGCTCGCGGAATGGGTCTGGGTAGGTTACTCCTCGGAGGGTCGGTGTGGACTTGTTGGGTCGCATGGCCTGTTTGCACACTGTCGGAAATGTAATTCTAAACCCAATTTGGTATTATCGAATTAGAACCAGACAAGAGTCCCCAGTTTGCTATGGACCAACCAGACTGCCTCAGACTAGTTTAAGAGCGTAGCTTGGATGCCAAACCTTTCTTATTATAAAGGTAGATGTGAAGTAGGTGTTCCAGGTGTGATGTTACTAGTCAAACCACTCACCATTAAGCAAAACGCAATATATTTAAACACTCTAATGAAAATCCAATTAAAATGAGGAGGAATTTAGAATAATCTAACTATTGGAAACCTTAACCGAATAATGGATATAGTACCTTCTACAGATGAACTGTTCCAATACACAAACATCCCATAAATACACCCTTTGGAAAAAAGGTACATTCAGACATACATTCTTGCATACAGTTCTCCAATCCAGGAGGAATCAGCATCAAGTCAGGTTTCAGAGAGAGTAGCAGCTGGGGATAAGTTACTAGGCCGTTGTTACTACTATTTATTATAAACATTAAAAGTGTCGTAAGTTATTTATTTGAGCCGTTTTCAGTAGGCAGTATGGCCTTTAAGATCTCTTATTTACAAAAAAGGAGGAAATAACTCTTTTAAAAAAGTGATAGCATTGTCACACAATTTAGATGCCTGGTCCTTTACTCTAAGGGCTTCCTCGTGCGACTGATCGCAAGGTCACCTGAGAGAGACAAATTCAGCTACAGACCAAGTTACAAGGATGTGTCTCATAACTTCTGAAACACGCCTCTCCATGAACCATGCATGGGACATATCGGGAAGTGAACAGCCTGACACACACCATTTCACTGTTTCTCAGCTTCACAATGATTGCACTCGATACACTAGGGAACCAAAAGCAAAGGCCAGGGAAAGATACAGAGGGACAGAAAGATTCACATTGAAGACAGAAAGAGACAGTTAATTAACTGAAAAGATGTTGTGGAAATATGGGGAAAAAGACAGGGCAGTGGGACTAACTGGAGAAGTGAGATCTTCGACAGAAAACTTACAAGAATGAGAACATTGAATAAAGGCATTGTCAGATCAGCTGAAATGGTTTGCTACATCAAATTCTGAATCTGCTTCACAGAACACCACCAGCAACATAAACTGGGACAAGATGACAGCCCAGCATGGAGAGCTGTGCAGAGCAGGCCAGTGTGTTGCTCAGTAAACTGCACTATCTGCCCAGCATAGAGAGTATTGCAAACTTTACTATCATTTGCAAACTATACTCGCATCAGATTACTGCCTACAATGGGAAGATTTGCTGTGTGTGTGTGTGTGTTCATCAGAAACTGAGGGACAGTGCGTGTGTGTGTGTGTGTGCGCGATAGGCGTGGTTGAATGTGAAACTCATTGTTTGAGAAGGAACACACATGGAGGAAATTATTTTAAATAAGAACAACTAGCAGGCTTTTTGTTAATCGACAGAGAGAACGAGAGAAGTTTCATGAACAGGTGAGATAAAGTGTTTGAGAATGTCAAAATAAAGGCATTGCCAGACACAACAGCAATACACATCGGCATACACATGACTGACAGATGGATGGGAGTTTGGTGTGAGTTCGAATCAGATTTGCTTTGGCAGGTTTGAGGCCGGAGCGTCAGCGGCAGATTATTGGCTTCCTTAAGCCTGTATTTCATAGCTCAAGGTTCAAATAGCAGATGGAATAAGCCAGTGAGATATATTCTGGAGTGGGGAGTATTTCAAGTTTGAAATGGTCAGGGTATGGTGTCAGGAATCAGCTCATGGTCAAAGGGATCCGCCACAGTTGTGACTTGTCTGCTTCATCAGCAGATATTGGCCAGGGATGGGAGGGAAACAGTGGAAGGAAGTGGAGTTTGTAACCAGAACAGTAGAGAATGATCTCCATGCTGTTAATACTTCACTAACAAGGGCAATGATACAATAAATTGTAGTTCTCCGCTGAAACTGAGTAGGTCAACATAGAGACCCATGAGTAATAATGTCAGGGCAGAGAGGGAGACAGAGGGAGACAGGAATTGAACGCATTAATTGATGTAGTTAGGAATGGTCTGTAGAGTGAATCTATGGATTGAGCGTTTCAACAGGAAGATCATAGGGACAAGAAGTGTAGACTATTTCAAAGAACAGTAATACAGACATAACTGGTTTATAGAAAGAAAAATATGGACAGTGACATTTACCAGGAACACCGACGATAGCCAGGAAAGGATAATAAAAATGTTGAATAATGAGAAGTGCGTAATAGATCCGCAATGATAATGACCACCAATTATTTGCAGAAAGATATCAAACATAATTGGATAAACTCCTGTCTATTGTTGGAAAATGCCAGTCTAATATTCCCAGATTATGATACATTTTTGGAACATTCCAGTCTAATATTCCCAGATTCTGATCCATTGTTGGAACATTCCAGTCTAATGTTCTCAGATTCTGATCTCTCCTCCCCCTTTCTCCAAATCAGCTGATCCCTGTCAGTGCTGTCGGTGATGTTCTCGCTCATGTTATGGGATAACACATTGAACGGCGCTCATTTATCATCTAAAGATGGAAATCCTCCACTGGAATAATTAGAATCCATGGAGATTGGCATTAATCACAGTCACTAAAAAAACACTGGGTAACGGAGCAAAGGCTACGAGAACAGATGAATGGGCACCGCAAAACAATCAACAGACAGGAGTATTCCCTCCCAGTTGGGGAACACTTCAGTGGTCCAGGATATTCAACCTTGGACTTTCTGGTGACCAGCCTCCAAGGCGGACTTAGGACAGGTAGCAGCGAAAAGTGGCCGAGCAGAGGCTGATAGCGAATTTCGATGCACATATGGAGGGCCTCAACCGGGAGCTTGGGTTCATGTTACATTAGAGGTGACCACCATTGCACTATATATACACACACACACACACACTCACACCCAGGCACTCCTATACACACACATACATACGGACACACATGTACACAGACACGTACACAGACACTCACACACACCCTTACAGACACACACACTCCCACACTCACACGGCACTCTCTCAGAGACTTAGACCACTCTACACTCATGCACACACATATACACTCTCTGTCACTGATACTCAAAACCCCCCACCCCAGACATGCACACACACTTCCACACTCACACACACACCCCCTCACACACTTAAGACACTCTACATCACTACACACACATATACATTCTCTCTCACACTCACGACCCCCCAACCCAGACAGACACAGACACACATATACAAATCGACAGAGTCCCACATGCACACATATATTTTGTGGAATGAATTTGCACTTGCAGAGTTACATTGTATTTTGCTCAAAAACTGCATGGATTCATGTAAAACTCTGTTATCTCACTTTTCAGATTAGAATCAATCTAAACATCATGGCATAGACAGAGAACACAGGGGGATAACATCTTCAATATATTGTCTAGCTAACACTCACTGTTAGAGCTAACCTGAGAATGTAACGTTTCTTTTTAAAAGGTTTTGTGATTTATACATGAAAGAAGTGAAAATATCATGGTATTCGAACAGATGAAAAACTCAACAATCAAAGTATTTTTCAATGTATAATTTCAGTTACATCACACTGTAAACTTTTGCTATAAATTCTGTGCATTAGAAGTGAGTCCTCCACTATCACCTGATGAAGGAGCGGCGCTCCAAAAGCTAGTGTGTTTCCAATTAATCCTGTTGGACTATAACCTGGTGTTGTGTGATTTTAACTTTGTACATCCCAGTCCAATACCGGCATCTCCAAACCACGACTGAGCAAACATGCTCAATTAACCAGTTCCACACATCACTTTTCATATAACTACAAAGAAAAGCATTTACTGGGTTTGGATGGAATGGATGAGGGTTGCTGAGGGATGGACAATAAATCTTTAAATTTTTTTTTAACTTGGAAATGAGAGTATTAACAGAACATTGCAGGGGTCTATATATGTTTCCACTCTGTTTATGAAAGAGACAGTTATAAAATAACAGATCGGTTGCATAAATATAACTTGGGTGGGCAAGTTTCTAGATTCCTTATTGACCAGTGTGAGGCTCCTCCTGGTTTTAAGTGCCCTGCTACCAAATCCTTTCATAACCTTGAGACTGATCATTGAGACTGCTGCTCAGCAACAGGCCGAAGCAATTCTGTCCCAATGGACCTATTACAGAGGGATAAGAGAAGGCCATTCAGCTCATATTAGCCTGTTGCTACTTGAAAAGATGGAAATCTAGAACATTGGCACATTTTGTCAACAACGAGAAAGTGAGGATTGCAGATGCTGGAGATCAGAGCTGAAAAATGTATTGCTGGAAAAGCGCAGCAGATCAGGCAGCAACCACAGAGCAGGAGAATCGCCGTTTCGTGCTTTTCCAGCAACACATTTTTCAGCACATTTTGCCAAAAGAATCATTCAAAACAAAGAGATGTGTCGCTGCAGCTGTATGAGGTGTTACTGAGAGGGCACCTGGAGAACATTGTGTTGGTTGTGTTTCTGTAACTGAGAAGGGATGGACCTCCATCAGATACAGTTTAACGGCTGCTCGTAATCCACGGGTTGCTGTGTCATTTAATGTCTCGGGTCTGTTACACAGGACAGGAGGAGGCCATTCAACCTTTGCAGTCTATTACAGAGGGCCACGAGGAGCCCATTCAGCCTCTCGAACCTGTTACAGAGGGGCAGGATGCGTTTCTTTAACTTTCTGTTACGCATAAATATTAGTTTTAAATTAGTTGTGGAATAGGAAAGACCTGATGTAAACATTGAAGTTCTAACTTTGAACAGGGCCAATTTTGAAAGTATTAGGTGAGCCCTGTGAAAGGCTGATTGGAATACCCTATTCACAGGTAAAGGGGTGGTTGGAAAATGCAAGGCCATCAAAACTTGGTTTCTGAGAGTCCAGAGCCAACGTGTTCCCATTAGTGAGAGGGGCAAGGCTGGTGGGTGCAGGGAGTGCTGGATGGCTAGATATATTGATGGTCTGGTAAAGGTAAGGAAGGTAAACAGAGTTGAGATCAAGTAAATCCAGAGAGGTGTGTAAGGGCAGCAAGTGCATAGTCAATGTGGAAATCAGGCCAGAAAAATGTGGACATGAGATAGCTTTAAAAATAGGGTTAACGAGGCATTGAAGAAATTCTACAAATCCTTTAATGGCAAAAGATTAACTTGGGAGAGAACAGGGCCCCTTAAAAATCAGTAAGACTATCTATGTGTAGAACCACACGAGATTGGAGGGATACGAAACAAAAATTTCTCCTCAGTATTTAATGAGGAGGAGGTTACAAGAGCGAGAGAATGAATAAATATACAGTGATACATTGAAAGGTGTCTATATTACAAGGAGGGGTTTGACATTTTAAAACACATAAAGGTGAACAAATCCTTGGGACCTGATCAGTTATATCCCAAATGTTTGTGGGAAGCCACGAAGGAGATTGGTCAGCATTTTGATGATGTATTTGTCTCATTGATTTCCACAGGTGAGGTGTCAAAAGACTGGAGGGCAGCTAACATAGTGTGATTATTTAAGAAAGTAAGGGAAAAAAAAAACAGGTAACCATAGATCAGTCAGCCTGACGTCAATGGTGACTAAATTGTTGGAGGGGGATTTTGTGGGAAAGGATGTGTATGCATTTGAAAAGACGAGGACTGAAGAGGGCTTTGTACATTGGAGATCATGTCTCACTGACTCGGTGTAATCTTTTTGACGAAGTGATGAAGATGATTGATGAAGGCAGGAGAGTGGATGTTGTCTTTATGGAATTCAGTAAGAAAACCAAAATGTTCTACATGGTAGACTGGTTAGCAAGGTTAGACTGGCTGGGATCCAGGGAGAACTCGCCATTTAGATCCAGTGGCGTGCTGCAAAGATCAATAGTGGGTCCACTGCCTTTTGTCACTGATACAAGTCATTTATATTTGAGTATATGAAGTATGGTCAGGAAGGTTGTAGATAATAACAAATTTCATCGACGTGAAGAATAATCTCTCAGACTATAATGGGACCTTGTTTAGGTGAGCCGAGGAGTGGCAGATAGAGTATATTTTAGTTTCATGTGAGGTGTTGCATTTTGGCAGACAAATCAAGGCAAGACATGATAGAACTCCATAGAAAGTATTGAATCCCTACAGTTAGGAAACAGGCTTTTCGGCCCATGGAGGCCACACCGTCCCTCTAAACAGTATCACACTGGACAAACCCCTACCCTATCGCTCTGAGCCTGCATTTCCCATGGCAAATCCACCTCCCCTACACAACCCTGGGTATGGTGCGCAATTTAGCATGGCCAATCTACCCTAACCTATGTATCCTTATACTGTCGGAGTAAAACATAGCACCCGCAGGAAACTCACCCAGACACGGGGAGAATGTACAAACTCCACACAGAGAGTCATTCAAGGTTGGAATTAAACAAAGGTCGCTGCCCTGTGAGGCAGCAAAGCTAGCCTCGTGGTGCAGGTTCTCCGTTCCTTGAAAGTGCTGTCACAGGTAGACAGCGCAGCGATAAAGGCATTTGGTGATCTTCCCTTTATTGGTGCGTGCTTTGAGTCGAAGCATTTGCATGACATGTTAAATGTGTACAGGACATTGGTTTGACCACTTTTGGAATACTGCCTTTAATTTTGGTCTCCCTGCTGTCAGAAAGGCGTGGTCAAACTTGAAAGGATGCAGAAGAGATTTAAAAGAATGTTGCAGGTGTAGGAGCGTCAGAGTTACAGGGAGAGTTTGAATGTGCTGGGACTATTTTCAAGTGTTGAGGCTGGGGGGGGGGGCATCATTAAAGGGGTTTATAAAATCATGAGGGGCGTAGATAAGGAAACAGTCAATGTCTTTTCCCAGGATAGAGGAGTCCAAAATTAGAAGACAAAGGTTTAAGGTGAGAGGAGACGGATTTTAAAAGGGAAATGAGGGACAACATTTTCACACAGAGAATGCTGTGTGTATGGATTAAACAGACAAAAGAGGTGGTGGAGGCAGGTACAGTTACACCATTTAAAAAGCATTTGGATGGATAGTGGCATGGGAAGTGTGTAGAGTGAGATGGGCCAACTGCTGGCAAGGGGGACGAGATTACTTTAGGATATTTGGCGGTATGGATGACCAGACCGAACGATCTTTTTCCATGCTGTCCATCTCTGAGAGTCTATTGACTCTTTAGTGTATAACACGGGAACAGGAGGAGGCTATTCAGCATCTCAATTCTGCCAGTCGGCTTGTTTGCTCAATTACTGAGAGTCAAATACAAAAATACATCATTCAGAATTTGATGGTGTTTTACAGAAACAGGAGAAAGGCCTTTAGTCAAGAAAAAACTGAAAAGAATGTGAAGAGGCCATTCAGTCCCTCACCTCAATTCCACAGGAGCAGCAGGTGTGCACAGCGCTATTGGAACCTGTTAGTCAGGAGCAGGAAAAGGACATGTATTTTCACAAACTTGGGATCAGGAGGGAATCATTCAACTGCTTGAAACTGGGACACAGGAACAGGAGACTCAACTGATCCAGACTGGGACACAGGAACAGGAGGCAGTTACTCAACTGCTCAAAACTGGGACACAGGGAAATCTGGAGGCAACTGAGGCCCGAGGATCCTGTTACGCAGGAACAGGTGGAGGGGACTAACTTCCCACCGGTATGGGACACTGGGAGAGAAGGGGAGTTTGCTTGGAACAAACAGAAATAGATGAATAAGTTGCATCAGTGGTCCATTCAATCCTGCCCCAACATTCACTGAGACCACTGCTGATCTGATGGTGATTCCCTCATTCCATTTCACGGAGACTGTTCTCTCTGCAGCCTCTGTTCCATTTGTTGGTCATGTTGCCGACACAGATACTGGAACAACAGTTACCATGACTCATCCAGAGGGATGGGTCAAACCGGATGAGTCAGGATTTGAAAGGTCCAATCACAAGAATGAAAACACAAAATAAAGGCATTGCCAGATGTTTAGTTCTCTCGCATTCGCAATCCAACTCACCTAACCAGCCCATCCATTACATATTCAGGCTGGAGCACTGTGTCGATCCGGCTAATATCTGCTGAATGCAACCCAGCAATGTGCAGAGTGAAACTCTGTGCAGCCCGCACCAATGCTGGATCTATAATCCTGGGCTAAATGTCCAGCGTGGGGGCTATGCAGACCGCACTGGTTCATTCATATATAAACCCAAGTTGTTACATTTTTCGGTAACACTGTGTTAGATCGCAGCTCAGTGTGGGGAAACTTGCAGCCAATTTTGGAACTGACAGGATGTGCAGCTCCCATCCATTTACAGATCCCTATCTCCACTGTGCCTTGACAAGGGATGTTGCGAATGTGAAAGTCACTGCGAGGAAGAGATGTAAATGGAAACAATTTAAATACCAATAGTTCTGATTAAGGCGTGTATCACTCGAGTATTGAAAGATGAAATAACGGAGACACTATCCAATGAGATTTCGTAAATGATGCAAACAAGTAAGAGGGGGTGGTAATGTTATAGTGGTTATACTATATGTCTTCAAATAATCAATGGGAATTAGAAGAACAAATATGCAGGGAGACTGGCGAGACTTGCAGGAGTAATAGGGTTGTCATAATAGGTGATTTTAATTATCCTAACACAGACTGGGACTTCCAGAGTGTTAAGAACTTAGATGGAACGTAATTTGTTAAGTGTGTTCAGGAAAGTTTCCACAAGCAATCTTTAGAGTATCCTACTCGGGAAGGGACAAACTCCACCTACTGTTGGGAAATAGGAATGGATAGGTGACGGAGGGAAAATGGGGGAGCATTTTGTGAAAAGTGACCAGAGCTGTATTAATGTTAAAATAGTTATGGTAGGGACAAAATTGGTCCACAGATTCAAGTTCTAAATTGTTGAAATTAGACAGGGGATTGCAGGGATTGATTGGAGTAGTGTAAAAGGACTCAGGGAAAGTGGGAGGGCTTCAAAAGTGAGATAGTTCGAGTTCAAGGTCGATATGTTTCTGTGAGGGTGAAGGGAAAGTGAGGCTGGAAGAGAGAACCCTGGATGACAAGGGATATTGAGGCTCTGACCAGAATAAATGGAGGCGTCACTCAGGTACAGGTAGCTGGGACCAAGGGAATCCCTGGAGGTACACAGGAGATACAGGAGTTTACTGAAGAAGGAAATGAGCAGGGCTAAAGTGGGGTATGAGATAGCCTTGGCTGACCAGATTAGGGTGAATCCAAATTCAGTCTAGTAATGATCAACTAGAGAGAGAATACGCAGCCTTAAAATCCAAAATGGGCATGCATGTGTAAAACTTCAAGAGATGATTGAGGTCCTCAAATTCCCCTCTGTGTTTATCATGAAGAAAGACATGAAGACCTGTGACCTTTGGGAGGTTAGTTGCGATATCTTGGTACAGTCCATATCACAGTAGAGGTGCTGTTGGACATATTAGAATGCACAAAGTCAGATAAATTTCTTGGTCCTGACCAGATATATCTAAGAGCACTGCACAAGACGAGAGAATATATTTCAGAGGCAAGGTTCTGGAAGACTGGGATGTTGCAAATATTGTGCCCTTATTCAGAAGGGCTGCAAAGAAAAGCCTGAGAAATATAGACCAGTAAGCTTCACATCTGTTTCTGGAAACCACTTGAGAAGGTACGGAGATATAAGATCTGCATGCATTTGGAAAGACAGAGTTTGAATTGGAGCAGTCAGCATAGCTTTGTGCCTGGCAGATCATGCCTTAGAATTTTTGTAAGGGTTTTTGAGGAAGTGACCAGGAAGATTGACGAGGGCAGGGTGGTAGGCATATTCTATATGGATTTCAGTAAGGGCTTTGATAAGGTTCCACATGGTAGGCCGGTCTAGAAGGTTAGATCGAATGGACTCCAATGAAAACTGGCAAATTGGTGACACAGTTGGCTTGACGTTATGAAGCAAATGGCTATGGTGGAGGTATGCTTGTCAGACTGAACGCCTGTAACTAGTGGAGTGCCTCACTGTTCGGTCCTGGGCCCATTGCTGTTTGTTATCTATATCAATAATTTGGACCAGAGTGCACAACGCAAGGTGAGTAAGTTTGCACATGACGCTAAATTAGGAGACATCATTTACAGTGAGGAACATTATCTGAAATTGCAGCAGTACCCTGCTTAGCTGGGGAAGTGGGCTGAGAAATAGCAAATGGAGTTTAACATAGATAAGTGTCTTTCATTTAGGAAAGTCAAATCCAGGTAGAAGTTTAATGATGAATGAGAGGGCCTTAAGGCATGTACTGCAACAAAAGGACGTTGGAGATCAGGTGCACGGTTGTCTGAAATTTGAGTCATAGGTACACAGGACAGTGAAGAAGGCTCTTGGCACATTGGCCTTCATCAACGCATTGAGTATAGAATTTGGGACGTTATGTTGCAGTTGTATAGGATGTTGGTAAGGCTGCAGTTGTAGTATTGTGTTCGGTTTTGTTCAGCTTGCTCTAGAAAGGATATTATTGAACTAGAAAGTATGCAGAACAATTTTCCAAAGATGTTTCCTGGGCTAAAGGCTCTAAGTAATAGGCAGAGATTGGACAGATTAGAGCTTATTTCTTTACAACGTAGGAAACTGAGAGGGTTCTTATGGAAGTGTAGCTCTTATAAAATCATGGGAGGCGTGCATGTGGTGAATACTTCAAAATGTTTTCCCAAGGTTGTGGAATCGAGGACTAGAGGACATCCATGAATGTTTGGAAAGGATAAAGAATATAAAAAGGAAACTGAGGGGCAACCTTTTTGCATAGAGTGTAGTACGCATATGGACTGAGCTGTCAGTGGAAGTGATTGAGGTGGGTACAATAACAACATTGAAAAGGCAATTGGACAAAGACACAGATAGGAAATGATAAGAGGGATACAGAACAGGACAGGGGAATGGGATGAGTCTGGATGGATATTTTGGTTGCCATGGACCAGCAGGTCCAAATAGCCAGTCATACTGACAGTCCCGTGCAGTATGACTGCAAATGAGTGTATTTTGGGATGGGACAGGGTGGGACGGGGGGAGACTGAGATAAAATGTCATGGAAGGATATATTCACAGGTTCAGAATGCTGAAATGAAGACATTCCGATAGTATCATGCAACACAGGTCAGTATTTCGAAGAATTATGAGTGAAAGGGATATTGCTGTGAGTTCAGTCGATGCAGAGTTTTGGATGAGCATTTGTTCTGCAGCTTTGTACCTGGGAGTGAGGACAGCAGAGTCTTCACCTCACTGGGCTGAACCTAACAAAAAACTGTCTCAGTGACATTATCATTGAGTGTGACAGAGGGGTTGTCTGCACGATGCCGAGCTAGTTTCCTGGTGCTATCTTACCAAACTCATCTCATTAACTACACATCCTACTCCATAATGCCCCTCTCATACAATGCCAGCCCGATTCTCCCAACCATCATGACTGGATGTACTCACAGTCGCCCGGATGTTCCTGGATATTCCGTAATCCCTGACACTGGTGCCATCTTTAAAAGATCAATGGCATACGGTTGCGCTTTCTCAGTTTGGAGCTGCCCTGTACATTTTCCCCAAGCATGGTAATAAAGAGAAAATTACACTAAGGTTTGTCGACAGCAGCACGGAGGTCCTGGTGGATGCGCTAGTACAAAAGGGGACCATTCTCTTCCCAGAGGGGGCCACACTACCAGATCCACCGAGCATGGGCTGAGCTCACCATCCAGCTCAGTGCTACGGCTCAGAACTACGGGTCTGAAGAAATGTCCAGTAAAACAGGACAAGCGTCAATAAGCTTCGCCACTCTGTCAGGATAAGGGTCACCATATTTTCTCTGCTCCCTCACACTCACTGTATATCTGTTTTAGCACCGACCCCCGAACAAGGCTCATGCTCCACCAACCTCACTACTGCATGCAGCACCTTCCCTCTCTTTCTCTCTTGCCTTTCTAATGCCCCCCACATAGTTAGAGAATATTCTGCAGAATGTCAGTTATGGAATGTTCCAGGTATTGTTCCAACTTATTCCCAGTTTCAGGAAAACGGCTGTGCCCCAGTGCTAAAGAGGATGGAGTAGAGATGTTCGTTTTTCAAATCACACACAATTAAAATCCATCATGAGGCCATTCAGTACTTCAAATATGCTCCAACGTTCAATTCGTTTGGGGTGATCTGATGGTTTTCTCAGTTCCATGTTATAGGAACTTTCAGTCATTCAACCCCCAGGTTCCTGTTACCGAGCAGACGATTCTCAGACACTTCATATCCCGGGTTTCTTCCACCATGTGTTCAGAAGGCATTTCCCACGGGGACGGACTCTCCTTTCAATATATTTCATCTGATTTATAAATTCATGCAACAGTCATCATGCTTTCCACAGACCATTCAAAAACATGCACTTATTTTATGGTTATCGATATCCAATCACATGAGTCATTCTGGTTATTTCACTTGTCTCACCTTATTGTATTCAGCCAAAGAAAGCTTCCAAACACTTGTCTCATTATAAAATATAATTTCTAGCAGAGAACAGTTTTATCTCGAATCCACCTTTTCCCTTGTCATTAAAATTTCTCTTGCCCTTTTTTTGTGACTGATTCTGTTTGCACCATTACACAGTTTCCCACTCAGTTGGCTGGATGGTTGGTTTGTGATGCAGAGGGAGGACACCAGCGCTGGTTCAATTCCCCACACTGACAGAGGTTACCATGAAGGGAATGCTCACTCAACCTCACCCCATCACCCGTGTGGTGGCCTTCAACGTAAACCAGCACGAGTGGTCTCTCTAATGAGAGTTATTTGGGACTCTAATCTATCAATGTTACCATTTTAATTTTTTTAACAATTTTTTTTATTGAAAATGATATTTTTATTATTATATTAAACCAATAACAAAATAACTCAAACAACGGAACAAAATTACACCCATGTGCATGTATATACAAAATAAGTTAAAGTCTCTAAACGGACAGAAGAAAAGCAAAAATAAACAATAAACAATAAATAAATAATACGGCTCAGCATAACAAAGTGATAGCTCTCGTTCTTCGAGAGCATGAACTGATACACATTCATACGTTCATAATTCTTAATATGTGCTTCATTAGACAATATCGTCATGGCTATATATAAGCCCCTCTTAGAGTGGCAGATACGCCTGTATCGGGGTAATCCAAAAAGGCTTGCCATATCTTATATAAATCTCTGCTTTTCGGTGCACCATATTGGTGAGAAAGTCCAAAGGGATATTCTCCATGCGAGCTTACAACGTCACAAAAGACCATGGGGGGTTTTCAGACATCCAACAAAACAGAATATTTTTCCCGGCACAGGAAGTATGGGGGAGATACTAAAGGATTATTGGGCATCAGTATTTACTGTGGAAAAGGATATGGAAGATATAAAATGTAGGAAAATAGATGGTGACATCTTGCAAAATGTCGATATTACAGAGGAGGAAGTGCTGGATGTCTTGAAACGGTTAAAGGTGGATAATTCCCCAGGACCTGATCAGATGTACCCTAGAACTCTGTGGGAAGCTAGAGAAGTGATTGCTGGGCCTCTTGCTGAGATATTTGTAGTATGGATCGTCACAGGTGAGGTGCCAGAAGACTGGAGGTTGGCTAACGTTGTGCCATTGTATAAGAAGGGTGTTAAGGACAAGCCAGGGAACTATAGACCAGTGTCCCTGAAATTGGTAGTGGGCAGGTTGTTGGGGGGAATCCTGAGGGACAGGATGTGCATGTATTTGGAAAGGCAAGTACTGATCAGGGATAGTCAACATGGCTTTGTGCGTGAGAAATCATGTCTCACAAACTTGATTGAGTTTTTTGAGAAAGTAACAAAGAGGATTGATTAGGGCAGAGGGGTAGATGTGATCTATATGGATTTCAGGAAGTGTTTTGATGAGGTTCCCAATGGGAGACTTATTGGCATGGTTAGATCTCATGGAATACAGGGAGAACTAGCCATAAGATACAGAACTGGCTCAAAGGTAGAAGACAGAGGGTAGTGGTGGAGGGTTGTTTTTCAGACTGGAGGCTTGTTACAAGTGCAGTGCCAGAAGGATCGGTGCTGGATTCACTACCTTTTGTCATTGACGTAAATGATTTGGATGTGAGCATAAGAGGTACAATTAGTAAGTTTGCAGATGACTCCAAAATTGGAGGTGGAGTGGAAAGCGAAGAGGGTCACCTCTTCACCAAATTGCCAATGGGCTGAGAAGTGACAGTTGGAGTCTAATTCAAATAAATGAGAGGTGCTGCATTTTGGGAAAGAAAATCTTAGCAGGACTTAAACACTTAATGGGAAGATCGCAGGGAGTGTTGCTGAACAAAGAGACCTTGGATTGCAGGTTTATAGCTCCTTGAAAGTGGAGTCGCAGGTAGATAGGATAGTGAAGAAGGCGTTTCCTTTATTGGTCAGAGTATTGAGTACCGGAGTTGGGAGGTCTTATTGCGGCTGTACAGGACACTGGTTAGGCCAATGTTGAAATATTGCTTGCAATTCTGGTCTCCTTCCTATTGGAAAGATGTTGTGAAACTTGAAAGGGTTCAGAAAAGATTTACAAGGAGGTCGCCAGGGTTAGAGGATTTGAGCTATAGGGAGACGCTGAACAGAATGGGTCTGTTTTCCCTGGAGCGTCGGAGGCTGAGGGATGACCTTATTGAGATTTACAAAATTATGCGGGGCATGGATACGGTAAGTAGGTAAAGTCTTTTCCCTGGGGTCGGGGAGTCAGAACGAGAGGGTATAGGTTTAGGGTGAGAGGGGAAAGATATAATAGAGAACTACGGGGCAACTATTTCACACAGAGAGTGGCACGTGCATGGAATAAATTGCCAGGTGATGTCGGGGAGACTGTGACAAGTGCAACATTTAAGAGACATTTGGATGGGTAAATGAATAAGAAGGGTTTTGAGGGTTATGGACCAGGTGCTGGCAGATGGGACTAGATTGTTTTGGGATATGTGGTTGGCATGGATGGGTTGGGTTCCATGCTGTACGTCTTCATGACTCTATGATTCTATGACTTATATTGATCTCTGCTTTTGGTGCACCATGCTGGCGAGAAGGTTCAAAGGGATATTCTCCATGATGAGCTTACAAAGTCTCAACAGACCTGGGGAGTTTTCGGACATACAACACAACATAATATTTTTCCGAGCATAGCAAGTAAGGTTATTTTTTTCCCATGTGCTTCTGCATAAAATACTCTGGGCAGGCCCAGGAAAAGAGAAACCAGGTCCATCTCCAATTCGGTCCCCAAGACCCACTCTACCACACCTAAGGCAGAGCTCCAATATATACGAAGCCTGCAGCAGGACCACATGCAATGAGTAAGAGTGCCTGTAGTCATTCTGCATTTAGGACATGCTGAAGATAATCCCACTTTGAATTTTGAGAGAAAATCTGGTATCAGATAGACCCGATGAAGATTTTTCAACTGCATGGAATGGGTTCTATTACAGGTCAAAATCCTTCGAACATTTTCACAATTATCCTCGCATGTCTCTGAAAAGTTCTAAAGCCCCAACTCTCTCGCACAGACGTCACGAAGCTGCACAGTCTTGTCTGCGGGGACACTCTCCAACAAATGGTAAAGGGTACTGACAGAGAGTATATTCTTTTCAATAATCACCTGGCCCATAACCCTCCGAACCCTTCTTATTCATATACCCAATTAAATGCCTCTTAGATGTTGCACTTGTATCAGTCTCCCCGACATCACCTGGCAGTTTATTCCATGCACGTGCCACTCTCTTTGTGAAATAATTGCCCCGTAGTTCTCTATTATATCTTTCCCCCTCACCCTAAACCTATACCCTCTCGTTCTGACTCCCTGACCCCAGGGAAAAGATCTGTATCCGATCTATAAGTGTCTTGTAAAGTTGTATTTTTGAATCAAATCTCTAATCTGGAAAAAAAAACAGAAGAAGTCTCTACTAGGTAGTCCATACTTACGAGTTATTTGATCAAATGGTATCATTGTTTCTCCTTCAAGTAACACGTGGTGGCTCGGTGGTTTGCACTGACTCACAGTACCAAGGTCACGGGTTTGGTTCCAGCTTTGGGTGACTGGCTGTGTGGAGTTAGTATATTCTCAACTGTGACTGCGTAGGTTTCCGCCCATAGTCACAAATATGTGCATGTTTGATGACTTGACCATTGCTCAATCGCTCGTAGTGTTCCAGGATCTGTAAGTTGGGGCATTAATCAGCGTAAATATAAGATGGTAGGGAAATGGGTGTGGGTGGGTTACTCTTCAGAGGATCGAAGTGGACTTGCTGGGCCCAAGGACCTGTTTCCACACTGAAGGGATTCTACTCATTCTAAATCACCCAAACAAGGTATCCCCTTCGCTGCCCACAGTTTAAACCTGGAATCCATTATCCCCGGTATACTAATTATAGGGGTAAGAAACACGGTTTTGGCTGTATTGCCTCGATCTGACGCATTGTCCTTCAAGTTTTAACCGTATTGATAATCATTATTTTATGACAATATTCCATAAATGTTGTCATTTTTTCTAAGAACAACAGACTAATAAGGGTTCACTTTGTCTGAGAGGGCTCAATGTCTAGCCATATTGATGCCGAGACCTCAGCGACCCAGACACTCAAATACGATGAAAAGAACTTTATTGATTGCTTTTAATCGGGGAGATCTACTCCTTACAATCTGTGGGGCAGTTGCAATTGTGTTAGCTAGATAAAGAATCGCTTATGGTGCCAAATAAAGGAGGTAAACCAGCCATTACGTTTCCGAAATATCTGTCTGGGAAACATCATAGAAAGCATTTGAACTGGGTGTAGGAAATGAGAAAGGACATTCATTATCATAACAGCTACCTGACCGAGCCAGGATATTGGAAATGCCTCCCATCTTTGAAGGTCTTGTTTAATTTTGTCAAACAAATGGACATAGTTCGCATGAAATAAATGATCAAAGACAGTAATGAATATACTGAAATAGGGAAACCACCCCAGTTACCATTTAAAAGGAAACCAGAATTTGCCCTCAGTATCAGGTATTTCTCTAAGACCTCCCATAGGCATGGCCTCCAACTTTGGAAAATTAATCTTATCGCCCGGAAAGGCAACAAGCGAATCAATACATTTCATCACATGAACTACCGAAATTGCGGGATTTGAAAAAAAAAATAAGATCCTCATCTGCATACAATGTAATCTTTCGAGAATTCGATCCCACCTCTGGATCAGATATGTTGACATCCCTACGGATGGCTTCCACCAGTGGCTCAATCCCCAACGTAAACAACAATGGTGAAAGATGTCAACCTTGTCGGCTGCCTGGAGAAATATTAATATTACTGGTTGGCCACACCATTCGTGAGAACCGCAGCCAGAGGATCGCGGTAATGACCCCTTACCCACTTGATAAAAACTTTCTGTAGACCAAACCGTTCTAATGTACAGAAGAGATCCGGCCACTCAACCCAATCAAATGCCTTCTCTCATCTAACGAGATCAATAATCCCTGGACAGATTGTTGTTGACATTCTTGGATCATATTGAGTAAATTCTTAACATTGTAGGAAGATCTGCACCTGAAACACAGGGCCTCACAATTACCTTTAAAATAAGAAAACGTTGGGGTCGAGACGACCTCCGTCATATATTATGAGCGGGGTCTGTTCGGGTCCATAATAAGAAGGACAGATATTCATGTTTGAATTGGATGATAATTTAATGGACAATAAGTTTCAGGAACACGGAGTTTGACAGCGGAATGCGTCGAGCTGGATAAATAATAACTCCATCAGGAATTATATCAGATACACAATCCACACCACAGTTCCAGTCCAGATATGTATAAGACCAGATGAGATATCTGCTCAGCACGGAGTACTGTGCAGACCAGGCTCAGTACAACTCAGCAGTCTGTCCAGAATGGAATACTGTGCAGTTCTCAGTAATCCACTAGCTATCTGTCAACCTGGGGAGCAGTACAGACCACGCAGCCGCATTGATTAAGAAGCCTGTACAAAACGGTTTGTCCAACATGGGCGATATGTAGCCCACACCAGGGTTTTCCTCTATAAACGCGGACAGGGTATCATGTTCAGTGTGGGGAGCTGTACTGTGAATAGCAGTAAATTCATTTGTTACCCTCCCACCATGCAGAGCTGTGTGCACCACACTAGTGCATTGTTCAGTAACACTGTGTTATATCCCTGCCCAGTGTGGAGAAACTAGCAGCCCATGCTGTAAGTGACAGGATATGCAGCTCCCGTCCATTTACAGCTGCATACCTCCGTTGTGCAATGGCAAGGGGTGTTGTGGGTGAGTAAATCACTGGCAGAGAATGATGACAGAGGAATCAGTTAAAATACCTCCAAACAAAAGCATTTTGTGAAAAAGAGAAAGAGAGATTGAGAGACAACTTCATGGAAGATCAGAAAAATGAATGAGTGGGACACCTTGGGGTGGGGCGGGTAGTTAATGAGGTGAGTTCCATAAGATAGCACCAGGAAACGAGCTCAGCCTCGTACAGATAATCCCTCTTTCACACTCGATGAAAATGGCACTGAGACAAACTGGGCTGAATTGAACAATAGTTAGTATGGTGCTCCCTCTACTGCATGCAGCACTCTCTCTCTCTCTCCCCTCACCATTGCAATACCCCCACACGGCGATAGAATGTTCTGAAGAATGCCAATTATGGAATGTTCCAGACAACGTTCCAAGTAATTCCAGTTTTCAGAAAAAATGTCAGTGCCCGTGTATGTAATAGGTAAGGGGAAGGAGTAGAGATGTATGTTTTTAAAATTACATACTATTCAAATCCATCATGAGACCATTCAACCATTTAAACGTGCTCTAGTATTAATAAGATCGGGAGTGATCTGATTGTGCCCTGAGCTCCATCTTAGAGGAGCTTCAGACATTCAACTCCTTGGGTTTATGTCACTGACCAGACAACACTCAAGAGCTTTTACCCCGGTTTTCTTCAAGCACCTGTTCGAGGCCATTTCCCATGGGGGACGGACTCTCCTAACAATATATTCCACCAGCTTTATATGTCTATGTAATGGTAAGCACATTTTACACAGACCAATCAAAATTATACGCTTATTTTATGGTTATCAATATCAAATTAGAATTGATCATTCTGGATATTTCACTTGTCTCACCTTATCGTATTCAGCTAAAGACAGCTTCTAAACACTTTTCTCATTATAACATACAAACATAGCAAAGAACATTTTTATCCTCAGCCATTATCATGACAATTCTCTGAATTATACCGTTTTCCTTGTTATGAAAGTTTCTATTGCCTTTTGTCTGTGACTGTTTCTGGCTGTAGCAGTTAGACGGTCTCCCATGCAGTTGGCTGGACGGCTGGTTTGTGATGCACAGGGAAACCAACAGCCCAGGTTCAATTCCCTGCACTGACAGAGGTTACCATGAAGAGGACGCTCTCTCAACCTTACCGCATCACCCAAGGTGTACTAACCCGCAGCATAAACCACCACGAGTGGTCTTTTTCTATCACTGTTGACATTTTAAACTGTAATCCATGTCATGATTTCATTTTTCCTTATATTCCTGGATGTGGTGGAGCAGTGTCATTTTGTGCCACTGTCAGCATGACCCCCATATTGTACATTCCTGCCCATTCCCCCAAAATCCTTGACTCCGTCGTTATTTATGAACTTTGTGCTCTGTGTCTCAAAACAATTCAATTTCTCTGCCTCCAATTATCTGCAAAAAATTAACAAATTATCAAAAACAAAATTAACGTCATATTTGTGTGTCAGGATTTTTTTTTGTGCCCTTACCTTAGAAAGGATATAATTACATTGGAGGCAGTTCAGAGAAGTTTCACTTCACTGCGATGAAGAGATTATATTATGGAGGCTTTAACCAGTTGCTCTTGGAATGAGACAAGATGTGATTTAAACACACAAAACCTTGAGGACAGTGGAAGAGGTAAATACACACTGGGAATGTTTATAGTCCAAACTTGCGTCATTTCCGTGGAACTTCAACAATGTTCCATCGAGTCCACACTGACCCACTGAAAAAATCCCAGACAGCCCTTCCCCCACCACGTAACCCAGCTTTACCCATGACTGACTCACCTAACCTACACATCCCTGGGCACTATGGGCAATCTGACATGGCTGCTCCACTCTAAGTTGCACATCTTTCGATTGTGGTGGGAAACTGGAGCACTGGGAAGAAACCCACACAGACACAGGGTGAATGTTTAAACTCCACATAGAGGATTGCCTAAAGTTGGAGTTAAGGTCAGCTGCTTGGTGATGTGAGGCATCAGTGCTGAACACAGATCCACCATGCTCCTTGTGGCTTATGAAAAACAAACTGTTTGACTGTTCTTGTCACTGAACCTGACGCAGTCTCAGGCCTTTATCATCGGCCATATCACCATCCTGGTTACATTTAAAGTTTGTTGTGAGTAATGAGGAGTGGGACTAGAAAGGGAAACTGTTGACACACTCCAATCTCTGTCAGAACCAGACTGAGGAGAAATTCACTAAGTGGGAATTCATTCAAGTGGGCATTCTCTTTCCCAGAAGTTTTGAATGGCTAAATCTTTTTTTATATTATATCGATGCTGGTTTCGTCTGCTTTTCCAGATGAAGCCATGTCCTTATTTAATAGTGGAGTAGTGTCAAAGGGCCGAAAGGCCCAATTGTGTCTGTCAGCCCTATGTTCAGATGTTTCATTCAGCCCTTCGAACCTGCTATAGAGGGGCAGATCGAGGCCACTCCGGTGGTTAGGTGTAGTTTCAGAAATGTACTTGGAAAATCCAGGCTGAGCCAGTAAGTGATCCCCACCCCCCAATCCATCTTTCCAGGCCTCCCCTCTCTGTATCTTCTGCTCCCCACTTGGGTTATGTTACAGACCCAGATTCGTTGTAGATACAGCCCCCATATCCCATCCAGAATTTACTCAAACAAATCCTCTACTCTCCCTGAATGCAACATTGTGCAACACAACTTCCAGGAAAATAACCAGTTACTTTCCAAAAGCATAACATAAGAACGAAAGAACTAGGAAGTGGGGGGTCTATTCGGCCCCTCAAGCCTACACTGCCATTCAATAAGTACATGGCTGATCTACTCCAGGGCTCAACTCCACTTTCCTGCTAACCCCTTGTATCCTTCAACTCGCTGATATATCAAAAACCATTCCACTCCGTTTGTAAATACATTCAGTATCCCAGCCCCCACAACTCTCTGCGTTAGTGTATTCCAGATATTCACTACCTTCAGCAAGAAGACATTTTTTGCACCTCAGTTTGAATTCGGTATCCCTTATTCTGTACCTATAATCCCCGAATTCAAGACTCTGGCCAAGAGTGGACCCATATTCTCGACCTTTACCCTTCTGCCTTCTCTGTAATTTGTAAGTTTCATTAATATTACCCTCATTCATTTCAGGCACAATAAACAATCGCCTCACCAATTTAGATGTACTCAATAATTCAACCTTTTCATCCCAGGAACCTGCCTAATAAACCAACCCAGTTACTTGCTTCATCAGCATGCTGACTTTATGTTTCATACACAGAAACACTTCAATCCCTTTGAACTGCTGGTTTTTTGGTAGTCATTTTCATTAAATAACAGCCTGTCTTTTGGTTCTCAGTGTCATTCACAAACTGGGATGTATATTGCACTCAGCTTCCACCATCAGGCTATCAGTATAGATGGTCAATAACTCATGCCATTTGTGGTATTCCACTTGATACATTTTATCATAAAGATCTATTAAGCCTTACTCTCCAATTTCTATGTGTTAACCAATCGTCACTCCATGCAAATATATTATCGGTCATATTATGAGCTCCTGTATTATGTAAGAATCTTTATTTTGTCATACATTATGGAAAATCTCTGGAAAGCTTCATGTCTACCAGTTCCCTTTCATCAAGTCCGCTTGTTATATTCTCAGTGGTATCCAGATAAACCTTGCATGATTTTTAATAGATTCCCTTGCATAAAACAATACTGATTCTGTGTGAAGCTTTTCTAAATGTCCTGTAATTCCCTCCTTAATAACAAACTCTCGCAGATTCCTAGCAATAATGGTGAAGCTAAATGGTTCCTGCTTTCAGTCTCGTTCATTTCTTGAAGACAGACGCCACATTGGAGGTTCTCCAGTTTCGCTGGAACACTCCTGTAATCCACAGAGTTATGGAATATTTTACACGGTGCCACCAGTCACTCTGTAACCACTTCTTTTAAAACCAGCTATGAATTTCTGCTGACCTGCCCCCCTCCCTTACACTTCTCTACTTGTTTTAAAAAAACTTGTTCCTTTTGTTAGAACATCCCTACTAATACCATTTTGTTTATAGCATTGAAATATTTACAGTGCCTCACCTTGTGAAGACCAATGTAAAATATTGGTCTAAATTATCTGCAAATTCCCTCTGGGCAATTCCCCCGTCACACCCTCTAAATATCCTCAAAATACTTTCCAGACTTTATTTCTACAAAACGTCACGCACTCATCCTGAATTTTTTTGTTATAAACACAGAAGAGCTCTTCCAGCCATATCACCCACAAACAGACCCTTTGGTCCAACTTGTCCCTTCTGACCAGGTTTTCCAAACTAAACTAGTTCCACCTGCTTGCACTTGCCCCAAATGCCTCTGTTCGTTTCCCATTAATATGTTTGTCCAACAGTCTTTTCAATATTGGAGCTGTATCTACCACTATTCCTCTGGCAGCTCATTCCATGCACACGTTAACCTCTGCATTAAAACGTTACTTCTTCGTCCCTTTTAATTCTTCCCCTTTCACCTTAAAGCTATGTCCTCCATGTTTGAAATTCACGAACCTGTCGAAAAGACGTTGGCTGTGCAACCTATCCATGTCTCTCATGATTTTATACACTTCTATAATTTCACCCCTCAACCTCCTATACTCCATCTGATATTTCCTTCAAGACCAAGCATTTAAAAATAATTACTGCAAATTTGAAACAATATTAAAAGTGAATGGTAAACAACACTCAGCCCAAAACATCAGACTGTGATTTGTTTTTCTCCATATTACATTACTAAGGCAGCATGAAACTCTTACTAGTTCCACTGAGAAGTCAAACACCTGAATTTCTTTGTCTGAAGGGGGCGACGATCTCTGCAGTGAAAACGTATCTCTGCTCAAATCTATGTAATGCCACATAGTCAACATTCTTCCTCCTGGTCTCCCTGTGCGGTTGTGCCTTCTTTAGCTTGCACTCAATATAAAGAACTCCTTTCCCCAACTCACATCTTAATTTGAAACATTTTACATCATCTTCTCGTTCACCACTGATAAAAGCCCGATTTATCTTTTGCCACACCCTCTTTACACTGTCATCCAACCCCCACCTCTGACAAGAGAATGAAAAAAGCCCATTTTCCAATCATTTTCAATTCCGAACAAGTGTCACACTGGACTTGAAACGCTAACTCTGTTCCTATGTCTCTCCAAATGCTGCCAGACCTGCTGAGTTACTCCAGAATAGGCACAGCACAAATTTTCAATTAAATATGCAACTATGGATACTGGAAATAAAAATATAAAAATTGCTGGAGGATCTGGGAGCTTTATAGAACGGACACTTAGCCAAAAGTTTATCTTTGAATTCACTCCAGAATATGCTGCCAGACCTGCATAGTTTGTTCAGCAATTTCTATTTTTGAACAAGTTCCAAAATTATGTGTCAAAGTTGCTCATACGCCCTGTTCAGCATGGACTTCCATACACAACGAAGTGAACGATAATACAAGGTGCACAAATTCCTTGGTTCCATAAGTTTGGCATCACTGATACTGGAGAGCTCTTAATCATGGTCAGGAAGAGAAACAGAGGGAAACATATTCACTTCAAACACAGAAGATGACTTTACGGGAAAGGAAAAGATTCAGATGAATACGTCCAAGTGTTTGAGTAATGTAACAAATTGGAGGCGTGTCACTCGGGAGAAACCATCAGCAGAATGAGAATATGAAAATGGAAGTGTTACCAGATCAGAAACCAGTTTAGGTCACTGAGTACAGGACTGATGGGTGAATGGGTCTCGATGTGAATTGCGGGAAGATCAGGAGAATGGAATCGCAGATATTGCAGTTCGAACTGGTTCTATCATATAATGCTGTGGACAACAGCAGCAGCAGAAGCAGCATTGTAATCAATCACAGTCTGTAACTGTTTACCCAGGATAATCCACCAGGCTCCCATGAGCATCAAGCTGATCTATGGTTCACTAACGAATGTGGGGTGAACGTGCCAGAGTCAGAATCATGTGTATCGAAATGTAATGATAACCCGTTAAGGCTACTGCACTTGACTGTTAGGAATCCAAACATCACGGCTAACATCTGGGAGAGTAGGAGATATTGTCCCCAGACTAACAGATCAGATCTAAGATTTGCAGTCCTGCCACATCCAGTCATAAATGTTAACGGACCATTAAAAAAACCTTACTGGAGGAGAGGAATCCAGATATATCACCATCCTAAATAATGGAACAACCCTGTACATCAGTGTAAAAGACAACAATACATTGTATGCACCATCCTCAGCCAGAAGTGTTGCTTGGATGATGCAGATCACCCTCGCCATGATGCCTATAGAATTACAGATGCCAGTTTTCAACCAATTCGATTCGCTGCACGTGAGATGAAGAAACAGCTGAACACAGTCGATACGACAAAGGCAATGAGCCCTGACACCATTCCTGTAATAGGACTGAAGACTTTTGCTGCACAACAAGCCGTGTCCCTGGGGAAGCTCTTTCATTCCAGCTCCAACTCTAACATCCCCCTGGCAATAAGGAAAATTACGCAATTATGTCCAGTCCGCAAAGAGGAGAATAATTACAATCCGACAAATTACCACTCCATCTAGATACTCAAATTGGTGGAAGTTCTTTCTGACAGAGTTGTCAAGCAGCACAGAAATAACCTGCTCAGTGCGGTTTCTGATAGGTCCCAATGTGGAGATTAGATTACTTACAGTGTGGAAACAGGCCCTTCGGCCCAACAAGTCCACACCGCCCCGCCGAAGCGTAACCCACCCATACCCCTAACCTAACACTATGGTCAATTTAGCATGGCCAATTCACCTGACCTGCACATCTTTGGACTGTGGGAGGAAACCGGAGCACCCGCAGGAAACCCACGCAGACACGGGGAGAACGAGCAAACTCCACACAGTCAGTCGCCTGAGGCGGGAATTGAACCCAGGTCTCTGGCGCTGTGAGGCAGCAGTGCTAACCACTGTGCCACCGTGCTGCCCACGGTGCAGTTGTGGAAATGTCACTGGATTACTAATCCAGACCAAACTAATGCTCTGGCAGCTGGAAGAAGTTTTAAAAAAAAATTAATAACATTTTAATATCTAAAATCTGGTGTCAGTAATGGTGACCCGAACGCCATTGTCGATTGTAAGCATCTATTTCTTTCCCCAATGTACTTTCAGGAAGTGAATCTCCCGTGCTTTCCTGATTTGGCCGAAAAGTGACTCCAGACACACAGACATGTGATAAACCCTTCAATGGTCTCTGACACGGCCAAGTAAGACACTCTATTGTATCAAACTGCTTCGAGTACATCAAGGGTAAAACCATACCGAATGCCCAGCACTAGACTCGGTATGGGAAAAGGGAACGGGAGACACAGTCCTGTTGACACTGCAGATATCTCCTTCTTAACATCTGAGAGCCTGTGACAGCTGTACTCCAGCTGTCTGCTCATTCCTTTAGTGTCCAGAAATCCTTATTTATATTTAATGTCCTGGTTTCCACAGCCTTATGTGGGAGAGAACTCCCCAGGGTCGCCAGTCTCTGACTACAGACATTTATTCGCATCTCAATGCAGAGTGACCTGCCTGTATCTAATACTGTGGTCCCTTGTATTAGACATCGCAGTCAGGGGAATTACTATCCCTGCTTCCAATCTGTCATGTCCTGTCAGAGTTTTATATAATTCTCTGAGATCTCCACTCATTTTCCTAAAACCCACTGAATACAGGCCCAGTCGCCCCAAACTCTGCTCCCACAACAAGCCTGTCATCCCAGAGATCTGTCTGGTCATCCTTAGCTGCTCTTCCTCAATGTCGGGTTCGTCTTTTATTAAGTAAGGAAACCAAACTGCACACAATACTGCACAATGTTCAAGATGGGGTCTTTCCAAGGGCCTGTACAGCTGCAGTAAGACACCCTTACTCCTGGACTCAAATCCCCCTGAAATGAAGGTCAACACATCACTTATCTTCCTAACTGCTTTCTGTTCCTGCAATAATGCTTTCAGTGAATGGTGTGGAGGGAGATCCAAACCCTTTTCAATGTTACAGCTCCCGACTTGGTGGCTCTATGTACACTGGTCAGCGTGGCGAAGCCATTCCCAGTATTGACTGCTTGCTTCAGAACGTACTGCCCTGCATAGACCTCGGAGGTCTGCGCAGAACGAAACAAAAATGCAGCATAAGTTCCTTTATAAATCAATATTTTATCAACCAATCCTTTTTCTAATTGTAGGTTGCCGTCCTGTTTTCCCACCAAAGGGCACGATGTCACACCTACCCCCATTGCTCTCCATTTGCCAAGTATTTGCCTATTCACTCCACTTGTCTCAATCACCTTGGAGCTTTTTTACATCCTGCTCAACGATTCACAATCCGACATCGACATTTAGTGCCATCAGCAGAACTGTGAATGTTGCATTTGATTCCCACAACCAAAGGTTTGGTGTTTATTGGGAATAGAAGTAGGGGAAGCGTTCTCAGAGGCACTTAAACTATCGAGAATTATAGCCCGAGTAAAAACCAAACAATGGAATTTATCACGTTCTTACTGTCTGTTTAGAACATAATGAGTGATTGTCCATTCCCCTCAAGTTTCAATGCAATCTTCTCTTATTCTCTCAAAGCGCTAGAGATTAATATTCACTCACTCCTCGTGGTACTATGATCCCAGTGATTAGTCTGTTGATGCTATTTCACACTCTCTCTGTGACGAGGAGATAATTCCTTATAAAGGAGAGAAAATCTGCCCAAAATACCCTAAATGCTGCCTCAACAACACTCTCGGGGATGATCATAATAATTCCCTTCCCTCACTTTGCCGTCTCTGTTTCTTTCCTGTTGTGTTCGAAAAATTCATTCCTTCTCTATGCCCCGAGACTGACGTGAAATTTACAAGTTCCTTACGTCTGTACATCAACATCAATAAAGGCAACACCAGAGATGGAGATGAACATCACTCTTGTGGAGAACTTCAAAGATATAGAATACACCTAAACCAAGGAATGGTCACTTACCCCAATGGAAATGAGCTGTCGGAATATGGTAAACAGGCAGAGGAAGGAGCTATCTTTCCTTTCTTCTTCCCTCACGGAATGTGTGCAGCCCTGGTCAGACCAGGATGTTATACCGATCTGAAACTGAGTGGCTGCTTCAGCTGTTCCACAGGACATGAAAGAGTAAAGTACATTGCTGTGGGATTGCAGTCATACGGAGACCTGTCCAGGCAAAAATGACCCATTGCCTTCTCTAAAGGACATGAGGCAAGCAGACGGGCTTTTTGTCACAAATGATAATGGTTTCATTTTAATTATATTAATTTCCATCATTAGATATCAATGGATTATTATTCGATGGCAGTAGATTATGAGTCAATGACGTGAGCACGATACACTGTCTTACATCTGACAGATTTTGTGCAGAGAACAATTTAAACATCTCAAGTGCAATTATTTTGTAACGGACACGAGTTTGAAGAAACTTGAAGAAACAGCTGTATCGGATTTAACAAAAGCACAAGCGACAGTTCATTCAGCAGTTGCACTGAGGCTGAGGAGAAGACTGGGATATCATCATGGTGGTATTAGACAGGATTGGCATGTGGGGAGGTTATGGAAATATAAATCTGTGCAGGACAGAAAAGATTATGGAGTTTGAGAACAGTCTGGTTCCTTCTCGCATATCAGTGAGTAATTTGAAAATACTAATTTGCTTTATATAATTTACAAGGAAATATTTTTTGGATTGGAAGTGAAGACATTGATTTCCATTTTCTAAACTTAACATATCATGAGCAGAAATTCAATTTAAACCAGTTTCACAGTCACAGAGAATGACTTACTAGGAACACAAACTATAGCGAGGATGGGATAATAACCACCTCGAAAAATCCAAAGGATATCCTGGATCCGCCATGCTAATGGTATCCAAGGTTGAGAAAGGAAGTAAAGACCCAAGGATAAACTCCTGCCCATTGTTGGAACATTCCAGTCTAACGTTCTCAGATTCTGATCCATTGTTGGAACATTTCAATCTAATGTTCTCAGATTCTGATCCATTGTTGGAACATTTCAATCTAATGTTCTCAAATTCTGATCCATTGTTGGCACATTCCAGTCTAATGTTCTCAGATTCTGATCCATTGTTGGCACATTCCAGTCTAATGTTCTCAGATTCTGATCCATTGTTGGCACATTCCAGTCTAACGTCCTCAGATTCTGATCCATTGTTGGAACATTCCAGTCTAATGTTCTCAGATTCTGATCCATTTTTGGAACATTCCAGTCTAACGTCCTCAGATTCTGATCCATTGTTGGAATATTCGAGTCTAATGTTCTCAGATTCTGATCCACTGTTGGAAGTTCGCGTCTAATGTTCTCAGATTCTGATCCATTGTTGGAACATTCACGTCTAATGTTCTCAGATTCTGATCCATTGTTGGAACATTCGAGTCTAATGTTCTCAGATTCTGACCCATTCTTGGAACATTCGAGTCTAATGTTCGCAGATTCTGATCTCTCCACCCCTTCTCTCTGGAGGTGTTGATCCTTGTTAGTGCTGTCGGTGATGTTCCCTCTCACTCTATGGCATAACACATTGACAGAGCCCATTTATCATTTATTGATGGAAACCTCCACTGGGATAATTGGAATCCACAAAGATTGACAATAATCACAGTCAGTGAACAAATAGCTCCAGTTAACCCATTTCAATTCAATGATGATTTTATTAAAATTCAAGATAACGTTTAAAATTTACACATTCAGCATGGGAAATGTGGGAGTGACTGAGGGAAAGGATGTTGGAGATAACAGATTTCTTGTGTGTAAGCATTCAATCTGCCTTGGATATGAGAGTAATGACAGAGGACTGTTGGAACATAAGCTAGTTTCTCCATGTATAAATGGAAACGTACAGCCTGAAATTATTGATCAGTGATTATAATGTTGAGTGAACTTTTATAGTCCATAATCTGGTGGGAAAAGGTGCTCAAGACAGCATGTATTATAACAGGCAAACTGCATGGATATGTTCACAGAGAATTGTCCGTGATAAATATAATTCAGATTGTTATTCGAGGATAAGACGGGGCAAGTGAGGGTCATGCTGCTAATGTTATTGATGTCAACGAACTATGATGAAGTATCATTGACTGGAATTCAATTACTATGTGTTTATGACATTGTGGAGGGGGCAGAAATCAGAGAGAATTGGAGGAAATTGCTGATGAGATTGAAGGGAGAGATAATGATATTGACAGTCGTCTGTATTGGAACGTGCCTCTTTATGAATCAAAAGGTCAGATTCAGGACGCATCTATACTGAGGGATGAGGACAGCCAACATTTACCGTAAGACCAGAAGACATAGGAGCAGAAATTTGGCATTTCAGCCCACTGAATCTGCTCCGCCATTTGATCATAGCTTTAAGCTTCTCAATACCAGTCTCCCGCTTCTCCACATAACCCTTGATCCCCTTGACAATCAAGAACCTATCGATCTCAGACTTAAATATACTTAATGACCATTTCTCTACAGCTTCTGTGGCCTTGAATTCCACAAATTCCTCACTCTCTGGCTGAATAACTTTCTCCTTATCTCTGTTCTAAAAGGTCTTTGCTTATGCTGGGCCCTTCGGTCCGAGTCTCTCCGATCAATAGAAACATTTTTCCAACATCCTCTCTGTCCATGTCATAAAGTATTTTGTAAGTTTCAATTAGATCCCCACATATTCTTCTAAACTCCATCAAATATTGACCCAGAGTCCTCAAATGTTCCACATATGTTATGCTTTTCATTCCTGGAACCATTCTTATGAATCTTCTCTGAACATCATCCAGTGCCAGTGCATCCTTCCTGTGATACAGGGACCAAAACTGCACACAATACTGTAAATGTAGTCTGACCAGAGCCCTATACAGTCTCAGAAGTATATCCCTGCTTTTATATTCACGCCCTTTTGACATGAATGGCATAATTCCATTTGCCTTCCTAACTACTGACAACCTACAAGTCTACCTTGGGAAACTCCTGGACTAGAACTCCCAAGTCTCTATGCACTTCAGACTTCTGATTTTACTCTTAATATTGAAAATAGTCCATGCCTCTTGTCTTTCTGGCAAAGAGCACGACCACACACTTTCGCGCACTGTACTCTACCGAGCAGTTCTTTACCCAATCTGCCAACCTGCCCACATCCTTCTGCAGGCGAAGGAAAGGACTGCAGTTGCTAGAGATTACAGTCCAAAAGTGTGGTTCTGGAATATCACAGCCGGTCAGGCAGCATAAGAGGAGCAAGAGGTGCGATATTGCAGGCATAAGCTCTTTGACAGGAGCGAGGGGATGGGCTGAAGGGGACTGAAAGATAAATAGGAGAGGATGAGGCTGGGGGATGGTAGCGTGGAATGCGATAGTTAGACAAAGGTGGGTTGTGTTCATAAAGGTCAGAGAAGATGGACAGATTGAACAGTTCAAAGGGCCAGTGCGAAGTTAGAGTGTTAGATCCGAGATAAGTTGCGGGAAGGTGAAATGAGCAAACTGGTGAAATTGACATTTATACCCTGTGGTTGGACGGTCCCAAGGTGGAGAATGAGATGTTGTTCCTCCAGGTGTTGGGTGACTTGAGTTTGGCAGTGGAGCAGCCCCAGGACTGGCATGTCCTTGGCGGATCGGGAGGTAAAGTTGAAGTGTTCGACCATAGGGTGTTGGGGTCACTTTGTGCATGTTTGTTGTGTGTGTGTGTGTGTGTGTGTGTGTGTGTCCGTGTGTGTCAGAGATGTTCCCTGAAACGTTCCAAACGTTGGCATCCTGTCTCCTCAATGTACAGGAGAAAGGGAACAATGTACACAATACAAGGTCTACGGGGTGTGGAAAGATCCTTTGGGACCTTGGATGGAGGTGATGGGGTAGGTGTAGCCACGCATTGTTGGGGACAATGTGGGGTCTATCCTTGTTGTGGTAGGAAGGGTAGGGTTCAAGTGCAGAGGTGTGGGAAGTTGAGGAGATTTAATGGAGCACCTTTCTGCAAGCTCTCCACCTCTTCAATGCTATCCGACCCTCTTCATATCTTTATACTGTCTGAGCATCAGGCTGTGGATGCCTTGGTGGCTTAGTGGTTAGTACGGCTGCTTCACCATACTAGTGGCCTAGGTTCGATTCTCGCTACAGGTAACGGCCAGTTTGGCGTCTACCCATTCTTCCCATATACGCATGGGTTCCCTGTGGGTATTCTGGCTTCCTCCTACAGTCCACCAGGCGTAGATTAGGTGAAATGGGTATGCTAAATTGCCCATGCATTAGGTTATTAGTCAGCGGAGAATGGGTCTGGTTGGGTTACTCTGTGTAGGGTTGGTGTGGACTTACTTTGCCAAAACGCCTGTTCCCACACTCGAATGATTATAATACTAAAATTTAGCCAAAGTGCCCTCAGTTCCTTCATCTCAATCGTTAACTGTATGACGTGAAATTTGGTGATCCCAACACTGAATCTTGTGAAACAATGTTTGTCACTGACTGCCAAAACACATTTTATCCTTACCCTCTGTTAGCTTCTATCGATGCTAGCACGTTGCCTCTGACACTATGGATCCCCTTTCTCAATAACCTCCAGTGTCGCAATTTGTCAAAGGACGTCTTGAGGTGCAGGTAGATAATAAGATTTAGATTATTTACCGTGTGGAAACAGGCCCTTTCGCCCAACAAGTGCACACTTACCCGCCAAAGCGTAACCCAACCATACATTTACCCCTTCACCTAACACTAGGGGCAATTTAGCATGGCAAATTCATCTGACCTGAACATCTTTGGACTGAGGAAGGAAACCCTGCAGACATGGGGAACATGTGCAATCTCCACACAGTCAGACGCCTGCGGCGGGAATTGAACCGGAACTGAGGCAAAACACTGCGAAGCAGCAGTGCCAACCATTGTGCCATCGTGCCGCCCGCAAGCATCCATTGGTTCTCCTAATCTGCTCAGTACCTCCACAAAACATTCTCGCGGGTTTGTCAGGCATGACCGCCCCTTCATGAAACTATGCTAACTCTGCCCTATTTTACCATCTACATCCAAATATTCAGAAATGGCACCCTTTACATCTGATGCTAGGTTAATCAGTCTGTAATTTTCTGTTTTCTGCCTTAATCCCTTGTTAAACGGGGTGTCACGTTAGCGATTTCCAGTTCACTGTGCCCTTTCCTGATTGTAGTCATTCCTGCATGATCACAACTAACGCTTGTACGACATCTTCAGCTATCTTCCTTACAAGAGTAGGGTGTAGTCCATCTGGTCCAGATGATTTATTTAGATTCTGGCCATTCTGTTTTCTAACGCATTATCTTTGGTGATGACCACCATACTCCGTTCTTCCCCTCACTCTGTTGAAGTTTTGGAAAATTAATCGGACTCTTCCATCGTGAAGACTGATGCAAACTTCCTCAGCCATTCCTTTGTTCCCCACCACTACCTCTCTGGCATCATTTCCCATATCGACGTCTGACTCTCTTTTCCACTTCATATATCTAAGTGGCTAGTTTACCCGCTTCTTTAATTTTCTCCCTCCTTATACATTTTTGTTGCCCTCTGTTGGTTTTTGTAAGCTTCCCAATCCTTTGGTTTCACACTGTCCTTCACCAAATTCTTTACTTCTCTCTTTTGCTTTGATGCTATCCCTGACTTCCCTCGTCAGCCATGGTTGCGTCATCCGCTCGGACCATGCCTCTTTCTCCTTGCAATGAATCTCTGCTGTGTCTCCTAAATTGCTCCTGCCATTGCTGTTCTACTGTCTTTCCTTCTAGGCTACTCTCCCAGTCAATTCTACCCAGCTTCTCACTTATGCCTCTCCAGTTGCCTTTATTCAGTTGAAATACTGTTGTCTCTGATTCTATCTTCTATCTCTCAATTTGCAGAATAAATTCAACCATGCTATGATCGCTGCTTCCGACGGTTTCCTACAACTTAAACTCGGTTATCTAGTCTGCCTCTTTGCACAAAACTAAAACCAGCATTTCCTGTTCCCTCGTGGACTGCACCACAAGCTACTCAAAAAAAAATCTTGCAGACATTCCATGAATTGCTTTTCTTACAATCCACTACCAAACTGATTTTCCCAGTCCTCCTGAATATTGAAATCCCCCATGATCAATGCAACCTTGCCTTTTCTACACATCTTTTCTGTCTCCTGATGTATCTGATTGCCGAACTCCTAAGCACTGTTTGGAGGCCTGCATAAGACTCCAATTGTGGTTGCTTTAACATTGTGCTTCCTCAGTTTTACCAATGCTGATTCTACACCATCTGACCCTATGTTATTTCTTGCTATTCATGTAATTTAATTTCGTACTAGTAAGGCAACACCACCTCGTCTGCCCACCTGCGTATCTTTTCGATAGGGTGCATATCCTTGAACAGTTAGCTTCCAATCCTGATCCCCTTGCAGCCATGTCTCTGTGATGCCAATCACGTCGTACCTGCCAATTTCGATCCGGGTCACGAATTCATTTACCTTATTAGTTATACTGCATGCATTCAGATATAACATTGTCCGTCCTGTATTAACCATCCCTCTTCTCATTGTCATTCGTTTTTCAGTGTACTTGAAGTTTGTTGTTAACCATTTCTAGATACTCTATCCTATTTATGTCTGTGTTGGAGATTTTAAGAATCTTTTAATTCAGGTTTCTAATTACCCCTATAACTAATTCCCGTTCCGCTATCCCCACCACCATTCCTATTCCATTTATATCCCTGTCTACCGCCCTAGTTATGCAATTCAATTGGACTCTTGTCCCAGCATGGATCTGTTGAAGGTTGTCACATTGGAACAGGTCCTTTCTTCCCAAGTAATGAAATGTGTTTATTCAACACAAAATACAGTGACAAAATGATTTTCTGGACAAACCAAAATATGAAATGTATAAAGAGATAAGATTGTTAAAATACCCTCATGATATCGAGCTGTATGAAGTGAAATGTGGATTACTAAACCATGGAAGTGGTGTGCAAACTTTTTCAGTCATTACTTGACGCACAGCTGAGATGCTGATTTCCCCTCTGACAGTGATCCCCCTCACTGAGTTTCTGTGGCCTAGTCTTTCGCATAGTGTCTCAGGGGGTTATCGGTTCCTGCTACTATTGGCACAGTCCATTTAAATTAATCCATCTTCGCTCTCGTGCCAGTCAATTGGTCTACTGGATTCTGTTTAGCTGTCAGCCACTCAACGCTGTGATATTATAGGAGATAAGTGATCTGGGATCATAACCAGTATTAGCATGGTGCTCACAGGGTATGGCTCTCAGACAAAGAGCTTGCGGTTCTGGGGAATTTTAAATTAAAGCTTCCATCTTCTGTATATTTCTCCTCATATTGCCCCCGATCTATTTAATTTCATCTCCGTTTCACACCCCTTCATTTCTCACTCACTCTGTCACTCAGTTTTCTCTTCTCTCTGTTTATCTCCCATCACATTCTTTTTTTCTGCTTCATTCTTTCTCTCTCTCTCTCTCTCTCTGTACCTCCAATAACTCTCTCTGCTCTCTGATAGTATAGTTGGAGAGCTCATGGGTGCACGAAGGATTGAATGGCTTCCGTCTGTGCTTTATTAATTCTGAGGTTCTCTGACCCACAATAAAAATGTTAGGTGTCTGGAGAGACAAATGATTCAGTGAAGGACACAGGGCGCAATCATCCATTATCTCTTGCTGTTCTCTTATATACAGCGACCTCGAAATATCTGTTAAAACAAAATAGATTGAAATTCGAGCAGTCCGAAAGACGTTTGCCAGATGATATTGCAATCAGGATTTAAAACAAAGTTGCCACAAGCAAAATGTGAATTTTCCTGATAGCTGCTGCTCCCAATTATCACTCCCTAGCTCCTTCCTGGTACTGATGTAACTTGCCTTCCCCCAGTTGCATAGCTTCTCAAAAGGTCCTGACTTATCCATGATCTTAGCTACCTTAAAACTGAAGGAATTTCCAAAATGTTTCCAAAATGCTGTCCCCTGAAATTTCAGTCACCTGTCCAGGCGCATTAGCCAATGCGAAGTGCAGTAGAGGACTATCCACATACCGTTTCAAGTAACCTGCTTGGATGCACCAAACATATTCAGTCCCATCTCAGCCACTTACTCTATGGAGTCCCAGTCAATGTTGGGGATGTTGAATCACTCACTTTGACAACTCTGTTTTTATTACACCTTTCCATAACTGGGCACACACAATTGTTGTCAAAGTCTAGGTGGCTGTTGAAAGGAATATAGCATAATCCGAACACAGTAATTGCATCAATCTTATTTTTGTGCTGTACTCATATTGCCTCAGCGGATGATCCCGCCAGTACGTCCTCTCTGAGTGCAAATGCAACATTATCACTGATTATTAATACAACTCCTCCGCTTATTTTAACTTCCTCTCTATATCGCCTAATAGAACAAAATCCTGGAACGTTGAATGCCCAGTCCTGACCCTCTCCAAACTAAGTGTCTGTAATGGCTGCAACATCATGGTCCCATGGATTGATTCAGACTGTAAGCCCATTTGCCTTACCCATAATAATCATTGCGTTGACATAAACAAACTTTGCCCAATGCCATCAGATCCTGACCTGATAGTTGGTTTGAGTTTCCCGGATGTAAATTCTTCTCTTCTATTCTCCGCTAATCAGTAAAACAGACAATATTTAAACAGACAATTCCAGCTTCCTCCCTTGTTCCTTCAATACGTACATTGAATCACACATTCTGTCCAATTCTAGTAAAGTGCTGGATAATTATTTTACATTAACCAACTGTCTCCAGCCACTCACTGTTTATTCTGCAACTCTGTCTGGACCAATGGATTGACATCTCCCTTGTCCCTCTGTGAAACAAATTTCTATAATATTAACATGGCAGTTATATATACTCACCTAAGCTCCAAGTCCATCCGTCTTGCCTGTCATACTCCTCATATTATAATCAGCACACTTCAGACTGCCCATTGTGTTTAGTAACCTCTGTCTGTTTGTTGTTGTTCTTAGCTGTATTGGGATTAGTCGCCAACCCCGCCTCAGTCGTGTACTTGTGAACCTACTGCTCTGGTTCCCTCTGTGCCCCTCCCCCCCCACAAGGCCACACTAGCTTAAACCCTGCTGAGTGACAACAGCAAACCTGCCTGCCAGGAGATTGCTGCCAGTTCAGGTCTATCCCGTCATTCTTGTGCATATCTTATCGACTTGGGAATCCCAATGATCCACATATCGGAAGTGCTGCATCCTCGACTAGCTCTTTGCCCATGTATTTAACTGTACGACCTTCCTATTCCTAACCTCATTGGCACATGGAATAGTCTTGTCGCACCAAAATTTAAATATAATTTCATCATAACTCTGGAAAGACTTTATTTCTTTAAATAGACAGACTTGACAATAAATACTTAAGAAGGAGAAAATGAGGAGTGCAGATGCTGGGAATCAGACCTTAAAAATGTGTTGCTGGAAGAGCGCAGCAGGTCAGACAGAATCAAAGGAGCAGGAGAATCGACGTTTCGGGCATAAGCCCTTCTTCAGGATTCAGGAGAGTGTGCCAAGCAGGCTAAGATATAAGTTAGGGAGGAGGGACTTGGGGGAGGGGCGTTGGGAATGCGATAGGTAGAAGGAGGTTAAGGTGAGGGTGATAGGCCGGAGAAGGGGTGGGGGCAGAGAGGTCGGGAAGAAGATTGCAGGTCTAGAAGGCGGTGCTGAGTCTGAGGGTTGGGACTGCGAAAAGGTGGGGGAGGGGAAATGAAGAAGCTGGAGCAATCTGCATTCATCCCTTGGGGTTGGCGGGTTCCTCGGTGGAAGATGAGGCGCTCTTCCTCCAGGCATCATGTTGCCATGATCTGGCGATGGAGGAGGCCAAGGACCTGCAGGACCTTGGCGGAGTAAGAGGGGTAGTTAAAGTGTTCTGCCACGGGGCGGTTGTGTTGGTTGGTGCGGGCGTCCCAGAGGTGTTCTTTGAAATGTTCTGCAAGTAGGCGGACTGTCTCCCCAATGTATAGGAAGCCACATCGGGTGCAACGGATGCAGTAAATGATGTGTGTGGAGGAGCAGGTGAATTTCTGATGGATATTGAAGGATCCTTTGGGGCCTTGTAGGGAAGTGAGGGGTGAGGTGTGGGCGCAAGTTTTGCATTTCTTGCGGTTGCAGGGGAAGGTGTCGGGAGTGGAGGTTGGGTTGGTGGCGTGTGTGGATCTGACAAGGGAGTCGTGGAGAGAATGGTCTTTCCACCACGCTGATGGGGTGGGGAGGGAAATATATCCTTGGTGGTGTGGTCCGTTTGGAGGTGGCAGAAATGACGAAGGATGATCCGACGTATCTGGAGGTTGTGGGGTCGTAGGTGACGACTAGCGACGGCACCAATCTCCAGAGAGAACCCCACTAGTCCTCAGCTACCACCCCACCAATCTCCAGTCAGAACCCAACTGGTCCTCACCTACCACCCAACCTCCAGATATGTCAGATCATCCTTCGTCATTTCCGCCACCTCCAAACGGACCCCACCACCAAGGAAAGATTTCCCTCCCCACCCTTATCAGCATTCCGGAAAGACAACTCCCTCCGCAACTCCCTTGTCAGGTCCACTCTTCCCACCAACCCAACCTCCACTCCTGGCACGTTCCCCTGCAACCACAAAAACTGCAAAATGTGCACCCACACCTCATCCCTCACTTCCCTCCAAGGCCCCAAGGGATCCCTCCATATCCGCCACAAATTCACCTTCACCTCCACACACATCACTTACTGCATCCGCTGCACCCGATGTGGCCTCCTAAACATCGGGGAGACAGGCCACCTACTTGTGGAACTTTTCAGAGAACACCTCTGGGACACCCGCACCAACCAACCCAACGCCCCGTGGCTGAACACTTTAACTCCCCATCCCACTCCGCCAAGGTCCTGCAGGTCCTTGGCCTCCTCCATCGCCAGACCATGTCAACACGACACCTGGAGGAAGAGCGCCTCATCTTCCGCCTAGGAACCCTCCAACCCCAAGGGATTAATGCAGATTTCTCCAGCTTTCTCATTTCTCCTCTCCCCTCCTTATCTCAGTCCCAAGCCTTTGACTCAGCACCGCCTTCTTGACCTGCAATCTTCTTGCCGACCTCTCTGCCCCCACCCTCTCTCCGGCCTATCACCCTCACCTTAACATCCTTCCACCTATCGCATTCCCAACGCCCCTCCCCAATTCCCTCCTCCCTACCTTTTATCTTAGCCTGCTTGGCACACCCTCCTGATTCCTGAAGAAGGGCTTCTGCCCAAAACGTCGATTCTCCTGCTCCTTTGATGCTACCTGACCTGCCGCACCATTCCAGTAAGAAAGACTTAAGTATGAGTTCATTAACTGGGAAAGAGGACTCTCTGATTCAGTCCAGTGATGACAGGATCTAATACTATCCCCTCCACTAAAGCTGCTTCACAACTAACTCAATTTTGCCAGAGCAGCGAGGAGAGAAGGAGGAGGGAAGCGAGGGATGCCGGAAAGATTAGGGCTTAATTTATATCTGGGCAGTGGCTATAGCCGAGATACAATACGTGTATCTCCCTAATGCCGCCATCCTCTTACCGGAAGGAAAAGACCCTTTAAGTTAAGGCTTTTATTTGTTAAGCTTCTTCTTCATTTATTTAAGTGCATTGTTTGCTTTTAGTTAGTTCATATATAGCTAACCTTACAATGGCAGGGGAACACAGAGCCGTGGTATGTGACTTACTTGATGTGGAGCTAAGGAACTTGTCTGACGTTCCTGACTCTTACACTTGCAAGAAGCGTGTTCAGCTACGGGTGTTGTTTGACCGCATGACGGTTTTGGAGCTGCTGATGGACTCACTGAGGAGCATCCGCGATGCTGAGGAGTTAGTAGATAACACGTTTAGTGAACTGGTCACACCGCAGGTTAGGATTGCTCAGGGAGACAGGGACTGTCTCCAGCTACCACATGATACAGAAAAAACACATCAACCGACTCGCCATCGTTATTGTATTTAGCTAGTGCTGAATTTGTTGTCGATTTTTTTTTGTTTTTAACTGTTTTTATATCTCTGCTTATGTAACTTGTCGCCAATAGAAGAACAAAATTCAATTTAAGGCAGATTCATATTTCGCAGAGTCCCAATTAGCCAATCAAATCACATCCTTTCTTTGTCAAACTTGCACATTACCTTCTGAAAGAATTCTGGCAGACTTGTCAATGGGACCTCTCTTTGACAAAGTCATGCTGACTCAGTCCTATTTTACTACGCACCTCTAAGTACTGCATTACAAGGGCCCAGTTCTTCAGCGAAATATCCAGGCCAAGCCATCTCCAGCTGCTTCATCAATATCCTTCCCTCCATTATAAGCTCAAAAGTAGGAATGTTCAATGACAAATGTGCAATTAATACCACCCATCACTCCTCAGTTGAAATTTAACATAACACTATCAATTAGAGATTGGGTTACTTTAGGTTTTGTACTATGCAATGAGAAATTATAATTAATAGCGTTATAGTATTGGACTCCGTGAGATCTGACTGTAGCGTAGTTCATTCTGAAACTAGAGATTGAAATTTGAGCAAAGGAAACTAAGAGGGTATGAGTGGCAAGTTGGCTGAGGTGGCAGTTTGGTGCCTTCGGCAAATCACACAATGCTTTGCTGTTAGACAGGCAACAGCTAGTATTTGAAAAGATACATCATTTAGAACAGATATACATTCTTCAATTACATAAAAATCTAATCCAAAAGATAAATCAACCATGGCTAATGAGGCTGGTACAATTCTAACATTTAAAAGGCACCTGGATGGGTATATGAACAAAAAGGGTTTAGAGGGATATGGGCCGGGTGCTGGCAAATGCGACTAGATTAAATTGGGATATCTGGTTCGGCATGGACTAGTTGCACCGAAGGATCTGTTTCCGTGCTGTACATCTCTCTGACTCTACTCTCCAGCCTCATTGTTAATACTAGGCTCAAAAACCCGATTAATGACCGATTTCAGGCCAACTGCCTTATGTTTCTTGTCTGTTGCCTCCCTTCCTTCCTTGCACAGAAATGTTACATTCCGATTTTCCAGTTGTCTGGGACTCTCCCTGACGATAATTATTTCTGAAAATCCACCAGCAGTCCTCCACAATCTTCTCCTCTATTTTCTTCAGAGATTTGACTTGTTATCCTTCCAGTCTGTGTGATTTATCCATCTTCAAACATTGCAGCTTCCACAGCACATTCTCATCAGCACCGACGACGACACTCATCTCTTGCCCTTGACTGTCTTGAAGTTCTGGAATGCTGCTAGTTGTCAACCATTGTGAGGACTGATGCAAAGCACCTATTCAGTTCATCCTCCAATTCTTTGTTCTCCGTTTCTCTCTAGCCAGCCTCGTTTTCTAGTTGTCCAAGGTTCACTCTTGCATCTGCTCCTTTCATAGATCTCAATTAAACTCCCGGAGTGTCCTTTTATATGGGGAGCAAGCATATATTTTCCACATTCTCCAAATTGTTGTTTTTTTAAAATTATCCTCTGCTGTGAGAGAAAGGCATCCCAGTCTAAACAAAAAGACTGACAGAGAGAATTCCACGAAAGTGACTGCTGAAAGCAACATGTAACTACACTAATCCTATTTTTTTCATTGGTTAGCACAGTGACATAACTCTGCTGCCTCCCAGTGCCAGGGACTCGGGTCCAATTCCAATCTCTGGAGCCTATCTGTGTGGTCTTTGTACAGTCTCCCCATGTTTGTATTTGGAGCATTAACTCCTTTCGTCTTTCCACTGTCTGTTTCTGTGTTTATGCCATCGACAGTACTTTTGCTTTCGGTCGCTGAAGAAATGCAGCAAATGCAACCGGTTTTTGTAAAAGCGACCCTGGTGCTCGGGCTGTCCTGGGTGTGAGTGCAGTGTCACTGGCTCCCACTCTATCCCTATCAGTTCCTCTGTCCATCCATCACTGCATGCAGCCTTTCCTCGAGCCACACCTGAGACTCCCTAGAACTCATCGCCTGGCATTGGATGCTCCCAGTGCAGGGCTGTGTACGCATAGACACTGGGCACTTTCGGATCCATGAGGGATGCTGGGTAAAGACCCTGCCATTAAAAGGAAGAGAATAACTAAAATCCAATTGAAAATCAAATCAGAGTAGACGGGCTAAATGGCATCCATCTGCCCTGTCTCTTTCTGTTCTTTTGGACTAACTCCTGTTTATCCTTGTCCATCTGCAAACAGAAGTTCCATGTCGAACATAGAAAATTGACAACCCAGGAACAGGCCCTTCAGCTCTCCATGGCTCAGGCCATTCAAATGTAATATCTAAAACTTTCAGTCAATTGTGAAGCATCGGTATCCCTTTGCTCCCTACCTACTCATGCATCTGTCCAGACGCATCTTAAATGAATCTACCATGCCTGCCTCTACCACGTTCGCTGGCAACACCTTCCAAACGCCCACCACCCTCTGTGTGAAGTACTTGCTGCGGGTATCCCCCTTAAAATATCCACCTCTTACCTTGAAAGCATGACCTCTCGTTATTGAATCCTGCACCCTGGGAAAAAGCTTGTCTCTATCCACGCTGTCTATACCCTTCATGATTTTGTGAACCCCAGTCAGGTCCCCGCTCAATCTCCTCTTTTCTAGTGAAAATGTACCTAACCTACTCAACCTCTCTTCATAGCTAGCACCTTCTGGACCAGGCAACATCCTCATCAACCATCTCTGAAACCCTCTCCAACGGGACCACATCTTTTTTGTGACATTGCGCCCAGGACTGTACACAGTATTCTAAATGCGGTCGAACCAATGTCTTCTACAATTTTAACATGACTTGCCAACTCTTACATTCAATACCCCATCCAATGAAGGCATGCATTCTATCTGCCTTCTTGACCACTCTATCCACCTGTGCAGCAACCTTCAGTAGACCTGCACTCTCAGACCTCTCTGCCCATCAACTTTGCCCAGGGGTCTACCATTCGTTGTACAATTAGCTCTAGAATTAGACTTGCCCAAATGCATCACCTCACATTTGTTTGGATTGAAAGCCATCTGCCACTTTTCCGCCCAACTTTCCATTCTATCTATATCCTTCCATATACTCTGACAGTCCCTTATGCTTTCTGATGCTGTTATAAATGATGTATCCTTTCAAATACTAGCTGTCGCGTGTCGACTGGTTAAGCGTTTTGTGATTTGCTCAAGACACCAACCTGCCAACTCAGCCAACTTGCCATTCATAAACTCGTAGTTTCCTTTGCTCAAATTTCAATCTCTAGCTTCGGAATGAACTGCGTTACAGTCAGAACTCACAGAGTGCATTAATTTAACGTTATTAATTCGACTTTCTCATTGCATAGTACAAAATCTGAAGTAGCCCGATCTCTAATTGATAGTGTTATGTTAAATTTCAATGGCGGGGTTGTGGGTGGTATTAATTGAACATTTGACATTGAACTTTCCTACTTTTGAGCTTATAATGGAGGGAAGGATATTGCTGAAGCAGCTGGAGATGGCTTGGCCTGGGATATTTCGCTGAAGAATGGGGTAATGAAGTACTTGGAGGTGCATAGTGAAGTACGGCTGAGTCAGCATGACTGTGTCAAGGAGAGGTACCTCTAACACATCTGTCAGAATTCTTTCAGAAGATAATGTGCAAGTTTGACAAAGGAAGGATGTGATTTGATTGGCTAATTGGAACTCTGCGAAATATGAATCTGCCTTAAATTGAATTTTATTCATCTATTGGTTACAAGTTGCATAATCAGAGATAAAAAAACAGTTAAAAATTAATAAAAAAATAAATTCAGCACTAGCTAAGTACAATAACGATGGCGGGTGCTTGTGTTTTGGATACCCATCTCTATCCACCTACTATATTCTCTAATACAATCTCCTCAAATCTACCCCACTCGCATTTATCTCGCCACGGTCAAGGCTCTGTACCTCATTGCTGATGAAGGGCTTTTGCCCGAAACACCTGTTTTGCTGATCCTCGGATGCTGCCTGACTCGCTGAACATTTCCAGCACCACTCTAATTTTGGAGTATCTTACCTGGGCTGCAGAGAAAGTTGTAGTGGGAGTTTAAAGGTTCAGTGGTCGTGGCCCATGTATGGACCAACCACATAGATAAAACTATGGCAGACCTTCTGCTCAGGGCTATTAAGAGCTAGGAAGAAAAATTTGAAAAAGCAGAACCAAAAAGGTAATGATCTCTGGATTAGTACTTTAGCCACGTGCTAATTGGCACAAGATCAACAATATTAATCTGGTAGAATCGTGGCTCAACGATTGGTGTGGGATAAATGAATTTGAAGTCATAGGACATTTGCACATGTACCCGAGAAGCAAAGCCTTGTACCAATGATGTGGTCTTCATCCAAACCTTGCTTGGACCAGAGTACTAGGGGATCGCACATCCAGCACAGTAGACAAGGCTTTAAACTTAATAGGGCGAGAGTAGGGAAGTTCCGATATTGGCGAAATTAGAAAACCCGAGTTAAAGGAGGAGATAAGAGTGCAGAACTCAGGAGAAGTTATTAAAATCTCCAGGACAGACACAAATATGACAGAGCATATGGAGAGTGTTTGCAATCAAACTTCAAACACACTGAGTAAACGAATGACAATGTGAAGAGGAAATGTTAATACAGCACTGAATGTATGCAGTATAAGGAAGAGGGTAAACGAGCTTGTGGCACAGATCAACATTGGCAGGTATGACGTGGCAAGCATCACGGAGACATGGCTGCAAGGGAATCAGGAGTGGGAGCTGAATATTCAAAGATATACATCTTATTGAAAAGATAAGGCAGGTGGGCGGAGGAGGTGGGGGTGCCTTACAAGTAAGAAATAAAACTAAATCAATAGTAAGAAATTTAGTAGCGTCATATGTTGGGGAACCTGTGTGGCCTGATGTGCCATAGTAGGGTCATGGTCTAAGAAAAGTCTTGTTCTATGTTTTTTCTATCACTAGATTCTTATTCAGGTTGTACAGCTATTCTGAATTTCTGTATCTCCATCAAGTGCAGACGACATGTTTTTTCTCGCCTAGTGTGGTGCCTCAACATTTATTTTTTTAACAGTATGAGCAACAGTGGGCGTTTGTTCTAATAATTTACTTCCAATTCAAGGAAGACGTGAGAACATGATTTGAACTCCGGCAGTGTGTCCATTAGGTGCAATATAATCGAATCTTTATCCTCAGCACATTCACTCTTTCAAACAAACTATGAATTAGTCCGTAAATTCTGTAGATTTTTATTTCAGCACTGATATTGCTGGGATGTTACAAAGGGCATACTTCAGTGTCACGGAAAGTACAAATGTTCTAGTGCAAGGCGTCAAATCCTATTCCATCCTAACCTGAAGACAAGTTGATAAATAATACATGCAGAGGTGGCAGAGCGTATGTAAAAGGAGGGTTCAACTCTGTGTTCAAAGTGCTACTTCTGGCTCCCTCATAAAAAGCCCTTAACTACATCGCTCTGTAAATTAACCAAAATAAGAAGAGACTGGAATTTTTAGTTCTTCTTCTGTGAATACCATCTGGATAACAGGAAAAAAAATCAAGGTTTGTATGTGATATCCATAAGTGGTGATGGTGAGAATATGGAAGATGCTGGCAGTGGAATGATAAATAATTTTGTGAAAGGCACAAAGATTAGCTGGGTGTTTCACAGTGAGGAAGAAACGGTTAGTTTGCAGGAGGGTATAAACAGATTATTCAGATGGCCAGAAAAATGCCCAATAAAGTGTAACACAGATAAATGTGAAATGATGCACGTCAGAAGTAACAAGACAAGAGAGTACTCAATCTATGAAGATGGGATAAATTTGCTCGGTATTTCTTTGCAACAGGGAATGTTGAAGAGGTGTACAAGGCCATAAGGGGTAGGGACAAGATGAATAGCTGCTCCATTCAGTGGAAGTTTAAAGAACAAAGGAAGACTACTGACAATATTCCAGCTGACTGCCACCATTATTACTGCAGCAGTAAGATGGATACAGCTTTCCCTTCACTATAATACAGATTTCCAGTTATAATGGTCTTATTTCTCTGAAGCATAATAAGTTCCTTCACAGGTATTCGCTTTGACAAACAGCAAGTTTTCCAAAGATTTCCTGCCAGTTGTTCACCACAGCATTCACCACCTCACCCCAACCCAACATGCATGGTCCGATGATTTTGCTAACTGTTTTGTTGATTCAGTTCCATGTTTGGATGTCTTGAACGTGTGATTACGAACAGGATGTTAGTATTTGAGGCAGTGGATAGGAAAACACCAGTGTCCCAATTGAACTCAAACCAATTCTTCAGCACCATTTTATAATCCTCAGTTACTGGAGCTGGCTGTGTCCCACTTCAGAAATATGGAAACACTATTTAGGTTTAGCTGATGAGTGGCAAACAAGAATAATTCTTTAATTTGACCAGGCAGTAATTATCTCAAATAGGAAAGAATCCAGAAGCTTTCTATTGATATCAGTGACATAATTAATATCCAAAGACAAATATCCAGTGTATAAAGATTGATCAGAAATTCAACTGGACTGGCCATGGAAAAACAGTATTTCAGATGATTTGAGTAACTCACCTCCTAAAGCTCTCCAAAATCTTTCTATTACTTACATGGCACCAGGCAGAGAGTGTAAAGAAAGACCCGTTGGTGCCTGGATGATTACCATGCAAGAACTGTTGTCGAGGGAAAAGCAGACGGCTAGTAAAACACTACCTCCATTAGTAGTCAGTAATACTGAGTCTTTGCAACAGTGACGCACAAGATGCACTGTGTAGACTCTGTCCCAATAGCACTATGGATTACCAACACCAACTGCAATGGGGCTTCTCAGGGGCAATTAATGCTGGTCCACCTCCGTTAAAACCCCAAACGAATTAAACAATAAACTCAATTTTCCAATAATTGTTGAACAATGCAGATGTTTTTATTGATCTGATGAACCTGTAGCTATCTCTGAAGTTGTAGAAACCATTTCACGCATAAAATAAAAGACTAACTGACAACTCAGGCACAGGTAATACAAGATAACACAGCATTAAAGAAGCAGCTGATTTGTCACTACAAATGTCAGGGCAGAGTAAGCTATAATCTTGATACAAGTGAGATTAATGCATTTTGTTGGCTTTTGGCTGGCATATATCTGTTGGGCTGTAGGGCCTGTCTTTATGCCGTATGGCTTTATGAATTGAATTCTTGAGAACAGAAGATGTAGTCGCACTATTTCCATCGCTGTGAGCATCATGTGGTGAGAAATACACAGTATTCTGACTTGAATCAATATCATTGTCTCTTCACTGTCACTTGTTCAGAATACTGTGGCTCTCTTTGAAACATATCTGTTAGTCTCCCTGCAACGCGAGGATCACTGGGGTTCACCACCATAGTCTGAATGGAAATCAATAAATGCTGGTCTTGCCAACGGAATTCATCTTACAAGAACAACTGAATAGAATATGCTCTATTAAAGGTACCCATTCTAACCGATCTGATTTATGACGCAGTTTTAATGAGGCTTTTTCTTTGACCTAAGCATCTGATCTTTCTGTAACTCCACGAAACTTCCACGAGAGCGTTCGCAGTGCTGTTTAAAAAACACATTTGCAAGTTGTGCTCATCATTCTGAAATGGAGACCCTTGTGCGCTTGGGAATGCTTTCATTATTTGTCAGTATCTAAAGGCAATAGCAAGTAGAAACTAAGATCAGGAATAAGTGATTGGACAACTTTAACCAAGTCTGCTCTGTCATAAGATCATGGATGATCTGATTTTGGCCTGAAATACACATTCCTGCTATGCCTTACAATGTTAATGCATCATTTTTAGGCGATAAACTGTCTACCTGTGTCTAAGAATATTCAATTTCTTACTCTCTGGGAAGGAAGTTCCCACAGGCGCAGAACACTTTGAGATGCTTAAAACAACCACCAACTCCTTCCAGTTTCCAGCAGTCCATACATTTCTGGAAATGACTCGCACAAATTGAAATATTGTTTCAGCATTCAACTTGAATAGACAATTCAGAATTATATGGGTTTAAACGGGATCATGCGTCATTTGCCTAAACACCAACTGATCCAAGTCTAGTCTGACAAAGTTTCCTCCAGAGATAAATGCTCCTCACAGGAATCAGTTAAGTGAACCTTCTCTGGACAGCTTTTCATGCCTCAGCTCCCCTAATGTGATCTCACCGTACCCTGCAAAACTGTAGAAAATCTTGCCTACTCCTGAATGTATTCTCTTTCAAAAGGTTTGAATATATATATTGCCTCCCTATGATGTGCACGCAACGTGTTCTTTTTGTGATCCAGCTGCCTGATTCCTCTGTGCCTCAGCTTTGCAATTCCTCCATTAGAATAATACATTGTTTTTCCATTCACACCACCAATCTATTCAAACACAGACGCATTTTTGCTGCTATGCGCCATGTATCAATCACTTGACCCACTTCGAACTCTCTATAATATTAGGAAGTCGAGGTCAACATCCATCTGATAATTAAAAGCAAAGCGCCCAGTAAAGATTTCCTCGCCTTATAGTATGATAAGGGAGTGTGACAAGTGATGTAACCCATCTCCTTTTTGATATCCAGTTTGTTACAAAGGAGTGGTTCGATGAAAAGGAATCCTTTCACTCACTCTGTAATTAACAATTAACTATTTACTTGTCTGGGGGCGGCACAATGGCTCAGAGGTTAACAGTGCTGCTTCACAGCGCCTGAGACTCCGGGTTCGAGCTGTGTGCTTTTAGGCCTAATGTTTTTAAATAAGTTATTTTGATTTGTTTTTCCCCTTTAATAGTTTTTTGAGTATGAACTTCATGATCTCACACACCTTACTCCTTCACGCCCCCATGCATTCCATCTTCATTTGTTAATCTCTGATAAACACCTCTATCATTTATTCCATGCTCCAACTCACATATTTTGGACTGTTTTGAATCTTTCCCGCAGCATGGTCATGAGATTAGCTGTGCCTGATGCCCTCCTCACCTCTCCCTTCTGCTCAGTTCCTGACCTGCTGCTCTGTTTCCCCGCCTCCTGGTTTATTAGTTTAAATCCACCCAATTTGCACTAGCAAACCTCCCCACCAGGATGTTGGTGCTTCTCCAGTTAAGATGCAATCTTGCCATATTTTAAAGCTCCCACCTGTCCTGGAAGAGGGTCCAATGATCCAGGAATATGAAACCTTCACCCCTAAGCTAATTGTTTAAACGTATGTTAATCTATAGTGCCTTCCTAACGCTTACCTCATTTACACGAGGCACTGGGTGTAATTTAGACATTACAGAGAATTGTTTTTCACACACACACACACACACATACACACACACGCGCGCGCACACACACACACACACACACACACACACACACACACACACACACACACACACACACACACACCGTGCATTTCTTTGCAGAAGAATACCAGTAACATTATAAATGTTCAGAATGATAAGTGGAATGAAGGAATTAGTTAAAGGTAGGATGCAAGAAATTAGAATAATGAAAATACTCTTCGTTGATCAGAACAGACGAAGATTTGAACTTATTGCAGTAAACAAAATAATGAAAAAAAAATCAGGGTAAAATAAGAATACTCCGTTTCTCTTAGCTAGCATTACAGCATTCCGTTTCAAGATCGTCAGCACAAGACCTCGGAGTGAGATAAGGCAAAAGTGTTTTTTTACTGAGAGAGTTGTTAGGATTTGGATTTCCTGCCTGGGAGATTAGTGAATGAAGATTCAGGAGGGAACTGGATATATATTTGAAAGTTCTGAATTTAAAGGGAAACAGTGAGAGAGGGGGCAAATGGGAGGATTTGGGAGACATTTCACAAGCTGATGCATACACAGTGGCTCAATAGCCTCTTTGTGTACATTAAAGTTCTGTTCTCTAACATGTACAAATGCAAGTCAAAGCCAGTATCAGATTATTTCCAGTTGTAAATGTTGGGAAATATCTGATCATTTTGCTGCAACATAACCATTTAAAATGCAAGTATTGCAAGGTCAGCTTGATGATGAAGTCTAATTAGTCATCAGTATATGAAAATTTTAAATCTTGTATCCCAATTACTAAATCAAATCTTTCCTTTCCTTTGACACAAAACTCTTTGACAATGTCTGACTGTTCACTCACAAGGAAGTATGTTCATCGTTCTTTTTCACATTTCACATTAACTACCATTCATTCTAAAAATTGCAAGGTTTCAAATTATTGTTCACTTCAATTTAATAACACAATTCATTTATGTAAACTAATATTCTCTGTTCATGTTGATTTTTTGTCATTTTTCAATTGTTGGTAAAGAGCTGAAGCTCGCACATTTAGTGAGAAATTAAACTGATTGATTATAAAGAAATGTATAAGTACGCTATTTATATTTGATGGTTCAATCGTTTTCTCACTCTAAAAATGCAATCATTCAGAAGCCAACGACTTTCCAAATGTTGGAGCGAGGATGTATTCATTTGACTACTGACAATGTGTATGGACTTGTAGTGAATTTTGAGAAGATTTGTAGCTCAGGTTGAAGTTTGCTCATTGAGCTGGGAAGTTCATTTCCAGACGTTTCAACACCTTCATCTTCGGTGGGCCTCAGGCGAACCAATGCTGAAAATTCTTGCTTTCTATTTATATGTTTGGGTTTCTTTGGATTGGTGATGTAATTTCCTGTGGTGATGCTATTTGCTGTGGTGAAGTCACATGCTGTTTCTTTTCTCAGTGGTAGAAGGTGAGTTCAAACTCGATGTGTTTGTTGATAGTGTTCAGGTTGGAATGCCATGCTTCTCGGAATTTTTGTGTGTGCTTCTATTTGGTTTGTCCTAGGATGGATGTGTTGTCCCAGTCGAAGTGGTGTCCTTCCTCATCCGTATGTGAGAATACTAGTGAGAGAGGATGATGTCCTTTTTTGCTTAGTTGGTGTTCATGTATCTAAATGTATGTAATTGTTGATCAACACTATAGCCAGATAACATGTTCTTTGTTCGATATTAAATAAAATAGATGTTCTTTATTTTTGTATCATAAAATGTTGGCAGGAAAGTATATTTTAGTTCCATAAATATCTGATCATATTACATCAACCTAATTGTTTTCAGAGATGATGCAATTATTGTTTGGTTGAAGAATGATATTTCACATTTTCGTGAATCACAATTCACGAACATACCAAATATATGAATTTTTTTTCATATCAGCTTGCAATCATAACCTACATAGAAAAAAGATTTTGGAAGATTTGAATTCAGTCACAGCTGCCAGTGATACTGGGTAAGGCATTGTTCTGCTCTTAAATGAATCCAGAGAGCTTACACCTGGGTCAGAGCAGTCATTCAAACATTATTTCACAACAAATTATTTCGACTCCATCTTCGGTCTGAGCATTGCCCGGGGGCAGATGAATGGACATGTCGTGTCAGAATCACATCGTACAAGTTACTTATGGTGATGGCTTCTGGCCTGCCTGCCAGACTCCAAGCATCTGCTACCTGGACCAGACACTGGGCGAAGACGTTAACAAGTTGACAATAGTCTGACGCACATTTTGTCTCGCAAAGTAATCTCTAAAACCGTGTCCAATAAATGTCACCTTCACATTCATCAGTATCAAAATAAAATTGTACATCTCTGTTGATGGACAAAAAATAATACGTGGGTCACCCAACAGAATCTATCAGAAGAAAACAGCCGTTAATAACTGAACTTGACGGATTCTGTCTAGTGTAGGTCGCAACACACATATTGTACTGGTACTCAGGTGACTGCAAAATGCACACCATTAGGGGACGTCTTGGCCTAACGCCCTTACAAAGCTTCCTGATTTCACACACATCACTCCCTCACACATTCAACAATTGATTAAAAAATCCACAAGCTGGGTGAAACATGACACAGAGAACAGTGCAGCACAGTGCAGACTTTTTGAACATTGACGTCCAGCCAACCTCTTATCCTACCCTAAGATCAGACTAACTGACATACCCTTCATTATTCTATCATTCATTTGCCGATCCAATAGTCGCTTAATTTAACCCCAATGCTGCTGACTCTGCTACAGTTGCCAGCAGTACATTCCAACTTTCCACTATTCTCTTTGTAAGGAGCCGACCTCTAACATCTCCACTAAACCTTCCCCCAATTACATGAAAGTTTTTCTCCCTCGTGATTGATATTTGCACCATGGGAAAAAAAGTATCTGGCTATCCACTCTATCTTTGCCTCACATCATCTTGTCCACCTCTATCAAGTCCTCCCACATCCTTCTTTGCTCCTCTGAGAACAAGCCCTGAACTCTTCTTTGTTAGCAACCTGATAAATCTCCTCAGCACCCTCATTAAAGTTTCCACATCCTTCCCACAATGAGGCGATCAGAACTGATCACAACATTCTATGTGTGATCTCACCAGGGTTTCATAGAGCTGCAGCATAACCTTACAGCTCTTAAGCTCTATCCCCTTGCTTATGAAAACATCATACACCTTCTTAACAACCTTATCAAACTGGGTGGCAACTCTGAGGGAGCTATGACATGGACCACGAGATCACCCTGTTGCTCAACAATGCAAGAATCCTGCCTATTTTTCTGCATTCAAATTCGACCTTCCAAAATGAATTGCTTCACACATTTCCAGTTGAACTTCATCTGCCAGTGATCAGTCCCATTGCAAACTACAACAACCCTCCACACGATCCGCAATATCAACAATCTTTGTTATATCGACAGACTTACTAATCTACTCTTCCACTTCCTCATCCAAGTGATTTATAAAAATCACAAACGGCAGAGGTCCCAGAACTGATCCCAATGCAACACCACTGATCACCGGGCTTCAGACTGAATACTTCCCATTTACCACCACTTTGTGACTTCTATGTGCCAGCCAATTCTGTAACCAGTCAGACAGGTTTCAATGTATCCCATCACGCCTTCGTTTCCGAATGAACCTGACTTGGGGAATATTATCAAACGCCTTGTTAAAATCCATGCTTTCCACATCCACTGCTCCACCTTCTTCAATGTGTTTGAACCCATCCTCAAAGATTTTAATAAGTTCTGTGAGGCATGACCTGCCCCTCACAAAGCCATGCTGACAATTTCTAATCAAACTATGATTTTCCCAGCCATCATAAATTCGAAGTTTGTGAGAAGACTTGTAGCTCGGGTGCACGTTGTTGTGGTTTTGTTCGCTGAGCTGGGAATTTGAGTTGTAGACGTTTCGTCCCCTGTCTAGATGACATCCTCAGTGCTTGGGAGCCTCCTGTGAAGTGCTTCTGTGATCTTTCCTCTGGCATTTGTAGTGGTTTGAATCTGTCGCTTCCAGTTGTCAGTTCCAGCTGTCCGTTGCAGTGCCCATAATGTAACGAGGACATGCCACAACCCAAAGGACTGGCCACACTACCATATATCAAGAGCATTTCCGAACTGACAGCCAGACTACTACGACCACTAGGACTTACAACAGCACACAAACCAACAGCCACTCTCAGAACACAACTCACCGGAATGAAGGACCCGATACCCAGCATGAGCAAAACAAATGTAGTGTACAAAATCACATGCAAGGACTGCACAAAACACTACATAGGATAAACAGGAAGACAGCTAACGATCGGTATCCATGAACACCAACTAGCCACGAAAAGACACGACCAGTTATCCTTAGTAGCCACACACGCAGATGATAAGCCACATGAATTCGACTGGGACAACACTACTATTATAGGACAAACCAAACAGAGAACAGCCAAGGAATTCCTAGAGGCATGGCACTCATCCACAGATTCAATAAATAAGCACATCTACCTGGACCCAATATACCGGCTACTGCAGCGAACAACTGCAACTGACAACCGGAAGCGAAAGATTCAAACCACTACAAATGCCGGAAGAAACATCACAGAAGCGCTTCACAGGAGGCTCCCAAGCACTAAGGATGTCACCTAGACAGGGGATGAAACGTTACAACACAAATTCCCAGCTCGGCGAACAGAACCGCAACAATAATAAATTCTGTCTCTCAGAAACCCCTCCAATACTTTGCTCAATACTGATGTAAGACTGACTGATCTGTAATTCTCAGGATAATCCCTAGAACCTTCCTTCAACATGGCGTAACGTTTACCGCCCTCCAAATATCTGGCACTACTCCAGTCGACAGTGAGGATGTAAAGATCATCGCCAAAGGCGCAGGAATCCCTTCCCTGTCTTCCTGTAGTAACCTCGGGTTTTGTCCGTCTGGCCCAAGGGATTTGTCTATTCTTGTGTTTGTACTTCAATCAATCTGTACTTCACCTCAAAATGTCTTCTCCCTGTCTAAACAAATAATTGACTGCTTTCCACTTCAGGTCTCTATACAGTGCTGCCTTCTGGAACACGTATGGTTCCCAATATCCCGTCAATCATGGAATGGAAAACATGGGAAGTCACCAATGACTTCCCGATGAAGGGCTGATGTCCAACGTTTTGACTGTCTTGTTCCTCAGATGCTGCCCGACTGGCTGTGCTTTACCAGCGCTAGAGTACCTGTAGTTCTCACTTTCTGCATGTCTTAGAGCTCTCCCCTCTGCACACTGAACAGGGAATTAATCAGCAGAAACTCATTGCATGTGGAACTGACTGTTTAGTTCTGGAATGTTTTATTTGATGAACACATTTATTAAAAGAGAAATTTCATTCAATAAATATTCATTCATTCCCAGAGGTACAGTTTTGGTTCATGAATTGGGCAGCTTGAGAACAAACAATGAATCCGACAGACAGATATGATAAGGGAACAAGGTGAAATAGGAAATTGTGACATTTTTGCCATCACAGAGATGTGTTTGAGGGAGGTGAGGGCTGACAACTCAATATCCTGTGGTACAAGATCTAGAGGCACGACAGGAGAGGTGGTAAAACAGTAAGTGGGGTTGCATTATTAATTATGGAGTCAGTTACTGCAGTAAGAAGGATCTCCTAATGAAGCTTGGTGGTTAGAGCACAGGATCAAATCCATGACAGACACACCGTTGGGGATATATTGTAGACTACCAGAAAAAAGAAAGTACAGGAGCTGATATAAAACCAATTTACTGAGGTGTGTTAATACAACAATAGGATCATCATATTCAGGCATTTCAATTCCAAACATTCATTCGGGCAATGATAACTTATTTAGAGAGGGCAGATGCCTTGAAATTTGTTCTGCAGAGCTTCTGCAGAACTTGTAGCTGACACATCAATGGGCGGGGCTATGCTGGGCCTCACCGTGGGGAATGAAGCCAGTCAGATGTTGCATGCAGGATTGGGAGAGCATAAAAGGACCAGTGGCCGTGACTCATACTCAAAAATGTTTGAAAAATAAAAGCTTTTTGGATTTGGGAGACTGATTTTATGAAACAAATGACAGGATCTGGCCAAAGTGCAGTTGCTTCTGTGTGAAACTAGAGCAAAATGGCGTGCGGCGGTGGTTGGGGTTCACTTAATCAAAATGGAATTGATGACAGTGTTGGACCAGCATGTTTAACCGAAGATGGATTTTTAGGAAAACAAGCCCAGAGAACGTCGGGTGTAGACACAAATTCCGAACAGAACTAATAAGGAAAGAGAAACTTAATGCAGTTACAAAGTGCGCAGTTCAATGGAGGTCCGAAAAGAATATAGAAAGTGTAGGGCTAAACTTAAAAACTCAGTAGAAGAGCAGAAGTGGAGGCGGGGAGTTGAAACATTAGAGGATAAGATTAGCAAGAACACATTAAGGAGGAGAGGATAACGCGGGAGAGAATTGGGAGTGTTAGGGACAAGGGGCTGCATGGAGCCAGAGAATATGTTAAACACGGACTTTTTTCAGTCTTCAGTTTGAAGAAGGTGTTCCTGGATTCAGGGAGAGTGACCCTGTGATACTTGAATGAATTGCTACAGAAGCTGACGAAGTATTGGAAGTTTATGCGGGATAGAGAGTGGGCAAATCCACAGATCAGGATGAGCTGTATCTTCGGCTGACGTGGAAGATGAGTGAGGAGATTACAGTCTCTTAACTTTTCATTTTTGTTTTGCATCTGGCCACAGAGAAGGTGTGATAGGACAGGATCACATCTAATATTGATACAACATTCAAACAGAGTGCTAGAAATACCACATGGGACTAAAGACCTCCAAGTCTCACATTAGTGAGAGGGAAACAACTGTAGAAAAGTCTGTGGGCTGTTGAGGCTGGATCATTAAATATATTCAGGGTTGAGGCAAACTGATTTTCATACAAGGTTTATGGGGAAAATGTAGGCAAGAGGAATGGGGGATTATCAAAGTTGATCTCACCTAATTGAGAGGAAAAGCAGACTCAGTGAGTGGATAGACATACTGTTGTCCCTATTTCGAATTGTATCATTTTTACAATAGCCTTGTATTAACTGGAATATCAACCTCCCTCGCTGTGGAGTGAAACACAGTTTGGAATGCAGTCGACGGATTCAAGGAATTAATAAATACAGTACTATTAGACAGAAAGGACCAAGGGATTGTGACAACGCAGATTGGTTGTCGGGGTGAAGATTAGCATCAGCGCAGTCAGCACTACCAAAAGGAAGACCTCAGTAAGACACCCTCCAAGACCAAACAGTGACCTTGGCTAGAGAGTAGGTAGTCAGTGGCCAGGTGCCAAGGAGTGCCTTATGACCAAGTGCTACATCACTGCAGTGTCTTCCTCCTTCCCTAACCAAAGGTAAATGTGAAGGGGTAGAGAGAGACATGCCGTTCGTAGCAGAGTAAATAGTAATGTTTGGCTCAAGAGGCTTTGAGAAGCAACAGCTCAGCAAAATCTACAGGCAAGTTCAAATAAAGTCCTTTCAACTTCAATGTTGCAGCAGTGGGGATAGGAGTTAAGACAGTTGTTCGTTCCTCCTACGTGATGTGGGAACTCAGGTAAAGTTCCACCGTCCCTGAAGACTACACGTGTGGAAAGTGAACCCAGCTGCAACTCCTGGGAGACCGTGTTCGGGAGTTGGAGCTGAATGCATTCAGAATCATCCGAGAAACTGAGAACTTCATAGATAATAGTTTTCTTGTTGTGGTCACACCCAAGACCTGCAACAATCATGACTGTAATATCGCATCCCACGTTAAGATCCATGCCATGAGTTCATCAGGCTTACCTGTCAGTCCTGTTGCATGTAAATAAAGAACATTTAATCCAACAGGCAGTCCTTGCTTCCTGTTATGTTCAAGACAGAGAGGAGGTGGGCGACGACCTGGAATGGCGAATGGAGTAAGCAGAGAGTGCAGCAATCCACTGTGACCAATCCCGTCGAAAACAATTTCACCATTTTGGAGACTGTTCAGGGGAATGACGGTTCAGGGAAAAGCAGCAGTAGCCAAGTTGGTGGCATTACCATTGACTCTGGGGCACAGTGGGAAAGGGTAACGTTAAACAGGACCTTAGAGATAGGAGAGTCGATTGTTAGAGGGACAGGTCGGAGATTCAGTGGCCTCAAACGGGAATCCAGGAAGGTGTGTTACCTCCCAGGTGCCAGAATGTCTCCGAGTGGTTGGAGAAAATTCTCAAGGGGGAGGGGAGCAGCCAGAAGTCATTGTGCACGTTGGAACAAATGACACAGGTAGATACAGGAATGAGGTGCTACAGAGTGATTACTGAGAGCTAGGAGAAAAGTTAAAATCTAGGACCTTGATGGTGGTAATCTAACTGATGACTTCCATTGTAATGAGCTAATGAAAGTAAGAGCAGGGGGGCTTTGGCAAATAAATAATTAACTAAAGAATTGGTCTGGGGGTGGGGGGAAGGGAGATTCAAATTTTTAGATTATTGGGGTCTTTTCTGTGACCGGGTTGACCTGATCAGGAGAGTCAGGTGGCACATGCAATCGGGACGAGACCAATATCTTGTTAGCAACAAGGGAGGTTTTAAGCGATATTGTTGAGGAGGGTTATCCTCATGATCAGGGAGTCAAGTGCGAGGCTGGAAGGAGATACAGTAATCAGAAACAGTGAAGTGAAGAGACAGGTTATGCTGGAACATGACAGGAAGCAAGGAATGCCTATTGGATTATTTCGATGCAAGAGGGCTGGCAGGTCAGACAAATAAACTAAGGGCGAGGATAGTAACGTGTGATTGGGATAATACAGCCTCCATAAAAACATGGCTAAGCGAGGGACAGGACTGGCAGCTAACTTACCAGGGTACAGGTGCTTTAGGCGGGACAGGGATGCTGGAAGGAGGGGAGGAGGAGTTGAATTTCTGATTAATGGGATTATTAAAGCATTAATCAGAGATAACATAACCGACCAATCATCCATTGTGGCTTTGTGGGTGCAGCTCAGAAGTAGAAAGTGGATGATGATGTACCGGGGTTGAACTGTCGGCCTCCAAATAGCTAACGTGAATGAGAGTGACAAATATGCATGGAGAAGGGAGACATTCAGGAGCATTGTTGTCATAAGAGTGGATTTTAATTTTTGTAACAGACTAAGACTGCCGGAGCGTTAAGGAGTTTGATGGAGTGGAATCCGATAAGTGAATTCAGGAAAGTTTCCTCAAGCAGTATGCAGAGGGTCCTTCTTGGGAAGGTGCAAAACTCGAACAACTCTTGAGAAACAGAGCAGTACAGGTGTCTGAGGTGACAGTGGGGGAGCACTTTGGGACCAGTGACCATCGTTCTGTTAATTGTCAAATAGCTATGGAGAGGGACAAAACTGGTGCACCGGATCAAGTTCTAACTTGGGACAAGGGGAATGTTCATTGGATTAGACAGAAGCTTGCAGGGGTCAACTGGAGCAGTTTCTTTGCAGGTGAATGGACCGCTGGTTGGTGGGAGGCCTTTAAACGTGAGGTAGCTAGAGTTCAAGGTGTTTATGTTCCTGTGACAGTGAAGGGCAAGGGTGGCAGGAATGGGGAATCCAGGATGCCAAGAGATATTTAGGCATTGACTGCAAAAAGGGGGATGCGTGGGTCAGGCACAGGCAACTGGGATCAAGGGAATCTCTGCTGGTATATAAGGGATGTAGGAGTTTACCTCTGATGGATATCAAGAAGGCGACAAAGGTGCTATGAAATAACCTTGGCTGAGAAGATTAGGATGAATCCAAAGAGTTACTTTAAGAGTGTGAAAGCTAAGCAATAACTAGAGAGAGAATAAGATCCCTCAAATAACAAAGTGCACAAATATGTGTCGAACAATAAGAGATGGACGAGGTCCTCAACAAATATTTCTTCTCTATATTTACTGTGGAGAAAGACATAAATATTTGGAACTTGAAGAAGTTAGTGGTGATATCGTAGGGGCAGTCCATATCACAGTAGAGGAGGTATTGGGCGTACAAGGATGTTTGACGGTGGATTATTCTCAGGGTCCTTAACAAGTATATCCATGAGCACTGCAGGGATCTAGAGAAGAACTAGCGGGACACTGGTTAAATACATTTATCACCTTTAAACAAAGTTGAGATTACGGAAGACTGGAGGATAACAAATACTGTGCCCTTGTTCAAAAGGAACTGTAAGAAAAACTGCTGGGATCTATAGACCAGTAAGTTTAACATCTTTGATAGGTACATTACTTGAGAAGATACCATGGAATAAGATGTACATGCATTTGGAAAAGTAAGGTCTGATTAGGAATAGTAAGCATGGCTTTGTGCATGGAGGTTTATGCCTAAAAAAACGTTTAAAGTTAATTGATGATGTGACCAGGAAGGTTGACTTTGGAAGGGTGTAGACGTCGAAACTTATGGTGCTGGAAAAGCACAGCAGACCAGGCAGCATTCAAGGAACAGGAGAATCGATTTTTCAGGCATCAGCCCTTCATCAGGAATGTCCAAACATCGATTCTCCTGCTTCTCAGATGCTGCCTGACCTGTCTTGATTTTCCAGTGGCACATTTGTTTTCGCTCTGATCTCCCGCATCTGCATTGTTCACTTTCTCCTCGGATGGTAGAATTATTCTGTATGGATTTCAATTACAACAGAACAGGATGAATGTTTTCAGCCCCTGGACACTGATATACAGTTACAGCAGGAGCTAAATCAGACCCTCGAGCCTATAAAACTGTACCCAGAGTAGATCACGCAGCAACAGTATCCTGATACACAGCAACAGTCTATTCAGTCTATTCAGTTACTTGAAGTCCTTAACACAGGAAATCGAAGTGACCACAAACTGCCTGGACTCTGGGGTACACTGGAATAACACGAGGCCATTTAGCTCCTCAAGCCTGCCCTTCTTTTCAGTAACATCGGGGCTGATCTGGTCTCGCCTGCAATTTCTCTTTCATGCCTAATTCCTTGTAGCCCTTGAATCTCTGACGTGTCAAAATCCATTGACACCCACCCCACCCCCTTCCCAATCATTTCTGTAATGCAGCTGCCTGGGACAGAGAGTCCCCAACAGTCTCTACGCTCTGAGAGAAGGAAGTATTCTCCACACATATACATTGGCCTATTGACATAAACAAAAGATACGAGCTCAGTGTCAGAGTGGCTGGCCCTGACATTATGGCAGGACTTGACGGAGCAAGGTGTCAAGGAGTCTGAATAAGGTTGAACTGAATGGGATCAGGTGTAAACTCCCCACTGGGTCATTCAAAAAACAATGTGGTTGGTGGAGAGCAATCCGCTTAGTCCCTGGATATCTCTGTGGGCGATCCTTCGGGTAGCTTCTTCGGCACAAACACCTTCAGCTACTTCATCAATATCTTTCCCTCCATCATTCGATCAGAAGTGAAGATGTTCTGCAGAAATCACATAAAACTTCAAAACCTGAACAACATTCAAGGTTGTTGTTAACGTTCATGTAACAGCATTGCGAAACCCTGAACATATTCACAGGTTAAAAAGAGGAGCTCTTTCAGCATCTCAAGCTGGTTTCACAGGAATGTGAGAACGCCATTCAGTCCATTGAAACAATTGGACAAGCATACTCACAGCCAATTGACTCCGTCCTGCCTATTACACCTGAGGAGAGTTTTTAAAAATGTAGATATTGAAAATGAGGCGGTTGGAAGACCAAATCAATCAAAGCAGCATCAGGAGGTGGAGTAGTCAACACCTTGGGTGTAACATTTCTTCAGGACTGGGGATGGACATAAGGACGTTTACAGGTAAAGAGGCAGCGTGGGGAGGAGGATGTGGTGTGGTGAGGTGGGGATGGATCAACACTGGTCAGGGTACCACCGGGATGGTTGATTGGAGGAATTAATCCAGTTGGAAGCTGGAAGAAGGGTGGATCAGAGGAATGTAATGGAGATGGACGGGCTGGGAAGGGAGGGAGAGGTGATGGGAAGAGAATGGCAGGGATTGGGAAGGGAGTCAGCAGTTTGGAAGGGAAGTTATTTGAAACTGGAGAACTCAGTGTTCTCGAGACACTCGAGACACGGACACATCAAAAAGAAGAGGCCATTCAGCCCCTCCAAACGGTGATACTGAAACAGGAGGATGTCTTTGATGCTGCAACATGACAAACTAATGAAGCAGAGACTGTGCAGACAGACGACTGGCTCCATTGCTAATGCTACACACGTGTTAAGTTAACATCGTTTGCTGATCTTGAGGAGGGAAAGTGAATGATTTGTACCAAGTTCCAAAAGGGCATCTTCCATCACCGAGATGTTATGGACGAGTCTAGATCACTCAAACCATTCTGAGGCAAACGGCCCAGGGCATAACTTTGCAATTTGTTTCATTAAGTGTACAATGAAAAGTACATGGTGTAGTTTAGCTATGTTGACTACTGGATTTTAAAACAGAAAAAAACTTTAATCACAAAAGTGCACAGTGAAACACAAAGAACAGAATGAAGTTCCCCTACAGAAGATTTAAATCAGCTAGATTTAATTATGCTGTTCTGAATGCACATAACAGTCCCAATAAACAAACTCGCTTTAAAAACCAGTATAAATGGAACACAAGCTTACAGTTTGAAGTTGAAGGTCAGAAAAGAGAGAGAGTTTCCACACACCTCACTGTTGAACTTCCCAATTCAAGACTCACCTGAAAGATGCTCAGCTCAGCTCATCTCAGCTAGTACAGCTAAATGAGCTCAATACTCCCCTTTCATTATACAGGTCACTTCTAAATCATGACCACTTTGGCCTTAAGTCTTATCTGTTTACAGATAAACAAAAGGCCACTGAAAATCCTTTTAGTCTCTGTACCAAGCCAGACTGACCAGAATCATGCCCCTTTTTATTGTCCCTCTGAAAGAAAATCAAGGACAGAGACCACCTGAGCCAAAAAAAGCTTCTTGACAAAAAACGGGACGAGCTTTGTGACGCCTCCCTCCTTAAAAAACAAACCATCAATACCAAAATATGGCTGCATTTTTAACCATTCAAACCCAGTTGGTAGTCTAAAAACGCGCATATGCACTATAGCAACTGTAAACATGCAAACATGCACAATCCCATGCAAATTCAGGTCGCAGTGCACTCACAACCAAACGCCTCCATATCTCATTCAAGTTTCAGAAACGCATCGGCAATCATATTTTCACAACCTGCCACATGCACAATTGTCATAATGAATGGCTCCAACAACAAGCTCCATCGAAAGAGTGTGGCATTTTTGTCCTTAATTTTTTCCGCAAAAATCAATATGTTGTGATCAGCGTATACTATTGTCTCAGATGCATCGCTGGTGATATAAACACTGAAATGTTGTCATGCCAACACCAAGCTTAAATTCTCTTTATCCACGGTTGAATATTTCTGTTGATGAAGTTCAACTTCATGGAAAAATATCCGACGGATCTTTTGATTCCCTCGTCATCTTCCTGCAGGAGCACCGCACCGACCCCCTCATCACTGGCATCGATAGCCACCTTGAAAGGCTTTGTGTAATCCGGTGGGGCTCATACTGGTGGCAGTGGTTAACAAAGTTTTTAGGCTGGCAAATGCCTTTTGACAGTTTGCTATCCACTGAGAGTTCTTGCCCTTTTTTTTAATAATTTGGTGAGTGGAGCAGCCACACTGCTAAAGTTCGGCACAAACATTCAGTAAAATCCAGTCAATCCCAGGAACTATAATACTACTTTTTTTCGATGATGTGGGAATTTTCCCACTACTTACGATTTTGTATCTCATGGGGCTATTGGTCCATGTCCAATATCATGGCCTAGGAAGGTGACTTGGGCTTTCGCAAATTCACTTTTAGCTAGGTTTGTAACAGTGTTGACTTTGTCATAGTCCCTACGTGACTGTGGGGTACCATCTGGCTTTGGCATCATGATTATAGGTGAGTTCCACTTTGTAAATACCATCTTGGAGCATGCACTCTATCTCTTTCTGAAACTGTGCCAACCTTGGAGGGTTATGCCTAAAAGGATGTTGCTTAATCGGAACAGCATCTCCTACATCTACATGATGCACAATTATGCTCGTACTTCCCAGGTTAATACCGTATATATCCCAAAGTGATAGTAATAAATCTTTTGGGTCATTTTGATTTATCAAAATTATTAACTAAATAATTTATCCTAATGTTTGACAACTTTATCATTGTTCAATCTGATTTGAGGAATGTCCAATTTAGAATCCTCCGAACTTGATTCTTCCTTCTGTGCTGTAATCATGAACACCTTCTTCTCTTCCTTTCTTTCACTATTAAACTATCTTTTGAGCACATTGACATGACACACTTTGTGAGATTTCTTCCTGTCTGGAGTCCTTAGCAAGTACTTCATCTCACTAAATTTCTTATCAATTTGACAAGGTACGCAAAACCTTGTTTTTAAAGGCTCACCTGTTACTGGAAAGAACACCGATGCCTTATTCCCAATTGCATAATTATAAATTTGTGATTTCCTATCCAAATCCTGATTCATTGTATGCTGTGATACTTTTAAATGTTTCTAGCCAACTCTCCAGCTCTATTTAATCGTTCCCTAAAATTTGACACATTGTCCAAATGGGTGGTCTCTGAATTCTGACTTATTAATTTCTCCTTCATCAATTTTAATGGTCCTCCTAGTTCTTGTCCAAAAATTAATTCAAATGGACTGAATTGGGTCGATTCATTCGGTGCATCTCTGATCGCAAAAAGTTCAAAAGGAATTTCCTTATCGCAGTCATCTGGATAATCCTGACCATAAACGCTCAACATGGTCTTCATATTTTTTAATGTCATCTCGCTCCTGTTCTCTGTGATTCTGGATAGTGAGCAGTAGATTTGAATTGTTTTATCCCCAAGTTATCCATCGCCTCCTTGAATAGTTTGGATGTGAAGTTTGTTCGTTGATCTGACTGTATCATATTGGTCGTCCGTATCGAGAAAAAATATTAAGTTTTTTTTTTCTACAACCTTTATAGCTGTGATGCTGCATAATGAGATTGCCTCTGGATATCTTGTCGACACATCCATTACTGTTAATAAATACTTATTCCCACCTTCTGTATTGGTAGGGGACCTACGCAATCAATCAAGATACTTGTGAAAAGGTCGTCAAATGCTAGAATAGGTATTAAAGGTGCAAGATTTATTACTGTCTTCATTATATGTTTGACACGTCTGGCAAAATTCAGCTACATCTTTGTATAGTCCAGGTCTGTAATCAAATCATTGTATTTTAGCTGGTGTTGTACTCACCCCAAAATGACCTCCAACTGGTAGCTCAAGTGCCAGTCGCGGCACATCCTTTCTATAGCCAACTGGCAAAACAATTTGATGAATTTCTGCCCATGTCTGATCTGTTTGAAAGTGTGGTGGTCCCCATTTCTTCATTAAGACATAATTTGTTCGGTAATAACAGACAGGAATGCTTTCTTTCTTTCTTGTTAAATACCTTTTGATATAACTGTTTTAATTCCTCATCTTTCTGCTGCAGGTCAATCAACTTAGCAGAGCTAAAAATACTTGCATGTTCTCCTACTTGCTGCTTCTCTGTTCTACGTATCTGATCAAAATAAGATTCGGATAACTCTACATCAGCTTCCTTTTGATCCCTCCTGCTTCAACCTGAACATTGTGATCTGTGATCAGTCAGGGAAAATTCCTGGATAAACATTCTCCACGTCTTCCGTTGCCTGCATCTCCACTGGATTTTCAACGAGAGTAGGCAGCACGCCTACCAGCGAATCAGCTATATCATTTGCAAGGACAAATTTTATTCCTGGAGCTGAGAGTTTGGGGTCCAGTACTCCTATCACACAATATCTACTATTCTCCCTTTGCATAACTGAGCACTTTTTGTCTCACCATGAATTCTTGTTACCAGCACATTTTCTGGCAATAGTCTCTCAGGCGTGCCTATCTTCTTATCCCTCAGTATTGCAGACTGAGAAGATCCTGTCTCCTTCAATATTGGAACCAGCTTATCTATGACTCCTGGTCTATGTGAATAAAATTTACACTTGTATGTATATTTTAAGCATATTTGGCACATATTCCTTGATCAACTTCTGATCATCTTGTACACACTGAGGCAGTTGTCTAACTTCCCTAATGCTTTTTGTTACTGGTCCAACAAATCTTCCAGGGTTGTCTGGTTTTCCGACATCTGGTTTTCCTAGCCCACCAACACTGTGATTTTGTGTGGCCCATTTTATTACAATGAAAACACCGGGGGCATTTAGCAAGAAAAAGAGTGATGCATGCCTGTCTGTTACTACTTAACAAATTATGTCTTAATGAGGAAATGGAGGCCATCACTTCTTTATCCCTCTCAAGGGTTTCTTTTTTAACCTGTGGTAAATTATCCTTATTGTCTTCACTGAGATCTACCTTTTCCTTTCCACGTGAGGATATCTCTTTGCTCCAATTTCTATCCCTCATGGACTGAAATAGATTCTGGAAGCCAAACTGAGTTTATGGACCAACTGATAATCATCAGCCACTTTAGCTGATCACATTGCTTTTAACTCTCTTTTTATCCACATGAGGTCGCACTGCTTCAAGCAGTGAATATTTAAATTTCTCCAAATTACTTACTGCTCGAACTGTTCTTGCTTTATTCAAGCTCTTATTCATCTATCAAAATTTTTCTGTTTGTTCCTTTCAAATGCAAAGTAGTTCTGACCAGGATCCCTCATTAGATTCCAGAAACCAGATCCATCCTCTGATAGGGATGCGAATGCCTCACTAGCCCGACCTAAAAGTTCCATTTGGATTAACAAAACTCGCATTGATTCTGGCCATTGCATTTGTCTAGTCACCTTTTCAAATGAGTTGAAAAAGCCTTCCATATCCTTCCATTCAAACTTAGGCAATGCTTGACCGAGGATAGGCTTCTGACTACCAGGGGTTTGCTCATCCTCACTTATTTCCTTACTCACCCTACCCTCAGCCTTTATCTCCAGCGCTTTACGCTGACTTTCCTTTTTAAAGTGTCAGTTTTGGCTGTTCAAAAGCTCTCTCTTTCTTTCTCCTCTGCTGCTCTCTCTTTTCCATCTTTTCTGCTGCTTTTTTTCCCTCTCTTCTGCTTTTAAACTGTTTCATTTCTGCTGCTCTTTCCTTATATCTCACCGCTTAACTCAAGCTGCCTCATTTGCAATTGAATTCTTGGCAACTCTGTAGATTCTGATGGTTTCTCCAGCAAGTTTAATTGATGAGCTACTGCTGTAAGTATCTCTCCTTCCCTCACAGAAGCAGGAAGGTCCAATTCCAGCTCCTCTGCTTATTCCAGCAGCTTGGTCTTAGTCACTTTTTTCAAACCTTCAAAAGTCATTGCATCCACATCCAGAAAACGTTTGGCGACTGAAACAGCCATTGCTATCCAAAGCTTCGTCTACCCAACAAAACCAACACCCGAAATAAAGACACGAGCACCTCAGACTCGCTGTGTGAACTCCCGCGAAGTGACCCAGTCTGTTATGGACTCGGCTAGACCACTTAAAGCATTCTTAAGTAGGCTGCCCAGAGCATAACATTGCAACTTGTTTCGGTAAGTGCACAATGTAAATTACCGGGACTAAGTTATTGAGGTTGTCTACTAGATTTTAAAACAGACAAAAACTGTATCCAAAAAATTACACAATGAAACACAAAGAACAGAATAAAGAAGCCCTACTGAACGTAACCTATGCAGAAAGACTTAATTATGCTCTTCCAAATATAAACAACAGTCCCAATAAGCAAACTCCATTTAAAGACCAGTATAAATGAAGCGCATGCTTTCAGGTTAATGTTGAAGGGAAGAAGTCTCATCTGTTTACATATAAGCAAAAAGCCTCTGGAAATCCTTTCCATCTCTGTACCAAAGGAGACTGATCGGAGTCAGGCCTCGTTTTTTTGTCCCCCTGATAAGCATCAAAGATAGGGTCTCCTTGTGCCAAGGAACAGCTTTTAATCAAAAAAAGGACTAGATTTGTGGCAGAAAAAATAGGCTAGTGTTCTCTACGGGAGTCAGTAGTTGGCGGGAATGGCGAACTCCATCAGAATTCGACTGCTGACAGATTTGTGAAAAACATAACGTTCAGTGCAGGCTTACACACCAACTACACATTGAGATGATGAGAGTTCATTCAGAACCTGGAGCTCTCTCTAAACCAACATGGGTTCGGAGGGTGTCCAGAGAGCTATGTACATTATCATCGAGTCATAGAGTCCTATCGCACGGAGACAGGCCTTTAGCCCAAACTGGTTCATGCTGACCAAAATGTTCATCCATGCTCCGCCCATTTCCCTGCACTTGTCCCATATCATTCTCAATGTAGCCTATCTATATATTTGTCCAAATGTGAAGACGTGTATTGCAGAAAACACATTATATTTCACTCTATCATCGTTTTGTTTTGGAAATAATGAGTGTTAGTCCATAAAAAGTCAAGTTTTAATGCAATCAGTTTTAATTCTTTTGTAGCGTTACAGATTAAACACTAATTTCCTTCACACTCTTCTCATGGTACTATCACTGCAGGGATTAGTCTGGTGAAACTCGTTTATTCTGTCTCTATGTAGCAAGGAAATAATTCATTATAAAAGAGAAGTGTCCCACGTACTATCGCAAGAACACTCTACAAATGCAAGATGGTGGCTTCACGCCTACACTTTAATCATTTTGCAATGAACTTACTGTCAGTGACTCATCACCAATGACATCTAGCTCATTTTCCCCAGTAGCACTTTCCATTATCTCGCCTTCTCATAAATACACAACGAGAAGAATGGTATATTTTGCCAAGGCATTTCTTTGCCTTATGAAGCAAAGCCACTCCAACAGCATCATCACTATTGCCATTGGAGATGGTTGAAGATGCTGAGGAGACAATGGCGTCGATGTATGATCTCTGGAATATTAATTCAGGACCCAGGTAATGACCCAGACCCAGGATTGGAATTCCACCTCGGCAAATGTTGGAACTTGAATTCAATAAAATATCAGGAATTAAGAATCAAATAAAACAATGAACCCATTGTCGATTGTCCTACCTGGCATCGCCATGCCCTTCAGGGAAGGAAATCGATAATCTTCACCTAATCAAGCTTACGTGAGACACCAGGCCCACAGCAATGTTAACTCTCAGTTGCAGTTTGAAATGGCCAAGCCAGCGACTCGGTTATATCAGTCACTATAAATTCTCAAAGAAATGAAACCGGACAGAACTAAGCACTGACTACTTACAGCCCACGGCCTGCACTGGTCAGCAAGGCAGCTCATAAACACCTACTCAAGGACAATGGGCAAAGGGAATTAAATACTGGCTCAGCATCCCATTAATGAATAAAATAATATGTTTACTCTCAAGGAAACAAAGCGACATGACTTACTTGAAACAGTGATTTTGATAGGTACCGTACATGGTCACAGTTTTCAGTAATATGGTAACAGGAGAAAAATAAATAAGGTTAATCTCGTTTGTTTTCCATCCCAGCTAATCATAAACAAACTGTTTGTTTGCTTCTTTCCCTCTATCTTTCTCTTTCTCTATCTATTCTACTCAGTCCTTCTCCCATTTACAACAGACGTCCCTGTCACCAACATCAATCACAGCAGCCTACAATTCTGATGTCTAGTCATTGGACTCAAAATGCCAATTTTCTTTTTATCCCGATGTGAGGCTGCCAAATTTGCTCAGTTTCTCTGGGACTTTCTCGTTCTTTTTGATTCTGATCTCTTGCATCATTCTTTGATTTATTTAACCTTTACTTTTGTTATTACATGGGATGTCTGGATCGCTGACAGGAACAGGATTCGTTGACCCTTTACTGTGAGCTCATTCCCGAAGGTAGTACAGAGCCAAGCACATTACAGTGGGTCTGATGTCAGTCTTAAGCCAGATCAGGTAATAATGCTAGATTTCGTTTGCAAACTACATCAGTGAAATAGATAAATTTATAGACTAAATGCTGGTGATGTTTTGGTCAGAATTAGTGAAACTTGTTTTTATTTCCAAATCCTGTCATTTGAATTTACGTTCTGACATAATTTGTGGTAGGATGTGAAACAGTGTCTTTATGTGTAATAGCTTGTGCCGCTGAATTACATTTATTCCAACATTATTACTCTGACAGTATCCCTCTTATGAGATTATTTTAGAGACAAGAACAAGGTTGTGATCGAAATATTTACAACTGAAATCATGCTTCGAGGAGACCTGTAAGCATAAAGGCATGAAAAGTTGTTTATTAAGCGTCAGCATCGATGCCAAGATGGCGACTGGGGATATTATTGAGCTGATAGTGGATAATTTCGATGATGGACAGAATACCGAGAGATAAGTGAATTCCGGGTAAAAATGTACTTCAGGATTGTGAACAATCTTGCTCTCTGGTGTTTGTGAGGGCGGGGTTGTGGGCGGTTCTGAAATTGTGGATAATGAATTGACTTTGCATTTGAAGACAACGTTTTCTGCCTTTGCCAAATATAGGTAACAGAAATAGCAAGGAAGTTCGCCATGGTTTATGGAATTAGTAAATGGATAGAGATGGAGGTACTTACCAGGAACACCAACGATAGCGAGCATGGGATAGTAACCTGTCTGAATAATCATCAGTACACCGTATATCCGATCTGATAATGTCGACCCAAACCAGGAAAGCCAGAACAGTCCCCAATACAAACTCCTGTCCATTGTTGCAGCATTCCAGTTTAATGTTCGCAGATTCTGATCAACTAATGGAGCATTCCAGACTATTCTCAGATGTTTGCCTCTCCTTTTCCTGTCTCTGCAGCTGCTGGTCCCTATTAGCAGCGGAGGTGATGCATCTGCTGATACAATGGCATAAAGCATTGCAAGAAACCCCTTATTAATAGGAGAGGGAAAAAGTCCAGTGACATCATTAAGATCCATGGAGACTGACATCAATCATAGTCACTGAACAAACAGGTGTTGTTCATTTGCAATACTGTATCCGCCTGAACCTCCACCACCACCACCCTCAAAAACCACAATCTAGATGTTGTTACCTTGCTGATCGCTCCTCGACTAGAAAAGGCACCAGCTGATGTATTTACACAGGATACCGTTGCACTCCATTACACAGGAAATGTGGATTTGCCTGGTCATTCCTTTCATTGACCTAATGAGGCAATTTTGTATCTTCAACATTCAATGTGCCTTTTTTTTAAGTAGAAACTCACAAACACCTGAACACAAGTTATTGGCTTCAAAGCAGGAAGACTTAATTGTTTGAGTTCAGTCCAAAGCCAAATGTGGTAATTTGTCACCTTTTGCAAGGTTATATTATCCTTGAATTTTCTTCTTCATTGGGGTTCTAACTGACCCAAGATTCCAATATGTCTGAGTTTTGAAAGGTTTATTTGTGTTCCTTTTGTTTATACCTAACTGGTAATGCTTCAGGCAGAACGCATTCAAGTCTTTAAATAAAAGCATGTACAATCAAGCGGACGTGGCCAGCTCTCTAGCTGGGCAGATCGATTCAGTTTGGGGGTGAGCTGAGTTAGGGTCACTGTTGGAATTGAACGCTCTCCCCCTCCTTCTCTTCCGACCTCATCACCTGTAAGCTTTTTGCATCAGATTTACTTTTGGTGATAAAGCATTTGTTTATTGGAATTCTTGCAAGTATTTTGGAGAAACATCCTAAAGTCAGGATAGCCCCTTGGTTGGATAAAGTAAGTTAATTGAATATTCTATTTTCAGTTTCATGTGCTTCATTCCGTAATTTGGTAAAAATGTTTGTTTCAAACTCGGCAGTCTGACCAGCTAATTCACTCCGGAAATATCCATTATACACTAACCTTCAACAAATACCAAAGTTAGGTCTGGACTACCTGCATAAAATTTTTTTGAGAGATCAAACCAGATTGGGTGATCCTTTGCGGAATTTAGACTGCGAATGGCAGTTTTTAGAGTCTCTTTTTTCGTGTGTGGATTTGGTGGGTAAACAGAACTTCAGAAAACAATAGCTCTTGCAGTAACAAAGGGTGTTTTGGAGATGGGAGAATCGACCTTGGGACTGTTACAAAATGCACATAAATCCAAGCTGCGGGAATTAGTAGACAAGGTGGAATTGAAGCTACCTCCTAATGTGAGGAAATATTCGATGTTTGCAGCAACAGTTCAGCATTCCAATTTGCTGGAAACTCCATTGGGGTCTGTACAGATGACTAAACTTTAATCGGAAATAAAGCAGCTTGAGTAAGAAGCCGAAGTGAAGCAGTTTGCGTTATGACTAAAATTAAAAGAGAAACAAAGAAAACGAATTGGTTTTATCCAGGAAAGAGAGAAAAAAAAACGAATGGCTTTAGCAGGAGAGAATCAAAGAGAGAGAGCGTTTGAGCTTCAGAGATGTACACTGAGAGTGGAAAGTTAGCTGAAAATGATGGAGATGAAGGCTGAAGGCAATCTTGCTGATGAACAGCGTGAGGATTAGCAAACCCATGGTAGTCAAAAGCCTGGTGAGATCCTTTTTAGGTATATTCACGCCTTGCCTAAGTAGCATATGGAAAACCTTTTCATTTCATTTGAATAAGTGGCTAAACAATTGCATTTGCCAGTGACCATGTGGGTTTTTTGATCCAAACGAATCTTGTAGGTAGAACTAGTGAGGTATCCGCAATAATACCACAGGAGGAATCTAGGGAGTATGATGAGGTGAAGAAAGTGCATATGAGCTTGTGTCAGAAGCCTAAAGACAACATTTCAGGAATCTTAGGAGTGACTCTTGTCAAACCTATATTGAGTTTGAAAGTGTCAAAGAAAGTAATTTTGATAAATGGATAAGAACTTTAAAAATCGATCAAATGTATGATGCACTTAGAGAGATAATTATTTTGGAAAAAATCAAAGATTCATTGCATGAATTAGTGCAAACTCATGTGGAAGAGCAGAGAGTTAAAACAGCAAAGTTAGCAACTGAAGAAGTTGATGATCATGATTTGTTTCATAAAACATATTTTGGCTTTCAGAATCAACTTCAGTGCATGAGGGATAGAGGAAATCCTCACGTGGAAAATGACATGTAGGTCTCAGTGAAGATCAGAAGGATAACTTACCACAGGGTATAAAGGAAACCCTTCAAGAGGACAAAGAAGCTAAAAAGCTCCGGTGTTATCATTGCAATAAATTAGGTCACAGGAGAGTACTCTGTTGGTGGGCTAGGGAAAAGAAAACAGGTGTAAGAAAACAGGATAAGCCTGGGAGTTTTATTGGAGCGGTAACAGAAAGCACAGTGGAGGCTAGAAAGCTGCATCAGAGTGTACAAGTTGATCTGAGGTTGGTCAAGGAGGAAGTGCCAGATCTGCTTATAAATTATACCTGCAAAGGGAAAGTGTATTCACGTAGGTCAGGAGTAGCAGGTATAGACGATGCACTATATAGAGACGCAGGATCCTCTCAGTCTGTGATGATGAAAGATACAAAGGTATGTATTCCTGAAGGACTATTTCCGGTAAAGGTACTGCTAAAGTGAATTCATGTGAGACAAAAAGCGCACAATTATGTAAAGCGGGGATGGAGTGTCCAGTAAAGTGGGGAGAAATTGCGGTGGGAGTATTAGACAAACTCTCAGCTCCAGGAATACAATTTGTCCCTGTAAGGTATATAGCTGATTCACTGGAAGAAGTGCTGCCTGCTCTGGTTAAAAAGCCAGTGGAGTCACAGACAACTGAAGCAATGCAGGAGCCTCATCCTGTAATCTTTCCTGATTATGGGGCAACAAGGTCACAATGTCACCAGCTGAAACAGGAGAGATCATAAATGTAAAGAAGAGAAAGCTGAAGTGGCATTGGCAGAGACTTTGTTTCATCAGATAGTTGAAACAAAACAAGAGTAAATATGTGATTATGGAAATATGTTTAGATCAGCTAAAATAATTGACTTACAGCATAAAAATGAAAAGTTAAAGCAGTTATGTCCCATGGAACACAGGGAAATTTAACCAATTGGATGCAAAATTGTCTTGAAGTTAATGGAATATTTTCCAGACGGGAGGCCTGTGGCCAGTGGCATGCTGAAAGAATCAATGTTGAGCTTGCTGCTTTTCATCATGTATATACACAACTTGACTGTGAATATCAAAGGCATGATTATTAGGTTTACTGATAACAGCAAAATATGGTGCAGTGGACAGTGAGGAAGATTGGTGGGCGGCACGGTGGCACAGTGGTTAGCACTGCTGCCTCACAGCGCCAGAGACCCGGGTTCAATTCCCGCCTCAGGCGACTGACTGTGTGGAGTTTGCACATTCTCCCCGTGTCTGCGTGGGTTTCCTCCGGGTGCTCCGGTTTCCTCCCACAGTCCAAAGATGTGCAGGTCAGGTGAATTGGCCATGCTAAATTGCCCGTAGTGTTAGGTAAGGGGTAGATGTAGGGGTACGGGTGGGTTGCGCTTCGGCGGGGCGGTGTGGACTTGTTGGGCCGAAGGGCCTGTTTCCACACTGTAAGTAATCTAATCTAATCTAATCTAATTATCTCAGAGTACAAGAGCACCCATGGAAGCGGGTATAATTAGATATTGAAATATACCTGGATAGATACATAATTAAGAATGGTTCAGAGGTATATTGCCAATATTCTGGCAAATAGGACTAGATCAGATTAGGATGTCTGGTCAGCATGGACAATTTGGACAAAAGTGTTTGTTTCCGTGGTGTCTGACTCTCTGATTCGATAAGATGGATTAGGAAAAGTTCTAAAGGCATTTCGAGTGGAAATTCTCTTCCGCAAAAGATTGTGGTGCTGCTTTGTTTACATTAATTCAAAGATGTATTACTTAGGTATTTGTCCATGAAGTGAGTCATGGATAATTGGATACAGAGAGGAAAGTGGGGCTGAGAACACAACCTGATCAGCCACAATCTTAGTGCCTGGTGAAGAAGGTTCACTGTATGCAATGACCCACTCCTGTTCCTCAGTCCCATGTTTCTGTCTTCCAATCAGCCCCTGAAACCTGCTCGACAGCAGCAGTGGGAGGCCACTTACTGCTATCACCTCGTGCACAGAAACAGAGGAAACTATTCAGTCCCTCAATACTTTCCCACACGGTTTAGGTGATTTGGAAAATGCAACTTCAAAACCCAGACTGCGTATCATAGAGCCCCCTCATCTCTCTTTACAGAGATTCTGCATTCTGCTAAATGTGATTCATTTGTTGGTCACGTTATCGAACCAGGTTGACTGTGAATACAGCTCGGACATATCACCCAGAGATGGCTCAGAAAATCGTCTGGACTCCCTGACTATAACATTCAATAACCAAACTTCCAGGAAATTAACACCCTGTAATTTTCCAATAATAGAATGTGAGAACGTAGAAACAGAAGCAAGTCATTCGCTCCCTACCCCCATCCCTGAAGATTGCCTTGTCCTTCAGTAAGATCATGGCTGATCTTCTCTCGGTCTCAAGTCCTATTTCATGCCTAAATATTCATAGCACTCAACTGTCTGACAGCTCAAAATCAATTTGAAGCCTCTTTAAATACTTTCGTAGAACAGAGAACGTAGGACATTACAGCACAGTCCAGGCCCTTCGGTCCTCGATGTTGTGCTGATCTTTTATCCTTCTCTAATATCAGACTCATCGACATACATTCGTGCATTATCGTTCATTTGCCTATCCAAGCATTTCTTAAATGTCCCTCAGGTATCTGACTCGACGAATATTGCTGGCAGTGCATTCTACGCACCCAAAACTCTCTGTGTAAAGAACCGAACTTTGACATCTCCCAAAAACCATCCTCCAATCACTTTAAAATTATGTACCCTCGTTCCCTCGTTAGAGAGATTTCTGCTAGGGGAAAAAGTATCTGGCTATTCACTCTGTCAATGCCTCTCATCATCTTGTATACCTGTATATAATCACCTCTCATCCTGCTTCACTCCAATGAGAAATGCCTAACTCCCTCAATCTTTCTTCATAAGACCTGATCTCCAGTCCAGTCAGCATCCTGGTAAGTTCCCTCTGCACCCTCTCTAAATCTTCCTCATCCTTCCCAGAATGAGGTGACCAGAACTGAACACAATATTCCAAGTGTGGTCTAACCAAGGCGCTATAGAGCTGCAGCATAACCTCGCGGCTCTTAAACCCAATCCCCTGCTAATCAAAACAAAAGTACTATATGCCTTCTTAACAACCCTGTCACAATTTGGGTAGCAAACCTAAGGGATTTATGGACATGGACCCCAAGACCCATCTGTTCCTCCACACTGCCAACAATCCTGCCTTTAACCCTGTATTCTGCATTCACATTCGAGCTTGCAAAGAGAGTCACTTCACACTTTTCCAGGTTGAACTCTATTTGCCACTTCTCAGCCCAGTTCTGCATCCTTTGAATGCCCCATTGCAACCGACAACAGCCCTCCACACTATGTACCTCTCCACAAACCTTCACGTCATCGGCAAACTTACTAACCCACCCTTCCGCTGCTTCATCCAAATCATTTATAAAAATCACAACAAGCAGTGGACCCACAACCGATCTATACGAGGATGAGCTAGTATCCTGGTGCTATCTTATCGAACTCACCTCATTCACTACCTACTCAATCTCACAGTGTTCCTCTCATTCAATGCCAGCCCGATTCTCCAACCCAACATAACTGGAGATACTCACCACCACACTGATGCCCCTGGATATTCCGTGACAACTGGCATTGGTGCCATTTTTCAAGTGTCAATGGGCACACGGTTGATCTTTCTCAGTTTGGAGTAACACTGTACAGTTGACCCTGCGCATGGCAGACAAGGGGAAATAACACGACGAATTTTCATCTCTCTCTATCTCGCTCACTCTCTACATACGCACTTATTTTATATCCAATCACAATTAGAAATTCTGGCTATTTCACCTTGTCTCATTTTATTGTCGGAGAAAGTGAGGACTGCAGATGCTGGAGATCAGAGCTGAAAACTGTGTTGCTGGAAAAGCGCAGCAGGTCAGGCAGCATCAAATGAGCAGGAGAATGAACGTTTCTGGCATAAGCCCTTCTTCAGGAATGTATTGTATTCAGCCAAACACCACTTCAAAACATTTGTCCCGTTATGAAATACAATTTCGAGTAGAGAACGTTTTATCCTCCGCTGCTATCTTGACCGTAATCTTCCCCTGTGAGGAACGATATAAAATACTGGTGTAAATTGCCTGTCTGTTCCCAGTAGCCAGTTCCCCAGTCACACCCTCCAAATGTCCTCAATATACTTTCCTGACTTTCTTTCTACCAAAGAGCACACACCTCTTGAACTCTTCTTATGTACACGGAAAAGCTCATGCTGCTTGTTTTTATATGTCTTGCCAATTTGCTTATATCACATCTTTTCTTCCCTTTTCTTATCTTTCTATAATCATGCAGTCATATCGAGCACAAACACAATCTTTGGTCCAGCTTGTCTATGCCGGCCAGGTTTTTCAAAGTAAACTAGTCCTACCGGCTTGCATTTGGCCCAAATGCCTCCAAAGGGTTCCCATTCATATGTTTGGACAAATGTTTTTCAAATTTGCATCTGTCAGTCTTTCTCTGACTGCTCATTCTATAAACTCATCACCCTGTATGTAAAAAATATTCCTTCTTCCTCCGTTTTAAATCTTCCCTCTTACACCATAAACGTATGCTCTCTCTCTATGGTTTGATTTTCTTATCCTGTAGAAAGGACCTTGGCTTTTCACCCTATCCATGCCTCCCCTGAATTTATAAATTTCAATAATGTCACCCCTCAACCTCCTACACTCCATCTGATACGAAGTTCAAGAACAAGCATTTAAAGATAAGCACCGCAAATTTGAAACAATATTCAAAATGACAGGAAAAAGAACTCAGCCCAAACTTCCGACTGTTTTTTTTCTATGTTGCAATACTAAGGCAGCATAAAATCTTACTGGTGCCAATAACACATCAGGCACCTGAATTCCTTTGGCGGTGGTGATGATCTCTGCAGTGAAAATGCATCTCTGGCCAGATCTTCCTAATACTACCTGCTCCACATCCTCCCTCCTGGCCTCCCTCTGACCTTGAGTCTTCTTTATCTTGCATTCAATAGAGAGAACCCCTTTCCCCAATTCACATCTTAATTTAAACTCATTTTGCATCATCTTCTAGTTCACCACTGCTGAAAGCCTGTTTATCTGTTGTCACGCCGTCTTTTCCCTTTCACCCACCCCCCACGTCTAGCAAGGGACTAAAATGCCCAGTTTCCAATCCTTGTCAGTTCTGAAGAAGTGTCATACTGGACTTGAAACGCTAACTTTGATTCTCTGTCTCTGTAGAGGCTGCCAGACCTGCTGAGTTATCCAGAAATGAATAGACCCATAACAAATTTTCGATTAAACCAATAACAATGGATACTGGAAATAGAAATGTACAAATTGCTGTAGAAACAAGGACCCGAAATATGAAAATTGCTTTCACTCCACAAAATGTAACCTGCTTAGTTTCTTCAGCAATTTCTATTTTTGAACAAGGTCCAAGGAAGTGTGTCAAATCTGCTCAAACAAAGCGCCGTACATTGGGAAGTGAACAAAAATGCAAAGTGCACAAGTTCATTGGCTCTGAAACGAGATAAGGCTGGCATCACTGACACGACAGAGGTCTTAATCATGGTCAGGGAGAAAAACAGAGGGGAAAACATTCACTTCAAACACAGTAGATGGTATTATGGGAAAGAAAACGATTCAGATGAATATGTTAAGGTATTTGAGTTATGTAACATATTGGAGGCGTGACATCAGGGATGGACACTCAGCAGAATGAGTATATGATTATGGAAGTGATAACACATCAGAAACCAGTTTAGGTCACTGTCTACAGGCCTGATGGGTGAATGGGTCCCGGTCTGAACTAGGGGAGAGTCAGTTGAATTGCAGATATTGCAGCTCACACTGGGTTACCATCTGATGTTGTCGATCACAGCAGCAGCCGCAACAAATTGCATTCAATAACAATCCATAACTTTCTTCCCCAGGATAATCCATCACTCTATCATTACCATCAAACTGAGTGATGGTTCAGTGACGGGTTTTGGTGAACATGCCAGAGTAAGGACCATGTTTATCTAAACATGATGACAACCCATTAAACCTACCACACTTGACTGGTTACATTCCAAACAGCAGAACTATAATCTGATGGAGAGGGGGAAATGATCTCAAGACTAACAGATAAGATTGAAGCTCTGAAGTCCTGCCACATTTAGTCATCAATGTCGATGGACTGTTGAACAATTTACTGGAGGAGAGGACTACACAAATATCCCCATTCTAAATAAATGAAACGCTCTGTACATCACTGTAAAAGGCAAGGATGTAGTATCTGCACCATCCTCAGCCAGAAGTGTTGTGTCGACAATCCACCTCACCCTCCTCATGATGCTCACAGATTCACAGATGCCACTCTTCAAGCAAATTCGATTCACTGTACATAACATGAAAAAAAGCTTAACATAGTAGATACGACAAAGGCAATGGGCCCTGACTCCATTCCTGCAATGGACTGAAGACCTGTGCCGCACAACATGCCGTGTCCCCGGGGAAGCTGTTTCATTCCAGCTCCAACTCTGACATCTGCCTGGCCACGAGGAAAATTAATCGCATAACAAGGGAATAACTACAGCCTGAACATTTACCACGCACTCAGTCCCGTCGCGATAGTCAAATTGGTGGGAGTTCATTTGACAGAACTGTCAAGCAGCACAGAAATAACCTGCTCAGTGTGGATTCCGATAGGTTCCCATCTAGAGATGGTGCGATTGTGGAAATGCCATTGGATTACTAATCTGGACCAGGTTATTGCTCTCGTGGAAGCTAAAAACAATTAACAAACTATCGAGATCTAAAATCTGCTGTCGGTAAAAGTGATCTTGAATCTAATGCCGATTGAAACATGTGTTCCTTCCCCAATGTACTTTCAGAAAGTGTATCTCCTGGTCTAGCCCGCAAGTGTCTCCAGACACACAAACATTTGATAAACTCTACAGGTCTCAGAAACGGCCAAGCAAGACACTCAATTGTATCAAATTGCTCTGAATTCTAAAAGGATAAAACCGGACAGAACACTCAGCAACAAGCTTGGTTTTGGAAGAGGGAACGGGAAACACAGTCCTTTTCACCGTACAGATGCTGCCTTCCTGATGTTTGAGAGCTTGTGACATCAGTTACGGAGCTTTCCAACGGAGTGCACAGAAGCATCAGGAAAGAACCAAGGCATTAGACACTTTAAGGCTTACCCATTCTAGATCTTGGAGACAATATCCTCAATGCATTTTTCCCCACACAGTGTTCATATCCCTTAGTATGTTTAAACATCGGGATATATCAAATAAGAATTCCTGTAGTCCATTCGGTCCATCAAATTTGCTCCTCTGTTCAACATAGAGACAGTTCTCTATTAACACGTGTTTATTAAACACGTTTTGACTGCAAAACGATTGGTTGCGCACCTTTTTATAACGAAAGCTCCTATTCTCTGTTCCGTTATTCCACACGTGACACCTGCTGAACATTACATCCCAGCCTCAGGATTTTCTGTCTGCAAAATGCACCCTCAGTGTGTTCATCTAAATCAGAAATGCAATTTGCTCTGCAAGCCTTGAACCTGAGCCTGAAACTGGGGATTCTAGTCTACATTTAGAAGTAAGTTTATTTCAAACCGGAAAGAATCTTGATGAGAGGTGGAATTCCCCTTTGGCATCACGTGGTGAGTCAGCTTACGCGCTTTCTGGTGAAGATCTTAGTGAAAGGTACAGTGCTGTCGTCATTGACTGTAATGGAAAGTGTTACGGTTACTGCATTGTTTAATTGCAATATATGACTTAAAGATTTACTTAGACAATGCTAGTGTGTGTGCTGGGATAACATCAGTTTTTGGTTATGACCAATAATTTGGCGGTTCGGCCTTTACCTTCTTTTTCCCATAGCCCTGAATATTAATATTCACAGTTTTCTATAACATGGTGTTGCACAGGAACACAGCTGCTGCATTAATAGTGAACAACTTGAAAAGATATCTGATCCTCTATCTTCCCACCAAACTCCTGCTCTCTCCCTATCTCGTTTGTGTCTTGAAATTCTTATTTATATACAGTGCCTTCGCTTTCATAGCCTGATCTGGGAGAGAATTCCCCAGGTTCACCAGTGTCTGAGTACAGATATTTAATCTCAACTCAATGCAGAGCGGCCTGTCTGTACCTAATACTGTGGCCCTTTGTTTTAAACGACCCAGACTTGGGAATTATCATCCCTGCTTCCAAACTGTCTCACCCAGTAAAGGTTTTATATATTTTACTGAGATCTGCACTCATTTTCATAAACCCCATGGAATGAAGGCCGAGTCTACTCAACTCTGCTCCCGCCACCAGCCTGTCATCCCAGAGATTAGTCTGGCCATCCTTCACTTCTCTTCTGTCAATGTCAGGTTTGTCCTTTATTAGGGAAGGAGAGAAAAACTGCACACAAAACTGCACAATGTTCGCAATGGGGTCTCACCAATGCCCTGCACAGCTGCAGTAAGACAACCTTACTCCTGGACTCAAATCCTCCTGAAATGAACAGCAACACATCATTTATCTTCCTAACTGCTTTCTGTTCCTGCAATGTTGCTTTCAGTAACTGGTGTACAGGGAGATCCGGATCCGTTTCAATGTGACAGCTCCCCACTTGGTGGTCTGTGTACACTGATCAGGATACCAATGGCATTCCTATACTGACTTCTGGCTTAAGAACTCACTGCCATGCATGGAGCTCAGAGTTCTGCACAGAAGCAAAGAAAAATGCAACATACGTTCCTTTATGGATCACTATTTTTCAACCAACCCCTTTTGAAATGGTAGGCTGACGTTCTGTCTTTCCCACCATAGCGCAAATTGTCACATCTACACGCATTGTTGTCCATCTGCCACAGCTTTGCCCATTCACTCAAGTTGTCTCAATCAACTTGGAGCTTTTTTACATCCGGCTCCTTACTCACAATCAGTGTCATCAGCAGACTTGGGAATATTGCGTTTGATTCCATCGACCAAACGTTTGGTGTGTATTCGGAAAGCTGGGAGCCAAGCTCGATTCCTGCTATATCACCCAAACCTTCCACTGGAACAAAACATTATTGTATTCCTTCTCGCTGCTTCCTGTCAGCTCTCCCGTTCAAAAACCATGTCCACATATTAGTCGCCGTCCCATAAGATTAGAATTTGTGTGGTATCCTTGGGGCTTTATCAGTAATCCTTTTGAAAATGTAATCATTTTGCATTAATTGCTTCTCCATAATTTGGCCAAAATCACTTTCTCAAATATGACTCCCTTTTGATATATTTCCTTCTGATGACTTTTTCTATGCCCGGTAATGTCAGTCCCGATTCTTTGTCTAAAACGTTTATTTGCTAATTTCATTCTATTCACTTTTTCTCACCATATTAAAGTTTCCTAGTATTGCTGGGAAGATTTATTTTTCATTTTGTTTTCTTCTGTGAAGACATAACATTTGTACATGCTCCATAGTTCTATCTTTTCCCTGTTCTCGATTCTCCATTCTCTGGTTTCAATCTGGAAGGAATCCGCACGTTATTTCCATTATTTTTGCCAGTGACATACTTTTAGAATCTATTACAAGTTCACTTTTATAACTCTAGTTCAAAATTCTTCAAATTCATCAATTCCTGTCTTATGCTACTCAATGATTAACGTTCCACAGCCATACAATCGCAGAAGCACTGGCTCTGTACTGTCATAAATACAATACGATCTACATTAGTCCCACTTTCCTATATTACTTTCCATAACCATGTATGTTATGGCACTTTAAGGGCACGACCATGTATTTATTACCGGTTGTGTGGTTACCTGTGCCAACTGCCCTCTCAGGAAGTGCATCCCTGACCCTAACACCCTCTGGGTGAAAACCAATACTGAAATCCTCACTAAACCTCAAACCCTTCACTTTAACAGGGTACCCACTTGGCATTGGCTCTTTGAGTGGAAGGAACAGCTGGTGTCTACCCCACCTGTCCATGCACCTGGTAATCTTATCCTTCTCAATCACGTCCCCCTCAACCTTCTCTGCTACAAAGTAAACAACCCAAGCTAATCTGCTCCATTCCAGGGGACATCCTGATGAACTTCCTCTGCCCCCCCACCCCTTCCTTCAGTGCAATCGGATCCTTCCTGTATTGTGGCTCTCAGAAGTGAACAAAGTATTCCATCTTGGCCTAACCAAACTTCTGCAGAGCTCTTATAATCTATGCCTCGATGAATAAACGTTATGTTTATGGTCGCCTATGCTTTCTCAATTTGTGAATTAACCTGTTTCCTCACATTCAGGGATGTGTGGAGAAGCACCGTTTGCGCTTCCTAGTGTGCTGCCATTCATTGAGTACTCCCCTTTCTGGTTCCTTCTTCCAAAGTGTATCACCACATATTTATCAGGGTTACATTCCATCTGCAATTGATGCACCCAGCTGACCATTCCATCTGTATCTTCCTGTAACATAAGGTCATCCTCCTCACTGCCAAACACTCGGCCAACCATTGTGTGAAACGCGAACTGATTTATGACACTCACCCCACCCTCTCCATATTCACAGCTGCATCATTTAAGAATATCACAAATAATAAGGTTAAAAATCACACAACACCAGGTTATCATCAAACAGTTTCATTCGGAGGCACTAGCTTTCGGAGTGCTGCTTCTTCATCACGTGATTATGCTCTTCGAACGGTCGTGCATCCACATAAATCTGTTGGACTATCATTTAGTGTTCTGTAACTTTTAATTTTGCCCAAACCAGTCCACCATTGGCGCTTCTAAATCACAAATAAAAAGGGACACAGCACTGATCCCAGTGGTACACGATTGGACACTGGTCTCCAGTCAAACAAACAGCCTTCTACCAACAGATCTCTGTCTCTTACCATTGATTTGGATGCAACTTTGCAAGCCACTAATGAGTCCTAACTGTTCCCTGGTTATTCTGTTCCGCTGGACAAACTTGCAGTTTATGTGGGGATTCTCCTTAATCTTGCCCTGCCAGCAGGTTTCCATCCTGCTGTGTTAGTCAATCCCGATAAAGCGAAGAATTGCCTTCTTATCGCAATCTGCAATTGTCTATCCTTTATCCTGCCATTCTTTGCCTTAGATATAGAGTAGACAGCCAGAGAACCATCCTATTTATTTCCACTTTGTCATATGTTTAGTGATTTTTCTAAATTTCACTGCGATCACCTCTCATTTTTGAAACTTTGGAGGACACAGGCCAAGTTTCCACATGAGGCAATTTCGCCATCTGAGGGACGAATCTGTAGAATGTCCACTGCGCATCCTCTGTGGTCAGTACATTCTTGCTAAAATTGGGTCACCAACACTTTACTCAATACTCCAGGTACAGTCTCATTAACAAGCTATGAAACTGCTTCACCATGACCTTCCACCTATGTTCTGATTCTCTTAAATGAAGGTGAGCCTGACTTTAACTTTCCACGTACATGTATTCCTCCAATTACCTTTCACTTTACTTTATTTATGAACACACTGCATGAGTTCTTATAAAAAGCCTTTTGAAAATCGAAATATGCCATTTCTATGTTGCAATAAACAAGTTCAAATCATTCTGAAGTTTGACAAGTATGATGACTCTGTCAGAAATGCAGACTGATTCTCTCCAATGTCGCTGTTAATTTCTAAATATCCAGTATCAGATCCTATACGATAGATTACAACAGTTTCCCCACAGATGTCAAGTTAATTGGTCTGCAGTTCTCGACACTATCTCTTCTTCCCTTTGCAGATGCTTGGATCCCGTCCATTCACCTACAATGCTTGGAACACATTTACTAACTTCGATTTATGTACAATGGCTTCCAGCCTCTGCAGAATGTACATGAAAATAAAACAGCCATCGACAACACAATTCATGTGTGTATTGCTGATTTATTTCTAATATTTTGATACAAAGTACAACTGGCTCATCAAATTTAGCAATGCTCAATCCAGCTACAATACTACCATACTAGTTCTTCAACTACTACCTTCTTACGGATATGAATTGACTTTATCTCTTTAGTTACACAAGTTCCATGTAATCACTTGGCATTTCTCACGACTTTCTGGATCTTCCTCCATGAAGACAGAAGCAAAGTAACTGGTTATTTTCTTGGCCAGTTCCATGTTCTCCACAATAACCTCTCCTCTACTGATTACAAAATTCCACATTTGATCTTGCTTTTATTTTGCTTTCTTTGAATTGCAGATTGTAGATTTATGTAGTCTTCGTGTTCTTCTTTCACAGAATCATTAAATGCCCACAGTGTGGAAAAGGCCCTTGGGCCCAACAAGTCCATGCCGCCCTTCTGAAGAAGGACCACCCAGACCCATTCCCCTCTGATTCTAACATTTTCCCGACTAATGCACCTTATCTATACATCCCTGAACACTATGAGCAATTAAGCATGGCCAATTCAATTAACCTGCAAATCATTGGACTGTCGGAGGAAACTGGAGCACCCGGAGGAAACCCACGCAGACAGGGAGAGAATATACAAACTCCACACAAACAAATCTTTGAGAATTCTCCGTTTTCCACAATATCTGGAATCCTTCTTAGGTCACTTCCTATGATTGATATAATGTTTAATTTATTATGTTAACCATAATTAGGTCACTTGCCCTTTCTTCGGGGATTGTACCTTAAAGAAATAGACGTATGTTTCAGACATTACAGTATTTCTGTAGATCTCCTGGTCCTGACCAGGTGTATCCAAGAACACAGCAAGAGGCAAGAGAAGATATTGCGGGGGCCCTCGCTGATTTTTTTTTTTGCATCATCGCTAGCCACCGCTGAGGTATGGGAAGACTGGAGGTTCGTGAACGTTGTGCCCTTATTCAAGGAAGGATGCGAAGAAGAAATTGGGAACGATGGACCAGTTAGTTTAACAACTGTGATTTGTAAGTTACTTGAGTAGTTTCTGAGAGATAAGATATACATGCATTTGAAAAGACACGGTTTGATAGGGAGTAGTCAGCACTGCTTTGTGCACAGGATATAATGGCTCGCAATGTTTTAGCGTTCTTTGGAGGAAGTGACCTAGAATGTTGCTGAGGGTAGGGTGGTAGATGTAGTCTATCTAGGTTTCAGAAAAGCGTTTGATAAGGTTACACACGAGAGGCTGCTCTGAAAGGCTCGATAGCAAAGAATCAAGGGGGATCTGGCAAATTGGATACACAATTGGCTTGATGGTCGGACGCAGAGTCTAATACTGGGAGGATGCTTGTTGGACTTGACGCCTGCGGTTCGTGGAGTGCCTCAGCAGTCGCTGCTGGGCCTATTACTGTTTGTTATCTATATCAATGATTTGGATGAGAATGTACAAGGCATGATTAATAATTCGGCTGATGCCAATAAAATGGGCAGTACTGTGAAAAGTGAGAAAGGTTATTAGAAATTTCAGCAGGACCTCTATCAGCTGGTGAAGTGGGCCGAGAAATGGCAAGTGGAATTTACTATCGATATCTGCTGGCTGTTGCATTTTGGAAAGTCATATTCAGGTTGCAGCTTCGTGTCGAATATTAGACCCTGAAGGTGTGTAGTCGAACAGAGGGATTGTGGAGCTCAGGTCCATGGTTCTCTAAAAGTCGTCGCACATAGACAGGGCAGTGAAAAACGCTTTTGGCACACTGGCCTTCATCAGTCAGGGCATTGAGTATAGAAGTTGGCGAATTATATTGCAGTTGTACAGGACACTGGTGAGGCTGCATTTGGAGTATTGTGTTCGGTTTTGTTCACTTTGCTGTAGGAATGATGTGATTAATCTGGAAAGAAGACAGAAGAAAGTTTCAAGGATGTTGCCAGTTCTCAACTGTCTGAGTTGTAGGGAGGGGTGGACAGGCCAAGATATTTTCCTTTGAGTGTAAGAAACTGAGGGGAAATTGTATAGAAATCTATAAGATCATGAGATGAGTGGATAAGGTGAATGCACTCATTCTTTTTTCCCATTGTTGGGAATCAAGGACTAGAAGACATCAGGATATAGGTGAAAAAATAAAAGGGATCCTGAGAAGCAACGTTTTTATGCAGAGGCTGGTACACATATAGAATTAGCAGCCAGCAGTTTGGTTGAGGCACGTACATTCACGACATTCAAAAGGCGTTTGGACCATTACATGGATAGGAAAAATTTAGAAGAATATGGCGCAAGGGCAGCGAAATGAAATGAGCAGGATGGACATTTTGGTCAGAACGGATCACTTTGGTCCAAAGGGTCTGTATCCAAGCTGCAAGACTCCATGGTTCTATGACTGTAACAACGATTGCATGTCTACCACTTCATGCGCAAACATTCTATATTGTATGCAGATGCCGTGTAAAAGACATATTAACTTTCACTATTCCTCAGAGCAAGGTTATTAATGAGTCCTTCTGACCACACAACAAATCTAAAATGACCTGCTCTCTTGTTTGAGTCACAACATACTCTTCAACCTACCTGTTGTACACTTATGGAATTTATTTTTAACAACTTTAGCAGTCACTTAGTTAACGCAGTTTAGATGCAGTTTGAGATCATTCAGTAATACTGCAGCACCCACAATATTTGCATTTCTAATTTCCAGAGCATATAATGCACAGACTTTGCATGAGAACATTGGTTTAGATATATAATACAACAATGTTTGCTTCTCTTTGCTATTTCCAAGATCTACCCAGACTGATTCTGTGGAATCTGAGGGACAGGGTCTACTGCAACATTAGTGATAGACTTGGACATCACATTCGGGGAGGCTGACCTCGACGCAGACATGATCTGAAGAAATGACTAGCATCACAGGACAAGCATTAATATCCTCCCGGCTCTGTCAGGCTAAGTGTCACCTTACTCTCTTTGCTTGCTCACACTCACAATATGTTATAGCATCTACCCCGGAACAAGGCTGACACTCTATCTCCAAATAAGGTTCATGCACGACCACTCTCACTATTGAATTCAGCAACCAGCTCCCCCCCCCCCCCAACCCCCACCCCCGGCGTTCTCTCTCTCTCCCTCCACTATACCCCCAACACTAATAATACTGCATGGATACAGCACTATGGACTGTCTCCCTCTGGACACCTCACCATTTTCCATCCCCCTCCAACTAAACCTGCACAAACAGCAGGGCCACACACTTCCACCTTCACTCCCTCCCTGCCTTTCTCCCATTCCAGGAAATATGGTCTGTAATAGTAGAGAAAGGGCGGACGCATATGGTGGAGCACCCGATATCTGATTTTTCCTCCACCCCCCCCCCCCACGCCGCATCGCCATATGGGCAGGACCCTGGGAGGAGCCGGAGAGGAATGGTCGGGTCGATTGGAATTTCTGTGACATCATGTCCCTCCAACTGTGTAATAAACAATGTTCAGTGAAGGACAATTCGCACTTTAAACACTCTGTGTGTTCCCACAATTTTCTCCCTCGCAGAAGAACAAATATCTCATTGCAGAGAGTTGCAGACACAAAAAAACTCAAGAGACATATGGAAGCACGCCAATATACTGACACTCACAGTGCATATATGGAGATGGACCCGCACACATGTCGTGGCATACAGTCGCACACAAATAGATACAAACATAGATAAAACGCGCAGATAAATACAGAATTGAACTGGTGTCAGCACATAAATACACAGATACACAAACACATGAACAAACACCCACAAGCACACATATAGAGACACAGACACTAATACTTATAATACAGAGATAGATAGGTTTTGGATGAATAAAGGTGTTAAGGGTAACAGAGAGAAGTCAGGAGAATGATGTTGAGAAAACTCTAAGCCGCTACTAAATGGCATTCAGACACGATGGGTCGAATGGCCTAATTCAGCGTTTATAATGGTCGTTGGGTATCATGCTATCAGTTATTCTCTTCCTAGGACAGGATCAGAGAATGACTTTAATACATATTTGTTTGAAAAGTTTCAGTGGTACTCTTGGACTATTTTAGAGGGCTGAATGGTTAATGTCTATACCTAAATATTCTGTCCTTGTGTTTCAAAAGAAGTGGCACTTTAATGTTAGGTTAACACAGTTTAACACAACGGGTCACACACTGAAATCTGGACGCCACTTTCGCTTTAGGATCGTACTATTAAAAGGGTCCTCATCCTCAGGGAGCAGTGAAGACTCAGATTTTGAAGATATTCAAGGCTGAGCTTGACTGATCTTTGCTGGACAGGAGAGTCAGTGGTTATTGGGAACAGACAGGAGACGGATGGTCAGACACACTCCGATCAGCCATGAGCATTCTGAATGGTGCCACCAAATAGCCAACTGCTGTCCCTACCCCATGTGTAATTCTCTCAATCCACCCTCGATGCTGTTTCAGGAATATACTGCTGCCCCTACCCATGTATTGTGCACTCCATTCTCCCCTCGATGCAGTGACAGAGATGGGGGAACACCTCATTCAGCTAGTCATTATCGTGACCATGAGATGCAGGAGACCATTATGCCTCTTTAACGAGTTACAGAGGAAAATAGAACGAATCGTTTTAGCTCATTGAGTATATTTTACTGCACAGGAGGCCATTTATACTGCCTGAGCTACTACACATGAAGCTTTTGCGAGCAGGAAATAGAGAGTAGTGATAACTGCTTACTTTCACATTACAAAGCTCTAACTAGTGGAGTGCCCCAGAGATCACTATGGGATCATCAACGATCTATATTTGTATCAAAGTTCGGGAGGAAGGGATTGAATATACCAAAACCCAATTATCTTAAACACCAAGATGGTCATTCAGCGTGTCACCAAATGGAGGTCGTGTGTCATCAATGTGATATAGGTAAAGGGAGTTTAGTGAGCAAACCTTCACCAGATAAAGCATAATTTGAGTTGTCTATTTTGGATGGAAGGATAAAATAATGATAAGCAATTTAAGTAGAGAGAGATTGCAGAGCTCTTGGATACAGGCGGTTTTCATGATTCTGGTACATGAATCATATGTAGTTTGTCTGCACTTGCAGCAAGTGATTTGGAAGCTAAGTGGAATGATTGTTTTTCTGGCGAAGGCTATACCAGATTATATCAGGAATGTTTCACTGCTTCTGTGCAGGGTAAAATTGAGGAGTGCAGATGCTGGAGATCAGAGTCGAACAGTGTAGGGCTGGAAAAGCACAGCCAATCTGGCAAAATCCAGGGAGCAGAAGAATTGGCGTTGCGGGTATAAGTCCTTCATCAGGAATGTGCCTGAAACATCGTGTCTCCTACTCATCGATTGCTGCCTGACCAGTTGTGCTTTCCAGCATTACATTTTTCGAGTCTACATCTGTACAGGGCATTGCTAATGCCACATATGACACATTATGTGTATGTGTGATCCCTTAAACTAATACAAAAATGTTTTGGAAGCTTAACTATAATGTTTTGTTCACACATTTCTGGAATGAGGCCTTTCGTTCGGAAACATTATCAGTTTTGGACTTAGATGTGAAATCCTTTTGTAGCATACATGATTTTGAGAAAACATCAGCTGGATATATTTTTTTCTCTTTTCAAGGAGACTAAAACTATGGAATGAATTTTAAGAATAAAATGTATTGACTTTAGCACAGATATTATGAAGACATCAAACGATTTTTAAACATTAAGCGTAAGCATTCCATCAAATTATAAAGCAGGAACTTTCTTTTTGGCTAATGAATGGCACTGTGTATAACAACAGAAGTGACGCTCTTGCATATATTCCATTATGAGCCATTCCAGAGAATGTTCACGACGAGCGCACACGGTCCTGTTTGGTGTTCAGTTGACATTATTGCATGTTTCAACACAGAGAGGGAGAACGATGATCCCTGCCTGAGAAGCAGCAACTGATTGATCCCTCTCTCTTAGTTTGTTCGACCTGACAACAGAAAATCCCTGATTCACCTCGACCTGATTAGTCGTGGAGAATTCCTGACGGAAGATTGATTGGAATCTCTCTTCCTTATGAAGCAAAAGGAGTTCAGCTAAAATGTGTTGCTGGAAAAGCACAGCAGGTCAGGCAGCATCCAAGGAGCAGGAGAATCGACGTTTCGGGCTGATACACGAAACGTCGATTCTCCTGCTCCTTGGATGCTGCCTGACATGCTGCGGTTTTCCAGAAACACATTTTCAGCTCTGATTTCCAGCATCTGCAGTCCTCACTTTCTCAAAGGAGTTCAGCTAAATCCAAAGATTCTGGGGCAAAATCACATTACAAGCAGCTTGTCTGAGCAGAATAACTTCAGAGAACAGAATAACATTTGGGACAGTCTATCATCTATCCATTTGTTATTATGAAAATCTGGAAAGCTTTCATTTTTCAGTTTTGTCTTAAGATGTGATTGCGTGTGTGTGTGTTTGTGTGTGTGTGTGTGTGTGTGTGTGTGTGTGTGTGTGTGTGTGTGTGTGTGTGAGTGTGTGTGAGTGAGAGAGTGTGAGTGAGAGTGTGTGCGTGTGTGAGTGTTTTTCGAGAAGAAGAGCCAGGCTGACTCTTGTATAATTAGCCATATCACTAAACTTTGAAATTTGCTCTAACCAGTGGATCAGTGCGACTGCAAAAGGGAACAGTGACCCTGCACATTGGTTGGAGCTCGAATGAGAAATTCTAAAAGGGCTGTTCAAGTGGGAATTTCCTTCCCCAGATATTTGCATTTATCAAAGTTGTATCTGTTAAATATTTGATAGACAAGTGAATGTAGGAAACTGGGAAACTGGTGCATGTACAGAAGAAGAAGTACTACTGTGACCCCAATCAGATCAGCTAAGATCATAGTGCATGACTGAGCAAAGACACAGTATCTAATGGCCCACTCCTGCTACTCAGTCCTAAGTTTCCATATTCCATTCAGCCTCTCACAGATCCTGCACAGGAACAGCTGGAGGCCACTTGCTCCAAATATCTGGTCCACAGTAATAGAGGATCTCCTTCTGTCCCTCACAACTGTCACACACAGTTTGGTGTGTGTTGAAAAATGTTAATTCAAAACCATGTCTGGATTCAAAATACGCCTCTGCTCACTTTATAGAGTGTCTCCTTTCTGCAACTTGTGCTTCATTTGTTGGTCATGGTGCAGACCCAGAATCACTGTGATTACAGTCCCCATACCTCACACAGAGATGACTCATAAAATGCTTTGCTCTCTCTAACTGCAACATCCAATAACGTAATGTTCAGGAAAATTACAACCATTAACTTTCTAACTACAGAATATTACAACTTGAGGAACAGGATTAGATGGTAATTCGGATGGTCAGGCCTGCCGTGCCATTGTATAAGATTCTGGCTGATCCAATGTTGGCATCAACTCTGCTTTAGTTCCCAATTATTCACATCCCATACTCTATGACAGGTAACGAAAAACATCTACTTCCTCTATTAATAATTTCAGTGACCTAGCTCCCCGAACTCTCTAGACAAGACAGTTCCTGACATTCACTATCCTCTGTGAAAATGTTACACTCCCCAAACATACACAATAACCTATTGGCATGTTCAAAAGAGGTGAACACCGCAGCTCATGTAAGAGTGACAGACCCTGATATCAAGGCCGGTGTTGACACAGGATTGTATCATGGAACACTGCCTAAATTAAATTTAATAGGAACCAGACACAATCTCTCCCGTTTGGGGTCAGCCATCGCACAGGGAAGATGTTTGTGGTTGGTGGACGTCAATCCTCTTAGACCCGGGACATCACTACAGGAGATCCTCGGGAGAGATTCCTCGGCAAAATCATCTTCAGCGTCTTCATCAATGTCCTTCCCCATCATAACGTCAGGGGATGGTCATTGAATATAACGCAATGTTCAGAACATTTACCTCCCTCAGCTCCTGAAGCAGTCTGTGTCCATGTGCAGCTAGACCTGGACTGCATTTAGGCATGTGGTGTTAATATGTTGATAACATTCATGTAACAGCACGGCCGGACACTACACAATTCCACAGCTAAAAGCGGAGCTCATTCAGTCTCTCAAGCTGTTACACACGAATATGAGCAAGCATTCAGCCCATCGAAACTACTCAACAAGAACTGAGACAGCCCATTCAATCCTCCTGCCTGGTACACAGGCAGAGGAGGGGACTGGTCAGCCCATCAAACTGTTAAACAGGGTGACGTGGAGCCCAAACAGTCTCCCAAAACTGTTCCACGGGACGAGGAAGAGGCCATTCAGCCTCCCAAAGTCTTATACAGGAACAGGAAAATGTCACTGATGCTCCAACATGACAAATCACAGGTACAGATCCTGCACTGATAGAGGCCTTCATGGTGTTCTTCGCGGCACATTGCCTGTGGAACATTATGCTACTTTAACGTAGTTTGCTGGCAGTGAGGAGAGAAGCCAGATGATTTCTACCAAGTCTTAAGGAGACATTTTCCATGTCCGATAAGACAGACCCATGTTTTTCTTGAGGGTCAGAAGCTGTTGGGAATAGTTAACTGTTTTAGAATGAAGGTATTGTGGTTGATGTTGGTATTGTGGATAACATGACGTTCAGTGCAGGATCACGTACCAAATGCACTGTATTAATATGTGGAGTTCAAATTCAAAAACTGGATGTCCTGCTCTCTCATTGTTATGGGGAGTGGTGGCGGGTGGGGGAATGTTCTCAGAGAAGTTCAAATTCAAAAACTGGATGTCCTGCTCTCTCATTGTTATGTGGAGTGGGGGCGGGTGGGCGAATGTTCTCAGAGGTACTAAAAGTACCAAGAATGTCATAAACTGAGTAAACAAATTCCATGGGATTTATCACCATGTCAGTATCTGTTTAGAACATTTTCTGTGATTGTCCATCCCCCGAAGGTTCAATGCAATCCCATCTTATTATCTCACAGTGCGACAGATTAATCTTCACTCACTCCTCATGGTACCATCATCCCTGCGATTAGTTTGGTGGAACCCATTTTCACTCACTCTATCATAAGGATATCATTTCTTATAAAAGAGAGAAAATCTGTGCACAATACCCCAAATACTGCTTCAACAAAACTCTCCGGGACGATCACAAGAATTACTTTCCCTCACTTCGCCGCCTTCATTACTTTCTTTTGGTATAGAAAGCACATCTTTCTCTATATACTGCCACTGATGCGGAATTTACAACTTGCTTACCTCTTTATGTCAGTGTCAATAAAACCAGCACCACAGGTGCCTATCGAGACGGATATCATTCTCAGGGCGAGACTCAATGAGATGGAATATACCTAAAATAAGGAATAGTCACCTACCTGATGGAAATGAGCTGCAGGGATATGGAAAACAGGAAGCAGAAGGAAGCTATCTTTACTTTTGTTCTTTTTCGCGAGTTATATGAAGCCCTGGTCAGACCAGCATGTTATCCCTATCCTGAACTGATCGGCTGGATCAGCTATGACACAGGACACGAAAGACTGTGTTTGCAGTTACTCGGAGACCTGACCAACGAAGGATAACCCATTGCCTTCTCTTAAGGACTTGAGGCAAACAAATGGGCTTCTGTTTATTACAAATGATGATGGTGATGGTTTATTTTAAATTCCTTCAACTTGCTTCATCAAACATCAATAGATTCTTATTCTGTGCGTCTAGATTAAGAGTCAATGTATCGAGCATCATGCACTATCTTCGTGTCTGACAGATTCCGTTGAGAGACCAAGTTAAACATCTCAAGTACAATTATCTTGTCATGGACATGTCGTTAGAAGGGACTGGAAACAGGTGGATCTGGATTTCATGGTGGCACAAATTCAGAAGTTTATTCAGATAGTGCACTGAGGCTGACGAGTAGACCGCAACATCATAATGATGGTACTGGGCAGGATTGGTGAGTGGGGAGGTTATGGAAATGTAGATCTGAGCAGGTCTAGAAGAATTATGGAGTTTGCGAACAGTCTGGTTTCTTCTCGCATTTGAGTGAGCAATTTATAAATAGTAATTTGCTGCATAGAATTTATCAGGAAAGGAATTTTTGATTGGGAGTGAAGACACTGACTTCCCCTTTTCCCAAATTTACCTAACATTAGCAGAAACACAGTTCAACTCGGTTTAATAGACAAAGAGCATGACTTACGAGGAACACCGACTAAAGCTAGGATGGGATAGTAACCACCTTGAATAATCTAAAGGATATCTTCGATCCATGCTGCTACTGATATCCAAGGCTGAGAAAGGTGAGGGTCATGCTGTTGATTTATTAATGCCAATCAACTTTGATGAAGTGCCACTTAGTGGACTTGAATTACAATGTGATTATGGCATTGGGGTGGCAACAGAAAACAGACAGAATTGGGGGACACGGCTGCTGAGACGAGAGTGAGGGAAGATGATATTGCCCAGTTATCAATATTAGAACGTTTTTATTGATAAATCATGTGAAGATCAGTTTCAAGTATAAATCTACAATGAGGACTGAGGGGAGCCAATATTACGAAAAACCATAAGACCAGAAGACAGAGGAGTAGAAACCTGACCATTCAGCCCATCCAGTCTGCTCCAACATTCAATCAAAGCTGATGAATTTCTCAAACCCATTCTCCACATAACCCTTGGTCCTTTTAACAATCCAGAACGTATCCTACGCAGACTTAAATATACTCAATGACCTGGCCTTCACAGACTTCTGTGGCAATGAATTCCATAGACTCACAATGCTCTGGCTGAAGAAGTTGCTCGTTATCTCTGTTCTAAAAGGTATTTGCTGTGGTGTATGTCTGAGCCTCGGATGTTAGTCTTTCCTACCAATGGACACATTTTCCCAAACTCCACACTGTCCAACTCATTCAGTATTCTGTAAGTTTGAATTATATACCCCCTTCTAAAAGCCATCGGGTATAGACCCAGAGCCTTCAAACGTTCCTCATATGTTAAGATTTTCATTCCTGGGGCCATTCCAGTGAACGTTTTCTGAACGCTCCAACGCCACTACATATCTGCTGAGATATAGGGCCCAAAGCTGCACACAATAATCTGAATGTGGCATGACCAAAGCTTTTTAGTGCCTTAGAAATACATCACTGCTTTTATATCCAATTCCTCCTGAACTGAAACCTTTCAATATATTTGTCTTTGTAACTACTGACTAAACCTAAAAGTTTACCTTGAGAGACGCCTGGACTAGGATTGCCAAGTCTCTTTGCACTTCAGACTTCTGAATTTACTTCCCATTTAGAAAATAGTCCATGCCCCTATTCTTCGCACCAATGTGCGTGACCTCATACTAGCCCATGTTTTACTCATCTGCCACTTCTTTGCCCATCTGCTAACCTGTCCAAATTCTTCTGCAGTTTATCTCCCTCCTGTGTGCGACCAGTCCCATTACATATCTTTGTTTTGTCTGCAAACTTAGCCAGAATGCCCTTCGTTCCGTCATCTAGATCATTAAAGTACAAAGTGAAAAGTTGTCCCAACACTGAGTTTTGCAGAACACATTTTGTCATCAGCTGCCATCCTGAGAAGGACCATTTTATCGCCACTACCTGCTTTTTACCAAACAGTCACGCTTTCATCCATGCTAGCACCTTGCTTGTGTCACCATGGGCCCTTTTCGTAACCAATAGCCTCCTGTTTGGCACTTGTCAAAGGCCTTCTTGAGCTCCGGATAATAGCATCCATTGACCCTCCTTGTACTAAGCTGCTCGTTACTTTCTCGAAAAGGACTAACAGATGTGTCATGTATGATCTCCCCTTGATGAAACCATGCAGACTTTGACCTATATTGCCATACACCTCCAAATATTCAGAAATCCCATCCTTCCCGATCGGTTCCAGGATCTTACCCTCTTAAATCGCAGAATAAATTCAATCATGTTAAGATCACTGCTTCCTTCGTGTTCCTTCGCCTTAAGCTCTCTTAAATAGTCTGCCTTATTGCACAACACTAAATCCAGTATTGCCTGTTCCTGTGGATGGATGATGGGCTGAACTGCCTCCATCTGTGGGCTCCACCACAAGCTGCTCCAAAAAGCCCTATCGAAGATATTCCACAAATTATATTTCTTGTGAACCACTACCACCCTGACTTTCCCAGTCCCCCCGTCTATTGAAATCTCCCATGACTACTGTACTTTGCCTTTTCTGTGCAACATTTCTATCTCCTGGTGATGTATTAGAATCCTGAACATGACACCAACTCTGTTTCTTTTTTCCACCTTTGGGGTTCCACGATTCTACCAACACTGAGTTCGTGTCATCTGACCCAACTTTATGTCATACAGTCAGAGAAATTTGTAGAATAGAAACAGATCGTCCGGTCCAACTCGTCCATGCCGAGCAGATATCCCAACCATATCTAATCCCATTTGCCAGCACTTGCCCTATATCCTTCGTACCTCTCCTATTTACATACCCATCCATATGCCTTTTGAATGTTGGTATGGGACCAGTGTCCACTACTTCCTCCCACAGTTGTTTCCATACACACACCACTCTGTTCATGAAAACATTTGACCCTTTGGTCCCTTTTAAATCTTAGCGTTTTCAAACTAAAGCTATGCAGTCTAGTTCTCTCCCACCTGAGGGAAGAGACTTTGTCTCTTTAACCCATGCCTGCCCCTTGTGATTTTCTAAACCGCTATAACGTCATCCCTGAGCCTCTAACGCGCCAGGGAAAACAACCCCAGCCTATTCACCTTCTCCCTGTCGCTCAAATAGTCCAATCTGGTAACATCATTGGAAATCTTTTCTAATCCTTTCTAGTTTCACAACGTCCTTCCAATTGCAAGAAGACCAGAATTCTTACTATTGATTTATTTTCATTCTTACTAATAAGGCAACCGCTCCCCCCACCCCACCTATCTTTTTGATAGGATGTTTACCCTTGAATATTCAGCTGTCAATCCTGATTCCTTTGCAGGCCGTCTCTGCCAATTTCAATCTGCACCACAAGCTCATTTACTTTATTTCTGAACGGCATGCAGACAGATATAACACTCTCAGTCCGATATTAACCGTCCCTCCTCTCAGTGTCATTTGTCTGTCCTCCTCTTTTCATTCCAATTTTCTAATTTCCCCTATAACTGAAACCCCACCTCAAACCTAAAAACATTTTTCAAAGATCTGTCCGCAAACTTAGTTATGTGATTTGTTAGGACTCTGGTCCCAGCGTTGTTCAGATAAAGACCAACCCATCAGAACAGGTCCCTACTTCCCCAGTAAAACAATATGCTTATTCAACACAAAATATGGGGACAAAATAACTTTTTGTACATTCCAAAATATGTAAAATACAAACAGGTAAGATTGTTAAAATATACTCGTGACCTTGAGCTACCTAATTGAAATGTGAATTACAAAACCATGGAAGTGTTGTGCAAACTTTAGTCAGTCATTATTCGGCCCACATCTGAGAAGCTGATTTCCTCTCTAGCAGTGACCTCCTTCACTGAGACTCTCTTGTTCAATCCCACTCACAGTATTTTGGGGGCTTATCAGTTCCTGCTGCTGTTCGCCCAGTCTATTTAAGTTAATCCACCTTCTCCTTGGAACTAATCTGTGATGTGATTGGAGATAAATGATCTGGGAAGACAGCCAGTATCAGCACAGTGCTCACAGGATATGGCACCAGGAAAAAGGGCTTGCAGTCTAGGGCAGTTATTAAATAAAATTTCCATCTTCTGTCTACTTTTCTCATGCTGCATCCTGATATATCCAGCTTCACTCTCATCTAACACCCGTTCCTCTCACTCAGTCTGTCGCTCCACTTTCTACCCACTCTGTTGATCTCCCTTCACATTCTTCCTTTCTGTTCCATTCTCTTTCTCTCTCTCAGTCTGTCTCAAATAACTCTCTCTGATTTCAGATAGTACAGTGGGAGAGTTTGTGGATGTACGATGGGCTGAATTGCCTCCGTCTGTGCCATATTAATTCTGAGGTTCCCTGACCCACAATAAAGACTTTCAGTGCCTGGAGAAACAAGCTGGTCCTGCGAAACACAGTACACAATCATCCATTATCTCCTCCTGTTTTCTGACATGTAGTGTCCTCGAAATATCTGTTCAAACAAAATAGATTAAAATTCGAACATTTGGGAGGACATTCACCATACGATATTACAATTTAATAAACAGTTCCGCCATGCAAAATATGGTTTTGCCTAATAGCAGCTCCTTCCAATTCATAGCCCCTCGCTTCTGACTGATGGTAGTGTAATTTACCTTCTGCCAATTTATTAACTTCTACAAAATCCTGACTTAGTCCATGTCCATAGCTATCTCAAACCTGAGGGCGTTGTGATCACTTGTTTCCAAAATTATCTTCTCCTGAATGGCCAATCACCTGGACAGACACATTTTCTAATACGAGGTCCAGTATGGTCCCTCCTGTAGTTGGACTATCCACATACCGCTGCAAATAATTTTCTTGGATGCACTTAACAAATTCTACACCGTCTAAGCCTCTTGCTCTAAGGGACTCCCAGTAAATATTGGGGATGTTAGTCACTCACTTTGGCAACTCTTGTTTTAATACACTTTTCCATTATCGTCCTACATATTTGTTCCTCAATCTCTCGGTGGCTGTTGCAGGGAGTACAGTATAACCCTAGCACAGTTCTTGCAACCATCTTATTTTTGAGCTCTATTCATTTTGACTCAGTAGATGAGCCCTCCAGTACTCCCTCTCTAAGTGCAGATGTAACATTCTCACTAATTAGTAAAGCAACTCCTCCCCCCTTTTTTACCTTCCCCTCTATCTCATCTAAAACATCAAAACCCTGGAAATGTTGAGCAGCCTGTCCTGTCCCTTTCTCAACCAAGTTCCTATAATATTTACAACATCGTAGTTCCATGTACGGATTCAGGCTCTAAATTCATTTGTTTACACATAATAATCCTTGCATTGAAATAAATACACTTCAGCCAAACACATCAGATACTACCTGATATTTGGTTTGAGTTTCCCTGAGGTAAATTTTCTGCTGCGATTTTCCGGTGATTCCAAAAGACTTCCAGTAAAGCAGAAAATATTATCAACAGGCAATTCCACTGTCCTCCTTTGTCACTTCAATCTGTACATTGCATTACACATGGTCTGATTTCGACAGAGTGCTGGATAATTATTTCACTTTAAACAGCTGTCTCCTGCCACTGACTGCATATTCAGCAACTATTTCTGGACCCACTGAATTGATTGCTCTCTTCTCCCTCTCTCACGAAAGCTCTGTAATATATACATTGTCGTTATATGTACTCACCCAAGCTCCAAGTTGTGACCTACCAGATTCCTCACATGAAACTAATCACACTTCAGGTAGCCATTCTATTCAATGCCCTCTCTTCTGTATTGTTGGTCTTAGCTGCACTGATTTTAGTCTCCAATTCCTCCTTTGTCACTGTATTGTGGACCTACTGCTCTAGCTCCCACTACCGCCTTCCGCCCCCCCCCCCACCCCCCAGCCCCCGATCGCGCAAGTTAAAACCCTCCTGAGTTACAATAGCAAACCTGCCTGCCAGGAGATTGCTGCCTGTTCAGGTCCATTCCATGCTTCTTGTGTTGGTCCCACTGACCTGGGAAACCCAATGATCCACATATCGGAAATTACTGCTAGTTCAGGCCCATCCCATCCGTCTTGTGTATATCCTACCGACCCGGGAATCCCAATGATCCAAATGGCGGACATTGTTGCCAGTTCAGGTCCATCCATCCTTCTTGTGTACATCTTATCATAGAATATATAACATAGAACATTACAGCGCAGTACAGGCCATTCGGGCCTCGACGTTGCGACGCCCTGTCATACTAATCTGAAGCCCATCCCACCTACACTAGGCAACATCCTAGTAAATCTCCCCTGCTCCCTTTCCAAAGCTCCCACATCCTTGTTATAACGCGGTGACCAGAACTGTACACAGTACTCCAAGTGTGGCCGTACCAGAGCTTTGTACAGCTGCAGCATAACCTCCTCGTTCCAGAACTCAATCCTTCTATTAATAAAGGCCAAAACACTGTATGCCTTCTTAACAACCCTGTCAATCTGGGTTGCAACTTTCAGGGATCTGTGCACATGGACACCGAGATCTCTCTGCTCATCTGCACTCCCAAGAATCCTACCATTAGCCCAGTACTTCGCAATCCGATTATTCCAGCCAAAGTGTATCACCTCACATTTGTCCACATTAAACTCCATTTACCACCTCTCAGCCTAGCTCTGCATCCTATCTATGCTTCTCCGAAACCTGTTACATCCTTCGTCACTATCCACAACTCCACTGACCTTAGTGTCGTCCGCACTCTTCTTAGCCCTAAATAACGAACAGCAGTGTTCCCACACCCAACCCTTGTGGTACGCTGCTGGTAACTGGGCAACAAGATGAACATGTTCCATCAACTACAACCCTCTGTCTTCTATCAGCAAGCCAATTACTGATCCAAACTGCTATGTCTCCCAGAGACCCATTCCTCTTCATTTTGTATCATAGCCTACTGTGGGAACCTTATCGAACGCCTTGCTGAAATCCACATACACCACATCAACCGGTTTACTCTCATCTACCTTTTGGTCACTTTGTCAAAAAACTCAATAAGATCCGCCAGGCACGACTTACCCTTCACAAAACAGTGCTGATTGTCCCTGATCAGATTATTCTTTTCTAGATGGTTATAAATACTATCTCTTATAACTTTTTCCAACACTTATCCAACAACTGAATTGTGACTCACTGATCTGTAATTACCAGGGTTGTCTCTACTATCCTTTTTGAACAAGAGAATCACACTTGCTATCCTCCAGCCCTCAGGCACTATTCCTGTAGACAATGATGATTTGAAGATGCATTCATAACAAAGCAGATGAACTAATGCATAGATCATAGTGATTGATTATGATGTGGTAGGCATCACCGAGACTTGGTTACAGGGGGGTGGTCAGGACTGGCAGTTAAACCTCCAAGGATTTTCAACTTATCGAAAAGACAGGGAGGTCGGCAGAGGGGGTGGGGTTGCCTTGTTAATTAAGAACAATATTAAATCTATGGCACTGAATGACATAGCGTCAGATGATGTGGAGTCTGTGTGGGTGGAATTGAGGAACGACAAAGGCAAAAAAAACATAATTGGAGTTGTGTACAGACCTCCTAACAGTGGTCAGGAGCAGGGACGCAACATGTACCGGGAAATAGAGAAGGAATGTCAGAAAGGCAAGGCCACGGTGATCATGGGAGACTTCAATATGCAGGTGGACTGGGTAAATAATGTTGCCAGTGGATCCAAAGAGAGGGAATTCATGGAATGCTTACAGGATGGCTTTTTAGAACAGCTTGTCATGGAGCCCACAAAGGAGCAGGCTATTCTGGACCTAGTGCTTTGCAATGAACCAGACTTTATAAAAGATCTTAAAGTAAGGGAACCCTTAGGAAGCAGCGACCATAATATGGTAGAGTTCAGTCTGGAGTTTGAAAGAGAGAAGGCAAAATCGGATGCAATGGTGTTACAGTTAAATAAAGGTAATTATGAGGGCATGAGAGAGGAACTGACAAAAATAGACTGGAAGCAGAGGCTTGCGGGGAAGACAGTAGAGCAAAAATGGCAGGGGTTTGTGGGTATAATTAAGGACACTGTACAGAGGTTCATCCCCAAGAAAAGAAAGATTATCTAGGGAGGGATTAGACAGCCATGGCTGACAAAGGAAGTCAGGAAATGTAGTAAAGAAAAAGAGAGATCCTATAAAGTGGCCAAGAGCAGTGGGAAATCAGAAGATTGGGAAGGCTACAAAAACAAACAGAGGATAACAAAGAGAGTAATAAGAAAGGAGAGGATCAAATATGAAGGTTGGCTAGCCAGTAATATTAGAAACGATAGTAAAAGTTTCTTTCAATACATAAGAAACAAACGACAGAAAAAAGTAGACATTGGGCCACTTCAAACTGATGCTGGAAGCCTCGTGAAGGGAGATAAGGAAATAGCAGGAGATCTTAACAAGTACTTTGCGTCAGTTTTCACAGTGGAAGACAGGAGTAATATCCCAACAATTAAAGGGAGTCAGGAGGCTGAGTTGAGTATGGTTGTCATTACAAAAGAGATAGTGCTAGAAAAGCTAAAAACTCTTAAAATTGATAAATCTCCTGGCCCCGATGGGATACATCCTAGCGTTCTGAGAGAGGTGGCTGAGGAAATAGCGGAGGCATTGGTTGACGTCTTTCAAGAGTCACTGGAGTCACGGAAAGTCCCAGATGATTGGAAGATCGCGGTTGTAAACCCATTGTTCAAGAAAGGACCAAGACAAAAGATGGAAAATTATAGGCCAATTAGCCTAACCTCGGTTGTTGGTAAAATTCTAGAATCCATGATTAAGGATGGGGATTCTAAATGCTTAGAAGAGCAGAATCTGATTAGAACAAGTCAACATGGACTTACTAAGGGGAGGTCATGCCTGACAAACCTGTTGGTATTCTTTGAAGAGGTGACAAGTAGGTTATACCAGGGAAACCCAGTGGATGTGGTCTATCTAGACTTCCAAAAGGCCTTTGATAAGGTGCCACACGGGAGGCTGCTGAGCAAGGTGAGCGCCCATGGTGTTCGAGGTGAGCTACTGGGATGGATTGAGGATTGGCTGTCTGACAGAAGGCAGAGAGTTGGGATAAAAGGTTCTTTTTCAGAATGGCAGCCGGTGACGAGCGGTGTCCCACAGGGTTCAGTGTTGGGGCCACAGCTGTTCGCATTACATATTAATGATCTGGATGAAGTGACTGAGGGCATTCGAGCGAAGCTTGCCGATGATACGAAGATAGGTGGACAGGCAGGTAGTACTGAGGAAGTGGGGAGGCTGCAGAAGGATCTAGACAGTTTGGGAGAGTGGTCCAGGAAATGGCTGATGGAATTCAACGTGAACAAATGCGAGGTCTTGCACATTGGCAATAAGAATAAAAGCACAGACTACTTTCTAAACGGTGAGAAAATTCGTAAAGCCAAAGTACCAAGGGATCTGAGAGTGCTATTCGATGATTCTCTAAAGGTAAACATGCAGGTTCAGTCTGTGATTAAGAAAGCGAATGCGATGTTGTCACTTATCTCAAGAGGGTTGGAATATAGAAGCAGCAATATGCTACTGAGACTTTATAAAGCTCTGGTTCGGCCCCATTTGGAGTACTGTGTCCAGTTTTGGTCCCCACACCTCAGGAAGGACATACTGTGAACGTGTCCAGCGGAGATTCACACGGATGATTCCTGGAATAGTAGGTCTAACATATGAGGAACGGCTGAGGCTCCTGGGATTGTATTCATTGGAGTTTAGAAGATTAAGGGGAGACTTAATAGAGACGTACAAGATAATACATAGCTTGGAAAGGGTGGATGCTAGGAAATTGTTTCCGTTAGGTATAGAGACTAGCACCCGTCGACACAGCCTTAGATTTGGAGGGGGTAAATTCAGAACAGAAATGCGGAGACATTTCTTCAGCCAGAGAGTGGTGGACCTGTGGAATTCATTGCCACAGAGTGCAGTAGAGGCCGGGACGCTAAATGTCTTCAAGGCAGAGATTGATAGATTCTTGTTGTCTCGGCGAATTAAGGGCCACGGGGAGAAAGCTGGTAAGTGGAGTTGAAGTGCCCAGCAGCCATGATTGAATGGCGGAGTGGACTCGATTGGCCGAATGGCCTTACTTCCACTCCTATGTCTTATGGTCTTATGGTCTTATGGAAGATCAATGCCAAAGTCTCGGCAATCTCTTCCCTGCTTCCCAGAGGATCCTAGGATAGATCCCATCAGGCCCAGGGGACCTGTCTATTTTCACACTCTGCAGTGTATCTAATACATCTCCCTTGTGAACCTCAATCTCTTCTAGTCTAGATGCAAGTATCTTTGTATCTTCCTCGCCAACATTTTCATTTTCTATAGTGAAAACTGTCGAAAAATATTTATTTAGTGCTATCCCTATCTCCTCTGACTGCACACACAACATCTCACTATTATCCTTGATTGGCCATAATTTAACTCTCGTCATTCTTTTATTTCTGACATACCTATGGAAAGCCTTAGGGTTAACTCTGATCCTATCCGCCAACAACTTCTCATGTTCCCGCCTGGCTCTTCTGATCTCTCTTTTTATATCTTTCCTGACTTCCTTGTAACCCTCAAGCGCCCTAACTGATTTTTCACATTTTGTCCTAATATAAGCCTACTTCTTCTTCTCGACTCGGGAATTTCACATATTGGAGACTGCAGCCAGTTCAGGTCCATCCCATCCTTCTTGTGTAGGCCCTACCGGCCCTGGAATTCCAATGATCCACATATCGGATGTGCTGCATCCCCTACCAGCTCTTTGGCCAGGATTTTTTTCTGTACTACTTCCCTATTCCTAATCTCACTGGCAAGTGACATATTCTAGTGTCTCCAAAATGCAAATATCTTTCAGCATAACTCCGGCAAGATCTTTCGTTTTTTGTAAATATATTTATTAGCAATTTTTTAAACTTCACAAACATAAATTTATTGAAAAATACAATCAATATCAAATATCAGTATATTAAAAAGTAAAACAAACCAAATTACAATACAACTTCTGTCTCCTAACTATAACCTACCCTCTAATACAAAACAAACCCTAACACTGTGCAAAGCAACACCAAAAAACGAAAGAAAAATGAAATGAGAAAACAAAAAATACCCCACAAAATATAGAACAGCTATGCTCGGTGCAAAGCTCCCAAACAGAGGAACAGGAGCAAAAAAAAGCAAATTACTGCGGATACTGGAATGAAACCAAAAGAGAAAATGCTGCAAATTCTCAGCAGGTCTGGTAGCATCTGTAAAGAGTGAAAAGAGCTGACGTTTCGATTCTAACTGATCCTTTGTCAAAGCTGAACAGGAGCATTGTATATAAACCCTATTAACTCAGGAGATCCCCCCTTCAGGGACCAGGGCTTGACAAATCTAACCATTCTGGTCAACAAACGCCCCAGTTAAGACAACTGACAAATCTGTTTCCAAGTAACTCAAGTAGGGCTGCCATGATTTATAAAAATGATCTGTTGTGTGGTGTACCATATTTGTAAAAACGTCCAAGGGAATGTCCTCCATAATTTATTTCTGCCATCCCAGCAAGCCCGGCGGGTTCTCAGATAGCCAATTCATCAAAATTGTATTCCGTGCACAGTGTGCAAGAATATTAAATAGTTTCTTCCCATGCCTGTCTAAAGCTGACAATTTCGGTGGACCTAAGAGGAGAGATATCGAGTCTACTTTTACTTCAGTCCTCAGTACCCTCCCTGTCTCTCCGGCCACTGCATGCCTGTAGCATGTCCAGAAGCAATGGGTAAGAATACCTATACTTTTTTTTACATTTGGGGCACACTGAAGATGCCCCTTTCTTAAACTTTGCCAGATAGTCTGTTGCCAGATGAGCCATGTGCAGAACTTTTAACTGTGTAGACCATCTCCTATTACATATAAAGATCTTTTAACTCTTCTCCCATATGTTCTCCCATGTTTCAGAAGAGATCTGCACTCCTAGCTCTTGCTCCCAGAGCTCACATAAACGGTTAATATCCAGCCAGGCCCTGCCACTCAGCAGGCGATAGAGGGCACTAACCAAAAGGGTGCTTGTGGAATGTAGCAACAACTTCTCTGTATCGGGCTTATAGGGCTTAGTGAGAAGCGTGGTCTTCTTCTGGATGAAATCCCTAACCTGAAAATAAAACGTAAACGTTCTCTGCTGGGTAGCCCATATTTGGAGCTCAATTACTCAAAGGAAATCATAACCTCCCCCTCAAACAAGTCTCCAAAACTAGAAACTCCTCTCGCTGCCCACAGTTTGAACCCTGAGTTCATCATCCCTGTTCGGAAACCTGGCATGCCAAGTATAGGTGTTAATGGCGAAGTCTTGGATAAATAACCCTCAATCTGATGCATCGCCCTCCAAACCCTGACTGTACTAATGACAATGGGGTTCCGGCAGTGCTCCATAACTGTCCTCATCTTATCCATGAACAACCGGTTAATAAGTGGGCATTTTGCTTCGGAGGACTCAATATCCAGCCATATTGAGTTTGGATCGTTGCTTACCCATTCGCAGATGAAGGATAGCAGGGAACTTTATTGATACCTTCTGATGTCTGGGAAATCAACTCCTCCCCCTCCTTGAGGCAACTGCACTTTAGTAAGTTTGATGAGGGGCCGCCCACGATGCCAGACAAAGGAACCAAACCACCCCAGAAGCTTCCACAGCGTTGACCTGCGAAAAATTATAGGGAGCAGACGCATGGGATAAAGCCAACGAGGAAGAACATTCATCTTAATAAGAGATATTCAGCCCTGCCAATTGGAAGAGCCTCCCATCTCTGGAGATTTCGCCGCATATTGTCGAGCAAGTGAGCAAAGTTAGTCCGGATTAACAGATCAAACTTGGGGGTAATAAAAGTATGTAGGTACCGGAACCCTGCCTGTGACCACTTAAAAGGGAAGTTAGGGCCACCTTCAACATCTGACACATCCTTAAGGTTCCTCAAAGGCATAGCCTCCGATTTTGTAAAGTTAAGCTTATATCCTGAAATAGCCCCAAAAGAGCTGATACATTGTATCAAATGGGGTACGGAGGTCATCGAGTTTGATAAAAACAAAAGGACATCATCCGCACACAGTGTAATCTTGTGTGCCCTTGATCCCACTTCCGGAGAAGTTATGTGGACGTTCTGACGAATGGCCTCTGCCAGCGACTCTATCACCAACTTAAATAACAGTGGTGAGAGGGGGCAGCCTCGCCAACTACCCCAACCAATCGTAGAATTCCCAGACTTCACCTGTTGGTGATGACCGCGGTCAGTGGTTGGCGATATAAAACCTCCACCCACGTAACAAAGACTTCACGCATCCCACACTGTTCTCAGACATAAAAAAGATACGGCCATTCCACCAAGTCGAATGCTTTCGCTGCATCTGAGGAAATCACCAACCCCTGAATCGTTGATGACGAACTTGGAGCACATTCAGCTACTATTATTAGAGGACCTATGGCCCCTTATAAAGCCTGTCTGGTCCTCTTTAAAGTATGGGGCAACACCCTTTCCAATCTCAGCCCCAGGACCTTGGACAGAATCTTGAAATCTGAATTTAATAGGGAGATGGGCCTGTATTATGCACAATCCTCAGGAACCTTTCCCCTTCTTAAGAAGTAATGAATTATTAGCTTCTCTCAAAGATGGTGGTAGGCATTCATGCATATAGGAGTGAGTGTTCATCTTCAACCTCGGCCCTCACAGAATCCCTGTAAACTCTTTATAATACTCAGCCGGAAGACCATCAGTGCAAGGCGCTTTCCCATTCTAAAGTTGCCTTGCTACATCCTGTATTTCCTGAATTGTCAAGGGACTATTAAGGAGAGCGGCCTGTTCCAAGGTTAACCGTGGGAGGACAAGGTTCTTAAAAAAGGTTTCCATTTTAACACTCCTGTCTGCGCAACCGTCAGACCGATATAAATCAAAGTAAAAGCTCTGTAAAGCCCCATTAATCTTTTTAGCACTGTATGTAAGGACCCCAGCGCTGTCTCTGATTGCAGTAATGGATTGGGGAGCACGCTTCTTCTGAGTCAGTTGGCTAAATAATTCCCTGGCCTATCCCCATATTTGAACAGTCTTTGTCTAGGAAAATAAAGTTCTTTCTTTGCGTTTTGTGTCAGTATTGAATTCAAGGCAGCCCGAAGGGCCATGATCTGCTGTAGGTTAGTGACCAAAGGCCTTGCAAAAATGTGCTGCCTCCGCAGCTTTCAACTGTGTCTCAAGTAGATGCTGCTGTTCCTCCTTCTGTCATTTCTGGCTAGCCAAACAGGAAATACCTAATCCCCTAGCAAAGGCCTTAGCAGTCTCCCATAGCATGGACGGACTACTTGCCATGCCTGAGTGGATATCATTGCTCAAATTTGGAATCCTTAAGGAGAAAGGGGCCAAAATGCCAGTGCCTCAAACTTAGCCCTTCACTCTCGGTCTTAACCTCCAAATATACTGTCGCGTGATGGGGGATAGATATATTACCAATTTTACAACCCATAATCGAATCCAGAAGAGCCGAGGGAGGCAGAAGGAGGGCAATCTTCATGTGAAATTTATGTGGGTTTGCGAAAAAGGTGAAGTCCCTGCCGGTAGGGTGAAGACATCTCCAGCCCCAACTTCTCGCATAAATCAACTGTCTGCTTGGTCTGCGAAGAAATAGTTGGGTGCCCCCAAGGCATCCTGTTTACTGTCGATCCAAAAGACAATTAAAATCCCCCTATAATAATGTGCCGTGTTCCAAAAACACTCAAATTAGAGAAAGCACTAAACAAAAATTGGAGGGGATGCCCTGGAGGGCAGTAGACGTTTAAAATGCCATATTCCTTCCCATGTATCAGGGCTTTAAGTATCACAGATCGTCCCTGCTCATCTTTCACCTGGTCTAATGATGTGAACGGAAGGGTTTTCTGGATAAGTACCGCCACTCCCCGACTTTTATTAGTAAAGGATGAAAATAATATCTGGTCATAACCCCCCTGTTGTAATTTTAGGTGTTCCCCAAAATCAAGATGAATTTCCTGCAACAAAACGATATCAATCCTTTCCCTCTTAAGGCTAGAAAGCACTTTTTTGCCTTTTAAAAGGCGAATAACTTCCCGTAATGCTCCACGTGCACCATTTAATAAGCCACTTAGCCATATCCCCTTTCAGACAACCATGAACCCCTCGGAGGGAGAACCCTGCTTACAAAGCGCCGAGCATAAGTAAAGAAAGGCTCATAGAATTGAAAAACTATGTATACAATAACTACTCAATCATAACTATGAACAACTATTCCTACCAAACAAACTACAAGGAAAACCAACTCTAAAACTTTGAATGGAAGACTGTTTCCGCTGCCCATGGGGGCACTCACCCTACCCATCCCCTTCTTCACAACTCCTTCAAACCCGGACTGTGCTCCAGCCTTAGGCCGGAAATAAAAATACAAGGAGATGATCCTTCAATCAACTGAAAAAAAAAGACAAAGCAAGGTTGAGCAATCCACCCGTCCCTGGCTTCATATTCCCGTACTTGTGACTACAAGAGACTCAGAACAAACATAAAAGGGGGAGAAAAAACAAAGAACATCCACAAAATTTCCCATCAGAATATCTAGTTATTAAAAACAAGTTACAACTTATTCCAAAGTCTTTTGCCCCCATTCCAAAAAGGAAATTATAGGAAGAAAGAAACGAATAAAAAAGGGAAGGAAAAACATGGGGAATGATAGGAAAGATAACAAACATTAACTGTATTTTTCAGGCCAATCCGTCTATTTTAATGTGTCCACAAAGTTTTTAGCCTTACCCGCTGAGTCAAATGTATAAACTGAGTCCTCGTGGCTGAAACGGAGTACTGCGGGGTCTAATGAAGTATTGGATGCACAGGTTCCTCAGCCTCATTTTAACTTCATCGAAGGATTTCCTCTTTCGAAAAGCAGCTGCAGAGAAACCCTAATAAAAAAACAGATTTTTGATCGCTTGTACAGCAGCGCCTGAGGATGTTTTCCCACGGATCTGGAAACTTCTATGACTTATTGCTTGTGTTCATTTGAATAGAAGTGCACTAGGACCAAGCGGGGGCTCTGCACTGGCCCTGACCTGTGCACTGCAACCTAATAAGCCCTTTCAATCTGACTCCTTTTGGACTAGACGTGAAGGCCCAAAAAAATTGACACCCAGCTTTCAATGAAACTGACTGGCTGCTCACCTTCTGGGGGCCTGGCAATTTGGAGATTTATCCTCCAACCTCGATTTTCGAGGTCATTGATATGATCTCGCAAGGCCTGCACTTCTTGCTCCAGCACCTGGAACTAATTGGATGAGGACTCTTAACCTCCTCCCGCCTCTCCCCGAGGCACTGGATCTCCAGCTCATGCTTCTGCAGTATGGATGCGATGGGTAGGACGTGGGCACGCATCTCCCAAGAATTTCTTCAATCGCAGCCCCAAATTTCAAGGTAAGTCTCTTCATCATCGCAGCCAATTCCTGTGAGTCCGTTAGGTCCCCGGGGTGTGTGTGTGTGTGTGTGTGTGTGTGTCGGGGGGGGGGGGGGGGAAGGGGGGGGGGGTGTGGTGCTCAGGAGAGGCTGCTGCTGCTGCAGTCTCAGGAATGCCTGGTGCTGCAGGGAAGGGTCTCCTCTAATGCTGTTTGTTTGCTCCTTTTCCATTTGGTATCCTTCCCACTCCTAAATATTATACCATATGTGTTCTGTCAGTATTTAAACTAATAATCCCACCACATAAATCGGCCAGGGATGCCAAAAAACACCACTTTGCCTTGACTTTTAGGCAGAGCTGTCCACAGCAGTTCGGCAGAATCGCCGCCATCTTGCCGAGTCCCATTAATTCCTCTTTAATGCTCCATTATTCATGCCCCTCAGCTCTCTGTCAGGTTAAAAATCTTATCTACATCCTCTTTAAATACTTTCCGTGATGCAGGTCCCCTAACTCTCTATCCCAGATAGTACCTGACATTGCTTTCCCTCTGTGAGATGAAATCACTCCCTACGCATACACCATCACCGATTGATTGAAACAACAGGCAAACACAGGGGCTCAGGGAAGAGTGAATGGTCTTGATATCAAGGCAGTATTTGACTGAGGATGTCATCGGGACCACCTAATTATTTTAGCATAATGGGGATCAGGTGTTACATCCTCACTGGTTGGGGTCTTTCAGAGGACAAAGGAAGATGTTTCAGGTTGGTGGCAAGATACTGCACATTTCCACACTTAAAAGAGGAGCTCATTCAGCACCTCAAGCTTGTTGCACACCAATATCTAGAATTCGTTCATCATATCAAAACTACTGAACTAGAAGAGGGATAGCCCATTAAATCCTTCTGCATGTTGCAGAGTAAGAGTAATGGGCTGGTCAGCACATTAAGCTGTTAAGCAGTTTCAGGGAGAGAGCTCAATTAGACGCTTGAACCTGCTCAATTGGACCAGGTGGAGCCCATCCAACCCCTTGAAACACTTATCCAGGACTAGGAGGCTGTCATTGATGCTCGAATATCACAAACCAATGGAGCAAAGACTGCACTCAGAGATGGCTTCACGATCTTGCTCGTGGTTCCTTTGCCTGTGGTGCACATGATACTTCAAGGTGGTTTGCTGGCAGTGAGGAAGGAAGCGAAAAGTTTAGAGTCTAGTTTCAAGAAGGCATCTTCCATCTCCGAGAAGACATCAGAAGCTGGTGGGAATAGTTAACTGTTTCGAATGAAGGTATTGTGGCTGCTGTCAGGGTTATGGCTAAAGTGACGTTCAGTGCAGGATCACATACCAACTGCACTGTATTAATGTTGGGAGAGTTTATTGAAATACTGAATTGCCTGATTAATAAAGAAGCCTTGGAAGTTATGACCTTATCAGTATCTGTTTAGTACATCGTGAGTGACTGTCCCTCTACCTCCAGTTTTAATGCAATCACCTCTCATTCTCATTCTCTCACAGCACTAGAGATTAATCTCCCCTCACTCTTCATGTTTCCACCTCCCCAGGGATTATTCTGGTGAAACTCCATTGCACTCTCTTTATGGCAAGATGACCCTTCCTTATAAAGGAGAGAAAATCAGCCCGCAATAACCCATAGACTGCTTCAACAGAACTCTCAAGGTTAACCACAATAACTATTTTTCCACACTTACACATCTCCGTTTCTTTCCTGTGCCATAAAAAAACTCATTCCTTCTTAATGCACTGTGAATGATGTGGAATTAAGAAATTCCTTACATCTGTATGTCATCATCAATAAAGGCAGCACAAGAGGTGAACATCATGCTCGGGGAGAGACGAAGAAAGAGTTCCCCTTAAAATGGGGAATGGTCATCTTCCTGAATGGGAATGAGCTGAAGGCATACAGGAAAGATGCAGAGAAGGGACCTACCTTTCCTTTTGTTCTTCCCTCACGAGATGTGTGCAGCCTTGGTCAGGCCAACATGTTATTCCGATCTTGTACTGAGTGGCTGGTCCAGCTGTGCTACAGGACAGTAAAGAGTAAAACACTTTGCTGTGGGTTTGCAGTCACATAGAGCTCTGACCAGGGAAGAATATCCTGTTGCCTTCTCGAAAGGACATGAGACAAGCAGCTGGGCATTTCATGATTAATGACGATGGCTTCATTTGAATATCACCAATTTTCTTCATGCGATGTATCAACAGATTATTAATCTGTGTCTCCTGCCATTAAAAAATATACACAGAAGCGCACACACACCACTATCCACTACCACCCTGTCTCCTGCCATTAAACAGATGGACACACACACACACACACACACGTACAGGCATATGGCGACAAAGCCAAAGCCATGTCTTTAATACAGAGATAGATTTTTTATATGAAAACATGGATCCAGAGTTACAGTGAGAAGGCGGGAGAATTGTGTTGAGAAACATGTCAGGAAGGACCGAAGAGCAAAGTAGAATTGATGGGTGAAATGGCCATACTTCAATTTCCTATGCTATATGGCCTTACGATGACAGGAATATTTTCCCAAGGGTGCAATGGAGGCTGACTTTGATAAATACTTTATCAGTCAATGGGAATGTGGGCTGAATGGTCTATGACTGTTCCCATTTGTTTTTCCCTTATTTCTGAAAAGAGGAGGTAAGTTTTTGTGAGGCTAACACTCTTTCAAATTAAAGGGTCTCCCATTAACATTTGAGATAACGTTGTTCCTTTCTCCTTCAGACTGTGCGACCTATGGCACGGTCATTCCCAGGGAACAGTGAAGACTGGGTCATTGAAGATGTTCAAGGCTGATCTTAAGTGATCTTTGATTGACAAAAGAGTCAATATGTAATGGGAACAGAAAGGAAGGGGGTGGTCACCTACAGTCAGACCAGCCATGATGCTTCTAAATTTTGCAGCAGGCTGGAGGGGCCGAATGCCCTACTGCTGCCCCTATCCCATGTGTGCTGCTCCCAGTTCACATCTCGAGGCTGTTACAGAGAGAGAGAGAGAGAGGAAGATCCCTTTCAGCCAGTCAGAATTGTTTTAATGAGACAGGAGGCGGCAATTCTGTCTCTCTACGGAGTTACACAGGAATAGAATATAGTCATTCAACTCATTGACTAAATTACACCGCACAGCAGAAGGCCATACAACCTTTCTGGGCAGTTACACAGGAACAGGGGAGCCCTAGTTAGCTAGCCTGAAATACAGTGTTGAGATAATTACTTGTTTTCAGGTTGGAAAGCTGTAACTAGCAGAATTCCTCAAGGATCAGTTTGAGATTGTCAACAGTATATAATCTCGTTTAATGCCTTGGGTGAAGAGGCTGAATATATTGCAGCTCAGTTTGCTCATACACCAGGATAAACATTCAACAAGATGTAGGATGGAGGGCAGTGGGTACACTTGCGACAAAATAAAAATCAGTACAATGTGGGTGACTGGAAATTTGTGTTTTGGGAGATTGGCAAACCAGCAGTAAATAATTTAAATAGAGGGAAAATACAGAACTCGGTGGCACAGAGGGATTTGTATGTATTAGCACATGAAACACATCAAGTTACTGTGAAGATGCAGCAAATGATTTGGAAGGGAAACTGAACGATGGTGTTTCTTGCAAGGGGGTCGGGTTTGAACTTAGCGATGTTTTCCTGCATGAGAACAGGGCATTGCTGAGACCACATCTGATGTATTGTTTGAAGTCATGATACCCAAAACGGAAAAAAAGAAACGGTTTTCAAATTTTTCAAAGATGTTTCTCTTTACTCGGCTTAGTGATGAACGCAGTATATCATGAAGGACTAACAGTTTAGGCCTGAGAATGAGAGATGTTTTTATTGACCATATACCATCATGAGGAGAGAGTAGCTGGTAAATACCTGATGGATATTTCCTCTTGCATGGGAGAAAAAAAGCTGGGGAGGTAATTTAAGAACAAGACAAATTCTGAGGCAAGGTCACTGGACCAGAAACGTTAACTCTCATTTCTCTTCATACATGCTGCCAGACCTGCTGAGCTTTTCCTGAAAATTTTGTACTTGTTTAAGATAAGACACATTCATTTTAATGCAGATATTGTGAATACAATAAACATTTTATTTTTATATTACGCAGGTACATATAAACGCATCTTCAAATGTAAAAAAAAGATCACTATTTATTAATGAAATAATTCTGTGCACGACAGGAGCAATGATGCACCTGCATGGAGCAGGGAATGTGATGGAGTCATAATGTTCAGACAACGTTCAAGGAGAGCACACATAGTCCAGTCTGAGTTCTGCTAATATTATTGATTCAACTTAGGACGGAAAAATGTAACCTATCTGAGAAGGAACAGTCTGCTCCTCCCTTTCTCTTTCCCGTCCCTCATCACAGCAATGTGTTCGAGCTAAAAAAAAAGCCCTGTCTGTTTTATCACTCATGGAGGATTCATGATGAGGATTCATTGGAATCTCCCCACTGCTTGAAGCAAAGGGAATTCAGCCAAATCCAACTGTTTCAGGAAGAAATCCTATTATCAGAAGGTTGTGAGAGCAGAATTACTTCAGAAGCAATTATTCAGACTCAATAGTGAAGGGAACAGACAGGAAATTCTATGACAGCAAATGGGAATCCAGGATGGTGTGTCGCCTCCCACGTGCCAGGGTCCAGGATGTGTCAGAGTGGCTGCAGAACGTTCTCACCGAGGTGGGGGAGCAGCCAGAAGTCATTGTGCACGTTGTTACAAGATGACGGAGGTAGAAATAATGAAGAGGTCCTGCAGAGTGATTATAGTGAGCTAGGTAAAAGGATAAAAGCCAGGACGATGACAGTGGTAATATCCGTTTTACGTCCAGTGCTATGTGCTAGTGAGGGTAAGAACAGGACGTTATGGCAGATGAATGCATGGCTAAAGAATTGGTGCAGGGGAAGGATATAGATTTTTAGATCATTCTGATCTTTTGTGGGGCAGAGGTGGCCTGTTCAGGGGGGACGGGTTATACCTGAACTGGAAGTGAGGGGGCAATATCCTAGCAGGGAGCATTGCTAGTGATACAAGGGAGGGTTTAAACTAGATTGGCTGGGGTTGGGGTGGTAAGGGATCATCAGCAGCAGGGAGACAAGTGTGAGGCTGGAAGGAGATACAGTAATTATAAACAGTAATGTGAAGAAACAGGTCAGGCTGGAACATGACAGAGCAAGGAATGCCTGTTGGATTAAATTGCATCTGTTACAATGCAAGACGGATGCCTGGTAAGTCGAATGAACTCAGGGCGTGGATTGGTACGTAGGACTGGGATGATATAGCCATTACAGAAACATGGCTAAGGGAGAGATAGGACTGGCAGCATAATGCTCCAAGGTACAGCTGCTTTAGGCGGGCTAGTGGTAGTGGTAGGAGCACAGGGTGACTTGCATTTTTGATTAAGGCGAGTATCACAGCAACGATCAGAGATAAAATACCTGGACGATCATCCAGTGTGGCTTTATGGGTGGAGCTAAGAAATAAGAAGGGGATGGTGACATTATTTGTGTTGTACTATAGACCCCCAAATAGTCAATGGGAATTAGAGGAACAAAAATATGCAGAGAGATTGGGGAGACTTGTAGGGCAATAGGATTGTCATAGTAGGAGACTTTAATTTTGTGAACATCGACATAGAACTAAGGGCTTAGATGGGGTGAATGTATTAAGTGTGTTGAGGAAACATTCCTCATGCAGTCTGGAGAAGGTCCTGTTCGGGAATGGGCAAACTCGACCTACTCTTGGGAAATACAGCGGGACAGGTGATGGAGGTGATAGTGGGGGAGCACTTTGTGGACAGTGACCATAGTTCTATTAATCTTAAAATAGTTTATGGAGAGAGACAAACCTGTACACAGTGCAAGTTCGAACTTGGGGCAAGGTCAATGTTGATGGAATTAGACAGGAACTTGCAGGGGTTGATTGGAGTAATTTGATTGCAGGCAAAAGGACCTCCAGCAACTGGGAATCCTTTCATAGTGAGATGGCTGGAGTTTAAAGTTTATACGTTGCTGTGGGGGTGAAGGGCAAGGTTGGCATGAAGAGGGAAACCTGAACGACAAGAGATATCGAAGAGATGTGGCTCAGGTCCAGGCAGATGGGATCAAATGAATCCCTGGAGATATACGGGGATACAGGAGTTTACTGAAGAAGGGTCTCAGGAGGACGGAAAGGGGGCACGAGATAGCCTTAGCTGAGAAGATCAGGATGAATCCAAAGAGGTTGTTTAAGTATGTTAAAGAAAAGAAAATAACCACAGTGAGAATACGACCCCACAAGGACCAAAGTGGATATGTATATGCGGAACCACAGGAAATTCTGCAGGTTCTCAATGAATATTTCTCCTCTGTGTTTAACGTGGATAAATACTTGACTTGGTGTGGGAGCTTAGGGAAGTTAGTGGTGATATCTTGGGGACAGTCCATATCACAGTAGAGGAGGTGTTGGATTAATTAGAATGTAGGAAGGTGGGTAAAAATCGTGGTTCTAACCAGATGTATCAAAAAACACAGCAGTAGGCTAGAGAAGAAAATACGAGGACCCTGGATGATATTTTTGCATTATCATCAGCGACAGGTGAGGCCCCATAATACTGGAGGGTAGCGAATGCTGGTCCCTTATTCAAGAAGGGACGAAAATAAATACCTGGGAACTCTCGAGCAGTAAGCCTAACATAATTTTCTGATGACAGTGAAAGAAGTTTTCAGAAATTGCAGCAGGACCTTGATTAGCTGGGGAAGTGGGCTGAGGAACAGGGAAAGGTAGTTTAATATCGATAAGTGTGAGTTTTGCATTTTGTAGAGTCAAATCAAGGCATGAATTTCATGGTGAAATGGTTTAGTGGAACAGAGGGACCTTGGAGTACAGGTGCACGGTTTTCTGAAAGTAAAGTCACGGGGAAACAGGGAAGCGAAGAAGGCTTTTGGCACAGTGGCCTTCATCAGTCAGGGCATTGAGTATGAAAGTTGGGAAGTTACGTTGCGCGTTTCAGGACGAGGCCGCACTTGCAGTGTTGGGTTCACGTTTGGTCACATTACTTTCAGAAGGATTTTATTAAACTAGAAAGATTGCCGACGAAATTTACAAGGATGTTGATATGACCCAACAGCCTGAGTTACAGACAGAGGTAGGACAAGGAAGGATATTTTTCTTTAGAGCAAAGGAGATTGAAAGGGGGAGTTGTGGTGGGGGGGGGGGTGAGTTCTTAAAAAAAATTCTGTACAAGATCATGGCAGGCATGGATATAGTGAATGAACTCAGTCATTTTTTCCCCAGAGTTTTGGAATCGAGGACTGGAGTGCATCAGTTTCCGTTTCGTGGAGGAAAAAATAAAAGAGACCAAGGCAGGCAAATTTTACACAGAAGGTGGTACGTATATGAAATGCGCTGTCAGTGGAAGTAGTTCAGGCATCTACATTAACAATATTTAAAAGGCATTTGGACAAGTGCATGGATAGGAAAGATTCAGAAGCATAAGGGGCCAAGTGCACAGAAATAGGCTTAGCATGGATGGACATTTATGTCAGCATGGACCAGTTTGGGCCAAAGGGCCTGTCTTCATGCTGTAGGACTCTCTGACTCTGCAAGTCGGATAACATTTGGGCCAAACTCTCATTTTTCCTTTTGTCATGAATTCCAGTAATATTTGGACAGAGTGCTTTCAAATTAACATCGCAGACATTTTCATTTCCAGTTTGTTATCAAACTGGTGTGTGTGCGTGTTTGTGCCTCAGAATTTTTCAAAGAGAAATACCAATGTACATATTTGCAATATCCACTCATTCTTCTTTCCATCATAGTTTGAGTAACTTTGTTTTAGTTGTAAACGTGTTGTTGGAGCAGATTAAAGAAATCTGTCTGACTTGTTCCTTACACTGACCCTGACACTGACCCTGACACCCTGAGAACTTATCATTGGTCATATCACCAACATAATTATAATTGATTTTTTTTGTGACCAGTGGAGGAGTGGGACTAGAAAAGGGAACAGTGATCCAAAAACACAATTAATTATCTACTTAGTGACCCTAACGTCAATGTAGTGTAGGTTGTTGTAGGGGTTGCTGAGGGATAGGATTTACGTGCATTTAGAAAGACAAGGACTGGTGTGGGGTAGTCAACATGCTTTGTGCGATGGAGATCATGTATCATTAATGTGTTTGAGTATTTTGAGAACGTGACAAAGAAGATTGAAGAAGGCACTGTGGTATACATTTTAACACTGGCTTCAGCAAGGCGTTTAATATGGTTCCTTATCGAAAACAGGTAGGTCACATGGAATCCAGGGCAAGTTAAACAATTGGATATAAAATTGTCTTGAAGGTAACGAATTGTTTTCCAGACTGAGGCCAGTAAAGTGCTGAAAGAATCCGTGCTGAGCTCACTACTTTTCATCATGGATGTAAATGACTGGGATGTGAATACCAGAGGCATGGTTAGTTAGTTGAGAGATAACATCAACAAAGTTGTGCAGCGGACAGTGAAGAAGATTACCTCAGAGTACAGTGGCACCCTTGATCCCATCAAAGTCCCAAGGACTGGCAGATGGAGCTTAATTTAGATATTTTGAGGTTTTGCATTTTAGTAAGTTAAATCATGTCGTGCACTGGAGAATGTTGCCGAACAATGAGACATACGGGTACAGATTCACAGTTCCACAGAAAGTGGAGTCGCAGATAGACAAGGTGGTGAAGAACACGTTTGGCACGCTTGCCTTAAATGGTCAGAACATTGAGTACAGGAGTTAATGTGGCATGTTAACCCTGGACAGGACACTGGTGAGGCCACTTTAAGAATACTGAGCACAATTCGGTTGGCTCTCCTGATGGGAGGATGTTGGGAGGGCGCAGAAAAGGTTTACAAGGATTTTCGAGTACTGGAGGGTTTGAGCTTCATGAAGAGGATAAACAGGTTGAGGCCTCTTCCCCTGAATTGGCAGAGGGTGAATGGTGGCGTGAAACTGGTTTTTCAAATCCTGAGGGGCATGGATAATCTGAATGACCAATGTATTTTCCCAGGATAGGGAATCCAGAACTAAACGGCAAAGGTTGAAGGTTTGGGGGAAAGATTTAGAGCGGACCTTACCAGTTACATTTTCATGAAGAAGGTGGTGCGTGTATGGAAAATGCTGTAAGAGAAAATGTTGACAGCAGGTCCAATTACACGTTTAAAATACATACGGATAGGAACAGAAATAGGAATGGTTCAGAGGGATATTGAGAAAATGTTGGCAAATGGGACTAGATAAGTTTGGGATAACTAGTTGGCATATGTAAACTGGAATAAAGGATCTGTTTCCATGCTGTATGACTCTGATTCTCTCAGAGGGATGGGCAAAATTCTAAAAGGACCTTTCAAGTGGGAATTCTTTTCCCCTGAAGTTTGACATTCCTCTTTGTTTACATTTAGTCAAAGCTGAGTTAGTAGAGAAGTAATAATGGGATACAGACAAGAAAGTGGGGCTGAGATCACAACCTGATCAGCCACAAACTTAGTGCCTGGTGGAAAAGCCTCAAAGTGTCTAATGACCCACTCCTGCTCCTCAGTCCCATGTCTCTGTGTTCCATTCAGCCCCTCAGACCTGCTAGACAGGAGAAGTTGATGTCCACTTAGTACTATAATCTAGTACCCAGGAACAAGTAAGACCACTCAGTCCCTGAAGACTTCCCCACACGGTTTGGGAGATTTGGAAATTAGAATTTGAAAACTCAGGCTGGATATGAAAGACGCCCCTCACCTCTCTTTACAGAGCTACCCCTCTCTGCAACTTGCGCCCTATTTGTTGCTCATGTTGGAAACCAAGATTCACTGTTAATACAGCCCCCCAAATCTTACCTAGAGATGGCTCACAGAATCCTCTGGTCTCCCTGACTGCAATATTCAATAACAGACCTTCCAGGAAAATAACAGCCACTAACTTTCCAATAACAGAATGGGAGTACATCAGAAACATGAGCAAATTATTCAAACCCCAATCCTGCCTTGCCCTTCACTAAAATCATGGCTGATCTGCACTAGATCGCAAATCCTCATTAATGCCCGATTCCTCATAGTCCTCACTTCCCTGACAGGTCAAAATTCATCCACCTCACTCTTTAAATAGTTTCATAGAAGATGGAACATGGAACAGTACAGGCCTTTCTGCCCGTGATGTTGCATCGACCTTTTATCCTACCCTCAGATCAGACGAGCCTGTAGACACTCCCATGTGCCTATGTAAGAGTAGCTTACATGTCCCAAATATATCTGATTAATAGCACTGCTTGCATTTCATGCACCCACCAGTGTCTGTATAAAGAACCGACCTCTGAGTTCTCCTCGACATTTTGCTCCAAATGATGCCCCCTCCTGACAGCCTTTTCTGCCTTGCGAAAAAGTCACACACACACCTCTCATCATCTTGTTTATCTCTATCAAGTCACCTCTCATCCTTCTTCACGCCAATGATAAAAGCCCTAGCTCTGTCAACCTTCCTTCATAAGACCGGCCCTCCAGTCCAGGCAGCATTCTGGTAAATGTCCTCTTCACCCTTCCTAAAATTACCGTATCCTTCCTATAATTGGGTGACCAGTACTGGATACAATATGTCAAGTGTGGTCTAACCAGGGCTCTATTGAGCTGCAGCATAACCTCGCGGCTCTTAAAATCAATCCCCCTGTTAAAGAAAGCTAAAACACCATTCGCCTTCTCAACAACCCTGTCAATTTAGGTCGCAACGTTGAAGGATCTAAGGATATGGAACCCAAGATCACTCTATTTCTCCACACTGCTAAGAATCCTGCCAATAACCCTGTATTCTGCATTCAAATTCACTTTTCCAATCTGAACGCCACACTTTTCCAATTTGAACTCCATCTGCCGCTTCTTAACCCAGCTCAGCATTATTCAATGTCCCATTGCAACTTAAAAAAGCCCTCCACACTATGTAACACTGTATAAACCTTCGTGATATCAATAAACTTGCTAACACACCATTCCACTTCCTCGTCCAAGTCATTTATAGAAGTCACAACGAGCAGAGGTCCCAGACCGATCCCCGCAGAACACCACTGGACCCTTTCAGTCATCGAACTCCCCTAACTCTCTGTGTAAGAGAATTTCTGACATTCACTACCCTCTGTTGGAAGAAAACATTCTCTGCTTCTAAACCATGACCTATTGATATGAACAAAAGAGGGAATACATGGTTTCAGGTAGAGAGACTGGCCCTGAAGTCAAGGCAGTATTAGATTGAGGATGACATCAAGGATCCTGATCAAAATCGCACTTAATGAGAATCGACTGTGACCTCTCCATTGTTTGGAGTCATTCAAAGCACAAGGGAAGATGGTTATCACCGCCGGACATCAATCATCTCACCCATGGGACACATTTGTAGAAGATCCTCAAGTTAGCTCCCTCAGCCCAGGCATTATAGAATACCTACAGTATGGGAGGAGCCCATTCAGCCCATTGAGTCCAAACTGAGCAGAAGTGGGGATGTTCACAGAAGTTTGCATCATGTTCAGAACAAGTCGTCCCTACTCAGCTCTTGAAGTAGTCAGTGTCCATGTGAAACTCGAACTGGACAACATTCAAGATCATGCTTCTAATGCCTGGGTAACATTCATGTAAGAGGAATGGCAATCACTGACCATTTTCACAGTAAACGGAGGTGCTCATTCAGCACCACAACCTGAGTTCACAAGAATACGGGGAAGTTATTTAGCCCATGAAACTATTGGACAGGATTTGTGGTAGCTCATTCAGTCTGTCCTGCCTATTACACAGGAAGAGAAGGAATCTGCTCACTCCCACACGTCACCTACACGGGATCAGGCCCCCCAAGCATGGTCTGAGTTCACTACCCAGCTCAGTGCAATATCTGCAGACTGAAGAAATGTCTAGTAATACGCGACAAGCATCAATAACTTCCTCGCTCTGGCAGGATAAAGGTCACCCTCATACTCACTGAATGTCTGTTATAGCACCTTGCCCCCGAATAAGGCTCCATCACTCTTACTACTGCATGCATCACATTCTCTCTCTCTCTCTCTCTCTCTCTCTCTCTCTCTCTCTCTCTCTCACTCACTCACTCACTCACTCACACACCTACGCAATACCCCGACATGTTTATGAAATGTTCTGGAGAATGATATTTCAACAATTCTCTGGATGATGTCGTTTATGCAATGTTCCAGATAATTTTCAAAATAATCACCAACTTAAGCAAAACGTTCGTCCCCCAGTGTGTAACACATCAGGGAAGGAGCAGAGGTCATTAAGCCTCTCAAATGTGCTCCATTATTCAGATAAAGTCAGCACCTAAACATTTGAAGACTCATCTCTTCTTGAAGACAGACGCCATTTTGGAGGTTCTCCAGTTTTGCTGGAAAACTCCAGTAATCCAGAGAGTTATAGAATATTTCACACTGTGCCACCAGTCACTCTGTAACCACTTCTATTAAAACCAGCTATGAATTGCTGATAACTTGTTTACCTTTGGTCTTATCTGTTTGTGAAAAGCCTTGTTCGTTTTGTTAGACACAGTGCAAGGACTTCCATCCGACTACAATTTTGTTTATAATATTGAAACTCATTTTGATTTCCCCGTGAGGAACGATGTAAAATACTGTTTTAAATTCTCTGCTTGTTCCCAGAAAAAAATTCTCCAGTCACATTCTACAGGTGTCCCACATATAATTTCCTGCCTTTCTTCCAAGGGTCACACAGACATCATCAACTTTTTTTTAAAAATAGATTTTGTAAAACAATTGTTGCTAGTCTTTTAAAAAAACATTCTTGCCAGTTTTGGAATATTTTTGTTTATATTTTGTTTTATACTAATTGCTTCTGGTTCCAAAACTAAACATCCCAAATGTGGCCAATGATAGAGCTCACCAATCTGAATTCGTTAGCTTGTGATTGGTTAGTTATCCTTCACAGCCTAAATGCATAATGGATGGTTCATCTTCACATCTTCATACCATGTTCTTTTTGACCAGAGTCCATCATTGCTGAGCGTTATGAAGTATCTGCTTACATGTCTGCCCGACACATCTACTGACCTTAAACTGGGTCTATTTTCACATTCTGGTTTTGAGCAGATGTAAGACATAATTCTGCAATTGAAGTGTCTTGCTCTTTTCAATCATTTGGGGGGACCTCCGTATCTGGCTGAACACATGATCTGCTGAGAGTGACGCCATTCTCACAGTTTCTCTGGCTCTATCATTTCTGTTCGATGATGCAAAATTCCAGTGGGAAGCTTCATAATTGCCATCTGTTCTCTCAAACGAGAAATCCTCTAACACTGATGGACCGATCCTTCAGGTGTGACCGTCCCATCTCCCTCGCTTCTCCCCTTACTCCGTCCCCTCCTTCCCAGAGCAAAGATTGACCTCCCCTTGTCTTCACTGCCTACTGCACTAGAATCCACATTACATAGAATCATCCTCCGCCACTTCCATCACCTCCAGCTGGACAGTACCATCAAACACATCTTCCCCTCCCATCCACTTTCAGTATTTCACAGGGACCTTTCCCTCTGTGACACCCTCCATCATCCCGAACACTTCGCCACTCCTCCCACGGCACATTCCCATGCAATTGCAGAAGCTGCAACACTTGCCCATTCACCTATTCCCTCTCACTGTCCAAGGCCCCAATCACACCTTCCAGGTGAAGCAGCATTTCACTTGTACTTTTTCCAAACAAACTCTTATCATTCCTGCTCAAATGCAGTTTCGTTTACACTGGGGGGAACCAAAGAATAGATTGCTTTGAGGAACACTCCCACTCTGTCTGTAGGAATGCCCCGACCCTCTCATTGCCTCCTATTTCAATAACCTATCTTGGTCACATGCTACCCTTTCAGTCCTGGGCTGTTGCAGTGTTCCAATGCAGCAGAACCCAAGCTCAATTTGCAGAACCCTCACTTTACACTTTGGTAAGGTGTAGCCTCTAGGGGTTAATATACAATTCCATAACTTCAGAGCCTGACCTTATTATGAGAGTTCTCTATTTTTCATACCTTCTCTCTCCTAGCCTCCCTATGACCTTGTGTGGTTGTGTCTTCTGTATCTTGCACTCAATGGAAAGAACCCCTTTCCCCAATTCACGTCGTAATTTAAAGCCATTTCACATCACCTTATCGTTCACCACTCCTCAAAGCTCGTTTATATTTTGCAATACTCTCCTTTCCCCGTCACCCACTCCCCAACTCCGTCAAAGGATTTAAAAGCTCAGTTTTCAATCCATTTCAGTTCTAAAGAAATGTCACACTGGACTTGAAAGACTAACTCTGTTTCTTTGTCTCTGCAGATGCTGCCACACCTGCTGAAGTACTCCAGAAATGAATGGGCGTGGAGCAAATTTTCAATTAAACAAGTAACTCTGGATACTGGCAATAAAAAATACAGATATTGCTGGATAAATTAGGAACATTCTGGAGGGGTCACTGCACCTGAAGGATTAATTCTGCTTTCACATCTCAAGATGCTGCTTAGTTTCTTCAGCAATTTCTGTTTTTGAATAAGTTCCACTGGCGTGTGTCAAAGCTGCTCAAACGTCTCGTCCAATACGGAGCATCTGACACCGCGAAATAAACGATAACACAAGGGGCACACATTCATTGGTTCTGAAAATACATAAGGGTGGCAACACTGAGACTACAGAGCTCTTAATCATGGTCAGGGAGAGAGACAGAGGGAAACACATTCACTTCAAACTCAGATGATGGCATTACAGGAGTGGATACGATTCAGATAAATATGCTAATGGCTTGAGTAATGTAACAAATTGGAGGATTGACACCAGGGAGAACCCTGAGCAGAATGAGAATATGAAACTTGAAGTGTTGCCACATCAGAAATCAGGTTAGGGCACTAAGTACAAGGCTGATGGGTGAATGGGTCTTGGTGTGAAAAGGGGGATTGTCAGGAGAATTTATTTGTACATATTGGAGCTCAAACTGGGCATTCATGTGGTACTGTAGAATCACAGGAGCAGCAGCAGAACTGTACTCAATCACAATAAATAACTTTTTCCTCAGGACAATCCTCAGTCTACCATTACCATCAAGCCAATCTATGGTTCAGTGACGAGTGTGGGTGAACATGCCAGGGTTAGAATCATTTGTACCGAATCCCGATGAAAACCCATTAAAGGCACCGCACTTGACTGGTTACATTCCAAACAGCAGAGCAAACATCTGATACAGTGGGCGAAATGATCCCGAGACTAGCTGATCATATCGAAGCTCTGCAGTCCTACCACATCCAGACATAAATGCTGATGGACAATTAAACAACCCACTGGAGGAGAGGACTCCACAAATATCTCCATCCTACATAACAGAATAGCCCTTACATCAGTGTAAAAGACAAGGATCTTCACCGTCCTCAGCCAGAAGTGTTGAGTTGATGATCCACCTCACTCTCGCCATGATGCCCACAGAACCACAGATGCCAGTCGTTAGTCAATATGATTCGCTGTACGTGATATGAAGAAACAGCTGAACATAGTAGATACGACAAAGGCAATGGGCCGCGTCTCCATTCCTGCAATAGGACTAAAGACTTGTGCTTCACAACAAGCCCTGTCCCTTGGGAAGCTGTTTCATTCCAGCTCCAACTCTGACGTCTCTCTGGCAATGTGGAACTATGTCCATTTCCCTAAGAGAGGAATAATTACAATCTGACCAAATACCACCCAATCAGTCCCATCACAAAAGCCAAATTAGTGGGGGTTCTTTTTGACAGAGCTGGCAACTAGCACAAAAATAACCTTCTCAGTGTGGTTTCCGGTTTGTCCCCATGTGGAGATGGTGCTGTTGTGGAAATGTCACTGGATTACTAATCAATACAAGGCTAATGCTCTGGCAGCTGGTGGAAGTTAAAAACAATTAATAAAATATCAAGATCTAAAGTCTGGTGTCAGTAATATTGACCTTGAAGAAAAAGTCGATTGTAAACGTCAATTTCCTTCCCCAATGTACTTTCAGGAAGTGAATCCCCCGTGCTTTCCTGGTCTGGCCTAAAAGTGACTCCAGACCCACAGACATGTGATAACTCTTCAATGGTCTCTGAAACGGCCAAGCAAGACATTCAATTATATCAAACTGCTCCAAGGTCTCAAAAGGATAAAAGTGAACAGAACACCCGGCCCCAGCCTCAGTATCAGAACGGAAAATACAGTCCTGTTGATCCTGCAGAGTCCTCCTTCCTAACATCTGGAGCTGGTGGCAACATTTACAGAGCTTTTCCACAGACTGCACAGAAACATCAGGAAAGGAATAGGCCATTCAACACACTGGGCCTCCTTCATTGCGCAGCTTTATTCATCAAGCGAGCTCCCGCTCACTGTAACGTGATTCCATCTCAGGCACCCGCTGAACGGGCAAAATCCTGTCTCAGGATCCTTTGTCTGCAAAATGCACCCTCGGTGAGTTCTGCTAAAACAGGAATGTAATCCACTCTGAAAGCCTTGAACTTGAGCCTGAACGTGGGATTTGTAGTCTACATTTGGAAGGAACTTTATTTCAAACTGGGAAAGAATCTTGGAGAGAACTGGAATTCGTGGTCAGTCAGCTCGCGCACTTTCTGGTGAAGAGCTTGCTGAAAGGTACATTGCTGTAGTTAGTGACTGTAGTGTTAATTTGTTACATTTACTGTACTAATTCATTGCAATATATGTTTTAAAGATTTGTGTAGACTGTGCTATCGTTTGTGTTAGGCTGACAATTATTTTTGTTTTGATTTTTACTGATATTATTGGAGGTTTGCCGCTTTCACTCTTTTTCGAATTGGCCCCCTTATTTATCTTGCACCGTTTTCTATAATATGGTGTTCCACAGGAATGCAGTTGCCGCATAATCGGAGAACTGCCTGTAATGATCGCTGATCCTCTATCTCCACACCATACTCCTGCTCTCTTCTCATTCCTTCAGTTTCTAGAAATCCTTATTTATATTCAGCACCTCTGCTTCCACAGCCTCATGTGGTCGAGAATTCCCCAAGTTCACCGGTCTCTGAGTTCAGACATTTATTCTCATCTCAATGCACTTTGGCCTGTCTATACCTAATAAAGTGGGCCCTTGTTTTAGACATCCCAGCCAGAGGATTTGTCATCCTTGCTTCCATACTGCCTCGCCCTGTCGGTGAAGCACATAGTTCACCCATTTTCCTAAATCCTGTGGAACACAGGCCCAGTCAACTCAACTCTGCTCCCACAACAAGCCTGTCATCCCAGAGATCGGTCTGGTCACTCTTCGTTGCACTCCCTCAATGTCAATCTTGCCCTTTATGAGGAAAGGAGACCAATACTGCACACAATATTGCATAATGTTCGAGATTGGGTCTCACCAATTCCATGTACGGCTGTAGTAAGACACACTTACTCCTGGACTTAAATCCCTTTGAAATGAAGGTCAACATACCATATATTTTCAAAAATGCTGTGTATTCCCGCAGATAGCTGAGCCTGTTCTAACCTTAGCGATAACATTAAAGCAGGCTGGTAATGTTTTGCTGCTGCTGTACAGTAAGTTAGTGAGATCACATCTGGAGTAATGTGCTTAGATTTCATCTCCTCATTGAGGAAATGACATCGGAATTAACTCAGATTATTACCTTAAATCATTTCTGCAACAAAGGTGTTATTCATAGAATCCCTATGGTGCAGAAACAAGCCATTTGACCCATCGACTCCACACTGATACGCTGAAAACCATCCCATACAAACCCCAATCCCCCCAGCACAATCTCTGCAACCTGACATTTTCCGTGACTAATCCACTTAACCTGCACATTTTAGCACTGCGGGAGGAAACTGGAGTACCCGATGGTAACCCTTGTAAGAACAGGGAGAATGTGCAAACTCCACTCAGACAGTGACTGAGACTGAAATTAAACCCAGATATCTGGTGCTGGGAGGCAGCAGTGTTAACCACTGAGCTACATCAGTGGGCAACACAGCTTGCCTGCTCAATTCAACACTCGAAACTTGGCATAACGGCAGGAGCTTCCATACATCTCCAAACCTGTCATTGAGCAACAGGAGGAGGACATTGAGAAATTGAGCGATATGGTCAGGAATAGACTCAGAGCTTGCAAGCCATCGAGTTTATATTGTAGGAACACCAGGAGGACATTCAGCCCATCGGATGTGTAAAGTAGAAACAGAATGAGTCCAATCAGCCACTCATGCCTGTTACACAGCAATTGGAGCCAATCTTTTACAGCCTCGTTGCTGTCACACATGAATTGTGAAAGGGACTGTCGAGGAAATAGAAGCGAAATAACTTCAAATAACCAACTTCACTCAGGAATGAAAAGTTATGAGTAAACGGTTAGGACTGAAGGCAAATTGTTTATTTCTGTAATTAAGAAATTAACAGGAGACTCTCAAAGTCAAAGCACAAATCATCACAGTCGACATGGTTTTATTAAGGGTAAATCGAGTTTGAATGATTTGTCTAACTTTTTTTTTAAAATGCGACAAACAAGGTGAACAAACGGCATCCGAATGATGTGTTATATCTGGACTTTCAGAAGGAAATGCATAAAGTGCCTGACAAAAGATTAATATCAAATACACGGCACATGGGGTTAGGAAAATGTATTTGCTTGCAGAAAATATTGGCTAAACAATAAAAAAACCATGATATGGAAGTGTTGGCTTTGGACTGGGTTGGACAAGGTCAATCATCACACAGCACCAGGTTATAGTCGAACGGTTTCTTTGTATTCACAAGCTTCCATAGCGCTGCTCCTTCAGCAGGTGTTCGAGAGAGAAGACCTTAGAAACAGAATTTATGAGGAAAGATCAAAGGGTTGTACAACTCACGTGCATGAATTGAACACATCAAAGATAGCTCCTAAATCATTAATCGGTTAGAATGGAGATGAAGGTTTTGATTATTAATATGCAAATCCAAGAATTTATTTCAAATTAGTGGCGGGAGACACCTTCAGGTATTATCGATGTAAAGGAGGTGCCCGCTCCACTCAGGCAATGTATTTTACGGTGAGGTCTTGTTTGGAGTCTGTCTGTGTCTTCATCTGGATTCAGTCTGGGTTCATTTCCAAAGTAGGAGTTTATAAAATACCGCTTTGACTGACTGTATGCAAATTATACATTTTTTGACAAAATATAATGTATCTCCAACTACAAATCGGCAAATACAAATTCACCCCACATTTATGTGTGTGCGTGTGTGTGCATGTGTGTGTGTGTGTGTGTGTGCATGTATGTTTGCGTACACGCGATATGTGTGTTTGAGAGCAAGGTGGAGTGTTTGCGTGAGGGGGAGAGAGACAGGGTGTGCATACGTGTGAGAGAGGGGAGTATGTGAGTGTGCATGTGAGAAAGGGGGAGTGTGTTTGTGTGCGAGGGGGAGAGGGAGAGAGTGCGTGGGTGTATTTATGGGGGATAGCGAGAGGATGCATATATCCTTGTTAAAACATAGACAGATTTGGCAGATTCACTTCTCCACACACACTCACACCATAATTTCAGAGCTTCTCCTCTCTGCAGCCACTGCTCCATTTGTTGTTCATGTTACAGACCCAGATGCTGTCATGCACTCCCCTTACTCCATCCAGATTTGGATCACAAAATCCTCAGGTCTCCCTGAATGTCTGAGGCAGCTCACAGCACAACTTCCAGCGAACTATCCACAGCACCTCCACTAACGTTTCAGTAACAGGAGTCAGTCAGAACCTCTCAGCTACAAGTTAGACGCCCAGTTCTTTACAATAATACCCGAGGGGCCTCCTCATGTTACTGACCACACGATCATCTGAGAGAGACAAACTGGCTTTCAGTGGGCAGGCACAGACCAAGTTTCAAAGGCATGTTTCAAAGCTGATGGATCCCATTACACAACATGGAGCAACAACCTGACACATACCATTTCATTGTTTCTGAGCTTCACAATACCAACGCTTGATATATTCGGGAGCCAAAAAATCAACACCAGGGAAAGGTACAGAAAAACAAACAATGAATTAACTGATAACATGTTGTGAAAATATGGATAAGGAGACAGGGGAGTGGGAGTAATTGGAGAAGTGAGACAGTGGTGGGTTCAATCACAAGAATGGAAACATTCATTATTGCCAACTTCTTGCAAAATTATTGCCAGATCAGTTGAAATGGCTAATTACTTCGAATTGTGAATCTGCCTCACAGAACCATCCCAGACACCGTCTGCGTTCAGATACAAGCCATGGAGTGTCGGACTCCGATTTGCTTTGGCAGGTTTGAAGCTGAGAGAGTCACAAGCAGATTATTGGCTTCATTAAGACTGTATTTCATAGCTCAAAGTTCAAAAAGCAGGTGGGATGAACTAGTAAAGTACATTCTGCAGGTGTTGATAGTTAAAATTAAAAATGGTCAGGATACGGTGTCTGTCATCAGCTCGTGGCTAAAGGGATCATCATAGATGTGACTCATCTGTTTCAGCCTCAGTAACTGGCCAGGGGTGAGTTGGAGTCAAAAATGGAATTTATAACCAGAACAGAAGATAGTGTCCTCCAAGCTTTCAATATTTAAGTAGCAAGGGCAATGATGCAGTGAATCCTGGTTCATAGCTGAAACTGAGTAGTTCACCCCACAAGGCGCAGTGTCAGAACTAAAGAAGGAGAGAAAGAATGAAACAAGTTCACTGTTGTTGTTCCTGGTGTTTTGGAGAGTGAATGTTTACAGAGTAGAGAAATTGAAAAGAACAGTAATGCAGTTGCACATGGTTAATGCAAATAATAAATGGACAGTGAAACTTACCAGGGACTCCAACAATAGCCAGGATAGGATAACAAAAATATTGAGGAGAAAGTGACGACTGCAGATGCTGGAGATCAGAGCTGAAAATGTGTTGCTGGAAAAGCGCAGCAGGTCAGGCAGCATCAAAGGAGCAGGAGAATCGACGTTTCGGGCATAAGCCTGAAGAAGGGGTTATGCCCGAAACGTCGATTCTCCTGTTCCTTGGTTGCTGCCTGACCGACTGCGCTTTTCAAGCGACACATTTTCAGCTCTAAAAAAAAATTGAATAATGTAAATTGCATATTTGATCCGCGGTGATAATGGCCATCAGTAATATGTAGATAGAGTTGAAACATAACCTGATAAACTCCTGTACACTGTTGGAACATTGCAGTTTATTGTTTTCAGATTCTAATCCATTGTTCGAACATTCCATTTTAATGTTCTCAGATTCTGATCTCTCTTCCCCTTCTCTCTGGAGCTGCTGATCGCTGTTAATGCTGTCCGTGTAGCTCCCACTCATACCATGGGATGACATATTGAACAGAGCCCATTTATCATTAAAAGATGGACAGCCCCCCCCCCCCCCCCCCCCCCCCCCCACTGGGATAATTATAACTCACTGAGACTGACATTAATCACAATCACCAAACAAACATATTCAGTTAACCAATTCCATACATCATGTTATATATCACAAAGAAAGGGTGAATCTACTCAGTTTGAATACAATGGATAAGGTTTGCTGAGGGATCGATTATAAATCTTTCAATCTTATTAATCTTTCTTCCCTGTATGTGGGAGCATTGCTTGAGCACTGCTGGGTTGGATATATTTTGCCCTGTTTCTTCAGAGAACAGGAATAAAATAACAGACGGCTGCAAAAGATGCCTGGTGGGGAAGTTTCTATATACCTTTCTGTAATGCTGCTCCTAGTTTGAAATGCCGTGTTATCAAGTCATGCATAACCTGAGACATCATTCAGAGCATTGAAACTGCTGCTCAGAAATAGGGAAAAGCAGGAGGCAGTCACTCAACTGCTCGATACTGTGACACAGAAACAGGAGGGAGTCATTCAACTGCTCAATACTGGGACACAGAAACAGGAGGGAGTCACTCAACTGCTCGAGACTGGACACAGGAACAGGAGGCAGTCATTCAACCGCTCGAGACAGGGACACAGGAACAGGCGGCAGTCATTCAACTGCTTGAGGCTGGGACACAGGAACAGGAGGCAGTCACTCAACTGCTTGAGGCTGGGACACAGGAACAGGAGGCAGTCACTCAACCGCTCGATACTGGGACACAGAAACAGGAGGGAGTCATTCAACTGCTCGACACTGGGACAGGGGGAATCAGGGGGCGAGTGAGGCCCCAGGATCCTGTTATGCAGGAACACAAGGAGATGACTCACTTCCCATCAGTATGGGTCACTGGGAGAGGAGGGAAATTGTCTTGTTTCTGAGAAAAATATCTGAATAAGTTGCATGAGCGAGCCTTTCAATCCTGCTCCAACCTTCTCTAAGACCACGGCTGATCTGATTGTGATTTCCTCATTCCATTTTATAAAGACCCCTCTCTCTGCAGCCTCTGTTCCATTTGTTGTTCATGTTGCAGACCCAGATGCTCTACCTGCAGCCCTCAAGACCCATCCAGAGTAGGTCACCAAAGCCTCTGGCCTTCCTGAATGTCCCACAGCAGCTTAAAGCACAGTCTCCAGGAAACCGTCCCCAACATTTACACGAATGTACCAAAATTAGAATTAAGTCAAATGTCACTCAAGTACAAGTATGAAGCCTGGTCTGAATCAGTAGCATTTGAGGGGATTCCTCATGTTACTGAGCACGTGATCAGCAGAGAATGATTAACACAGGTGTTCAATGGATTGGCACAGAGCAAGTTACAAATATGTGCCTGAAAACTGCTGAAACCCCACTGTCCAACATCGAGCACAGGGCACGATACTGTTAAGTCAAAGAAAATGCAAGCTATGCATTTTGAACATTGTTTCTATGCTTCTTAATGTTGGAAGCTGATGCTCTCTGGGGAGCAACACTCAAGGCAAGAGGAAGATATGGGACCGTTATTCACATTAAAACTGGACAATTAAAATTGGATGTCAGGGTTTAAATACCAACAGTTTAAATAGCAACAAATGGGAGCGTTTTGGGAAATAGACAGAGAGACAGAGACTCAGATGCATTGTTATGGGAAGATGTGTTCACAGGTTTCAGAATGCTGAAGTGAAGGCGTTTGGATGGCATCTCACAACATAAACTGGTATTTCCGGGAATGAATAATTAATGGGATATTGGTGTGAGGTCAGACAGAGGCATAGAGTCTTGAAGAAATGCAGAACGGAAACAGACCCTTCAGTCTAACTCGCCAATGCCGATCAAATATCCCAAATTAAACGAGTCCTATTTACCAAATTTGGACCATATCAATGCAAACCCTTCCTCTTCATGTACCCATTCAAATTTCTTTTAAATATTGTAGGTGTAACAGCTTCCTCCATCTCCACTGGCAGCTCATTCCACACATGCACCACCCTCTGTAAGAAAAACTTGCTCCTTCGGTCATTTTAAAATCTTATCCCTCTCACCGGAAATCTTTGCCCTCTAGTGTTGGATAAAAGACCTCGGTGATACATCCTATACATGCCCCTCACGCTCCAGGAAAAATAACCCCAACCTACTCACCCCCTCGCTTTAGCTAAATCCTGGCAACATTCTTGGAAATCTTTTCTGACTCCCTTCAAGTTTCACAATATCTTTCTGATAGGAGGGAAACGCGAATTGAATGCAGTACTGCAAAAGTGGCCAAACTCGGTGCTGTACAGCAGCAACGTGACATCCCAATTCATACAGTCAAAGCACTCGCCAGTAAAGGCAAGCATACCAAATGCCTTCTTCACTATCCTACCTACCTGCGATTCTACGTTCAATGAATTATGAACCTGGATACCATGGTCTCTTTGATCAGGAACACCCCGCAGGAGCTTACCATTATTGTATACGTCCTGCCCTGATTTGCATTTCCAAAATACAGCACCTCACATTTATCTAGACTAAACACCATTTGCCATGTCTCAGCCCATCAGCTCATCTGCCCATCTGATCAAGATCCCATTGTACTCGGAGGTAAACCTTCTTTACTGTCCACTAAAGCATCAATTTTGGTGTCATCTGCAAACTTACCAACTATCACTGCTATGTTCACATCTAAATGGTTTATATAAATCGTGAAAAGCAGTGGACCCAGCACTGATCTTTGTAAAACACCATTGGTCACAGACTTCCTTTTTAAAAAGCAACCCATCGCCACCACCTTCTGTCTCCTACCTTCGAGCCAATTTGTATCCACATGGCTAGTTCTCCCTGCATCTCATGTGAACTAAACTTGTTAACCAGTCTGCCATGTGGAAATGTGTCAAATGTTTGACTAAAGTCCATATCGACAATGTGCACCTCTCAGCCTCAATGAATCCTCTTAGTCACTTTTTCAAAAAAAACTCAGTCAATTTAGTGAGACATGATTCCCCATGCTTCAAGCCATGTTGCCTATCCCTTGTCAGTCCTTGCCATTCAAAATACATGCAAACCTTGTGCCTCATAATCCTCACCAACAACTTGCACTCCACTGACGTCAGGCTTACCGGCTTTTCCTTACCATCCTTCTTAAATAGTTTTAGTAATTGCACCAAGTTTTCAAATCTCCTATCTTCCTGTATCTCACCTGTGAAAATTGGCAATTCAAATATCTCAGCAAGGGGCCCAAGAATCACTTTCCTCGTTCCCACAGAGTACAACTGATCTGATCCTGGGGATTTTCCCACCTTTATAGTTTTGCGAAGTCCAGCATCTCCTCCTCTGTAATACAGACACTTTCCACGATATCACTGTTTATTTCCAAAGTTCTCTGGCTTCCATATCCTTCTGCGCAGTCAAAATGCTTGTTTAGTGCCGCCTCCATCTCCTGTGATTTCACACATCGGCAGATTTGCTGATCTTTAAGTGGCCCAAAACTCTCCTGAGGTACTCTTTTATCCTTAATGTACGTGTGGAGTACATTTAGATTATCCTTGACCCTATTTGCTAAAACTATCTCATGTCCCCAGTATGGCCTCCTTATGTCCCGCTTAAGTATACTCCTACTGGCTTTAGACTCACTAGACATTGACTTTAAATATGGAATTAAGAGGCTAATGACGATGATGAATCCATTTTCGATTTTTGGAAAAAACATCCATCTTGTTCGCTGATGTCTTTGAAGGAATTAAACTGCCACCCTCACCTGTCATTGGTTACATGTGACTCCAGACTAACAATAATGTGTTTGACTCTTAACTGCCCTCTGGACAATTAGTGATGGGCAATAAATGCAGCCCCAACCAGTGATACCCTCTTCCCGTGAATGAAAACTGAAAAAACCTCGATGCCTGCTCTCTCTATCTGACATATACTTCCCTATTATCCGTGACTAGAACCTCAATTTCTCCAGTGCTCCAGCATTCCTTACACCTACCAGCCTTATCCTACATCCAAACTGTGATACATTGTCTCTGTGCTCTTGATATCTCATTTTTTGAAGGCTTCCCTCTTCTCAGCTAGCCCAGTAACTGCGAATATCTGTCCCAATCCTGTTTGGAAGTTCTTGCTAATATCATCAAAATCGGCCTTCCTCCAATTTAGAACATTATCTTTTAGATCCAATTCATTCTTTTCATCTCTATTTAAAACTAATCGAATTATGATTATTTGCCCCAAAGTGCTTCCCCACTGATACCTCAGTCAACTGCCGTGCCTTATTTCCCAAGCGTAGGTCATGTTTAGCTTGTTCTCTGTGATGGAGAACATTGGATAAGCAACTGCAGCTTTGTAAATGGGAGTGGGGTCAGCAATGTATTCGACTCAATGTCTCCTCGCCATTTTCACTGAGTGTGACAGAGGGATCGACTGCACAAATCCGAGCTAGTTTCCTGATGCTATCTTTTGAACTCATCTCATTAACTACCCGCCCCAGCCCATGGTGTCTCTTTCATTCAATACCAGGCCGATTCTCCCACCCATTATGGCTGGAGGTACTCACCACCGCCGGGATACCCCTGGATATTCCGTTATCCCTGGCACTGGTGCCATCTTTAAAAGCCCAATGTGCACACGGTTGGGCTTTTTCCATTTGGAGCTGCCCTGCACAGTTTACCCCGAGCATGGCAGATAAGGGGTAATTACACCACGGTTTGTCGACAGGGGCACGGAGGTCCGGGTGGATGGGCTATTACTGAGGGGGAACATTTCCTTCCCAGAGGAGGCCACACCACCAGACCCACCGAGCATGATCTGAGCTCCCCACCCAGCTCAGTGCAGTATCTGCAGTCTGAAGAAATGCCCAGCAATACAGGACAAGCATCAATAACCTTCCCCGCTCTGTCAGGATAAGGGTCACTGTATTCTCTCTGCTCCCTCACACTCACTGTATATCTTTTGCAGCAGCGACCCCCGAACAAGGCTCATGCTTCACCCCTCTCACTGCTGCATGCAGTACCTTCCCCCGCCTCTCTCTCTCTCTCTCCCTCTCTCTCTCTCGTCCCCTCTCTCTACCCCCACAATCCCCTCCCAACACTAATAACACTGCACTAATACAGCTGTGGACTCCCTCCAGGCGCCTCACCATATCTGCCCCCACCTACACCAGCACTAACAGTAGGGCCACCCACTCTTACCCTCACTCCCTCCCCTGCTCCATTGCAGACGAAACAGCCTGGAATAGGACAGAAATGACCAAGTCGTGTAGTGGATTGTCTGACATCCATTCCCCCAGCACCCCGTTTCCCCTGCCATGTGGGGAGTACCCTGGTACGATCCGGAGAGGACTGGGATGCCGCGTAAAGAGATTCTGAACCATCCACCTCCCAGCGACCGAGTAAGGAGCAATGTTCAGTGAAGGGCAATTCTCACTTTAAACCCACTGTCAGTTCCGTTTCCACCCGGCACAACTTCGAAGCCGTGGCCCTGATGTCATCTCCCTTTTGTGTTGAGCTGTTAAAAATAGAATCCCCACAGTTTCGGTGGGCAGGAGGAAGGACTCTCAACCCATCGTCACTACCACCTCCCTGGAAGAGAGCACGGAGGCTCCCTCCTCCTGTAAACAGCTCAGGTACTGAAAATAAACTGTGATATTTTCTGCTACCCCTACTTGTCCTGACATATTCGATAATCTGTGCTCATATGCATCCAGCACCTCTGCTCTTGCACCTCCTTTATAACGGTACAGCCTGTTTAATATTGCTTTCCTACCAAAGAGCATCACCTCACACTGTTCTGCTTTGATCAGCATCTGCCATACACCTGAACACTACACCAAAATATAACTTTCCTGTTAGAGTTCCACACCATCCTCAACAAACATTACAATTCTTCCTGGTTTGATATCTGCAAACATTGAAATTGTCCTACAGTCACACTCCACATAGAAATACTGACACACACCAGACAGAACAACTGAAATATTGACAAGGTTACTATGGAGCGAGAGAAATACTGACACACTCTCCATGTCTGTGTTATTGTCAATGTATAGCGAGTGCCTCTCTGTGTCTGTATTCGTGTGTGTACCTATGTGGGGCAGGTCTGGCAGCCTCTGTGGTGGTTGAAGTGATGTAATATCCCGCGATATGGGTTCTGAGTAAGGATCACTCGAGCCAAAACGTCAACTTTCATTTCTGTCCAAATATACTTCCAGAGCTGATGGGCTTTCTGTTGTTGTCATTCTCTATTGCACTTGGAGAAAGTGAGGACTGCAGATGCTGGAGATTAGAGCTGATAACTGTGTTGCTGGAAAAGGGAAGCAGGTCAGACAACATCCAAGAAGCAGGAGAATCGACGTTTCGGGCGTAAGCCTGATGCCTGAAGAAATCTCTGTTGCACCCCAAACCCCATCTCTCACCCCCCACGCTACTGTAATCGTGGTGGTAAAGTATGTAAACCATTAGGCATTCAGTTTGGGAGGGAGAGAGGGAGGGCAGCAGCTCACAGCACAATCCAATCTACATTTTGATTGCAACACACACACACACACACACACACACACACACACACACACACACACACACACACACACACACACACACACACACACACACACACGTATTGTCATTGTACGGAAGCCCTCAGAGTGGAACATGTTCATGTGCAGAAATGTCTGCGCTCCTTCTGCAATGTGGAAATGGTTTGTCACTTGGTAGCATTTCCAACACAGTATTATATCCAAGCAAATCCTTTGCAATTATATCCAAGCAAATCTGAGTAAGCCACATTGCAAGGCAATGAGATAATTTTAATGCATTTCCTGTAACTTGAACTTTTTAATGTTTTACTATTACAAGTAACCTTATATTTGAGAAAGAATCGACTAGACGTAAACCAGACCAGCAGAGTGTGGGATTGTATCACTTCATACAAAAGAGGGAAAGGGAGAGGAAGACAGAGTGGTTTTGACCCCGTTTCAGTGATTCACACCAAAAACAACAAAAGTTCCCATTGCACAGAGATCCACACATTAATGCAGGAACACATGTAACAATCAGAGAGATAGACATGTATACAGTGGTACACAGCGATATATATATAGACACACGTGAATAGACAAACACCAACAGAAACGTGCAGATAAATACTTGGGTTGTGTAAATACACATAGACTCATCGTGTTATACAGGGTATTGCAAACAGACCTATCGGTCCATACAGTCCATGCAGACAATAATTCCAAACTAAGCTCGTCCCATCTGCCTTCGCTTGGCCAACATTTGTCCAAACGTTCACTTATTCTTGTACTTAGTCAAATGCATTTTAAATGCTTTAGCTTTACCCACAATCGATCACTTCCTCAGGAAGTTCACTCTCGACACGAACCACATGCTGTGTAAACAAACCCTTACGGGTCCTGATCAGGTGGACCAAATAACTCTGTAGGAAGCTAAGGAAGTGATTGCAGGCCCCTTGCTGAGATGTTGTTTTCGTCAATAGCCACAGGTGAGATGCTGGAAGTCATGAGTTTGACTAAAGTTGTGCTATTAAACAAAATGGAAAGGAAGAGCTAGGAAACTATACATTGGTGAGCCTGATTTCAGTGGTAGGCACGTTGTTGGAGGGAATCATGAGGTGAATGATTTAGATGTATTTGGAAAGATAAAGACTGATTACGGACAGGCAGATGTGAGGACTGCAGATGCTGGAGATGAGAGTCGAGATTAGAGTGGTGCTAGAAAATCACAGCTGGACAGGCAGCATCTGAGGAGAAAGGATAATCGAGGTTTTGGGCAAAAGCACTTTATTAGGATAGTCAAATGGGGTTGTGCCTGGATACTCATGTCTCACTAACTTGATTATTTCTTGTTGAGAAGTAACAGAGAGGATTAATGAGGGCTGAACGCTGGATATGATCTATATTGAATTCAGTTAGGCATTCGACAAGGTTCTGCATGGGAGACTGGTTCGCAAAGTTAGGTCACATGGAATAGTGGGGGAATTAGCCAGTTGGATACAGAATTGGTTTAAAAGTAGAGGACAGAGGGTTGTGGTGGAGGTTTGTTTTCCAGACTGGAGGCCTGTGACCAGTGGAGTGCCACAAGGATCGGTGCTGGTTCTGCTACTTTTCATCATGTATATAAATGGTTTGGATATAAACATCGGAGGTATAGTTCGTACGTTTGCAGATGACACCAAAATTGGAGGTGTAATGGCTAACAAATAAGGATACCTCAGATTACGACGGGATCTTGATCAGGTGGGCCAATGGACTGAGGAGTGGCGGACAGAGTTCAATTTAGATAAATGTGAGATGCTGCATATGGGAAAGGCAAATCAGGGCAGGACTTATCCACTTAATGGTAAAGTCATGGGGAGTGGTCCTGAACAAAGTGACCTCAGAATACAGGTTTATAGTTCCTTGAAAGTTGATTTGCAGGTAGATAGAATAGTGAAGAAAGTATTTGGTATCTTTTTGGCCAGTGCATTGTGTATATGACTTTGGAGACTGAATTACGTCTGTACAGGACATTGGTTAGACCAGTTTTAGAATACTGTATGCAATTCTTATCTAGCTGCTGTAGGAAGGATGTTGTGAAACTTGAAAGGTTTCAGAAAGGGTTTACAACAATGTTGCCAGGATTGGAGTGTTTGAGCTACGGGGAGAGGCTGAATAGGCTGAGGCTGTTTTCCCTGGAGCATCAGAGGATGAGGGTTGACGTTAGATGTTATTAAAATCATTGGTGCAATGGTTAGAGTGAATATACAAGGTCTTTTCCCTAGGGTAATGCAGTCGAAAACAAGATGGCAAAGGTTAAATGTGAGATGGGAAAGAAATAAAAGTATCCAATGAGCAACATCTTCATTTAGCGGGTGGTTGTGAGTAATGATCTGCCAGAGGAAGGTGTGGAAGCTGGCACAATACAACATTTAAAAGGCATCTGGATGGGCAGATGAATGGGAAGGGTTCAGGTAGAAATGGGCCAGATGCTGGCAAATGGGAGGAGATTAATTTTGGCTATCTGGTCTGCATGGACCAAAGGGCCTCTTTCCATGCTATGCAGCTCTATGACGCTACGTCTTTTTAGAAACGTGCTCCTCTTATCTTAAAACAATCCCCCACTCAGAGAAAAGACACCTACGATTCAACATTATCGATACCCGTCATGATATTATAAGCCTCTATAAGTTACCTCTCATCCTCCTACGCTCCAGTAGATAATGTGCGAGTTTATTGAGCCTGTCCTTATAACTCAAACACTCCATTCCCAGCAACATCCTGATAAATCCCTTCTGAACTCTCCCGAACTTGATAATATCCTTTATAAATCAGGGCGACCAGAACTGCACACAGTTCTCCAGGATATGCCTCATGAATGTCCTGTGCAATCTGAACATACCGTCCCAAGTCCTGCACTCAAAGGACTGTCCACTGCTACTTGTCATGTGTATAAATGATTTGGTTGTGAACATAGGAGATATAGTTAGTAAATTTGCAGGTGATTCCAAAATTGGAAAAGTAGTGGACAATGAAGAAGGTTACCTCAGAATAAAATGGTTTCTTGATCAGATGGGCCAATGGATTCAGTAATGGCAGATGTAGATACATTTAGATAAATGTGAGGTGCTGCATTTTGGAAAAGCAAATCAGAGCAGTACGCATACACTCAATGGTAAAGTCCCGGGAAATGTTGCTGAACAAAGAGACCTACCCTGGAGTACATGTTCATAGTTCCTTGAAAGTAGAGTCGCAGCTAGATAAGATAGTGAAGGTGTTTGGTATGCTTTCCTTTATTGTTCAGACCACTGAGTACAAGGGTTGGGAGGTCATGTTGTTGCTGTAAAGGATATTGGCCAGGCCACTTTTGGAATATTGTGTGCAATTCTGGTCTCATTCCTGTTGGAAAGATGTTGTGAAACTTCGAAGAGTTCAGAAAAGATTTTCAAGGATGTTGCCAGGACTGGAGGATTTGAGTTGTACGGAGAGCCTAAATAGGGTGGGGCTGTTTTCTCTTTGGGCGAATTATAGAGGTTCGTAAAATCATGAGAGGCATGCATATGGTAAATAGATAATGTATTTACCCGAGGTTGGGCGAGCCCACAACCAGACGGCATAGGTTTAGGGTGAGATGGGAAAGATTTAAAAAGGACCTCAGCGGCGTATTTTTGCACAGAGGATAGTGCGCGTATGGAATGAGTTGCCAAAGGAAGTTGTGGAAGCTAGTAAAACTAAACTATTTAAAAGACATCCGGATGCGTATATGAATAAGAAGGGGTCAGTGGGATGTGGGCAAAGTGTTGGCAAATTTAACGAGATTAGGTTAAGATATCTGGTCGGCATGGACGAGTTGGACCGGAGGGTCTGTTTCCGTGCAGTACTTCTCTATGACTCTATGTGTCTACAATAAAGGCCAGCAAGCGAAAGGCCTTCATAACCAGCCTGTCTACACATGATGCAAACTTCAAAGAATTATGCCTGAAATCCTCGGTCGTTCTGTTCTGCAACAATACCATTGGATCGACTTTTCATTGTATATGTGTTTTCTTTGTTTGTTTTACCAAAGTACAATCCCTTGCATTTATCAACATTAAACGCCACCTGCCATTCTTTAGCCCAGTGAGTGATAGTACTTGAGAAGAAAGGCTGGAAAGTAATCAGCTGTCTGTATCATTAAATGGTTTTAGGAAGAGGGCAGTCACACGTTAGAGGTGGGAACCAGTGATCGGCGTTTGAGGCCAGAAAGTAGATTAGATTAGATTAGATTACTTACAGTGTGGAAACAGGCCCTCCGGCCCAACAAGTCCACACCGCCCCGCCGAAGCGTAACCCACCCATACCCCTACATCTGCATCTACCCCTTACCTAACACTACGGGCAATTTAGCATGGCCAATTCACCTAACCTGCACATCTTTGGACTGTGGGAGGAAACCGGAGCACCCGGAGGAAACCCACGCAGACACGGGGAGAACGTGCAAACTCCACACAGTCAGTCGCCTGAGGGGGGAATTGAACCCGGGTCTCCAGCGCTGCGAGGCAGCAGTGCTAACCACTGTGCCACCGTGCCGCCCATACTATGACACTCTCTGACAGACTGTGACACTCTATGACACTGTCTGGCACTTTGAGACCCACTGTGACACTTTCTGATCCTATCTGACAATCACGGCGACGCACTGTGACACTCTTGGACAGACTGTGACACTTTGAGACGCACTGGGACACGCTACGGCACGTTGAGACGCACTGTGGCACTCTCTGATCTTATCTGACACTCTCTGAGACACATTGTGACACTCTCATACTCTCTCTGAAACACACAGTGACATGCTCAGACAGACTGTGACACACTGTGACCAACTCTGACACTCGCCGAGGCACACTGGGTCACTCTCTGACTCTCTATGACAATTTGAGACACACTGCTCTGTCTTTGTCTCTGATGTTCAGTATTGATATCTATTCGAGATCCTTCATAGTGCAGTATATGTCTGCAGGATTCCATTCCCTCATATTGCAGACTACAGGTAATAGTCATTTAAACTGGAAATAATAGCCAAGTATTTAAAGATGTTCATACTTTATCTCGAAGGCAGAGCACAAAACCCGACATCCTACAATTGAGGCAAGTACCTTGCATTTTTTAAACAATGTTATTATTCTCACTGTGTTATTCAGTAAAGTCAACCAGATTTCAATGAATCCATACCAAGCTGGCACTTAAAATTAAAGATTTGGGCACGGTTTAGGTCTTGTGTAGTCAGTAGTGTCCCTACGTCTGATGCAGAGCTCTGGATTCTATTCCAATTCCTGAATTTGTCTGAACGTGTCCCAAGCTCGAGACCAGACAGTCTGGATTCAGGTGCAGAGATGTGTCACAGCATGTCAGAACAGGCTGCTGAACAAACACACAGGAGAATAATGATGGAAGTTTAGGGACTATTATGGAGTAGTGGTCGGGTCTCTATCTCTGGCCGCAAAGCTCTGGGTTCAAATCCTCCTAGAGGTGTTTTATAATATGTTCGAACATGTTGACTAAAATGAGTTTAGAATTGTGATTTGATCGAGATGGAAGAGGTTTCAGTATTCAATTTCAGAATTTAAGCCCCGGATGACTGAAACCACAGGCCCTGAGTTGGAGTCACATTTGCACTTTCTAGAGGTTTATAAATTCATTAAGGGCATGGATTGGGTGGATTGGGTGAGTAGTCAAGATCTTTTCCCCATGTTTGGAAGTCCTAAATTAGAAGGCAGAGATTTAATATGAGAGAGGAAAGTTTTGAAATGGAGCTCAGGGGCAACCTATTCACTCATAAAGTGGAGCGTGTATATAATGAACTGCCGGAGGGAGTGGTGGAGCTTGGTATAATTACAACATTTAAAAGGCATCCAAATAGGTATATTAATAGGAAGGATTTAGAAGGATATGGGCAAATTGCTCGCAAATAGATTAGATTTCCTACAGTGTAGAAACAGGCCTTTTTGCCCAACAGGTCAACACCAACCCTCTGAAGAGTTACCCACCCAGAACCATCTACCTATATTTGCCCTTGACGAATGCATCTGACACTATGTGCAATTTAGCATGGCCAATTCACCCAATCTGCACATCTTTGGACTGTGGGAGGAAACCAATGCAGACACAGGGAGAATGTGCCAACTCCACACAGTCAGTCACCCTGGTACTGTGAGGCAACAGTGAGCTTTCAGTCCAGAAACAGTTTGGAGTTCAGCTGTGTGGACAGTCTCTCTCTCCCTCTCTCTCTTTGTCTCCCTCTGTCTCTGTCTCTCTCTCTCTGTCTCTCTCTGTCTCTGTCTCTGTCTCTCTGTCTCTCTCTGTCTCTCTCTCTCTCTCTCTCTCTCTCTCTCTCTCTCTCTCTCTGTCTCACTCTCCCTGTGCCCCTCTAACTTTAAACAGTAAGCATATGTTCCACTATTACAGTTTTTAAGGGGGGGTTGCTTATTGGGACTGTTGTGTACATTCAGAACAGCTAATTAAGTCTAGCTTCAATAGATTGAGTTCTGTAGGGTTCTTTATTCTGTTCTATGTCTTTCATTGTGTAATTTTGTGAATTTCTTTTGTCTATTTTAAAATCTGATAGTCAACCTAGCTGGGTTACTCTTGGTAATTTTCACTGTGCACTTACTGAAACAAATTGCAAAGTTATGGTCTCCGCTGCCTGCTTAAGAATGTTTTGAGTGAGCTGACCTAGTCCATAACAACAGGCCTCCAGTCTGAAAAACAACTCTCCTCAATAATGCTGTCTCCTGCTATTAGACAAACACACACACACACACACACGTACGCAGACCCACGTGTAAAAACACAGAGAGATACAGACACATACACAGAGACACACATATGCACACAGACACACATACAATGATACACACGCACAAAGACACACACACAGCGTCACACAGATACATGCACACGCTTAGACACACAGAGACAACACATGCACGCAGACACACACGGATACACAAAGAGACACACACAAAGACATATACACACATGCTCATCCATGCATACACACACACACAGACACATTAGCGTCTTTAGGATATAACTAGATAAGTTATGCTTAAAGATGGGATCAAGGCTTGTCGTGAGAAGGCAGGCAAATTGTGCTGAAACACATGTCAGACATGATCAATAGCTCAGTAGACTGGATGGGTCAAATGGTCTTTTTTTCTGCTCTACCTTTTTACAGTCTATGGCACATGCATTTGTGTGTGTTTGTGTGTATACTTGTATGTGCATGTGTCTATGTGTGTATCTGTGTTTTTGTGTCTGTGTTTGAGTGTGTCTGTGTGTACATGTCTGTGCGTGTGTTTGAGTGTGTCTGAGCGTCTGTGTTTGAGTGTGTCTGTATTTGAGTGTGCCTGAGTGTGTTTGTCTGTGTATGTATCTGTGTGTGTATGTCTGTGTATGTTTGTGCTCCACAGTATTTTCAGAAATGGAAATATCAATGTACATTTTTGTAATTTCTATTCTGTTTGACATTCACCTTTCAATCATAGTTTGAGGAACTTTGTTTTCGTCATGAATTTGTTATTTTAACAAATTACGGAAATCAACCTGACCTCTTCCAAGGATGACCCTGACCCAATGTGACACCTATATGATTGGCCATATTATCAACCTGGTTACACCGATAATTTGCTGTGACCAATGGAGGAGTGGCTGTAGAAAAGAAAACAGTTACCCAACAACCCAAGGAACTCTGGACCAGTGAACCAGACATCAGTGGGGGATGCGTTGTTTGAGGGGTTTCTGAGGGATAGCCAATTGCATGCATTTTCAAAGGCAAGAACTGATTGGTGATAGTCACCATGGCTTTTTGCATGAGAAATCGTGTCACACTGATTTGACTGAGTTTGTTAAAGACATGACCAAGCAGACTGATGAAGGCAATGTTGTAGATGTTTTCCTTACAGACTGGAACAAGTTGATAGACAAGTTCCTGAACATAAGGCAAGTTAGTCGGGTTAGGTCACGTGGGAACCAGCGCCCCCAAGCCAATTGATACAAAATTAGATTGAAGGGAGGAGACAGAGGTTGGTAGAGGATTGCGTTTCAGACTGGAGGCCTGTTTTCAGGTACGAGGGGAAATATTTTATAGGGAACTTAGATGCATTATTTTCATACAGAGGGAGGTGTCCTTATGGAATTATCTGCCAGAGGAAGCGGTGGAGTCTGGCATTTTGATGGGTATCAGAATAAGAAGGTTTAGAGGAATATGAGCCAAATGCTATCAAATCAAACTCGACGATAATGGGATCTCTGATGCGCACTTACACAATTGCATGCTTTATGACACTATAAGTGGGAAGAGCAGAAATTCTAAACAGGCAATTCAAGTGGGAATTCTCTTCCCCACAAGTTTGAGATGTCTCTTTGTTTACATTTATTCAACGCTGAGTTAGTTAAATATTGGACAGAGAAGTGGCACACTGACAGGAAAGTGGAGCTGAGACCACAACATGATCAGCCACAATCTTAGTCCCTGGTAGAGAAGGCTCAAAGTGTCTAATGACCCACTCCTGCTCCTCAGTCCCATGTTTCTGTGTTCCATTCTGCCCACCAAACCTGCAAGCCAGGAGCAGTTAGAGACTACTTACTCCTATCACCTCGTGCACAGAAATAGAGGAGACATTCAGCCCCTCAAAACTGTCAAACCCAGTTTGGGCTGGTTTGGAAAGCGTAATAGGAAATCCCAGACAGTGGTATGAAAGAGGCTCCTCATCACTCCTAACTGAGCTTCCCCTTTCTGCAACTTGTACTCCGTTTGTTGGTCAAGTTGTAGACCCTGTTTCCCTATGAATTCAGCCCCCATTCCTTACCCAGAGATGGTGCAGCTAATCTGGTCATATTCAATTACAGAGCTTCCAGGAAAATAACAGCCTCAACTTTCCAATAACAGAATGTGAGAACATCACAAACAGGAGTATGTCATTTATCCTCATTCCCCCGACCACCCCCACCCACCCCCATCCCCGCAAGCCTGCCTTGCCACACAATAAGATCATAATGTCTAATTTCCTCTTTCATGTCCAATTCTTCACAGACCTCAACGCTCTGACTGGTCAAAAAACACTCCCTGCCCCCACACCGTGACCTGTTGATATAAGTAAAAGATGTGAATACAAGGGTTCAGGGAAGAGTGACCGGCCCTGACATCAAGGCATCATTTAACTAAGGATGGTCTCAAGGAGCCTGAACAGGATTGCACTTAATGGGAATGAGTTGTAAACTTCCCTGGTTCGAGTGATTTAAAGCTTTAAGCACAATGATTGTGGTTTGTGGACAAAAATCCATGCATTGTGGACATGTCTGCAAAAGATCCTCAAAGGTAGCTTCCTCAGCACAAACATCTTCAGCTGTTTCATACATGTCTTGCCCACACCATAAGATTACAAGTGGGGGTGTTTACTGAAGATCATGCAATATTCAGAAAAAAAGACACCTTCAGCTCCTGAACCAGTCTGTGTCCATGTGCAGCAAGACCTGGTCAGCATTCAGGCTTGTGATGTTGAAGTGTCGGTAACATTCATGTAACAGCACGGCCAGAGACTGCACATTTCCACAGTTAAAAGGAGGAGCTCATTCAGCTCCTCACGCTCGTTTCACAGGAATATGAGGAAGTCATGCAGCTCTATGAAATGATTGGAGAAGAGTAGAGATAGCCCATTTAGTGCCTCCAACCAATTACACCGGAAGGGAAAGAGTCATGTGTTTCGGACAACACCAAAGCCCCTCAAAAATATTTGAATACAGTGGTCTAGACGATAATGTTTTTTTTTATTTTAAAGGAAATGTGAAGTGTCTGTTCCAGATGCAATGTGACTGGTCAAACTACAAGACGTTAAGAAAAACAAAATTTATTTAAACACGAAAGTTAAAATACAGGCAAACAAACAGGTATTGAGAAAAATAAGTCTTTTGGAAATCTTATCACAATTGTAGATAGAGCAACCATTTTTAATTAAAAGAGTTCTGATACAGTAATATCCCATAAACACATACTTGGCAAAAAGGAAAGTTCAGTCACAGATTCTCAGATGCAGTTCTCCAATCGAGTACAGAAAAAAATCAAGTGAAAATTCAGAGAGTTGCAGCCAGGAGACTTCCACTGAAGCTTCCAATTCTGTTGAGACCCTAATAGCTTCTGATGTTACTGAGAAACCAAAACCCTTCCTGTAATGTGGCACCCAGAACTGCACGCAGTATTCTATCTATGGCCGAACCAATCGCATGTTTAGTTCATATTATTTTGCCTCGATGAATAAACTCTGTGCTTACAATTCCATGTGTTTTCTTAACTAGCTCTTACACTGTCCAGTCGCATTCATGGATATGTAGAGAAACACCCTCTGAGCTTCCTAGTGTGCTGCCTTTCATTGAGTACTCCCATATGAGATTCCTTCTTCCACACTGCATCACCTCATATTTATCAGGTTTGCATTCCGTCTGCCATTGATCTGCCCATCTGACAATTCCATTTGTGTCTTCCTGTAAAATAATGCCTTCCTCCTCACTGCCAACCATCTGGCTAATCTTTGTATCAAACACAAAATTACTTATTACAGTTGGCCCCCCACCCCCCACTCCCCCCTCCACCCTCCAAATACACATCTGAATCATTTATGAATACCACAAATAATAAGATACAATGCACTGCTCGCTGTGGTACACCACCGGACAAAGGTCTATCTCCGCCAACTTTCCAGGAACTTGGGAACACATCGCTGTTCTCTAGTCTTTTAGCAATTTCTTTGCTTCAGATTCGATTTAAACATTTAGGTCAGATCATTTCCTCTCTTGTCTCCAACAGCATCCTGAGATACAACTTATCTGGACTTTACATGATCCAAACCATCAATCCTAACTTGCATATTATATCAATCTGTTCGAGAGCTTCATAATGCATCTTCTTGAATTCTCTATATGCCTCCTCCTTCTCCCAAGTAAAGAAGATGTGAAGCTCTTGTGTTACAATCGATCAATGTTCACCAGCTTCAGACACAGATAGCCCCCTTGGTTTCGAAATTGTTTCCCGATTATTCTGTTCTGATTGATCTTTTTGTGGAATATCTTGGGATTCCCCCAACATTTCCTGCTGCACTTCTCCATGCCCCTGTATAAGTCAATCTGCTGGGCGTGAATTTTCTAAGATCCCCTGACATTACCTCTCATTCTTTGAGACAGTACATAACACAGGTATAATCTCATCCGTACTGCATGCGGTCTGTGCAGAACGCCTTTACTTCGATGTTTTTTCCAAGACCTTTCTATGGCTGTGATCCGCAAGAGGTAAACCTTTGATAAGGCAAAAAAGAGCCTGAGGGACGTGAATATTCTGTACTTGGTAAGATATCCAGCAATATTACTTTTCAGGCATGGAGGGTCTGTGTTTAATTTTGACTCACTAGAAAACGCAAGTACGCAGTAAAATAGACTGGCTGGTTCAAATAATATGGACAATTGTGTTCTTTTTGTTTTCTGTGGGGTTTGCCTGGTTTACCTCATTTTGGTTCTTTTTTAGTATGTGGAGATTCCATTTTTCCTTTTTCTCTCTCCTCCTTTCTCCCTCCACTCCCATTGTCCTTTGTTTTTTCTATCATTTGCTTTTCGATTCTCTCTCTTAGTACGGAATGGGAAAAGGGGTTCGGGAGGTGGGAGTGGTAACATTTTGTTTCACCAGGACTGCCTCGGTTGAAAATATGGATGGGACGGGATTGAATGCCCAATTTTAATTTTCTTGTAGGATCCATGTAACGTTTATTAACTTTGTTTTGTCCGGGTTGGGAGTGGCTTCAGCTAGGAGGAGCCATGGAGAATTAGTGGGTAGTATGAGCGTCCGCCGTGATCAAGGCGGGGGAAAGTCTCTGCTTATTTGTGTTAGTTCATGGTAGAAGTAGTTGTTAGAAGTTTTGATTTGGTTGTTCTTGTCGTTACATTTTCAAGTTAATACTAGCTGTTTACAGCTTTCACTCGGCACACTATAAATGGGGTTCATCTCCCAGTGGGTCATGGGCTGCTTCGGATGGTTATGGCTAACCGCTCGTTTACATGGTGCACCTGGAATGTTAAAGGGAGCCATTCACCGATTAAGAGAAAAAGATGTAGAAACAAAGGAAAGGGTTGCTGTAGCCTTACTGCTAGAAACATATCTAACTGATAAGGAGCATTTAAAGTTCCAGCAGGGAAGGTTCAGATGGGTGTTTTTTTATCCTTTAATTCAACAAGTTGAGGAGTATCTATACTCATTCATAAGAACCCTCCACTTCAGTTGTTTGACCAAATTAAGAATAAATGTGTGTGGTCTCTGATCCTTAAAACTTTAATACATCGAGAAGAATACTGGACCTTGAATAATATTGCCCCCAGCACACCCCCTCAAATTTCAATTAGATGTACTCACAAGGTCGATGATCCTTGGGGCACGTCATACAATGAAGGGGAGACTTTAATTTACGTATGGACCCCAAGGTGGATAGGATGTCAAGGGGTCTCGCGGGTATTTCCCGCCACCCAGGCAGCTGGTGGACCCGAACAGGTAGCTGGGTTGGTGGATGTGTGAGATGTCTTCACCCTGAAGATAGGGACTTCATCTTTTTTTCTAACCCACATAAATGCTATACTAGGATTGACATGTTGTTTGCCCCATTGGTCTTTTGAAATTCAGTGCTGTCCTGTAGAATTGGGAATTTAGCCATTTCTGATCATGTGGCAGTGTACATGGAGGTCAAGGATGGTGGCGATGGGACAGGCTCACGGCACTGGCACGTGGATCCTTTCCTCCTGAAGGATCGCAAATTCATTGAGTATTTTTCGGGGGAGTTTGAATATATTTGGAACATTAACTTGTGTACGGCCAGTAATCCGATGGTGCTATGGGAGACTGCCAAAGCCTATACAAGGAATTTGATTATTTCTTTCTCGGCGACTCAGAAGCGGCAGAAGAGAGAGCAGCAGTGTATGCTTGAGGCTCGGCTGAAGAGAGCTGAGACACCATATTTTGTCAGACCGTCTGTAACTTAATCGCAGCAGATTGCAGCCCTCCGGACTGCTCTGAATTCTGCACTAGCCCAGACAGCAAAGAGAGAGATTTCGTTTGCGAAAGAGAAGTTATTCGAACATGGTGAGAACCAAGTAGATATTAGGCATACTTGGCCAGAAAGAAAATTGCTGCTATTATCACCGAGGATCCCAAAAGATTAATGCAGCGTTCAGGAAATTCTACTCTGGGTTGTTCCAGTCAGGGGTCTGGGAGGACTGATTGGCGATGATGGGGTCCTTTATTCAGACCTTGGACCTCCCAGGTGTAAGTTCATGGCAGGCGTCTCTTTACATTTCCCCTCTGACAATCCGAGAGATGCAGGAGACAGTGAGGCAGCTCCAGAGTGGTAAAGCCCCCGGCCCAGATGGATTTTCGGAGTGAGTTTTAGAAGGAGTTCATAGACATGGTGGCTGGGCCAATGTTGCTTATGTACAATTATTTGTACAGTCAGGACTGCCTGCCATCATCTCAGAGAGAAGGAAATATTTATCTTATTCTCAATAGAGGGAAAATCCCAGAGGATTGCACTTTGTATATGCCTATATCATTATTAAACGTGGACTTTAACATTTTGCCGTGAATGCTGGCTTTGAAGGTCCATTGTGAAAGATCTGAAAATGTGTTGCTGGAAAAATGCAGAAGGTCAGGCAGCATCCAAGGAGCAGGAGAAGGGCCCATGCCTGAAACGTCGATTCTTCTGCTCCTTTGATGCTGCCTGACCCGCTGCGCGTTTCCAGCAACACATTTTCAGCTCTGATCTCCAGTATCTGCAGTCCTCACTTTCTCCATTGTGAACGAGGACCATTTTTATTCGCGGCCGTAGGTCCTCTGATAATATTAGAAGAATGCTAAATATGCTTCCAGTCTGCCAGCAAGGTTCCAGGCTCGGTCGTCTCCCTGTATGCAGAGAAAGCATTTGACTGGATGGAGTAGATGTGCACCTTTTATGTCCTTGAATGGTTTGGTATTGGAGGGGTCTTCGCCAGGTGGGTGGCAGTGTCATATAGTGACCCGAAAGCAGCGGATTTCACTCATGGTATAAGGTCTGACAATGGTAGTATTGACAGCGGTAGCCAACAAAGTTGCCCTCTTTTACCATTACCATTTACATTAATGATTGAACCGCTGTCAGAAGCCATCCGGATGGACGCCGATATCACTGCCATGGAGGTAGGATCAGGAAGGAATAAGATCACCCTTTAAGCAGATGGCGTTCCTCTCTTTCTAACTAACCCAATGGTATCTGTGTCCTGTTTAATATGAATGATTAATCTTTTTTGGATCTTTATCAGGGTATAAAATCAAGTTTATGAAATCGGAGGCCATTCCTTTTGGGGACTTATTGGAGTACCCGACCTTGGGGTGGAATTTGATTCCCTTCCAGATGGTCACAAGGAGGTTTAGGTATTTTTATCACCCAAGCCTTCGATCAATTACATGAAGCTAACTTCGTGCAGTTGCTAGAGAAGATAAGACAGAATCTTCCAATATCCTGTTTGGGTTAGCTCTGGTTAAAATGAATGTCCTTCCTTGTTTGCGATGCTCCATGCCAATGCTCCCTTTGACGCTGCCCCGGCAGGCGCTATGGAGGATTAACAGGTGGCTTTGATCTGTCATCTGGCGTCACAGATGTCCTCTTATTAAGCTGGGCAAAATGCAGCTTCCACAGTGAATGGGGGCGTGTCGATTTTCCAGACTTTAAAAAATACCAACTAAGTTCCTTGCTATCCGATGTGGCTGATTGGGCTGGTCAGGACCCATGGTTAATTTGGCTGGATATCCAGGCCTTCCAGGCCAAACGTCCCCTCATTAATCTGTTGTTCATGAACAAGATGAGGACTGTTATGGAGAATTGCAGAAACCGATTGTCCTTAACACAGTGAAAGCATGGAGAATGATGGGACAAGTTGAGGGCACTTACAAAACAAAAACTTCGGCTTTCACTCCCATTGTAGGATTTGTAGGATTCTAGCTGGGATTGATCGATTCTGGATTTAGGCTCTGGGAGTCCAGATGAGTTTCCTGTTTGGGAGAATTTTTTGACGGGGAGGTCATGATGAATTTTGAGCAGCTGAGCCAGGAATATGAGGTATCTGGGAGGGACCTCTTTTGTTACTTTCAGCTTCAGGGCTTTATACGCAAAAAGTCTATATTAATGGTTCGTCTCTGTACGTCAGATATGGAGACGAGAGTGCTTCAGAGTACGGGCACTCTCTCGGTCAGCGTCTTCTGTCATTTATTAGGAGGTAGTGTCTCCAATGACATTGACCCTGTTACACAAGAACAGAGAGAGACTATTCAACACCTGGAGCCTGATATACAGTTACGGGAGGAGGCCAGTCAGCTCCTCGAGTCGATAACACTGGGCCCAGATTAGGCCATGCAGCACCAGTGCCCTGTTATGTAGCAGTAGGATCAGTCTATTCAGCCTCCTCAAGTCTGTAACATAGGAACTGGGAGAGGTCACACAGGGACTGGAGATTGGTGCATTGGGATACCAGGAGGATATTCAGTCCCATCGAGCCTGTTGCACGGGAATTGGAGAAGGATGCAAACTATAAGATTTCTTATGGGAAAGGTGGGAGAAGTTTACCTCACGTGTCTCGTGTCTGGGAACAGAAGAAGGCCAATCATTCCCTCACTCCTATATCAGGCATGCAGGAGAGATCATTCCGTATCCCCAGCCTGTGATGGAGGAATATGAGAGGTTTTTTCAGCTCCTCAAACTGTTACACAGCAACAGGAAGATTGCATAAGCCCTCACGACTCTTATGCATCAACAGGAGGAGGACAGGCAGACCATCGAGATGGTGATGTGGAACACCAGAAAGACATCAACCCATCGATGTTGTACACAAGGAAGAGAATGTGTCCATTCAGCGACTCTGACCTCTTACAGAGCAATCAGAGCAGGTCATTTCACGCCATGTGCCAATTATACAGGATTGGAGCGAACAAAGAGATTATAGAGCGGTAAGAATTTAGAATTATCACCTTCACGATGGAATATATAGTAGTGAGAATGCTGTTGAAATTTAAGAAATATTGTTAAAATCGATTATTCAGGAATTAATGACAAGCAATTTGCAAAGTCAAACCATAAACCATCAGAATCAACATGATTTTGATCATGGGGATCCTCGAGATAAAATATTTGGACTTTCAGGAAAAATCGAAGAGCTCTGCACAAATGATTAATCTGCAGAATAAGATCGTTTACGATTAAAAGTATTTTTTAAGCTTGGATACAGGCTTAGTGAAGCAACAAAATGCAGTGAGATGGAAAATATATGGGTCATTTTCTGTTTGGCAAAATTCAACTTTTAGGAAACCATATGTCTTGGTCCCCAGGCCCCAACTATTTACAATCTATCGCCTTAAGTAGTTGAGAGGATAGAACATCTTATAAACAAATTAACAGATGACACTAACTCAGGTGAGAAATTGCAATGAAGATGCAAGAAGTTAGAAAATGTATATGGATAGGTTGGGGCAACATTTGTCAGAAGAAACTGAACAACGAAAAGTATGAGTGTATCCGTTTGGATCAGTGTAGCAGAAAGGCAAATTGTTATCCAAACAGAGAGAGACTTCAGAATGACTAGGTACAGAGGGATCCATACTACAGAATATTACGATGTAGGTACAGCAGATAATGAGAAAGGCAAGTGCAACTTTGGCATTTATTTCTAAAACAATAGATTATAAAGGAAGGGAGGTGTGAGATCGCAACTGAGTACTGTGTGCACTCTTGGTGTCCTGACTGTAGGAGGGATGTATTTGCCATGGAGGCAATTCAGAAGTGGTTTACTCGATTGACTCCAGAGATGAGGAGTTTGTCCTGTGAAGAGAGATTGAGCAGTTAATGCCAGAACTGCCTGCAGTATAGAAAAATGAGAGGAGATGTCGGAGGTCTGGACGATGTTAAAGGTGATTTACAATGTAGCTGTGAAGTGGATATTTCCTCATGTGGGACAATCTCGAACGATCCTAAAACCATAGTTTTAGGATGAGGTGGAGGAGAATTGAAACAGGGGTGAGGGAAACATACTTCTGTCACAGGGTTGGGAATTCTGTCTAATTCACTGCCCCAGAGTGCAGTGGGTGCTGGGATATTGAGTAAGTGAAGGAATATTGAGAGCGGACAGGAACGTGGAACTGAGGCCGCAATGACATCAGCTATGATTGTATTCAATGTCAGAAGAGGCCTGAGGGGCTGGATTGCCAAACTGATGCTCCTCGTTCTTATTCAGCGCTTTGAATGTGATACACATAAATGGGGGAGGACTGGTTATCAGACAGGAAGCAGGCACTCCAGAAAAATCAGCCTTCGTCAGTTTGACAGAACGTAACCAGTAGAGTCACACAGTGACCAGTGCTGGGTCCACAGCTGTTTACAATCTGTATCAATGATCAAGAGCAGTGGAACAAATGTGCTGTAACTAAAATTACCGATTAAACTAAGATAAACAGGAAGCTAAATTATCAAGGGAAAGTGGAGAGTCTGTAATTTGATATGGACAGGTGAAGTCAATGGATAAAAGTTTAGCAAATGGGATTTAAGATAATATATAGTCTATCATTTTCTATAGGAAGAATGGCAGGTAGAATATTACTGAAACGGAAAAAATGCTACAGGACTTAGTGATGCAGTGTGGACTGGAGGGTGCATTCTGAACCGATCAGACACGGGAAGTGTTGCTCCGTCTCCCTGATGTTCCCAGGAACCCCATTGCTCTCAACCTCCATATATATCCTCTTACTCCAAATGGTGACGTTGACGTCGGCATACTGGGAGATGATGGAGCTGTCACCTACTCTGGCATGAAAAGTTCCGGATCATAGAAGCTGAATGAAACAGTGACCGTAACAACCACTGGCAGCAGCGTCCTCTCCCTGGTGTGAAGCTGCAGGTCGTGTTTAAGGTAGTGACACCGGTCTGAGACCAGGTCCTTGTTCAATCAGGGTCCCCTCACACTCTAATCCTGAGGTAAATGTAACTTGGAAAGCTGTTCCTGGAAAACCTGGTGTGGATACAGCAGATCACTTTCCTCACACACACTCACTCCGTGGTTTCAGATCTTCCTCTCTGTGCAGCCTCTGCTCCATTTGTTGTTCATTTTACAGACACAGAAGTTGTAACTACAGTCCCCATGCTCCAACCAGAGTTGGGTCACCAAATCCTCAGGTCTCCCTGAATGTCTGAGGCAGCTCACATCAAAGCCTCCAGCAAACCATCTCCAGCCCCTCCACTAACTGTTCAATAACAGGAGTCAGTCAGAAGCCCCACAGCTACAAGTTAGAGACCTGCTCTTTGACAATAATACTCGAGAGGTTTCCTTGTGTTACTGATTACACAATATTCTGAGAGGGACAAACACAGGTGTTCAGTGGACACGTACAGACCAAGTTTCAAAGGCGTGTCTAAAGCTGCCAGAACCCCGGTCCAACATGGAGGACCACGTGGTGGGCACCGGGAAGTGAAAAATAGCCCAGCACACACACACACCCCTGTCCATGGATCACGACATGGGGCATACCGGGAAGTGAACAACAGACAAAAACATACACCCCTGCCCATGGAGTACCGTATGGAGGACACCGGGAAGTGAACAACAGCCTAGCACACACGCCCTTGTCTATGGAGCACCACATGGGACACACCGGGAAATGAACAGAAGTCTGACACATACCATTTCATTGCTTCTGAGCTTCACAATGCCAGCTCTCGATACACTCGGGAGCCGAATGGGACACACAGCCGGGACGTCCAGGAGAGCACTTGCCACACATTTTGCGCATTATTTCTGAGCTTCATAATGATTTCCCGGGATTCCAGGGATATGAGCACCAACGGCCAGGTTAAGGTACAGAAAGACGGATATTCGTGTTATAATTGAATGATTACTTGATCGACAAGTTCAGTACACAGGCAAACGGGATAAACTGGATGAGTAGTACTTTCATAGGTCAAATAACAAAATTAAGTATATAAAGTAAATGTGCTGATAAATCAGCTGAAAAAAAAAGTCACAGAAACAGACACCATAATCCAGATGATATATCTGTGCAGCATGTAGCAGTGTTCAGACCAGGCTAGTGTACTGCTCAATACAACCCATCAATCTGTGCAGACCACACCAGTCCATGAACTACCTCTCCAGCACTGGGAGCTATGCAGTGAACAGCAGTGAATTGCTGTGTAAACCAGGAGCTGTTACCCTCCCAGCATGTAGAGCTGTGTACACCACCCCAGGGCATTGATCAGTGACACTTTGTTAAATCACTACCCAGCGTGGCAAAACTTGCAGCCCATGCTGGAAGTGACAGAATGTGCAGCTCAATCCATTTGCAGCTCCATAATCTCCATTGTGTCAATGAATGGAGAATATCTCAAGAGGAAGGAGGATGATGACTTTAGGTTAAGTAGGCCAGGATCAGACAGGGCTCCAGAGGGTTACAAGGTAGTCAGGAAGGAAGTGAAGAATAATCACAGGAGAGCGAGATGCAGGCATGAAAAAGACTTGGTGAGTAGGATTAAAGTAAAACTTAAGACGTTCTACACTTTTGTGGGGAACAAGATGATGGCCTGTGTGAGGGTAGGGCTCATCAGGATAGTGGAGGGATCTTGCACCAGGAGCTTGAGGTGGTTGGTGAACATAGAACACAGAACATATAGCAGTACAGCACTGTACAGGTCCTTTGGCCCTCGATGTTGCGCCGACCTGTAATACCAATCTGAAGCCCATCTCACCTACACTATTCCGTTTACGTCCATATGTTTGACCACTGATGACTTACATGTACTTAAAGTTGGTGAATCTACTACCGTTGCAGGCAAAGCATTCCATACCGTTACTACTCTCTGAGTAAAGAAATTACCTCTGACATCTGTCCTGTATCCATCACCCCTCAAGTTAAAGCTATGCCCCCTCATGCTCGCCGTCACCATTCTTGGAAAAAGGCTCGCCCTGTCCGCCCTATCCAACCCTCTAATTATCTTATATGTCTCTATTAACTCACGTCTCAACCTTTTTCACCTTAACGAAAACAGCCTCAATCCTTCAGCCTTTCCTCGTAAGACCTTCCCTCCATACCAGGCAGCATCCTAGTAAATGTCCACTGCACCCTTTCCAAAGCTTCCACAACCTTCTTATAATGCAGTGACCAGAACTGTACACAATATTCCAAGTGAAGCCGCACCAGAGTTTTGTACAGCAGCAGCATAACTTCATGGTTCTGGAACTCGATCCCTGTATTAATAAAAGCTCGAACACTGTATGCCTTCAGTTGCCTGTCAACCTTGGTGGCAACTTTCAAGGATCTGTGTACCTGGATACTGAGATCTCTCTGCTCATCTACACTACCAAGAATCATACCATTAGCCCAGTACTTTGCATTCTGGTTACTTCGACCAAAGTGAATCACCTCACACTAGTTCGCATTGAACTCCATTTGCCAACTCTCAACCCAGCTCTGCATCTTATCTGTGTCTCCCTGTAACCTACAACATTCTTCATCACTATCCACAAATTCACCAACCTTCGTGTCGTCTGCAAATTTACTAACCAACCTTCTATGCCCTCATCCAGGTCGTTTATAAAAATGACGAACAGCAGTGGACAAAACACCGATGCTTGCGGTACACCACTGGTAACTCGACTCCAGGATGAACATTTCCCATCGACCGGCGCCCTCTGTTTTCTTTCAGCAAGCTAATTACTGATCCAAACTGCTATATCTCCCACAATCACATTCCACCGCATTTTGTTCAATAGTCTACTGTGGGGAACATTATCGAAAGCCTGGCTGAAATCCATATACACCACATCAACCAGTTTACTCTCATCTACCTTTTTGGTCACTTTCTCAAAGAACTCAATAGGTTTTGTGAGGCACGACCTACCCTTCACAAAACCGTGCTGAATAAATCTAATCAAGTTATTCTTTTCTAGATGATTATAAATCCTATCTCTTATAACCTTTTCCAACACTTTACCAAGAAGTGGAGTAAGGCTCACTCGTCTATAAATACCAGGGTTGTCTCTACTCTCCCTCTTGAACAGGGGAACCACATTTGCTATCCTCCAGTCTTCTGGCACTATTCCTGTAGACAATGACAATTTAAAGATATGTGCCAAAGGCTCAGCAATCTCCTCCCTGGCTTCCAAGAGGATCCTAGGATAAATCCAGTCTGGCCCAAGGGACTTATCTATTTTCACACGCTGCAGGATTTTTAATACCTCTTCCTTGTGAACCCCAATCACACCTAGTCTAGTAGCCTCTATCTCAGTAAACTCCTCGAAAACATTGTCGTTTTCTCGAGTGAATACTGTTGAAAATCTTCATTTCGTGCTTCCCCTATCTCTTCTGACTCCACACACAACTTCATATTGCTCTCCTTGATTGGCACTAATCTTCCTATCGTCATTCTTACATTCTTAAATACCTATAGAAAGCATTAGGGTTGACCCTGATCCTAACTGCCAAAAACTTCTCATGTCCTCTCCTGGGTCTTCTGAGCTCTCTCTTTAGGTCTTTCCTGACTACCTTGTAACCCTCAAGCGCCCTAACTGAGCTTTCACATCTCATGCTAACATAAGCCGCATTCTTCCTCTTGACCAGAGATGCCACTTCATTTGTAAATCACAGCTCCCGCGCTCTACAGCTTCCTCCCTGTCTGACAGGTACATACTTATATCGGACATACAGTAGCTTTTCCTTGAATAAGCTCCACATTTATAATGTACTCATCCCCTGTAGTTTCCTTCCCCATCATATACTACCTAAACCATGCCTAATCGCATCGTACTTGCCTTTCCCCAGCTGTAAATCTTGCCCAGTGTTATACACCTATCCTTTTCTATCACCGAAGTAAATATAACATAATTGTAATCGCTATCACCAAAGTGCTAACCTATTTTCAAGTCTAACAACTGACTGGGCTCATTACCCAGTTCCAAATCTAATGTGGCTTCGACTCTTTTTGGTTTATCGACATACTGTTTCAGGAAGCCCTCCTGCACACACTGAACAAAAACTGACCCATCTATCGTACTCGTACTATAGTGTTCCCATTCAATATTTCTAAAGTTGAAGTCCCCCATTAAAACTACCCTGTCTCTGTCACTCCTATCAAGAATCATCTTTGCTATCCATTCCCCTACATCTCTGGAACTATTCGGAGACCGATAGAAAATTCCCAAAAGGCTGACCTCTCCTTTCCTGTTTCTAACTTCAGCCCATACTACCTTAGTTGACGAGTCCCCAAACATAATTTCTGCAACTGTAATACTGTCCTTGACCAACAATGCCACACCTCCCCCTCTTTTACCATCTTCTTTGTTTTTCCTGAAATATCTAAATTCTAAAATCTGCAACAACCATTCCTGTCCCTGCTCTAACCATTTCTCCACAATGCTCACAACATTGAAGTCCCAGGTACCAACCCATGCTACAAGTTCACCCACCTTATTCCGGGGTGCTCCTGGCGTTGAAGTGGACACACTTCAAACCAACCTCTTGCTTGCCGATACCATCTTGCATCTTTGAAACTTGCTTTTAGACCTCCCTAATCTCAAACTTTTCTATGCTCGAACTCCAATTTTGGTTCCCATCCCCCAGCTGGATTAGTTTAAACCCAGCCCATTAGACTTAGTGAATTTCCCACGCCAGGACATTGGTACCTCTCCGGTTCAGATGAAGACCACCCTACTTGTAGAGGTCTCACCTACCCCAGAAAGAGCCCCAATTATCCAAGAATCCAAAACACTCCCTCCTGCACCATCCCTGTAGCCACGTGTTCACCTTCTCTCTCTCCCTATCGCTTGCCTCACGAACACGTGGCACGGGCAATAAACCACAGCCAGCAACTCTGTTTGTCCTAGCTCTAAATTTCTAACCTAGCTCCTGGAATTTCTGCCCTAAATCCCCATCTCTCTTCCTACCTATGTCATTGGTCCCTATGTGGACCACGACTTGGGGATGCTCTCCATCCCTCTTAACGATTCCAGAAACTCGATCAAGGACACACGAACTCTGGCCCCTGGGAGACAACACACCAACCGTGAGTCTCTCTCGCCCCCACAGAACTTCCTATCTGTTCCCTTTATATGTAGTCCCCAATGACTACTGCTCTGCTCCTCTTCCCATTTGCCTTCTGAGCAGCAGGGACAGACTCTGTGCCAGAGTCCTCTATCCCACTGCTTTCCCCTGGTATGTCATTCCCCTTACAGTATCCAAAACGGTATTCTTATTGTTGAGGGGAATGTTCACAGGGGTTGTCTGCACTGCCTGCTGGTTCCCTTTCAGTCCTGTGACGATCACCCATTTGTCTTTATCTTGTACCTTAGGAGTGACTACCTCCCAGTAACTCCTCTCAATAACCCCCTCTGCCTCCCGAATGAACCGAAGTTAATCCAGCTACAGCTCCAGAACCCTAACGCGTTTTCAAAAACCTGGAGTTGGGTGCACTTCCCGCAGATGTAGTCAGCAGGGACACTGGTGGTGGCCCGTTCCTCACACATTCTACAGGAGGAACATTCAACTGCCCTCACCTCCATTCTCACTATTCTAAATTCCCAATGATACTGTTGCAAATAAAAAAAAAAATACTCATTACCTTACCGATCTGAGGCACAGGTCTTTTGTATTTGGTTAGACACCACCCGAGTAGTGTTGCGGGTAACACAACCACACAAATATATGACTTCCCAGAAGTCCTTCGCTCCTCCCTCACATATGAGTAGCTAACGGTCTCAGAATGTACTGGAAAATTGAAAATATGTAACATTTGGCTGTTAAAACAGATACGTTGAGTTTCGGTTGTTCTTTGGGCAACTTTTCATATTTAATGAACCTGTTTAAATTATGCCTCAGGATAGAACATAGAAGATAGAACAATACAGCACAGAACAGGCCCTTCGGTCTACGATGTTGTGCCGAACATTTGTCCTAGCTTAAGCACCTATCCATGTACCAATCCAATTGCTGCTTAAAGATCACCAATGATTCTGACTCTGCCACTCCCACAGGCAGCGCATTCCATGTCCCCACTACTCTCTGGGTAAAGAACCTACCCCTGACATCCCCCTATACCTTCCACCCTTCACCTTAAATTTATGTCCCATGTAACACTCTGTTGTACTCGGGGAAAAAGTCTCTGACTGTCTACTGTATCTATTCCCCTGATCATCGTATAAACCTCTATCAAGTCACCCCTCATCCTTCGCCTTTCCAATGAGAAAAGGCCGAGCACTCTCAACCTATCCTCTTACGACCTATTCTCCATTCCAGGCAACATTCTGGTAAATCTCCTCTGCACGCTCTCCAAAGCTTCCACATCTTTCCTAACGTGAGGTGACCAGAACTGCACACAGTACTCCAAATGTGGCCTAACCAAGGTCCTGTACAGCTGCAACATCACCTCATGACTCTTGAATTCAATCCCTCTGCTAATGAACACTAATACACCAAAGGCCTTCTTACAAGCTCTATCCACCTGAGTGGCAACTTTCAAAGAGCTATGAACAGAGACCCCAAGATCCCTCTGCTCCTCCACCTTACTAAGAACCCTGTATTCCACATTTTTATTTGTCCTTCCAAAATGGACAACCTCACACTTGGCAGGGTTGAACTCCATCTGCCACTCCTCAGCCCAGCTCTGCATCATATCTAAGTCCCTTTGCAGCCGACAACAGCCCTCCTCGCTATCCACAACTCCACCAATCTTTGTGGATAATAAACCCAAAAGATTTTGAATGTATTGTTTTCCCAGCATTGAACCAGAGATGATTTGATGATGAGGGGATAAAGAGGTAGGCATAATGAAACTTAGAGAGTAAACTGCCATCTTCAGAGACTGCCATGCCAAACACTCTCTATTAAATTTATGGGGTTTTTTGCATGAAACATTCTTGCAGTAAAAGACAGAAGACGATCCAGGGAGATCTAGAGATGAAAGAAGGAGGACACTAGAGATGACAGCCACTGTCAAGATTTGAAATTAAATGATGCAACTTTAATTTAGTTTTTTTTTAAGGGAACAGTATGTTCTTATAAAGATTGAGGCAGATAACAAACTGTTCAGAGAATGGGAGCTTAGAACTGTGAATAGTTGTTGTTCAATGTTCACTTTTAGAGTTAAGGAATAAATTGATATTATTTTCCTTTAAATAGTGGACTTTTCGACTTCTCTGTCACTCGTGATTTACCAGATTATAAGGTAAGGTGAGCTTTTCTGGATGTTTGGTTTAAGTAACAAATGAGTTCATTGCTGTGTCATAACAGCACACTTGGAACATTGTGTTCAGTTCTGATCATCTTGTTATAGGAAAGTTGTAGAAGCTATAGTGAGCGTGCAACGGAAATATTGGCACACACCACACGATAAAGTGAAATATTGAGGAAGTCACCACGCGAAAAATAAATACTGGCAGATTCTCTATGTGTGTATAAACATCAGTGTGTCAGTGTTTGTGGTGTGTCTGTACTGATGCGTGTATATCTGCGTGTGCATGTGCATCAGTGTATGAGCATTTGTCTCTGTGTGTCTGCTTTAGAATCTGTTTGTCTGCACCAGTCTCTATGTGTACTTGTGTATCTATATTCATATCTGGGTGTGTCTGCGTGTCTATGTGGGTATCCATGTGCCGTGTGCGGATCTGCCAGACTCTGTGGTTTAAAGTGATGCAATGTCCGCCTCTGCTGGCTTTCACAGTCTACTGCATTGATGGCAGTGGAGGGAGAAAACCAGAAGGGATTCAGTCTAGGAGGTCGGGAGAGGGAGATGGATCATAGCACCATCCAAACTGACAGAACCATCTGCACATGCACACACACAAACACACAATTGGGTGTGAATTGGGTGTGGGAGGATGGTAATTGTACTGAGGACACTCAGAGTGGCGAATGCTTCTGAGGAGTAATATCTGCGCTGGCTCTGCAATGTGGAAGCGATTTGTCTTTGAAGATTATTCGTTACACAGAGTGTACACCTAAAAGAGTATCTCCACTGCAACTGCAACCAAGCAATTCTGACCAAACCATTTGTACGGTGATGCGATGAATTTCTTACATGTTCTTTAAATTGAAATATTTTATAATTCACCCCTACAAGGTGTAAGTGAGAAAGAATTGAAAAGTCCTGAAACTGACCTAGTGGTGGTGGTAATATATCTAGGTATCAGACAAAACTGTTCTGTGCCTCCAGAGATAACAGCCGTGCAATGTGAGAGATTAACAGTATTTGATGTCCAATGATAGAGAGAGAAAAAAAGTTGACACTTGTTCAGTGGCATGGGGAGACCAGCAGAGGATGCCATTGTATGACTATAAACTTAACAGGGACAGACATAGAAGTAGAGAAGGGGAGTTGGGGTTTATCTCAATTTGAATGAATTTACCCGCAAACCTACAGAGACATCGTTTCACAGAGATGCACACAAACATACACAGACACATTAAACACACAACGCACATGCATACAGATATGGACACTTACACACAAACACATGCACACGCCCGCACATTCACACAGTAATTTTTTTTAAGATAGAGATAAGTATGTTTTTCTTGAATAAGGGAATCAATGGTCAGTTGGTGAAGGCAGGAGAATGTGGTTGAGAAACATTTTAACCGTGATCAAATGGCACAGCAGATCTAAGGGGCTAAATGGCCTGATTCTGTTCCAAATTCCTATTTTGTGAAGGATTCATTTTGGAAGGCGAATTTGAATGCAGATTACTGGGTCAAATGTCAGATTCGTAGCAGTGTGGAGGAACAAACGGATCTTGGGGTCCATGTCTGTAGGTCTCTCAGTTGCCACCTAAGTTGATAGGGTTGTTAAGAAGGTGTATGGTGTGTTGGTTTTCATTCGCAGCAGGACTGAGTTTAAGAGCCGGGAGATTATGCTGCAGGTCTATCAAGCTCTCGAGAGACCACATTTGAAATATTCTGGTCGCCTCATTATACAAAGGATGTGGAAGCTTTAGAGCAAGTCCAGCGGAGATTTGCCAGGATGTTACCTGGACTAGAGGGCTTGTCTTGTTAAGAAAGTTTGAGGGAGCGATGGCTTTTCTCACTGGAGTTTAGAAGGATGAGAGGTAACTTGATAGAGGTGAATTAGATGGTGAGAGTTACAGACACAGTAAATTAACAGAAACTTCTTCCCAGGGTGGAAATGATTGTCACGAGGTGAGCACACTGCTAAGATGTTTGGGGAAAGGTTTTGGGAGATGTCAAAGGCAGTTTTTTTTTACACAGAGAGTGGTGGTTCGGTGGAATGCACTGCCAGAGGTGGTAGTAGAATCACATACATTAGGGACAGTCAAATCACTCTTGCATAGGCAGATTGATGAAAGTAAAATTAAGGTATGTCGGTTAGTTTTATCTTAAAGTAGGCTAAAAGAATGCTCAAAGTTTGTGAGATTATTTGTAGCTCGGGTGCACGTTGTTGTGGTTGTGTTCGCCGAGCTGGGAATTTGTGTTGCAGACGTTTCGTCCCCTGTCTAGGTGACATCCTCAGTGCTTGGGATCCTCCTGTGAAGCGCTTCTGTGATCTTTCCTCTAGCATTTGTAGTGGTTTGAATGTGCCGCTTCCGGTTGTCAGTTCCAGCTGTCAGTTGCAGTGGTCGGTATATTGGGTTCAGGTCCATGTGCTTATTGATTGAATCTGTGGATGAGTGCCATGCCTCGAGGAATTCCCTGGCTGTTCTCTGTTTGGCTTGTCCTATAATAGTCGTGTTGTCCCATCGAACTCATGATGCTTGTTATCTGCGTTTGTGGCTACGAAAGAATAGCTGGTTATGTGATTTGTTGGCTAGTTGGTGTTCATGGATGCGGATCGTTAGCTGTCTTCCTGTTTGTCCTATGTAGTGTTTTGTGCAGTCCTTGCAAGTCCTGAACTACGAAAGCAACCACCCCAACATACACAAAAGAATTTGCATCAAGGCACTGTTCAAAAGGGCCACAACACACTGCAGTACACCAGAACAGCAAAAAGAGGAAGAAGAACACCTGTACAATGTATTCGCCAAAAATGGTTCTCCCCGCAATTTCATCCACAGATGCCTAAGGGAAAGACAACGGAATGAGGACATGCCGCAACCCAAAGGAGGAGCCACACTGCCATACATCAAAAACATTTCTGAACTGACAGCCAGACTACTGCGACCACTCGGACTCATAACAGCACACAAACCAACAGCCACTCTCAGACAAAAACTCACCAGCAGGAAGGACCCGATACCCAGCATGAGCAAAACCAATGTAGTGTACACAAACCCATGCAATTCCAGTCTCCCTGCCAGAAGGATGTTGTGAAACTTGAAAAGGCTCAGAAAAAGATTGATAAGATGTTGCCAGGGTTGTTGCTGAATAAGCTGGGGTTATTTTCCCTGGAGCATTGGAGACTGAGTGGTGACCTGACAGAGGTTTATATAAACATGAGGGGTATGGATTGGGTAAACATTCAAGGTCTTTTCCCAGGGGTTCGAGACTCCAAACCTAGAGAGCATAGGTTTAAGGTTAAAGAGGAAAGGTTTAAAAGGGACTGGTGGGATAGCTTTTTTATGCACATGGTGATGTGTGTGTGGAATGAGCTGAGAGAGAAAGTAACAGATACTGATGCTATTACAACATTTAAGAGATATCTGGATGGGTTTATGAATAATAAGGATTTAGAGGTACATGGGCTAAACGCTACTAAATGGGATGGATTTATTTACGTCTTCTGGTCAGCATGGACGATTTGGACCGAAGGGTCTGTTTCCATGCTGTACATCTCTATGACTTGAAAAGAGTGCATGTTATAGAAGAGGTGGTGCTGGAGGTTTTAAAACACAACGGTATGGAAACCTGATTAAGTGTATCACAAGACATTGTGCGATGCTCGGGAAGAAATTGTGGAGCCGCGAGCAAAGGTATTTGTACCATTGACAGCCATGTGTGATGGGCTGGCAGGTGGAGGGTAGCATGGTGGACAGTGAAGGAGGTTTGTTGAGATTACAAAGGGATCTTGATGATATGGGTGAATGTGCTGAAAAACTGTAGATGGAATTCAGTCTGAACAAATGCAATCTAGTGCAGTTGGTAAAACGCACAAGGGTAGAGCTTATACAATTAATGTTCGGGCCTCGGTTAGTGTTTTAGAGCAGAGGGACCTCCGGGTTCAGGTACATAATTCTTGAAGCTTGCATCACAGGATGGATAATACAGTGCTTGGCATGCCTGACTATTGCTCAGTCCATTGAGTGGAGGATTTGGGATGTCATGTTGAGATTGTACAGACATTGGTGAGGCCTCTTCTGCAATACTCTGTCCAATTCTGGACGCCCAGTTATGTGGAGGATGATATTAAGCTGCAGGGTGTTCAGAAGACATTTACCAGGACGTTGCTGGGTATGGAAGGCTTCAGTTCTGAAAAATGGCTGGATAAGCTGAGTCTTTTTTCACTGGAGTCTGGAGGTTGAGACGTGATGTTATAAAAGGTTATTTTAAAAATGAGGTATATAGATCGATTTAATGGTAGTTGCCTTTTTCCCAGGCTGAGGGATACCTGGGGAGGGACCACATTTTTAAGGTTAGAAGAGAGACATGTTTAAAAAAAAAGACATAGGGGCAAATTGTTACACACAGGATGTTTTGATTGTGGAATGAACTTCCTGAGAAACGGGTGTATGTGGGTACAATTACAACGTTTAAAAGTCAGAGACACGAAACGAGTATTGTACATCAGTTTTTAGTGTGGAAAGGAGATGTAAGATATAGAATGCAGAGAAATAGATGGTGACACCTTGCAAAATGTCCATATCACAGAGGAGCAAATGTTGGATCTCTTGAAATGCATAAAGAGGGATAAATTCCCAGGACCTGATCAGGTGTATCCTCGAACTCTGTGGGAAACTAGAGAAGTGATTACTGGGCCTCTTGCTGAGATATTTGCATCTTGGATTGTCACAGGTGAGATGCCGGAACACTGGAGTCGGCTATCGTGGTGCCACTGTTTAAGAAGGGTGGTAAGGACAAGCCAGGGAACTATGGACCAGTGAGCCTGACGTCGGCCGAGTGCAAGTTGTTGAAGGGAATCCTGAGGGACAAGATGTACATCTATTTGGAAAGGCAAGGACTGATTAGGGATAGTCAACATGGCTTTGCGCGTTGCAGACCATGTCTCACAAACTTGATTGAGGTTTTTGAAGAAGTAACAAAGAGGATTGATGAGGTCTGAGCAGTAGAAGTGATCTATATGGACATCAGGAAGGCATTCAACAAGTTTCTCCATGGTAGACTTATTAGCAAGTTTCAATCTCCCGGAATACAGGGAGAACTAGCCATTTGAATACAGAGCTGGCTCAAAACTAGAAGACAGAAGATGGTAGTAGAGGGTTGCTTATCAGACTGGAGGCCTGTGACCAGTGGAGTGCCACAAGGATTGGGCTTAAAAATGGTGAATAGCCAAGTGTAAGGAAGTCCAAAACTCGAGGGTACAAACTGGAGGTGAGAGTGCAAAGATTTAAAGAGTGAGCTGAGGGGCAACATTATTCGCAGAAGATGGTTCACAGACAGAACAAACTGCCACGGGCACATGGGAGAAACAAGAACAATGACAACATGGAAAAGACATTTGGGCAGGAACATGGAGGGGAGAAGGTTTGAAGACCTAAGGGCCAAACGCAGGCAAATGAGACTCATTCAGTATAGGAAACACGGGCAGCATTGAGGGGTTTGACCACAGGTTCTGTTTCCGTGCGGTATTGCACTGTATCTAGTTTAAGAGGATTACAGTAGCGAGATAAAGCATGTTGTAGACACTGAAACAAGTTACAGCGATAGGGATGCAGTACGTTTCAAATATGTGGAGGGACTCCCGGTCAGGGAGGTGGTTACAGGGACAGGAACTCTTACAGGAGTTAAGAATGACTGAAGGCACTGGTGCACAAGCCATGCCATAGATACAGTGTTGCAGAGTAGTGAGTCTTAGTACAGTGTTGGAGGGAGAACACAGAACAGAAAGATCCCAGGCAGCATTCCCAACCTCTCGTCATACGCCTGCTTTCCCCTCTGTTGTCCTGATGCTCACTAAGACAGCACAGGCCTTGTTTGAGTACTATGAACTCGCCATGCTGTCTCAGTGCAACGTAAGTTAATGTAGACGTGGTGATTGAGCCAGGGGTGTGTCTGTACTGTACTGTGCTCCCCCTCCAGCAATGTATCTATGTCATGTCTTGTTAGCGATGTGAGGATCCCTCTCATTGCTCTCAGCTCTGTGCACTGTGAGTGATCTTACCTCACTGCAGGATTTATTGAAGGCTCCAGATCTCCCTGCCCTTTGTCTCTCTGGCTGACTAACCATCTTCAATGAGGTGTTGGACGAGACACCCAGCAATTGGGAAGTCTATTCAGTCAGGAACTTCCTGAGTACCTACAAGAGACAGAGAAATAGACAGAATGGAAAATTAGACTGATGCAGTGAGGGTTAAACATGGAGAATGGGAATGAGCCCCACAGATACCTGGAAAATTCCACTCCGTTCCTGCCTATGCTGTTGCATCTCTCTGGAGTGGAGAATTCTGTTAGCTCAGTATCTGGAGTAACTGTAAGAGCGGGAGGCACTGACAGAGGCAGCAATTAGATCCACATGGAGAGAGTCTGAGTGATATCACCAGAGTGCTGAAAGACTTCAGGATCACACGGTCATGTTGGAAGAATGGGTTTAGCTTCATGATGCCTTGGTATCAGTGCTCAGGGATGAGCAACCAGTGAGCAGGCGAAGTGATTGCCGAGTGGTAGTATTGCTAGAGCATGAATCCAAAGCATCGGCTAATGTTCAGGGAAAGTGAGTTTGAATCCCACTATCAATAACTTTAAAAATAGTAATTAACAATCCATAAATAAATATGAAACCATTGCTGATGTACAAAATACCCAAACACTTGTCCTTTAGATAAGGACATCTGCTCACCCTCACGTAGTCTGCACGATGTACCCACAGCAAAGTGTTAGCCTCTCAATTACTCTCTGAAATGGTCAAGCAAGTTACTCAGCTCGAAGCAGCTAAGGCTGGGCAAGAAAGGCTGGTTAGCCAGAGATACCCACATCCCATACCTGATTTAGTAAATAATCCATTTGGATGGCCCCACTGGAACCGTGCTGGGATCAGTGTCCTGGCCAATTATGTTGGTAGGTTTATGGACAGAGATTTAAACTGACAGAGAGGATGCAGGGACAGGGTTCAGGTGAAAGGAGCTTTCCAAATGCAAAGGGAAAAGGTGAAGTATAGGAGTAGCATGGGAATGTGGATGAAGACAAGCAGAAAGGAACATGATGGGACAGAGTTTAACTAAAACTTTACATCAGAGAATCGGTTTGTGATAGAAAATTGTGGGAAAGAGTAAATTATGTTTTTTTTCGGAATGGATAATGTCTCATCAATAACGTAGATTGATTTGTGACCGAGAGATAAAAGAGATTTAGACACCACGGAGACGTGGTTACAGGGCGAACAAAAATATTCAGTGGTTCACAACCTTGCAGAAACTCAGGCAAAATGGGTAACAGTAACAATAATGGATAACAAAGGCATTACAGAGAAAACATTTGACCTCACATCACGAAATAGAGTCAGTCTGAATGTAAATTCTGGCTACTACTTGCCAAGGACACAAAGAGCAGAACAGTTTTAGCCACCGAAGAGTATTCCATTGCTCATCACTGCATTACACAGGAACTTATTGGTATTTTTTAACAAACACATTTTGATAATTTTGGGAAACTTCAATATTTCCAAATCTGGACAGTCACGCTGACAACAGTGATATTGGAAGAGGAGTTCAGAATTTTTTTTTTCAGTGTTTCTTTGAATAACACATTGGACAACTGGCGAGGGACATAACTGTCTCAGATATATCATTGTGTGATCAAGCTCAGTGAATGAGTAATGTTACCTGGGGAAATCCTCAGGGAAATTGTGATAAAGTGCAGTTTAAAGAAATATAAAGTTTTAAAGCGAAAGGAAAAGCTACAACTAGAAACAAAAACAGCCAATTACATGAGTTTGAGATGCGAACTGACCAAAATAAACAGGCTAAACAGACTGCAACATGTGCCTGTAAATGATCAGTGGAAATCATTTGAAGGAACAGTGTAAGTCACTCAACAAAAAGACACTCCATTGAAATAGACAGCAAGAAATTCCCACCGGCCCCTCAATCAGGACGAAATGTATCATATTAGATTATGAGGCTGAGAAGATCACCAAAAAGTACTTAAAATCCTGAAGTGAGAGAGTGTTTTAGGAGTAAGTTTTAAAAGGATTGCAAAGGGTCTGCGAGCAGGAGTTGGGCAGTGGGAAGGGGAATCAGTGTCAGGGTTTAATGTCGCAAAAGGAACAGGGAGAGGTGAAGGTGCTGGAGGTGGTGAGAGTGTTACAGAGAGTGGTCAGGTCCTGAGAGATGTTACAAAGCCAGTCTGAATTGCTGCAGCTGGAGGGGTTTGCAGAGGTAGGGAGGGACATAGGCAATTTCACTTATTCATTCATGGGATGTGGGTGTTACTGCTAATTACCCAGAGGACAGCTCAGAGTTAGCCATATTGCAGTGGGTCTTGCGTTATATGTTATCCAGCCCAGGTTAGAATGTCAGATGTTCTACACAAAAGGGGTCAGTGAACCAGATGAGTTCTTCCCACTGATCAACAATGCTTTTATGATGGCCTGACCAATATCTTGTACCGATACAAGATAATGTACCAACTCCTCCGCTTAATGCTCTGCCCAATGAAGGTAACCATCCTAAACACCTGCTTCACCAGCCTGTCTACCTGTGCCACCACTTTCAAAGAACTGTGTACGTATATCCCTGGGTCACTGACTGACAACACTAACCAGGGCCCGAACATTAACTGTACAAGTCCCACCCTGTTTTGTTTCACCAAAATGGCACACTTCACGTTAATTTCATGAAACTCAATTCCTGTTCTTCAGCCCACGATCCCAGCAGTACTATTCATCCTGTTGTATCACATATAACCTTCATCACTGACCAGTTTACCAACAACTTCAGTGTCACACAGAAAAACTTACTTAACTTACTTAACAATATTTCCATCCAAACCATTTATCCAAATGTGAAACAACAGTGGGCCCACTGTACCACTGGTCACATGCCTCGAGTCATAAAAACAACATGTCCCCCATCACCCTCTGTCTCCTACTATCAAGCCCAATTTTCTGTCCAGTTGACTAGCTCCTCCTCAACGCCATAACGTTTTACACTGATCTGTGGTTATTACCCAGTTTACCATACAACATATATAAAACACAGAACAGTACGGAACAAGACCCTTCGGCTGTGAAGATATGCCAATCTTTTGTCCGACTGTAAGATAAAAAAAAGTGTCTGATAGAGTTTAATTCAGATAAATGCAAGGTGCTGCAATTTTGGAAAGCAAATCTTAGCAGGACTTATAGACTTAATGGTAAGGTCCTAGGGAGTGTTGCAGAACAAAGAGACCTTGGGTCCAGGTTTTTAGCTTCTTGAAAGTGGAATCGCAGGGAGATAGGATAGTGAAGAAGGCGTTTGATATGCTTTCCTTTATTGGTCAGAGTATTGAGTACATGAGTTGGGAGGTCATGTTGCGACTGTATAGGACATTGGTTAGGCCACTGTTGAAATATTGCGTTCAATTTTGGTCTCCTTATTGTCGGAAAGATGTTGGGAATCTTGAAAGGGTTCCGAAAAGATTTACAAGTATGTTGCCAGGGTTGGAGGATTTGAGCTAAAGGGAGAGACTGAACTGGCTGGGGCTTTTCTCATTGGAGCGTCAGAGGCTGAGGGGTGACCTTATAGAGGTTTACAAAATTATGAGGGGCATGGATAGGGTAAATAGACAAAGTATTTTTCCTGTGGTTGGGAAGTCCATAGGTTTAGGATGAGAGGGGAAAGATATAATAGAGACCTAAGGGGCAACTTTTTCCCGCAGAGGGTAGTACGTGTATGGAATGAGCTGCCAGAGGAAGTGGTGGAGGCTGGTACAATTGCAACATTTAAGAGGTATTTGGATAGGTATATGAATATAAGGGGTTTGGAGGGATATGGACCGGGTACTGGCAGGTGGGAGCAGATTGGGTTGGATATTTGGTCAGCATGGACGGGTTATACTGAAGTGTCTGTTTCCATGTTGTACATCTCTATGACTCTAACTTCCAGACCCTTCATTTTATTATCATCCATGTGCCTATCCAGAAGTATATTAAATGTCCCGAATGCATCTAATTTTACTGCCACCGCTGGCAGTGCATTCCACTCAGCCACCACTCTGTCTGTAACAAACCTGCCTCTGAAATCTCCCCTTTACCATCCGCTAATCACCAGAATATTAAAACCATTGTAATAGCTATTTATGTCAGGGTAAAAAAATCTCTCTCGATTCACTCTATCTATGACTCTCATCAACTTGTTCACCTCTACCAAGCCACCCCTCACCCTTATTCACTCCAATGAGAAAAGCCTTAGCTCCCACAACCTTTCTTCATAAGACATGTTCTCCAGTACATGCGGCATCCTGGTAAATCTCCGTTTTTCCCTCTCCAGTGGGGCCTAACCAGGGCTCTGTAGAGCTGCAGCATAACCTCATGGCTTTAGAACTCAATCCCCAAACTAATGAAATCTAACACAATATATTCCTTCTTAACAAGCCTATCCCTACTTTGAGGAATCTATGAACTTGGAACCCAAGACCCCCTGTTCCTCCACACTGCAAAGGATCCTACCTTTAACCCTGAATTCTGGATTCAAATTCAATCTTCCAAAATGAGTGACTTCACACTTTTCCAGATTGAACTCCATCTGCTACATCTCAGCATCTTGTCAATGTCCCGTTGCAACCTACAACAGCCCTCCATACTGTCAACCACTCCACCAAACCTTGTGTCATTGGCAAACTTATTAACCAACTCCTCCACTCACACATCCAACTTATTCATTAAATCACAAAGACGGGAGGTCCTGTAATCACTCTCTGCAGAAAACCACTGGTCACTGAGCTCCAGGATGAATGCCTTCCACCAATCATCACCCTCTGTCTTCTGTGGACCAGAAATCCTGTATCCAGACAGACAGGTTTCCCTGTACCACCTGCCTCCGTACTTTCTGAACGAGCCATAAAGATATTTTGTCACATTCTGAAAAGATTCAATAAGACTTGTAAGGCATGAGCTGCCCCTTACAAAACCATGCTGACTATCTCTGATCAAACTATGGTTTTCCAAGGAATAATAAATCCTGTCTCCCAGAGTCCTCTCCAATAGTCTGCAAAACACAGACAAAAGGCTGACAGGTGTGCAATTCCCAGGATTATCCCTATCCACTTTCCTGAACAAGGGAATAATATTTTCCAGCCTCCAATCATCTGGTCCGACTCCAGTGGACAGTGAGGGAGCAAAGGTCATCACCAGGTGCTCAGCAATCCACTCCCTCGCGTCGTATAGTAACTTTGGACGCATCCAGTCTGGTTCAGTGACTTATCTGTCCTTATCTTTTACAAAATTCTCAGCACATCCTCCTTCTTAACATCCACCTGTTCACATACATCAGCTGATTTCACGCTGTCCTCACTAACGACAAGACCCTTCTCAGCAGTGAATACTTAGGCGTAGTATTCATTAAGGACCTCCTCTACCTCCTGTGACTCCAGGCACAAGTTCCTTCCACGATCCGAGATTGACCTTATCCTCACTCTGACCACCCTCTTGTTCCTCGCATAAGTGGAGAATGCCTCACGGTTTTCCTTAATCCTTCCCAACAATGCTTTTTCATGCCCCCTTCTAGTTGACCTCAGTTAATTTCTCGGTTCCTTCCTGGTACCTTATGAGAATCCCTACAGTGTGGAAATGGGCCATTTGGCCCAACTCCATATCAACCCTCCAAACAGTATCCAAAACAGCCCAATTCCCCCACCCTATTACTCTCCATTTGCCTTGACTAATGCACCAAACTTACACATCCCTCAACACTATGTGGAATTTAGCATGGCTGAGTCACATAATCTGCACATCTTTGGGCTGTGGGACGAAAACAGAGCACCTGGAGGAAACGCACAGGGAGAATGCGCAAACACCCCACAGATGGTCGCCTGAGGCTGTAATCGAAATGGAGTCCGTGGTGCTAATAGGTAGCAGAGCTAACCACTGAGACACCGTTCCACCCAATGTAACTCTCTGGAGCCCTGTCTGATCCTTGCTTCCTCAACCTTAAGTAAGCTTCCTTCTTCCTCTTGACTAGATGCTAAACTCCATGTGGAAACGTTGACTGCTCTGCCTTCCCGTATTTTTGGCCTCCTCCTCGAAGTCAATCTGGATTGTGAAACGTGGTTTTCCACTCACAAAGCCATGCTGACCATCTCGAATCAGCCCTTGCCTTTGTAAATGTAAGGAGCTCCTTTCTCTCAGAATCTCACCCAACAACGTCCCCATCACTGGGCTCACTGGCCTGTAATTTGCTGGCTTTTCCCTGCAGCCCTTAAGTGATGGAACAGCATTCGCCAACATCCAGTCTTCCGACACCTCACTGTGTCTGTTGATAATATAAATATCTGTGTAAGGGACACTGCAATCTCTTCCCGAGCTTCCCATAATTTTCTAGGATCGATATAATGAGCCAATGAGAATTGATCTACCTTTATTTGTTTTAAGATTCCAGCACTTTCTCTTCTTTGGTGAGGATTCTTTCCAAGACATCACGACTTATTTCCCCAAGTTCCCGCGCTTCCATGTCCTTCGCCACAGTAAATACTGTCAAGACTATTTTGTCTAATATCTCACCCATCTCCTCTGGTTCCACACATGGGTGACCTTATTGATCTTTAAGGGGCCCTATTCTATACCAAGTTACTCTTTAGCCCTTATTGAAACTTGCGTAAAGGCTTCTGATAATTCAAATACACGATATCCCCTATGCCAGTACTCCCCTCCTGCAAACTTACAATTATGCTATTCATATTCACACCAACAAATTAAATCCAACAGGCTCAAAAACAAATTCTCTTTTATCAAATGTGTTTCTAAATGGCCAGTTATTGTATATTGACATATCCTTTCTAACAATTCCAGTATCCTCCCGACGTACTGTCAGGCTAACTCTATTTGGTTTCAGACTGACAGCAGAAAGGGTTGAGGGAGATCTTGTTTATCAATCTGAAAAAGGTACCTTACAGGGTCAGCAGGTAATAGAGAAGGCAAATCAAATGCTGGCATTTATTGCAGAAGGAATGGCGTCTAAAAATAGGCAGGTCTAGCTAAAACTGTGCAAGGTACAAGTCAGACCACACCTCGAATACTATGAACAGTATGAGTGCCCGCAGGAAAGATATTGTCGTATTGGAGACAGTCCACAGAAGGTTCACTCGGATGATCCTGGGAACGGAGGGATTTTCTAATGAGAAGAGGTGGAGTCGGTTGAGGTTGAACCCATTGAAGTTTAAATAATGAGAGAGAAATGGAATGAAACATCCAAGATTCTGAGGGCTTTGATCGGGCAGATGCTGGGAAGTTAGAAAACTGAACAGTACAGCACAGTAACAGGCCAATCGGCCCACCATGGCTGTGCCGACCATGGTGGTATTCTCAAGTCATACCATCTGCCTGGTCCATATCTCTCTATTCTCTGTTGTTCATGTTTCTGTCTAAAAGCCACTTCTAAACTTGACTCACATTTCTACTTTTCTGACCTCCCTCGATCACTTCCACTCTCTCGGTAAAAAAAAACAACGTGCCTCACACATCTCATTAAAACTTTCTCTTTCTCACCTTAAAACTATGTGCTTTAGTATTTGAAACTTGCACATTGGAAAGGAGATTCCGACTACCCACATTATCGAATCCTGCCCTAACGTTATATTCCTGTACCTGGCCACCTGTCAGTCTCTGAAACGCTCGCAAAACAATCCAACTTAGTTGATTTTGCTCTAACACCTAACACACCCTTCAAATATCGAACACAGGCAACGTGCTGGTAAACCCCTTTTGTACCCCCTCCAAAGCCTCCCCAACCTTCCCATTGTGTGGAGATGAGACCTGCACACAGTTCTCCAAATGTGGCCAAACAATTGTTTTATATAAATACAACATCAGATGCAAACCACTATACTCAACATTGTGACTGATGAAGGCTAGTACTCCATTTGCTTTCTTTCCCATCTGAAACACTTCGGTTGCCATTTTCAGGGAGTTACTGACTTGCACCAAGATCTTTCACAATATCAACCTCCCTCAGTATCCTAAATTTCTTCTTGAATTTGACATCCTAAACTCCATGATCTCACACTAGTTCAGATGCAACTCAATTTGCCATTTATCTGCACATCTTTCCGACTGATCAGTAACCTCCTGCAACCTTAGTTATCCTTGCTCAGTAACACCAACTCCAACAATTTTCATGTCATCTGCAATAATTATCATTGTCACTTCAGTTCTTTTCATTTGTGTGAGAATCTGTAACCAGAGGGCATAAAATCCCGGCAAGGGCTCACCCATTTAAGATGGAGATGCGGTGGAATGTCTTCATTCAGAGGGTAGTGACTCAGTGGGAATTCCTGACTGTCGGGCGGTATCTAGGCTGTGTCATTAAAAATATTTACAGCAGAGATGGTCAAGTTTTAATTAATCAGGGAAATTTTTGTGGAAAAGCCAGGAACGTAGTGTGGAGGATCATCAGATCAGCCATGATCTGATTGATGGGCAAAGCATATTGAATGGGCCAAAAGGCCTCATTCTGCTCCCAAACCTCATGGCCTGAACTCAAACCCCAGATCTACATTATAACATTATGGGTCTCTGCTCAGAAAACTCCTTTATAATGGGATTATTAGATATTGATTATTACACAGCATTTGATCTGCAACAGACAATTTTGTTGATTGCTCCTAGATATGATGTCAGAGAAAACCATCTCGTATACAATCCAGGATTCCATCCATTAAGCCCTGATACTCAGTAGTTATCCAGTCGGCATGGAGACCACTGTCACACACAGTTACTGTACTGCCCTTGCTACAACTATATTCAGTGCTCTGACTGTAACCATATTGACATTATCATCACTGTCTGGTGCCTATAAAATAATTCCTGCTTACAGTTGCTGCTGCTTGCTTATTCTCAACTCCACTCAAATAAGACTACAAAATTTGATCTTCAGGTCAACATGACTGTCTCATTAATGCATTAACCTCATCCTTTCTTCACAACATGTTGGCCTTTTGTCCATCCTGTGTTGCCCCAACAACCCTTCCATATTCCCTTCCCAACGATGGTCATTCTGCAGCAACATCTCTGGAATGACAGTTCCATCATATCTTTTCACTGTCATTTCATTTGCCTTATGGCGAATGCAGGGAGTCATTCCTCAGTCGTGGGGGGATGAACGGATGGATAGAGGTTGCAGAAATAGGGAGGCTGATAGGGGCTCGAGGATATTCGAGTTAAACAGAGTTATATCTAATCAAGAATGTCAGCGGGACAAAGGTGTTTGGAGATTGGAAGAATTTACAGAGACGGAGGGAACTGGATTAGATTCTGGAGCGAACAATAGGGATGAATGTAGGGATTGACAGGCAGACGGAGAGCAGTAATCAGTGGGTTTTTCAGGGAGAAGAGTATTGTACATGCTGAGAGATAAATGGAAGGTTGTAGTGACTGAAGATGTTTACAGATATAAGGCGTCTTCCAAGTTCTGGAAGCTACATTGTTAGGAAGGCAATGGAGAATACCAGGTTGCTGGGTTGGAGACAGTTACTCAGATGTGGAGGGTTGCACAAACTGAAAGAGGTTCCTGTGGTCGGGCAGGATGATTGGGGGTGAGCTGGGGGAAGAGGGTGAAGTTTAAATAGATTAAGATCGAAGAATTGGAGAACGATAAGGAAATTACGATTTTTTTCACAGATAACGAAGAACTGGAGAAGTTATCCCAAGTGGGGACGGATGGACAGGTTCGAGACAAATACATTGACATGGAGGGTGGTATTGGTAGGAGGAGCTTACAGGGATAGACATTATAGTCAGGGTTTACAGGGATGAAGGAATTTAGTATCTACTGGAGAAGTTAGGGATTAGGGTGTTGGGGATTGGAGAACCTGACAGATACAGAGAGCAGTGTGTGGATTACAGGAGATTCCAAACAGAGGAAGAATTATTGGGACTGGAGGATATTACAGAGATCACTAATATAGCATGGACCAGGATTGATGCCTGGGATCCCCTGTGCGGTCTCAGTGAGGACCAGTACAGCAGAGATGAGAGCAGGACTATCACAAGATGGTGGGAATAAAGCCTAGAAAGTTGCTGTTCCTTGCCCAGCTCTGTATCTATGTCCTGTCTTCCAGGTCTGAATATAGAAGGCCACTGAGCCCCTCTGTGTTGTTTACTGTGAGTGATCTTACCGGCTGCACGATTTACTGAAGGTTCCAGACCTCCCTCTCCATCTCTCTCTGGCTGACCAACTGGCTTCAATGAGTTGATGGATGAGACAGGGGTCAGGAACATCCTGATTACCTGTATGAGACAGGAACAGTCCAAATGGGAAATTAGACTGATGCAGTGAGAATAACTTATATATAGTAGCACTGTGTCCAGCAGGGATCATGAAAATCCAAGTCTCCGTCCCTGGCCTGTGCTGTTGCATTTCTCCGTATTGCAGAGTTCTGTTGGTTCAGGATCTGGAGAGCGAGAGTCGCTGACAGAGGCAGCAATTACACCCACGCATTGAGGGATACCACATGGAGAGATACTGAATGATAGCACCAGTGTGAAAGGAAGATTTCAGGATGAGACCATGGTGGCAGAAGAAGTGGTTCTGATGTAATGGGCACTGTTACCAGTACTAAGGGAGGAGTCAGCTATTGTAATGGGTTGGTACAGTGCTGGGACAAGTGCCCTGGTCAATCAGATGACCAGCTTTATGCAGATTGCTTTACATTGATTCAGACGAGCAGGGCCAGGGCTCAGCTGAAAGAAAATTTCCAATTCCATAGAGAAGGTTTGAAATATTGAAACATGGGGCTGTGGCTGAGGATAAACAGGAAGAGAATGAGTTTAACTAAAATTGTACATCATCAGATAGGTTTGTAACAGGAAATTGTTATTTAAAAAGTAAATTACTGTTTCTTAATTTGCGTGCACAAAACATTCTCAAATAAGTGATATGTACATGTGCCCGTGATTTCTATGTAATCGCCATCAGGGACAAATCATCTCAGAGTGAACAAAAAGATACGGCATCAATATTCACGGCTACACAACATTGTGGAAAGCAAGGAAGAATGGGAAGCAGGATGGGGAACTCTCATCTTTCGGAATAACTATTGGGATTACCAAGAAAATATCTGACCTCAGATTATGAAGGAGTATGAATCCAAATTCTGGGTAATAAGGGTCAGAATACAGAAGTGGAAGGACAGTGTAAAGGCCCCTTTGCAGCATCACATTGTTAGACACTGCATTAACAGGGAATTATTGGAATTTGCAGCAAAGACACCGGGATATTTGTGAGGGGATTCAATTCTCCTATATCACCATCTCATTGGTGATGGGTAACAGACGAGGTTGACTCTCTCCCACTCTCAGGGGGGAGTCTGTCGGTAGCTGTACAGACTGATGTGACCTTATTGGGACAGAAGGTGGCCGCGGGAAGGGGGTGAGTGGGGCGTTGGTGTGTCAGTGCGCTCCTTGTGTTATTTTCTCCTGGATTCCCCTTTTTCCCCACAGCAAGTCTCGATGTGTTCAACACCTTCCCAATACTCCTCCCTCACTTTGGATGGTCTTGGCCCAGTAATTCCCAGGATTTACCAGATTTGATTAAGCGATGCTTAGAAGATAAAATAAAGCCTAACAATGCTTTAGAAATATTGAAGTATTTGTTAAAGAGATCGCTAGGGGTCTACTAGCAGGAGGAGTGGAGTACGAAGAGGTAACATTGTCAGGGTTTAATCAGATGATAGGAACAGGGAGAATTGATGGTGCTGAAGGCGGTGACAGTGTTCCAGAGATGGGCAAGGGCCTGAACAATGTTACACAGCCAGTACGAATTGCTACAGCTGGAGGGGTTTGCAGCGTAAGCAATGGAAGTATGTATTTTTATTAATTCACTCGTGGGCTGAGGATGTCAGCGGTTAGACCAGCATACATTACCACACTGCTAATTGCACAGAGGGTAGCTCAGAGTCAGCCATATTGTGGGTCCAGAGTCAGATGTGAGCCAGACCAGCTAAGAATATCAGATATCTTTCCCTTAAGGACATACATGAACAAGTTGAGTTTTTCCACATAATCAACATGCTTTAATGGTGGCTTCATTAATGCCCTGCACAGACACAACATGACATCCCAACTCCTACTCTCAATGCTCTGACCAATGAAGGTAACCATCCCAAACGCCTGCTTCACCAGCCTGTCTACCTGTAACACCACATTCAAAGAATTGTCTACCTGCATCCCTGGGTCACGATTGACAACACTACCCAGGGCCCAAACATTAACTGTACAAGTCCCACCCTGGTTTGACTTCGCAAAATGCAACATCATGCTTTTCTCGACCTGCTATTCCTAACCTCACTGGCCCAGCAGTACTCTTGACCCCATTGTACTCTTATGTAACCCTCTTCATTGTCCACTTTACCACCAATTTCAATGTCACTCACCAACTTGCTAACCATGACTCCTGTATTATCATCTAAACCATTTATATAAATGATGCACGGCAGTGACCCAGCACCGAACCCCATGGTACACCGTTGGTCACAGGTCTGAAGTTTGAGCAGTAACCCCCAATGAACGCACTCTGTCACCCACCCTCAATCCTATTTTGTATCCAGTTGGTGAGTGGTCCCTGGTTGTGTATGATCTAAACTTACTAACCATTCTGCCATGCAATGTGTCGTCAAAGGCCTTGCTAAAGTCCATGGAGACATCATCCACTGCTCTTACTTGATCGATGATTTGTCTACCTACACAAACACTCAGGTTTGTGAAACATCATCGTCCACACACAAAGCCACGCTGAATATCGCTAATCATTCCTTGCCTTTCCTGACAACATTCTGGGGATTTATCCATCTTTAAGCGTTTCAAGACATCCGGTACCTCTTCCTCTGTAATATGGAGATTTTTCAAGATGTCACCATCTGCTTCCCAACGTTCTATACATCCCATGTCCTTCTCTACAGAAAACACTGAGGGCTGGTACGGTGGATCAGTGGTTAGCACTGCTGACTCACAGCGCCAGGGATTAAAGTTCGATTCCCGCGTCGGGCAACTGTCTGTGTGGAGTTGGCATGTTCTCTGCGTTGGTGTGCTCCGGTTTCCTCCCACAGTCCGAAGATGTGCAGGTCAGGTGAAGCGGCTTTGCTAAATTGTCCGTAGTGTTAGGTGAAGGGGTAAATGTAAGGAGAATGGGTCTGTGTGGGTAGCTCTGAGTTTCGGAGTGGACTTGTTGGACCGAAGGGTATGTTTCCACACTGTAAGTAATCTAATCTAAAAACAAACTTATTTAGTATCACATGCAAGCTGCCTTGCTGATCTCCCTAATTACCGTATTGTCATTTATGTATTTGTGAAAACCCTTTGGAATTTCCTTAGCCCTATTTGCCAAAGCTATCTCATGTCACCTGCTCGCCCTCATTATTTCACACTTTGAATGTCTTTCTAAGGATTCACACTATCTGTCCTGTCTATACCGACATATGCTTACTTCTTTTTCTTAACTGAAATCTCGATTTCTCTCATCATCCAGCAAACAATACACTTACTGGCCTTTCCTTTCACCCTGACAGGAAAATGTCTCCTGTATCTGGGCTGCTGTTCACATTGTTGAAGGCTTCCCAATTCCCAGTGATAAATGTTTCATTCTCTCAAAATTGAAAACTCCCCAATTCCTGCATCTCCAGAAAATGTCACTTGAAAGCAATGAAAAATAAAGAACTTTCCAAAGGTGAGCTCTGGTCAGTAATGTAGAACTGGAGGTCACCACATGCACGGAGATTGCTTTGTACCAGAGCAGTACCAGGTCAGTGTCAGGCACACAGACAGAATGGGCAAATAGATTCACATCTGAACTCCCATCTCCCAGCCAGGGAACCTGAAGGGTGCACAGCCATTCTGGAGAGTTATGCAGATATCAGGAGTATTGCTGTGGCAGAAAAAGGCTTCAGTAATTTGGAGGGATAGATACTTATAAAGGAGGTTACAGAGCTGAGGAGGATTGTCGGGTCTTGAAGAGGTTTCCCAGTTTACGAGTGTTGTCGGCATTGGAGGAAGTTACCAAGGTAGCGAGAGTTTAAGATTGAAGGATTCCACAGACAACCTTCACACGGATATAAGGCAGGATTCGTGTCAGTGTGGAGGAGCAGAACAATCTTGGTGTCCACGCCCACTGATCCCTCAAAGCTGTCATTCAAGTTGATAGCCTTGCTCAGAATGTGTATGGTGTGTTGGCTTCCATTAGCAAGCCCTGTTAGAGAACACGTGGTATATTGTATTCAGTCCTGGTTGACTCATTATGAGAATGATGTGGAAGCTTTACGGAGGGTGCAGAAGAGATTTACGAAGATGCTGCCTGGACTGGAGGGGAGGCCATGTGAAGAAAGGTTGAGCGAGTTAGGGCTTTTCTCATTGGAATGAAAAATGATGAGAGGTGACTTCATAGAGGTAACGAGATGATTTAAGTCGTAGATAGAGAAAATAACCAGATACTTTTCCCATTGCAAAAGTGGAAATAGTGAGGGAGCATAAATTGAAGGTGGTTGGAGGAAGGTTTACAGAAGATGTCAGAGGTGGGTTCTTTACACCGTGCAGGAGATGCGTAGAATGCACTGCCAACAGTGGTAGTAGAGTCCGATACATTAGGGATATTTAAGCAACTCTTAAGATAACCAAATGGATGAGGGTAAAATGTAGGGTCTGTAGGATAACAGGTCAGCACAACATTGAGGGCCGATTTGTCCATACTGCACTGTAATGTACTGTTCTACGTTCTTAATGGGAGGGTTACAATGGCACAAAAAGGTTTCAGAAAGCTGGAGAGGATAGGATCTGAGTGAAGAGGCACAAATAGGAAGGTTAGCTCGGATTGTCAGAAGTAACAGAGACAGTGGTGGTCTGATCTGGAGCAGACAACCCAGACTGGGAGGGGTGTGAGGACGGGATGAGGTTTCACATGGAGGGAGGACCATAGAGTCACAAGGTGTTATAAAAATGTGGAGAATAGTAGGATCTACTGGGGTTCATGGAGATGGGGAGGTTGCGAGGGATGGAGCAGTTGGCAGGGATAAGGATGTTGATAGGATGGGGTGGTTTACACAGACAGGAGTGTTTTAGGTGAATGGAGCAGATTTTATAGATTAGAAGAACACACAGATATATGGAGGGTAGTCGTGACCGAAGATGTTTATAGCTATAGAAAGGCATTGGTTCTCCCTCTATATTTATAGCTATGGTTCTCCCTCTATATTTAGATATAGAGGGTGTGGAATCTGACAATTTTACCAGGAGATAAGGATAGCAATTTTAGTTGGAGATAGTTTCACAGGTAAGGGAGCATTAGTAACTTCCTCCAGTTCAGTCAAAGTGGGAAGGTTTGTAGGGGAAGGTAACATTTACACAGATAGGGCTGTAAGAGCTGGAGAAGGTTATGGAGATGAGTAGATGGACGGAGAGACTGCAGGAGCTTACATTGACAGGGTGGAAGATAGCCACGGGCGGAGGTTACACAGATAATGAGTCTTTCCGGAATTGGATCAGGAGAGTAACAGGCATTGCAGTGAGTTGTACAGATCGGGAATGTTGCAGGGACTTGAAAGGATTATAGGGTACCCACAGATTGATCGTGTCTTTTGGACTCGAGAAATAGATACGGACAGCTTCAACCCAATGTATGCTGCTTTCATTTTCCTGACCAGAGCTTCAATATCCCCCATCAGCCAGGGATCCCTTAACTTGCCAGCATGTCCCTTTACTCTAACGGGACACATTGACCCTGGATTATGGAGATCACAATTTTAAAAGCTCATTTGCCAGTAATTCATTTTTCTTCAAACAGACTCACCCAGTTGATGGTAACGTGATGTGGAGGAGCCTGTGTTGGACTGGGATGGACAATGTTAAAAATCTCACAACACCAGTTTACAGCAGGTTTATTTGGAGGCACTAGGTTTCAGAGTGCTGCTTCTTCATCAGGTGGTTGCGGAGCATAGTTATTAGACACAGATTTTATAGCAACAAGACTGCAGTGTCATGGAATGTAATACCAAACAAATTTAGTTTATGTTTTCATCGTTTAGAATGATCACCTGCGCTTTGAAAGCAGGTGCTTTGAAATAAACCTGTTGGACTATAACCTGGTGTTCTGTGATTTTTAATTCACCCAAACGACCTCTGCTCGATCCTGCCTAATGGCCCCAAACCTGGCCCGATTCCAGTTTAAGACCTTAATCTGAGGACCTGTCTGATCTATTTTCATAACTATGTTAAAACGAAGGCAGTTGTGGTCACTGGACCCAAAGTGCTCTCCGACTGTCACTTGCCCGACCTCGGTTTCTGAGGAGTGGTCCAGTGTTGCACCCGCCTGAGTAGAGTGGGGCCCTTGATATATTGATCTGCGAAACTTTCTTGTAAATATTTGACAAATTCCAACCCGTACTGGCCTTTTACACTCTGGGTGGTCATTTCCGTACAGAGGAAGTTAAAATCTCTAACCAATGCTACGCTATTATTTCTATAGGTACCTGCAATCTCTCTTCACATCAGCTCCTCTCGTACCCGCTGGCTATTTGGGGGTCCAGAACACCATCCCAGCAGACTGACCATTCCGTTTTTGTTTCTAACTTCTCACCATATGACCTCATTAAATCACCCAGAAAGACTATCCTCTCTAAGCACTGTTGTTCTGCCATCCCCTATCAAAAGGACAACGCCCCGTCCTTACTTCTTTGTCCTTCTGTCCCGCCTGAAGCTTCTGTATCCTGGAACACTGAGCTGCCATTCCAGCCATGTTTCTTTTATGGCTATAATATCCCAGTCCTCCAGAGACAATCCATGCTTTAACCACATCTGCTTTCCCAGTCAGGCCTCCTACTTTGAAATAAATGAACTTTAAACCAGAAGGCTTTTCCCTCCCTTGACTGTGCCCCTGGATATCCTGGATAGAAAAACGGTCTCGATGGCTGATGTATTTTTCCCTTGACTGGTCAATGGGCCCTTTCTTACTCAGCATCCAAGGCCCTACCAAACTAGTTTAAACCCTCCAGGGTAAGACAAACAAATCTCCCCCCAGGAATACTGTTGCCCCTCTGGTTCAAGTCAAACCCGCCCCCACCCCCCTCCACTTTTTCAGATCACCTCTACCCCAGAAGAGATCCCAATGATCCAAGAACTGAAAACCCTGACCCCTCCACCAACTCCTCAGCCACGTATCCATCTGGCCAATCTTTCTATTTCTATCCTCATTTGCATGTGGCACTGGGAGTATTCTGAAGATTACAACCCTTGAGGTAATGCTTTTTAACTTCTTTCCACACTCCCTGTACGTATTTCACAGGATCCCATCCATTTGGCTAACTAAGTCATGTGTACCGTTGTGAACAATGACCTCTGGGTATTTACCCTGTCACTTCAGAATGTTCAGTAACCGCTCAGAGACACCCATTACCTGGTACCTGGAGGGCAGGACACCATCCTGGGGTCTCTTCTGCAGCTAGATAATCTCCTGTCTGTCCCCTTCACAAGTGAATCTCCTATCAGTATCACAATCATAAGAGAGGATCTGACAAACAGAGACTGGGAGGACTATCTGCAGTTGGGTATATATTTGGAAAGTGGGAGCCAGGGACATCAACACCAATCAGCTCGATGTCAGTGATGTATATGTTGTTGCAAGTGATTCCGCGGTAGAGGATTTATATGCATTTCCAAAGGCAAGGATTGAGTAGGGATAGTCAGCACAGCTTTGGAATGCTGTGTAGAATTCTGATCATCCTGATTTAGGATGCATTTCCTGAAACTGTAAATGGTGCAAGGATTGACCAAGATGTCAAATTTCAATGCTCAATGAGGCCATCCATGTGTGGAACCACAGGAGATGGCCAAATGTCTAAATGAATATTTCATGTCAGAACGCACTGTGGACAAAGACTAGAAAACAAAGGTAAGAAACAGTGATGGCTTGTAAAGAATCCCCATTGCAGAAGAGGTGGTACTGGAGGTCTTAGAACACAAAGGGAGAGAAAGCCCAAGTGTATCCCAGAACATTGTGACATAGTTGTGGCAGGGACGCGAGCAGGGATATTTGTGTCATTATCTTTCGCAATTCCACTGGGTACAAGTGGCTGAGGGGTGACCTTATAAAGGTTTAGAAAACCATGAGGGGTACAGGTAAGTTGATTAACCAACGTCTTTACCCCAGGGCAGTAGAGTCCATAACTAGATGGGATTGAACTGCAGAAGGAGAAGGCATTAGCAATCCTGGAAAGTGTGAAAATAGGTAAATCCCCTGCGCTGGATCAGAATTATCCTTGGATTCTCTTGTAAACCAGGAAGGAGATTGCCGAGCCTTTGGATTTGACCTTTATGACACCATTGTCTACAGGAATAGTGCCAGAAGGTTGGAGGACAGCAAATGTTGTCCGCTGGACCAAGAAGGGAAGTTGAGACAACCCTGTGTAATTATAGAGCTGTGAGCCTTACTCTGATTGTGAGTAAAGTGTTGGAAAGGCTTGTAAAAGCTAGCATTTGTAATCATCTGGAGATGAATAAGTTGATGACGGATAGTCAGCACGGTTTTGTGAAGGGTAGGTCATGCCTCACAAACTTTATTGACGTATTTGAGAAGGTGACCAAACAGATGGATGTGGGTAAACCAGATCTTGGTAGTGCAAATGAACAGAGAGATCACTGTCCATGTTCATGGATCGTTGAAAGTTGCCACACTGGTTGATAGAGTTGTTAAGAAGGCATTCAGCATGTGAGCTTTTATTGGTACAGGGATTGAGTTTTGGAACCATGACATAATGCTGCAGCTGTACAAAACTCTGGTGCAGCCGCATTTGGAGTGTTGCCTATGGCCCAGGTGACCGTAATACAGGAAGGATGTGAAAGATTTGGATAGAGTTCAGAGGAGACTTACTAAGATTTTACCGAGTCTGGAGTGAAGGTCTTATAAGGAAGGCTCAGGGACTTCAATCAGTTTCTGTTCGCGAGAGGACGTTTGAGGACAAGTAATTGAGACACATAAGATAATTTTAGTGTTAGATGTGTTGGACAGTGAGAGCCTTTTCCCTCGGATGGCGATGCCAAGAATGAGGGCAGATAGCTTTAAATTGAGGTAGATATTAATATTAATAAATAGATATGGGACAGATGCCAGAGGTAGGTTCTTTACTCAGAATATTCAGGGCATGGAATGCATTGTTTGCAACAGTAGTAGACTCGCCAACTTTAAGGGCATTTAAATGGTCTTTGGATAGACATATGAACGAGAATGGAGCACTGTTGGCTACTTGGGCTTCAGATTGGTTCCACAGGTCGGCGCAACATCGAGAGCCGAAAGGCCTTTACCGCACTGTCATGTCCTGTGTTCTAGAGGGCATAAATATGAGATGGGAGAGGAAAGACTTAGATGGGACTGCAGGAGAACATTTTTCAGACAGAGGATGGTGCAGGCTTGGAATGAGTTTCCAGGGGAAGTGGTAGAGAAAAGTACAATTACAACATGTAAAAGACATTTGGGCAGGTACATGGAGAGGAGAAGGTTTGAAGGTATATTGGTCAAGTGCAGGGAAACATGACTAGGTCAGGTACTCTGGTCAGCACGGACTAGTTGGATGGAAGGAACCGTTTCCGTGCTGCGTGGCTCTGTTTCCAGTTAATGGAGGAGGAGACGACCGAGATGAGGCATGTTGTAGGCACTGAAGCAAGTTGCAGCAATGGGGATGGTAGTCTGGAATGCAGTACGTTTCAAATATGTGGAGGGACTATCGGGGAGGGAGGAGGTTACAGAGACAGGAACTGTTATAGGAGTTACAATTTTTTGAAGACACTGGACCACAAGACATGCCACAGATACAGTGTTGCAGAGTAGTGAGTCTTAGTACAACAGAACTTACAGTAGGGGTGGGGATAGAGCCTGGGGTGTGTCTGTACTGTGCTCCCTCTCCAGCACTGTATCTGTGTTATGTCTTGTTAGCCCATGGTTCGAGCTCTCTCATTTCTCTCTGCTCTGTGCATTGAGTGATCCTTCCTCACTGCAGGATTTATTGAAGGCTAAAGATCTCCCTTCCCTTTGTCTCTCTGGCTGACCAACCATATTCAATGTGGTGATAGACGAGACACCCAGCAGTTGGGAAGCCTACTGAGTCAGAAACTTCCTGAGTATCTACAGGAGATAGAGAAATAGAGAGAATGGAATATTCAATAGATGCATTGAAGAGTACACATGGAGAATGTGTGAGTAAGTCACGCAGAGATCTGGAAAATCCCAGGCTCCATCCCTGGCCTGTCCTGCTGCGTCGCTCTGGAGTGGGGAATTCTGTTGGCTCAGGATCTGGAGTAGCTGCAAGAGTGAGAGACACTAAAAGAGACTGCAGTTAGACCCACACAGTGAGGGATACCACATGGTGAGATATTGAGTGATATCACCAGACTGCTGGAAGATGTCAGTATCAAATAATTATGTCGGAAGAACGGGTTTTGCTTCATTTTGCACTGGTATAACCGGTCAGAAATGAGCAATCTGTGAGCTTGTGAAGTGATGGCAGAGTGGTATTATTGCTAGACCATGTATCCAAACCTCAGCAAATGTTCAGGGGAGACAGGTTTGAATCCCACCAAAAGAAATGGGGGAATTTTAAATCAATAATTTAACAAAAACATGCAATTTACAATTCATGAATAAGTGTGAAGCCATTGCTTTTGTCCAAAATAATCTTTGCTCATCAATATACACTGGACCTTGAGAGAAGGATATCTGCCCATCCTCATTTGGTCAGCACGACATACCCACAGCAAAGTGTTTGCCTCTCAATTACTGCCTGAAATGGCCGAGCAAGTTACTCAGCTCAAGGGCAGCTAGGAATGGGCAATAAAGGCTGGTCAGCCAGAGACACCCACATCCCACGAGTAAATAAAAACAATCCCATTCCACTGGGCCCCAATGGTATCATGATGGGACCAGTGTCCTGGCCAACCATGTCGGTATGTTTATGGGCAGAGCTTTAAGCTGACATAGAGGATGCAGGGACAGGCTTCAGGAGAAAGGAGCATTTCAAATCCAAAGAGAAAAAAGTGAAGCATCAGAACAGCGTGAGGATGTAACTGAAGACAAGCAGAAAGGAACAGGAAGGGACAAAGTTTAACTAAAACCATAGATCAGTGAATAGGCTTGTGACAGACGATTGTGGCAAAGAGTGAGTTATGTTTTTTTTGGAATGGACAAAGAATATTCAATAAGATAGATGGATTTGTGACACAGAGATAAATGGGATTTAGACACCAGAGAGACATGGTTTCAGGATGAATAAAAGGTGGAACATAAATATTTCACAATCTTGCAGGATCTAAGGCAGAATGGGAAAGGATGGTTGGGTAACACTGACAGAAATGGGTAATAAAGGCATTACAGAGAAAGCATTTGGCTTCAGACCATGAAGTAGAGTCAGTCTGAATGTAAATTCTGGCTAATACTTGCTAAGGGCACAAGCAGCAGAACAGTTTATAATCACCAAACAGCATTTCATTGCACATCACTGCATTAAACAGGAACTCATTGGAATTTTTAACAAAGGCATTGTGATAATTTTGGGAAACTTCAATATTGACATAATCTGGGGTAAGCTCACTGACAACAATTATATTCGAAGAGGAGTTCGGAGAACTTCCTTTTTCCTCAGTTTTTCTTGAAATGACACATTGTGCAACTGGCGACGGACGTAACTATCCCAGAGCGACCGTTTTCTCGTGAAGCTGAAAGAATGAGTAATATTACACTGAGAGATCCTCCGGGAAATTGTGATAAAGTGACATTTAATTAATTATAAAGGTTTAACGTGAATCACAAAATGAATAAGATACAACTAGAAACAAAATAACCAATTTTCACACGTTTGAGAGGAGAACAGACCAAGGGTTAACAGGATGAACAGACTCAAATGTGTGTCTGTAAACGAACAGTTGAAAACACTTGAAGAACTGTGTAAAACATTCAATAAAAGGACATTCCATTGAAACAGTCAAAACTTCAGCAAGAAATTCCCACTTGTCCCTCACTCAGGACAACTTGGACCATATTAGATTATCAGGCTCTGAAGATCACCAAAAGGTACGAAAAATTCTAAAGTGAGAGAGCGTTTATGTAGTAAGTGTTCGAGGGAACTGTCTGCTAGCGGGAGGGGGGCAATGGGAAGGGGAATCATTGTCAGGGTTTGATGAGATGACAGGAACAGGGAGAGGTGAAGGTGCTGGAAGTGGTGAGAGTGTTACAGAGAGTGGTCAGGGCCTGAACAGTGTTACAAAGCCAGTATGGAGGGGTTTGCAGAGGTAGGGAGGGGCATATGTATTTTTATTTATTCATTCATGGGATGTGGGTGTCACTGCCTGTACCAGCATTCTTTGCCCTCGCTGCTAATCACCCAGAGGGCAGCTCAGAGTCAGCCATATTGCTGTGAGTCTGGAGTCACGTGCAGGCCAGATCAGTTTAGAATGTCAGATGTCCTTCCCTAAAGGACGTAAGTGAACCAGATGACTGTTTCCTACTGATCAACAATGCTTTTATGGTGGCCTCACCAATGTCCACCATGACATGACATCCCAACTTCTGCTCTCAATGCTCTGCCCAGTGAAGGTAAGCATCCCAAACGCCTGCTTCATCAGCCTGTCTACCTGTGACACCACTTTCAAAGAACTGTGTACCTGCATCCCTGGGTCTCTGACTGACAACACTACCCAGGGCCCGAACATTAACTGTACACGTCCCACCCTGGATTGTTTTACCAAAATGGAACACCTTGCATGTATCTAATTCAACTCCATCTGCGATTCTTCAGCCCACTATCCCAGCAGTACTGTTCATCCTGTTTTATCATAGTTAACCTTCGTCACTGTCCAATATCTCACCAGTTTTAGTGCCAACCACAAATGTACTCACAAGGACATCAATATTCTCAGCCAAATCATTATTCCAAATTACAAACAACAGTAGACTGACTACACCTTCAGTCAGAAGAACAAAATATCTCCCATCTCCCTCTATCTCCTACCATGAAGTAGATTCTATATCCAGTTGACTAGCTCCTCGTGGATGCCGTATCAATTTACCTTGATTACAATGTATTACCCAGTTTACCACAAGGAACGTAGAACACAGACAGTTCAGCACAAGGCCGTTCGGTCCTCAATGTTATGCCAACCTTTTATCCTCCTCTAAGATCAAACTAACCTAGATACATCTCATTTTACTATCATCAAGGCACCTTTCCAAGAGTCCATTAAATGTCCCTCATGTATCTGACTCTCCTACCACCACTGCAGTGCATTCGACGCACCCACTACTCCATGTGGAGAACCAAACTCTGAAATCTCCCCTTAACCTTCTTCTAATCACCTTAATATTATACACCCTTGCGACAGCCATTTCTGCCAAAGGGAAAAAAATCTTTCACTGTTCACTCTCTCTGTGCCTCTCATTATCTTTTTCACCTCAACCAAGTCGCCCCTCACCCTTCTTCACTCCAATGACAAAAGCCTTTGCTCCCTCAACCTTCCTTCATAAGAAACCGCCTTCAGACCAGGTAAATCTCCTCTTTACCCTCTCTAAAGTTTATACTTCCTTCCTGAGTGGATCAGAACTGAACACAATATCTCAGTGTGGTCTAAGCAGAGCTCTATAGAGCTACAGCATAGTCTCACGGCTCTGAAACTCAATTATGCGGAATACAGGGTTAATGGTAGGGTTCTTAGTCAGGTGGAGGAACAGAGGAATCTTGGGGTCTATGTACATAGATCTTTGAAGGTTACCACTCAGGTGGATAGAGTTTGTAAGAAGGCCTATGGATTATTATCGTTCATTAGCAGAGGGATTGAATTCAAGAGTCGTGAAGTGATGTTGCAGCTGTACAGGACTTTGGTTAGGTCACAGTTGGAGTACTGTGTGCAGTTCTGGTCGCCACACTTTAGGAAAGATGTGGAAGCTTTGGAGAGGGTGCAGAGAAGATTTACCAGGATGTTGCCTGAAATGGAGAATAGGTCGTACGAGGATAGGTTGAGAGTTCTAGGCCTTTTCTCGTTGGAACAGCGAAGGATGAGGGGTGAATTGATAGAGGTTTATAAGATGATCAGAGGAATAGATAGAGTAGACAGTCAGAAACTTTTTCCCCGGGTACAACAGAGTGTTACAAAGGGACATAAATTTAAGGTGAAGGGTGGAAAGTATAGGGGAGATGTCAGGGGTGGGGTCTTTACCCAGAGAGTGGTGGGGGCATGGAATGCGCTGCCCGTGGGAGTGGTAGAGTCAGAATCATTGGCGACCTTTAAGCTGTATTTGGTAAGGTACATGGATGGGTGCTTAATCTAGGTTAGAAGTTCAGCACAACATCGTGGGCCGAAGGGCCTGTTCTGTGCTGTATTGTTCTATGTTCTATGTTCTATGTAATCCCTCGGCTAATGAAAGCCAACACAACGTATGACTTCTTAACAACCACATCAGCTTGGTGGCAACTTTGAGGGTTCTATGGACATGGAAACAAACATCCCACTTTTACTCTACACTGCGAAGAATCCGACTTTTATCCCAGTGTATTCAGAATCCAAGTTCGACCATCCAAAATGACTCACTGCACACTTCTCCAGATTGAACTCGATCTGCCTCTTATCAGCCCAGCTCTGCATCATGTCAATGCTCCATTGTAACCAGCAACAGACCCCCATGCTATCCACCAATCCACCAACCATTATATCATTGGCAAACTTACTAACCCATTTTTCCACTCCCACATCCAAGTCATTTATAAAAATCATAAAGAGCATGGTTCCGGGAACTGATCCCTGCAGGACATGACTGGTCACCAAGCTCCATGCTGAATGTTTTCCATCTATCATCACCCTCTGCCTTCTATGGGCCAGAAATTCGGTATCCAGACAGATAGGTTTCCTTGTATCCTATGCCTCTGTACTTTCTGAATGCTTAGAGGTAATGAGGTGCTGTATGAAATGATGGGGGAGTGCTGTGGGGATTGCAGAATGTTACAGTGATATCATGTGATGGAGAGGCTGAAGGGCAGGTCAGTAAGGACTGGATGTTACAGACAGAGTGGACTGTAGGTGCTGGACAAGATGACTGATGTAAGGACTTTGTGGCATTGTGGGGATAGTGGACATGACATTAAATTTCAAAGTCATTTTGGAAAGAGATAAGGATCGTGCAGAAGTGAAGGTGCCAATTTTGGGGAAGCCGCCTAATCATTAGAATATTACTGTCACTGGGCATTATCATTATCACGAGACAGGATCTGGCAAACACAGACTTGGAGGAACTATTTGCAGTTGGGTTCATATTCGAAAAGAGGAAGTACGTTAAAGTGATACAGTGAGAATTCAGGGCCAGTGTGTTCCCTGAAGAATGAATGACAAAGGCAGTAACTCTAGCGAATACTGCTAAAGCGATATCGTGAACTGGATAAAGGAAGTACAGTGCAATGAAAACAGGCGAACCCCTTTAATAGTATAGAAAGTGCAAGGGGTCCTTAAAAATGAGGGTCAAAGAATGGGCATGAAATATCCTTGGCCGATATTGTTAAGGAAAAGCCATAAGGTATTTTATCAATACAATTAGAGCAAGAAGATTACCAGTTCAAGAGTGGGGCCTGTTATACACCTAATGGACAATCTGCGCATGGAGCCAGAGGAAGCAGGTGATGTCTTCAATGAATACTTCCCACCTGTACACACTCAGGAGAAAGTCATTATAGCCAGGGATTTGAATTGGGATGCTGAGGTTCTCGAACATGCTAAGATCAATAAGGAGGCGGGAGAAATCCCCAAAGCCCAATGAAATATATCCCAGGCTGCTATGGGAGATAAGGGAGGAGATTGCTGGAGTCTTGGTGGATATATTTAATACTTTGCTGGCCACAGGTGAAGTGCTGAATGACTGGAGGATCGCTATTGTGGTTCCTTTGTTCAAGAAGGGCAGCAGGGATAGGCCAGGTAATCATATAGATTACATAGTTAGTCTGAGAGCAGTGGGAGGGAAATTTCTGGAAACAATTCTGAGGATGAATCAACACTTGAAAAGGTGGGGGATCAACTCGGCTGAGGCATCACGGATTTGGCAAAGGAAGATACTGTCTGACGAATTCAGTTGCGTTTGTTTAAAATGGTCTCTCAAAATGTTGATGAGGGCAGTGCAGATGATGTGGTTTACATGGAATTCATTAAGTTCTTTGACATGGTCTTACATGGAAGGCTTGCCCAAAAGGGAAGAGCCACTGGGATTCAAGGCAAGTTGGTAAATTGGATACACAATTGGTGGATAAACCTTTTCGTGTTTGATTTCCTTTCACCAGCGGATGTACCACAGGGATCTGTGAAGAAATCATTGCTGATTATTCTGTCGAATAATAACTTCGATGTGCAAGCAGAAGGAATCATGAGGAGGTTTGCAGATGACATGAAAGGTTGTCCACAGTGAGGAGGATGGTCTCTAGCTGCAGTCTGATGACGATTAGATGATAATCTGAGCAGACTTTTGTTCTGATTAGTGTGAGGTCATACCCTGTGGGAGGTATGATAAGCGATAAGACATAATGAATGGTTGGTCCATGCGGAGCACTGAGGAATACAGGGACCTTAGTGGACAAGTCCCAAGACCCTGTAGTTGTCAGCTCAGGGTGACAGGGTGGGAAAGGCACCTGAACTGGGAGCAGGAGATGGGGGGACCCGTATCCTGGTGTGGCTAACTGTTGGAGCTGATTGAGAGGATATAAACTAGTCTGGCAGGGTGTTGGACCTTAAACAGTCATAAGGCAAGAAAGAATCTTGCGATTGGAACACACGTTAAAGAGAGCAAATTCAACAGATAAGGCAGGCAAGAACATAGCAGGGAATGGGGGGAAACTGATGATTTAACTACATTTATTTCAATGAAAGAGGCCTGACAGATGAACGCAGGACATGGATTTGAACATAGGACTGGGAGATAATAGTTATTACAGAAACACAGCTGAGTGAGGGGCAAGACTGTCATTGTTTCAAGTTAGTGAGACAGCAGGAAGCATCGAAGGGAGGCATGAGAGGACGCTTGGTGGTGGATTTTGATTGCATGTGTCACCACATCAGTACTTAGACAGAATATTCCTGTGGGATTATCCAGTGAAGCCATGTTAGTAAAAATGAGAAATAAGAATTGGTCATCACTCTGACACGATTGTCCTACTGATCCCCAATAGTCAGAGGCAGACTGAGGAACAAATATGTCGGGAGGTCTCAAATATCAATCATAATAATAGGGCTGTTATGGAAGGGGTTTTTGAACATTCCAAACGTAGACTGGGAGTGCCAGTGTTCAGCATTTGCAAGGGAGAAATTTGGTAATTGCATTCCAGCAAACTCCCAGTCAATACGTAAATGGCCTGAAAACAGAAATGGCCAAAACCTGACCTCCCCTTGGGAAACAAGGTAGGGAAAGGGACTGAGGTGTTAGTGGGAAAGCATTTTGCCAAAGTAACAACAGTTCTACTCGTTTGAAGACAGCGATGGAATAGGACAGGGCTGGTCCACAGGTTCAAGTTATAAAATGTGGCCAGACTAATCTTGATCGTATTGGGCAGGAACGTTCAAAAGGTGATTGGGGAGTCTATTTGCAGGGAAAGGGAAGTCTGGCAAGTGAGAATATTTTAAAAGTGAGATAAATTGAGCGATCAGCGCCAGCATGTACCTGTTTGTGTGCAGCTCAATGCTGACAGCATTAGGAAACACTGGCTGTATACTGAAGGTCTGGTCAAGGAAAAGAGCGCATGCCCGATATAGCCAGCTAGATCAAGGGAATCCCTGAGGATCACAGGCACTGTAGGAATACACTTTGGGTAGAAATCAGGAATGCAGAAAGGGGACATGAAATAGCGTCGGCAGAGAAGGATAAGGAGAATCCAAAAGTGATTGTATAAAATATTATAAGTAAACGAGTACCTCAGAACAAAATAGAGGCCCTTAAAAATCAATGAGGTCATCGACGTGTGGAACTGCAGGATATTTACTAAGACCCTAAACAACTTTTTCACTCCAGAACTTTCTATGGACAAAGACTGGGAAACTCAGGGAACAAGACGAATATGTTCGACGACAATTGGAGTTCTCTGTAATTCCAGTCACCTTACTATAGGAATGATGCTGTGAAACTTGAAAGTGGTCAGAAAAGATTTACAAGATGTTGCAGGATTGTTGCTGAATAAGCTGGGGTTATTTTCCCTGGAGCATTGGAGAATGAGTGGTGATCTGACAGAGGTTTATATAAACATGAGGGGTATGGATAGGGTAAACATTCAAGGTCTTTTCCAAGGGGTTGTGGAGCCCAAAACTAGAGGGCATAGGTCTAATATTCGAGGGGAAAGGTTTAAAAGGGATTGACGGGACAGCTTTTTCATGCACATGGTGATGCGTGTGTATGGAATGAGCTGAGAGAGAAAGCAACAGACACTGATACAATTACAACATTTAAAAGGTATCTGGATGTGTATATGAATAACAAGGGTTTTGAGGTACATGGGCCAAATGTTGGGAAATGGGATGGATGAATTTAGATCTTCTTGTCGGCATGGATGAGTTAGACCGAAGGCTCTGTTTCCACGCTGTTCATCTCTATGACTTGAAAAGAGTGCATGTTATAGAAGAGGTGGTGCTGGTGGTTTTACAACACAAAGGTATGGAAAGCCCTAGGACCTCATTAAGTGTATCACTGCACATTGTGTGATGCTAGGCAAGAAATTGTGGGACCCTGAGCAAAGGTATTTGTACAATTGACAGCCATGTGTGATGTGCTGGAAGGATGGAGGGTGGAACCGTGGACAGTGAAGGAGTTTTGCTACGATTACAAAGGGATCTTGATGATATGGGTGAATGGGCTGAAAAACTGGTAAAACAAACAAGGGTAGAACTTAAACAATTAATGTTCGGGCCTCGGTTAGTGTTTTAGAGCAGAGGGACCTCCGGTTTCAGGTACATAATTCTTGAAGCTTGCATCACAGGATTAATAAGTGCTTGGCATGCCTGACTATTGCTCAGTCCATTGAGTGGCGGATTTGCGATGGCATGTTGAGGTGCACGGACATTCATGAGGCCTCTTCTACAATCCTCTCGCCAGTTGTCGTCACCCAGTTATAGGGAGGCTATTATTCAGCTGCAGGGGGTTCAGAAGAGATTTCCCAGGATGTTGCTGGGTATGGAAGGCTGGAGTTCTTGAAAATTGCCTATCCAGCCAGAGTCTTTTTTCATTGGAGCCTGGAGGATGATAGATGACCTAATGGAAGTTTATGAAAAAGATGAGGGATATAGATAGAGTTAATGGCAGTTGCCTTTTCCTCAGGATGGGGGAGTCTCAAGTGGAGGGGCCAAATTTTTAAGGTGAGAAGAGGGATATGTTAAAAAAAAAGACATTGGGGCAAATTGTTACACAGAGTATGGTTTGAGTATGGAAAGTACTTCCTGACGAAGGGGTGGATGTGTGTACAATTACAATGTTTAAAAGACATTTGGTTAAGCACGGGAATAGGGAAGGGTTAGAGGCATATGGGCCAGCAACAGGCAGCTGGGATGAGTCTAGTTTGAAATCATGTTTGGTACCAACTGAAGGGTCAGTTTCCATGCTGTTCAACAATGACAAGAATATGGATTTGCTCCATTATTTAAGAAAGGCTGCGATGGAAAGCCATGGAAGTAAACACCAATTAGCCACATGTCGGTGGTGGACATGATTCTGCCAGACAGGAGTTACATGCATCTGGAAAGGCAAGGATTGAAGAAAGACAGTCAGCACAGCTTTGTGTCTCCAAAAACATCAGGTCTCAGTAACTTGATTGTTTTTGTTGAAATGGTGACCATACATTGTCTGCAATAAAGTCAGCAGGGCCTTTGACAGGGTTTAGCATGATATACATTTTCAGAAGGTTAGATCACATGGGATTAGGGAGAGCTCACCAACTGGATACAAAATTGGCTTGACAGGAGGATACACAGGGTGGTGGGAGAGAGTTGTTGTTCAGACTGGTGGCCTGTGACCAGCGGTGTGTTATAAGGATCGGGGCTGGGTCCACTGATGTACATCATCTACATAAACGATTTGGTTGAGAATATAGGAGCCATTGTTTGTAATTTTATGGATGGTCAAATCAATGGTGTAGTCGCCAGTGAATACAGTTATCAAAGGGGATCTTGACCAACTGGGCCAGGGGGCCAAGGAATGAACGATGGAGTTGAATTCAGATGTTGGATTTTGTTAAGACAAACCAGGATGACTAACACAGTTAATGGCAGGGCCCTGGGCAGTGTTGTCGAACAGAGAGAGACCAAGGGCTGCAGTTACATTGTTCCTTGGAAGTGGCATCACAGGTGGACAGCTTAGAAAAAGCAGCATTTGGTACACTTGCCCACATTGGCCATCACTTTGATATATGGGTTAGAGATATTTGTAACATTGTCCTAAATATTTCCCTTGGGCAGAGGAAGCTCTTGGCTGAACTTTTAAATGTTTATAAAATCTTGCGGACCCTGAGTCAGGTGAAAATCCGAGGGGAGATGAGTCCAAAACTAGAGGGTATCAACGGGAGGTGAGAGAACAAGGATTTAAAGGGGGAGCTGAGGGGCAACATTATCCACAGAGGATCGTGCATAGACGGAACAAACTGCCAGGGCCACATGGAGAAACAAGAACAATTACATCATGGAAAAGACACTTGGACAGGTACATGGAGAGGGGTAGGTTTGAACGGATATGGGCCACACAGGCTGAAGTGGTTCGTTCAGTTTGGTAAACCTGGTCAGCACGGACTAGTCGGACTAAAGGTTCTGTTTCCATGCTGCATGCCTGTGTCTCCGGTTACTGGAGGAGGAGACTTCCGAGATAAGGCATGTTATAGACACTAAAGCAAGTTACAGCCATAGGGATGGTAGACTGGAATACAATACGTTTCAAATACGTGGAGGTACGAATGAAAGGGAAGGGAGGAGGTTACAGGGGCTGGAACTGATGTAGGAGTTACACATTTTTGAAGACACTGGACAATGAGACATGACGTAGATACAGGTTTGGAGAGGAAGCACAGAACAGAAAGATCCCAGGCAGCAGTCCCACCCTCACGTGGGAGGCCTGCTTTCCCCTTTGTTATACTGATGCTCACTAAGACAGCAAAGGTCTGGATCAATAACGGTGACAATCCCGATGCTGACTCAGTACAAAATAAGTTAAAGTATTGGCGGAGATTGAGCCTGGGGTGTGTCTGTACTGTGCTCCCCCTCCAGCGCTGTATCTGTGTCATGTATTGTTAGCCAATGTTTGGAGCCCTCTCATTGCTCTCTGCTCTGTGCATGTGAGTGATCTTACCTCACTGCAGGATTTGTTGAAGATTCCAGATCTCCCTGCACTTTGAAAATGGTTGGTCAGCAAGAGACACAATGAGATGATGGACGAAACACCCAGTAGGTGGGAAGGCTAATGAGTCAAGAACTTCCTGAGTACCTACAGGAGACTGAGAGATAGACAGATTGGGAAATTAGACATATGCAGTAAGGGTTACACAGGTGGAATGATACTGTATCCCACAGTAATCTGGAACAAAACAGTCTCCATCCCTGGCCTGTGCGGCTGTGTCACTCTGGAGTGGCGAATTCTGTTGGCTCAGGATGTGGAGGAGCTGCAAGAGTGAGAGACACTGACAGAGGCAGCAATCAGACCCACACAGTGAGGAAGTCCACATGGAGAGTTAAAGAGTGATATCACCAGAGTTCAGGATGATTTCAAGATCAAACAAATATGTAAGAAAAACTGGTTTAGCTTCATGACGCACTTCATGATGTATCAATGCTCAGGGATGAGCAACCGGTGAGCAGGTGAATTGCTGGCCTAATAGTATTATTGCTAGAGCATGTATGCCAAACCTCAGCAAATGTTCTGTGGAGGCAGGTGTCAATCCCACCATCAGAAATGCAGAAATTTGAAATCAATAACTAAAAGAAAAGGTCATTAACGGTCGATAAATACATATGAAACCATTGCTGGTGTACGAATAAAAAGCCCAAACACTAGTCATTTCAAGAAGGTCATCTGCCCATCCTCACACGGTCTGCACGACATTCCCACAGCAAAGTGTTTGCCTCTCAATGACCCTCTGAAATGGCCAAGCACGTTACTCAGTTCAAGGGCAGCTAGGGTTGGGCAAGAAAGGCTGGTCAGCCAGAGACACCCACATCCCATACCTGATTTAAAAAAATAATCCATTGGCATGGCCCCACTGGAACTGTACTGTGGCCAGTGTCCTGACCAGTCATGGCAGTAGGTTTATGGACAGGACATCAAACTGACAGAGAGGATGCAGGGACTGGATTCAGATGAAAGGAGCTTTCCAAATCCACAGAGGAAAGGTGAAGTATGGGAGAAGCATGGGAATGTGACTGAAGACAAGCAGAAAGGAACAGGATAGGACAGAGTTTAATGAAAATTGTACATCAGGAAGTCGGCTTGTGACAGGAAATTGTGGGAAAGAGTAAATTATGTTTTTTTTTGGAATGGGTAATGTCTCTTCAATAAGGTAGATTGATTTGTGACACAGAGATAAAAGATTTAGACACCATTGTGACGTGGTTACCGGGCGAACAAAAGTTGGACATAAGTATTCAATGGGTCACAACCTTGCGGAAACTCAGGCAAAATGGGTAATGCTAACAATAATGGATAACAAAGGCATTACAGAGAAAGCATTTGGCATCAGATCATGAAGTAGAGTCAGTCTGAATGTAAATTCTGGCTACATCTTGCCAAGGACACAAGCAGCAGAACAGTTTTAGCTACCGAACTGCAATCCATTGCTCATCACTACATTAAACAGAAACTCCTTGGAATTTTTTAACAAACACATTGTGATAATTTTGGGAAACTTCAATATTCCCATAATCTGGGACAGTCACACTGATAACAGTGATATTGGAAGAGGAGTTCAAAGAATTTATTTTTCAGTATTTCTTTGAATAACAAATTTCTGCAACTGGCTGGGGACGTAACTATCTCAGAATGATCGTTGCGTGATGAAACTTAGTGAATGAGTAATGTCACCTGGAGAGATCCTTTGGGAAATTGTGATAAAGTGCATTTTAAGGAAATGCAAAATTTTAAAGTGAATCACAGAAAGGAAAAGCTACAACTAGAATCAAAAACAGCCAATTACATGGGTTTGAGAGGAGTACTGACTAAGGTAAAGATTAAAGATGCGAAACCGACTGAAATATGTGCCTGTAAATGAACAGTGGAAAACATTTGCAGCAACAGAGTAAAACACTCAGTAAAGGGACATTCCATTGAAACAGACAAGACCTCAGCAAGAAATTATCACTGGCCCCTCATTCAGGACAAAATGGATCATATTAGAGTATGAGGCTGAAAAGATTTCCAAAAGGTACTTAAAATCCTGAAGTGATAGTGTGTTTTACGAGTAAGTTTTAAAGGGATTGCAAAGGGTCTGCTCGCAGAAGGAGGGCAGTGGGAAGGGGAATCAGTGTCAGGGTTTAATGTCACAAAAGGAACAGGGAGAGGTGAAAGTGCTGGAGGTGGTAAGAATGTTATAGAGAGTGGTCAGGGCCTGAACAGTGTTACAAAGCCAGTGTGGATTGCTGCAGCTGGAGGGGTTTGCAGAGTTAGGGAGGGACATATGTATTTTTATTTATTCATTCATGGGATGTGGGTGTCTTGCTAACTACCCAGAGGACTGGTCAGGGTCAGCCATACTACAGTGGGTTGGAGTCACATGTTAGCCAGACCAGGTTAGAACGTCAGATGTTGGACACAAGAGGAGGCCAGTGAACCAGATGAGTTCTTCCCACTGATCAACAATGCTTTTATGGTGGCCTGACCAATGTCTTGTACAGATACAACATGACATCCCAACTCCTACTCTTAATGCTCTCCCCAATGAAGGTAACCATCCCAAACACCTGCTTCACCATTCTGTCTATCTGTAACACCACTTTCAAAGAACTGTGTACCTGCACCACTGGGTCACTGACTGACAACACTATCCAGGGCCAGAACATTAACTGTATAAGTCCCACCTGGTTTGTTTCACCAAAATGGCACACTTCACATTTATTTAATTAAACTCCATCTGCTATTCTTCAGCCCACTATCCCAGCAGTACTGTACATCCTGTTGTATCACGGATAACCTTCATCACTGTCCACTTTACCAACAATTTCAGTGTCACTCAAAAACTTACTTACCAGGAAACCAATATTCCCATCCAAACCATTTATCCAAATGACAAACAACAGGGGACCCACTCCAGCGCTGGTCACATGCCTCCAGTCAGAAAAACAACATGTCTCCCATCACCCTCAGTCTCCTACCATCAAGCCTAATTTTCTGTCCAGTTGACTAGCTCTTCCTGAATGCCATATCCTTTTACACTGATCTGAGCTTATTACCCAGTTTACCATACGACATGCAGAACACAGAACAGTACACAACAAGACCCTTCGGCCATGATGATATGTCAATCTTTTATCCGACCGTAAGATAAAAAATAGATGGCAGATAGAGTTTAATTCAGTTAAATGCAAGGTGCTGCATTTTGGGAAAGCAAATCTTAGCAGGACTTATACACTTAATAGTAAGGTCCCAGGGAGTGTTGCTGAACAGAGACCTTGGAGTGCAGGTTCATAGCTCCTTGAAAGTGGAGTCGCAGGTAGATAGGATAGTGAAGGTGGCATTTGGTATGCTTTCCTTTATTGGTCAGAGTATTGAGCACAGGAGTTGTGAGGTCATGTTGCGACTGAACAGCACATTGGTTAGGCCACTGTTGGAATACTGCGTGCAATTTTGGTCTCCTTCCTATTGGAAAGATGTTGGGAAACTTGAAAGGGTTCAGAAAAGATTTTCAAGGATGTTGCCAGGGTTGGAGGATTTGAGCTCTAGGGAGAGACTGAACTGGCTGGGGCTGTTTTCCCTGGAGCATCGGAGGCTGAGGGGTGACCTTATAGAGGTTTACAAAATTATGAGGTGCATGGATAGGGTAAAGAGACTAAGTCTTTTCCCTGTGGTTGGGGAGGCCAGAACTAGAGGGCATAGGTTTAGGGTGAGAGGGGAAAGATATAAAAGAGACCTAAGGGGCGACTTTTTCACACAGAGGGTGTTACGTGTATGGAAAGAGCTGCCAGAGGAAGTGTTGGAGGCTGGTACAATTACAACATTTAAGAGGCGTTTGGATGGGTATATGAATAGGAGGGGTTTGGAATGATATGGACGGGTGCTGGCAGGTGGGACTAGATTGTGTTGGGATATCGGGTCAGCGTGGACGGGTTGGATCGAAGGGTCTGTTTCCATGCTGTACATCTCTATGACTCTAACTTCCATACCCTTTATTTTATTATCATCCATGTGCCTATCCAGAAGTATATTAAATGTCCCTAATGCATCTAATTTTAGTGCCACCATTGGCAGTGCAGTCCACTCAGCCACCACCCTGTATATAATGAACCTACCTCTGAGATCTCCCCTTAAGCATCCGCTAATCACCTGAAAATTATACCCCCGTGTAATAGCTATTTATGTCTGGGTAGAAAATCTCTCTCTATTCACTCTATGACTTTCGTCACCTTGTTCACCTCTGCCAAGTCACCCCTTAACGTTCTTCACTCCAATGAGGAAAGCCTTAGCTCCCTCAACCTTTCATCATAAAACATGCTCTCCCGTACAGGCAGCATCCTGGTAAATCTCCTCTTTACCCTCTCTAAAGCTTCCACGTCCTTCCTGTAATGAAGGGACCAGAACTGAACACAATATTCCAAGTGGGGTCTAACCAGGGCTCTGTACAGCTGCAGCATAACCTCAAAGGATTAAAATTCAATCCCCAAACTAATGAAATCCCACACAATATATTCCTTCTTAACAAGCGTATCAGCTTGGGTGGCTACTTTGAGGGATCTAGGGACTTGGAACTCAGGATCCCTCTGTTCCTCCACACTGCCAAAGATCCTGCCTTTAACCCTGCATTCTGCATTCAAATTCAATCTTCAACATAAATGACTTCACACTTTTCCAGATTGAACTCTATCTGTCATTTCTCCGCCCAGCTCTGCATCCTGACAATGTCCCGTTACGACCTACAACAGACTTCCACACTATCCACCACTCCAACAATGGCAAGAATACAAACCAACTCTTCCAGTCACACATCCAAGTTATTCGTAAAATCACAAAGAGCAGAGGTCTTGTAACCACTCCCTGCAGAAAACCACTGGTCAGTGAGCTCCAGGATGAATTCTTTCCATCTGTCAGCACCTTCTGTCTTCTGTGGGCCAGTAATTCCGTATCAAGACAGACGGGTTTTCCTGTATCCCAGGCCTCCGTACTTTCTGAATGAGACATAAATGTGTTTTGTCACATTCTCAAAAGATTCAATAAGACTTGTAAGGCATGACCTGTCCCTTACTAAACCATGCTGACTATCTCTAATCAAACTATGGTTTCCCAAAGAATAATAAATCCTGTCTCCCAGAGCCCTCTCCAATAGTCTGCAAACCACAGACAGAAGACTGACAGGTGTGCAATTCCGAGGATTATCCCTATTCCCTTTCCTGAGCAAGGGATTAATATTTTCCAGCCTCCAATCATCTGGTCTGACTTCGGTGGACAGTGAGGGTGTCCAGGTCATCATCAGGTGCACAGCAATCCACTCCCTCGCTTCGTATAATAACTTTGGACGCATCCAGTCTGGTTCAGTAACTTATCTATCCTTATCTTTTACAAAATTCTCAGCACATCCTTCTTCTTAACATCCACCTGTTCACGTACAACAGCCTGTTTCACGCCGTCCTCACAAACGATATGACCCTTCTCAGCAGGGAATACTGAGACATAGTATTCATTAAGGACCTCCCCTACCTCCTGTGACTCCAGGCACAAGTTCCTTCCACTATCCCAGATTGGCCTTATCCTCACTCTGACCACCCTCTTGTTCCTCGCATAAATGGAAAATGCCTTTCGATTTTCCTTAATCCTTCCCAACAAATCTTTCTCATGCCCCCTTCTAGTTGCCCTACGTCCATTCCTTGGTTCCTTCCTGGTACCTTCAGAGAATCCCTACAGTGTGGAAACGGGCAATTTGACCCAAGAACTCCATATCAACCCTCCAAACAGTATCCAACCCAGTCCCATTCCCCCACCCTATTACTCTCCATTTGCCATGTTTAATGCGCCAAACCTACCCATCACTGAACACTATGGGTAATTTAGCATGGCTGAGTCACCGAACATACAGATCCTTGGGCTGTGGGCGGAAACTGAGGCACCTGGAGGAAACCCACGCAGACACAGGGAGAATGTGCAAACTCCACACAGATGCCTGAGGCTGGAATCAAAATGGAGTCCGTGGTGCTATAAGGTAGCAGTGCTAACCATTGAGACACCGTGCTGTTCCATGTTCCCCTCTAGAAACCTGTCTGATCCGTGCTTCCTCAACCTTAAGTAAGCCACCTTCTTCCTGTTGACTAGATGCTAAAATCCATGTGGACAACATTGATTGCTCTGCCTTCATCTATCTTTGGCCACATTCTCAAAGAGTCAATCCTGTTTGTGAAACATGGTTTCCACTCACAAAGCCACGCTGATTATCTCGAATCAGCTCTTGCCTTTATAAATATAAGGAGCTCCTTTATCTCAAAATCTCCTCCAACAACTTCCCCATCACTGGGCTCACGGGGCTGTAATTTCCTGGGTTTTCCCTGCAGTCCTTAAGCGGTGGAACTGCATTAGCCGCCCTCCAGTCTTCCAACACCTCACTGTGTCTGTTGATAATAAAAATATCGCTTTTAGGGACACTGCAATTGCTTCCCTAGCTTCCCACAATATTCTAGGATCGACCGAATGAGCTACTGAGGATTGATCTACCTTTGTTTGTTTTAAGATTCCAGCACTTTCTCTTCTCTGGTGAGGATTCTTTCCAAGACATCACTGTTTATTTCCCCAATTCCCGCGCTTCCATGTCTTTCACCACAGTAAATACTGACAAGACTATTTTGTCTAATATCTCACCCATCTCCTCTGGTTCCAAACATGGGTGACCATATTGATCTTTAAGGGGCCCTATTCTCTACCAAGTTACTCTTTAGCCTTTATTGAAACTTGTGCAAAGGCTTCTGATAATCCAAATACACCATATCCCCTCTACCACTACACCCCTCCTGCAAACTTACAATTCTACCATTTATATTCACACCAACAAATTAAATCCAACAGGTTCAAAAAGAAATTCTCTTTTATCAAATGTGTTTCTAAGTGGGCAGTTATTGTATATTGACATATCCTTTCTAACAATTTCAGTCTGCTCCCGACGTACTGTCAGGCTAACACTATTTGGTTTCAGACTGACAGCTGAAAGGGGTTGAGGGAGTTCTTGTTTATCAATCTGAAAAAGGTAGCTCACAGGGTCAGCATTTAATAGAGAAGGCAAATCAACTGCTGCCATTTATTACAGAGGGAATGGAGTCTTAAAATGGGCAGGTCAAGCTAAAATTATGCAAGGTACAAGTCAGACCACACCTCAAATATTATGAACAGTGTGAGTGCCCGAAGGAAAGTTATTGTAGCATTGGAGGCAGGTCAGAGAAGGTTCACTCGGCTGATCCTGGGAATGGAGGGATTTTCTAATGAGAAGAGGTGGAGGACGTGGAGGTTGAATCCATTGAAGTTTAGATAATGAGAAAGAAATGGAATGAAACATCCAAGATTCTGAGGGGGTCTGATTGGGCAGATGCTGGGAAGTTAGTAAATAGAACAGTACAGCACAGCAGCAGGCTCTTCGTCCCTCCACTTCTATGCTGTCCAAGATACTAATCTAACGCATATCATCTGCTTGCACATGGGTCCATATCCCTCTGATCTCTGTCTGTTCATGTTTCAGTCTAAATCCCACTTCAAAACTTTACTCACATTTCTGCTTCTACGACTTCCCTCGGCAACATCTACGCTATGTCAAAAATAAACTTGCCTCACACATCTCGGTTAAACCTCCTCTTTCTCACCTTAAACCTATGCGCTCCAGTATTTGAAACTTACACATTGGAAAAGAGATTCTGACTATCTACACTATTTATCCCTGTTCCAAATGTTATATTTCTCTACCTGGTCACCTCTCGGCCTCTGATACTCTCACAAAACAATCCAAATTTGTTTAATTTCCTCTTATACCTAACACACCTTTAAAAACCCAAAAACACAGGTAACGTGCTGATAAACCCCTTTTGCACCCCCCCCCCAAAGCCTCCCATCCTCCCTATTGTGTGGGGATGAGACCTGCACACAGTACTCCAAGTGTGGCCAAACAAACATTTTATAGAATCACAGCATCAGATGCAAACCACTATACCCAACATTGTGACTGATGAAGGCTAGTACTCCATTTGCTTTCTTTCCCATCTGAAACACTTCTGTAGCCATTTTCTGGCAGTTACTGACTTGCACCAAGATTCTTCTGTATATCAATATCCCTCAGTATGCTAACATTCTTAGTGAATTTGACATTATCTCACACTTGTCCAGATTAAACTCAATCTGCCATTTCTGTCTATCTCTCAAACTGTTCTGTAACCTCCTGCAGATGTTATTGAATCAGGTAAACAAGGGTTTTGTGGAAAAGGCAGCGAAGTAGAGTTGATCAGTATCAGATCAGCCATGATCTGATTGAAGGACAGAGCATACTCAATGGGCCAAATGGCCTCATTCCCCTCCGACACCTCATGGTCTGAGCACAAACTCAATATATCATGCATAATATTATGGGTCTCTGCTCACAAAACTCCTTTATAATCGGATTATTGGATTTTTATTAGTACACAACATTTGATCTACAAATATGATATGATGTTATAGAAAACCATCTCACATACAATCCAGGATTCTATCTGTTACAGCACTGATACTCATGGCTGTATCAGTCGGCATGGAGACCACTGTCACACACAGTTACTGTACTGCACTTGCCATAAGTACATTCTGTGTTCTGACTGTAACCATATTGACATCCCCATCACTGTCTGGTGCCCACAAAAGAATTCCTGCTAACGGTTGCTGCTGTTTGCTTATTCTCAGCTCCACTTTTGATATGCAGATCCACATGACTGTCTCATTAATACATTAACCACATCCTTCCTTCACAAGTTGTAGGCTTTTTGCCTAGTCTGCCTATTGGGACTAGATTGGGTTGGGATATCTGCTCAGCATGAATGGGTTGGACCGAAGGGTCGGTTTCCATGCTGCACATCTCTCTGACTCTATAACTCTATCCCAACAACTCTTCAGTATTCACTTCCCAGCGATGGTCATTCTGCAGCTAAATCTCTGGATGACAGTTCCATCATATCTGTTCACTGTCATTCCATCTCCCTTATGGCGAATGTAGGGAGTCATTCCTCAGTCGTGGGGGGTTGAACAGATGTGGAGATATAAGAGAGATAGGGAGGCTTACAGGGACTCGAGGATGTTAGAGTTAAACAGAGTTACATCTGGTCAAGAATGTTCATGGGACAAAGGGGTTTGGGGATTGGAGGAATTCACAGAGATAAGGGAGCTGGATTAGATTCTGGAGATAGGGATAGGGATGGATGTAGGGAGAGGCAGGCAGTCTGAGAGGCACAGTGTGTCCGGGAAAAGTGTATTGTGTATACTAACAGACATATGGAAGATTGTAGTGACTGAAGACGTTTACAGTTATAAGAAGGCTTCTCGGTTCTGAAGGTTACAGAGATCGGAAGGCAATGGAGAATGTCAGGTTGCTGGGATGGAGACAGTTACACAGATGGGAAGGGTTGCACAAACTGAAAGAGGTTCCTGTGGTTGCGAGTGGTATGGTGTCGGGAATGAGAGTGAAATTTAACTGTCAGGGTTTACCAGGATGAAGGAATTTAGTATCTACTGCAGAAGTTTAGGAGTTAGGGTGTTAGGCATTGGAGAACCTGAGAGAGACAGAGAAAATGGTGTGGACTAGAGGAGATTCCAGACAGAGGTAGGATTATCGGGACTGGAGAATATTACAGAGATCACTAACACAGCATGGGCCAGAATTGATGCCTGCGATCCCCTGTGCTGTCGCATCGAGGACCAGTACAGCAGAGGTGAAAGCAGGACCCTCATAAGATGGTGGAAATGAAGTCTAGAATGTTGCTGTTCCTTGCCCAGATCTGTATCTATATCCTGTCTTCCAGGTCTGAATATAGACGTCTCCTACGTCCACCCTGTGCTCTTCACTGTGAGTGATCTTACCGGCTGCAGGAATTACTGAAGGCTCCAGATCTCCCTCTCCATCTCTCTCTGGCTGACTAAACAGCTTCAATGAGGTGATGGATGAGACAGGAGTTAGGAACATCCTGATTACCTGTATGAGACAGAAATAGGCAGAATGGGAAATTAGACTGATGCAATGAGGATAATTCATGCAGAGTAATACAGAGTCCAGCAGAGATCTCGAAAATCCCAGTCTCCATCCCTTGCCCGTGCTGGTGCATCTCTCTGTTGTGGACAATTCTGTTGACTCAGGATCTCAGACCATCTGTAAGAGGGAGAAATGCTGACAGGTGTAGCAAATAGACTGACACAGCGAGGAATACCAGATGGAGAGATACTGAGTGATATCACATTATTAGACACTGCATGAACAGGGAATAGTTTGAATTTGTAACAAAGGCACTGGGATAATTGTGAGGGGATTCAACCTTCCTATCTCATCATCTCTTTGTCGGTGGGTCACAGACGAGGCTGACTCTCTCCCACTCTGGGCGGTGCGGGTCCTGAGATGGCTGTTCAGACCGATGTGGCCTTCCACAGACTCTGTTACACTTGGGGCAGAAGGTGGCCATGAGAAGGGGGTGGGTGGGGCGTTGATATGACAGCGCGCTCCTTGTGCTGTTTTCTCCTGGATTCCTATATTTCCCCACAGCAAGTCTCGAGGTGCTCGACACCTTCCCAATGCTCCTTCCCCACTTCAGACGGTCTTGGCCCAGGACTTAACAGATTTGATAAAGAAATGAAAAAAAAACTATCAATTCTGATGAAGCCAACGTTTAGAAATGTGGGTACATTTGTTAAAGAGATCGTTAGGGAGTCTCCGAGCAGGAGGAGTGCAGTATGAAGAGGAAACGTCAGCGTTTAATCAGATGATCAGAACAGGGAAAATGGAGGGTGCTGGAGGTGGTGAGGGTGTTACAGAGAGGGGCAAAGGTCTGAACAATGTTAGAAAGCCAATACGAATTGCTGCAGCGAGAGCTGTTTGCACAGGTAGGGATGGACATTTGTATTTTCATTGATTCATACATGGCCTGAGGATGTCACCGGATGGACCAGCATACATTACCCCACTGCTAATTGCCCAGAGTCAGCCATATTGCTGTGGGACTGGAGACACATGTGAGCCAGACGAGGTAAGAATGCCAGATGTCCCTCTCTAATGGACATACGTGAACAAGTTGACTTTTACCAGTTAATCAACAATGCTTATACGGTGGCCTCACTAATGTCCTGTACAGATACACCATGACATCCCAACTCCTACTCTCAATGCTCTGCCCAATGAAGGGTAACCCTCCCAAACGCCTGCTTCACCAGCCTGTCTACCCGTGATGCTACTTTCAAAAAACTGTGTACCTGAGTCCCTGGGTCACTGATTGACAACAGTACTAAGGGCCCGAACATTAATTGTACAAGTCAAGCCTGGTCTGCTTTACCACATTACAACATCTTGCATTTCTCCACCTGTTATTCCTAACCTCACTGGTCCAGCAGTACTATTGCTCCCATTGTACTCTTCGATATCCCTCTTCACTGTCCACATTATCACCAAATTCAGTCTCACTCACAAACTTGCTCACCATGGCTCCTGTATTATCATTCAAACTGTTTATATAAATGATGCACAACAGTGACCCAGCACTGAATCCCATGGCACACCATTGGTCACAGGCCTGCAGTTTCAACGGCAACCTTCTATGAACATGCTCTGTCTCCTACCGTCAATCTGTTTTGTATCTAGTTAGTGAGCGCTCCCTGGTTATGTGTGATCTAAACTTACGATCCAGTCTGCCATGCAGAACCTTGTCAAAGGCCTTGATAAAGTTCATGTGGACATCGTGTACTGCTCTGCTTTGATCTGTCACTTGTCTACCTCCACACTCACATTTGAGACATGATTTCCCATTCACAAAGGCATGCTGACGATCGTTAATCTGTCCTTACCTTTCCAAATGCACGATGATAGTTTCCCTCAGAATCTCCTCCAACAACTTACCACCCCTGCATCAGTCTCACTGGTCCGTAGTAGCTGTCGATGATACAAATATCTCTGGAAGGTTACCTGTAATTTCCTCCCTCGCTTCTCACAAGGCGCTGGGATACATCTGATCATGTCCCAAGGTTTTATCTAACTTTTTACATTTTAAGACATCCAGCACCTCCTGTTCTCCAATGTGAACTCTTTTCAAGACATGCCTATATATTTTCCCAAGTTCCCGAGTTTCCATGTCTTTCTCCACAGTAAACCCTAATGCAAAATATTTGTTCAGTATCTCACCCATCAGCAGTGATTCTACACAGACAGCCTCATTGATCTTTCAGGTGCCCTATTCTCTCACGAGCTAATTTTTAGCCCTGGTTGAAACTTGTCAAAATGCTTCTGAAATTTCAAATATCCCTCTAACGCAACTAGCCTCCCCCACCCTTATCTATTCTGCCATTTAAGGTCACACCAAAATATAGAATCCAACAGATTTAAAAATATTCCCCTTTTATAAAATCATACATATCCCATTGTTTCTAAGTATCTAGTTATCATTCATTGTCATATTTTTTATAGCACATTCCAGCACGTTCCCAACTTACTGTCAGGCGAACACCGTTTGGTTTCAGACTGACTGCACAAACGGTTTTGGGAATCTTTGTGTATCAATCTGAAACAGGTAGCTTACAGGATCAGCAGGTCATACAGAAGGCAAATCAAATGATGCCATTTATTACAAAGGGAATGGAGTCTAAAAATAGGGAGGTCTTGCTAAAACGATGCAAGGTACAAGGCAGACCACACCTAGATTATAATGAATAGTATGCGTGCCATAAGGAAAGACATTCTTGTATTGGAGGCAGGCCAGGGAAGTTTCACTCGGCTGATCCAGGAGATGGTGGGATTTTCCAATGAGAAGAGGTGGAGTAGATTACCCTTGAACCTATTGGGGTTTTGAAGAATGGGAGAGAAATTGAAAGAAACATCCAGGATTCGGAGGGGCTTTGACAGGTTAGGTGTCGTTAAGTCAGAAAATCGAACAGTACAGCAGAGTAATAGGCCCTTCGGCCCACCATGGCTGTGCTGACCATGATGCTATTCTAAACTAATCCCATCTTCCTGCACATGGGCGATATCTCTCTATTCTCTTCCTGTTCATGTTTCTGTCTAAAAGCCCTTCAAATGTTTGCTCTCGTTGCCAACTCTGCCACCTCCTGAGCAGCTTCTATCCTCTCGGTAAAGACAACTGGCCTCATTCACATAAAACGTTTCGCTCTCACCTTAAACCGATGCACCCGAGTATTTGATATTTCTACATTGGAAGGAGGATTCCAACTGTCCACACTATTCACTCCTCGCGTAATACTATATACCTGTACCAGGTCACCCCTCAGTCTCCGATATTCTCGCAAGACAATCCAACTGCGTCCATCCTCCTTACAGTCAACACATTTTCATCCAGGCAATATGCTGTCAACCCCCCTGTTGCAACCTCCCCAAAACCTTCCTGTGGTGTGTCGATGAGAACGACACGCAACCTTCCAAACATGGTCGAAAGAAGTTTCATTCAGTCACAACATGACATGCAAACGTCTGTGCTCAATACTGTGACCAATAAAGGTAAGCATACCATACTCCCCCCCGACCACCACATCCTGTTGTGTTGTTATTTTTAGGGAGCTGTGGATTTGTTTCCAATGTCTCTCTGTTTATCAATGTTTCCAGCTAGTCAATTGCTGTATTTCTCTCTTCCATTTGACTTCATAAATGCATCACTTCACACTTGTCCCGATGAAATTCAATTTGCCACATCTCTGTCCAACGTTCTAGCTGATCTACATACTGCTGCAACCTTTAACACTCTTCCTCACTATCCACAGTTCCCCTAACTATCCCTAATCATTACATGACTTTCCAAATGTGGTCTGCAAAATTGCCACTCAAACAGCTGACCTTTTCATCTGAATCACAGACATAAATTACACACAGACATCCCAGCACTGATCCTTGTGAAACAGCATTGACCACAGACGTCCAATCAGACATTGACCACTCCACATGCCTCTGTCTACTATCACCAAGAAAATATTGCAACCAACTTAACAACGAGCATGGATTGTGATTTGATCTTCCAGATCCCCTTTGCAATTTGGAAGCTGTCCATTTAAAATGACTCTATATTTTTATTCCCAGATTAAATTGGCAGTCTCACTAATGCACTGACTGCATCCTTTCTTCACATCAAAACGGGATCTCGTTTGGTTTTTTTACTGATCCTGCCTAAATCCCTACAACCCCTCAATAATCACATTGCTGTCATGATCATTCTGCAGCCACACCTCCACAATAACAGTTCAATCATATCTGTTCCCTTCAGTTAATGCTGTCATTGCATTTGCCTTGTTGCAAATTCATGGCGCGTGTCACCGAGAGAGGGCCTTTGAGGGATGGTTAGAGGTCACAGAGTGGGAGAGATATTTGGGAGTGCGACGATGTTGCAGGGTTAAACATAGTTATAGTTGCTACAGAATGTTTGCAGGAGAAAACATCTTATTGTTTGGAGGAAGTTAGAGGGATAAACGCGTCTTTGATAAGATTCCAGAGATAGGGATGTGTATAGGGTTGTGGATTGTTACATGGACTATGTTGATCAGGGCGTAGAAACATTCACAGGTTTCCAGGATGTTATACATTTAACAACAGCATCCCAACAGTACCTTCTTGATAAATACGGTGCGGTCGAGCGGTGTACGATCCTCAATCTTCTTCACAGTCACCCTGTCTGTGTTTCGAACCCCCTGCCCAGGGCTGCGGGCAGCTGTTGAGGCCATAGCCCTGAGGTTGGCTGGTCCCTGAATTGGCGTTAGGCCGAAGCCAGCATGAAGATCCACCAAGAGCAGGTGAGCACAACCAAACGATCCTCCAACCGTCCAATCACAATCCAGCGATGATCGCTTCACTGGCTCTGATGACTCGCAACTCGACACCTGTTCTGATAAGAACAGACACTCGATCTTAGCCAAAAGGCCGAGAAGTTCGTCCACTATCCATGTATCTCCTAATGCTATATATCTGTACCAGGTCACCCCTCAACCGCCGATACTCTCGCAAGACAATCCAACTGTGTCTAAACTCCTTACAGTAAACACATTCTCATCCAGGCAACATCCTGGTAACCCTCTGTTGCACGGTCCCCAAAGCCTCCACATCCTTCTATAGTGTGGCGATGAGACCTACACACAACATACCAAACATGGCCGAATGAAGTTTCATTCAGTCACAACATGACATGCAAATGTCTGTACTCAATACGGTGACCAATGACAGGAAGCATGCCATACGCCTCCTTTGCAACCACATTCTGCTGTGTTGTTATTTTCAAGGAGCTACGGATTTGCATCCAATGTCGCCTGTTTTATCAATGTTTCCAATGAGTCAATTAGTGTACTTCTCTCTTCCATTTGACTTCATACATGCATCACTTCACACCTGTCCCGATGAAATTTGATTTGCCACATCTCTGCCCAGCGTTCCAGCTGATCTACACACCGCTGCAACCTTTAACAGTCTTCCTCACTATCCACAATTCCCCAAACTATCCCTAATCATTACATGCCTTTCCAAATGTTGTCTGCAAAATTACTAATCAAACTGCTGACCTTTTCATCTTATTCACAGAGATAAATTACAAACAGATATCGCAGCACTGATCCTTGTGAAATATCATTGGCCACAGACGTCCAATCAAAAATTCACTACTGCACATGCCTCTGTTTACTATCACCAAGAAAATATTGTATCCAACTTACCAATGATTCCATGGATTGTGATTTGATCTTCCAGATTTCCCTTGCTATTTGAAAGTTGTCCATTCAACATGACTCTATATTTTGATTCCCAGATTAAATTGGCTGTCTCACTAATGCACTGACTGCGTCCTTTCTTCACAACAAAACAGGACCTTGTTTGTTTTTTTTTTAACTGATCCTGCCTAAATCCCTACAATCCCTCAATAATCACATTGCTGTCATGGTCATTCTGCAGCCACATCTCCACAATAACAGTTCGATCATATCTGTTCCCTTCAGTTAATGCTGTCATTCCATCTGCCTTGTTGCAAATGCATGGCGCCTTTGAGGGATAGATAGAGGGCCTTTGAGGGATGGATAGAAGTCACAAGAGTTGGAGAGATGTTTGGGAGTACAACGATGTTGCAGGGTTAAGCAGAGTTGCAGTTGCTAGCGAACGTTCAAGGCGAAAACATTTTATTGTTTGAAGAAAGTTAGAGAAATAAAGTGTCTTTGATTAGATTCCAGAGATAGGGACGTGTATAGGGTTGTGGATCATTACATGGACTATACTGATCAGGGTGTAGAAACATTCGCATGATTCCAGGAGGTGGTACATTTAGTAACAATTGTGGGATCTGGAGAATATCACAGTGATAGGGAGGATGGTATGGACTGGAGAATATTACAGTGAAAGGGTCGGTGGGATGGACTGGATAATGTTGCAAGCACATGGAAGATAATATAAGCTGGAGAATGCTGCAGCAATAGAGAGGAGTATATGGACTGGAGGATGTTGCATGGACAGGGATGAAGTTGTAGACTGGATACAGTTAGAAGGAGAGATGAATTTATACATTGGAAGGTGTGTCAGAGAGGGCGAGCGGTATGCATGCTGCAAGATACGACAGGGATAGAGAAGCTTGTAGGGATTCGAGGAGAGACAGTGATAGAGAGTCTTGTGAGAGACCAGATTCACTTATGAGCGTAGGATGTGCTACAGTGAGCAGACCCTTTTGCAGATATAAATGAGGATAGAATGGCCGCAAAGCAGTCACACCTATCCATAGGTATATAGGAACTGAAGGAATTGAAGAGATTACACAGGCTAGGAGTGTTGTATGCAGTGGAGGAGATTAACCTGAAAGGGATGGTTTTAGAGACTCAACAATGTTAGGAAATAATGGGAGTTGCAATGGTGAGAGCAGGTTTCAACAATTCGAAGGATTGACAGATAGTGATGGCTCAGTAAAGGGAATTGTAGTGGCTTCCCCTTCATAAGCAATCCATAAGCACTTAAAATAGCCTTTTTGACATGTGCATTATCTCTCGCCCCTTCGTCAGATAGCGCTGCAAATATTTCACTGCCTCCGCCTACCAGCTTAGACTGAACTAACATTACCCAGAAGACCTCGGGCCACTCTACCTGTCTATGCAATTTTTCAAAGGAAATACAGAGTTCCTTGACAGTCGAGTCACAGGTAGTTAGGATAGCGAAGAAGGCGCTTGGTATGCATTCCTATATTGGTCAGAGTATTGAGTAAAGGAGTTGGGAGGTCATGTTGCGGCTGTACAAGATAGTGGTTAGGCCACTTTTGGAATGCTGCATGCAACTCTGTTCTACTTCCGATCGGAAGGATTTTGTGAAACTTGAAAGGGTCCAGAAAAGATTTACAACAACGTTGCGAGGGATGAGCTAAAGGGAGAGTTTGACAGGTGATGGTTGTTTTGCCTGGAGAGTCGGAGGCTGAGGGTGACTTATAGAGGTTTATAAAATCAAGAGGGGCATGGATAGGCTAAATAGAGAAAGTCTTTCTCCTGGGGTGTGCGAGTCCAGAATTATAGGGCGAGGTTTAGGGTGAGAGTAGAAAGATATAAAAGATAAAAAGGGGCAACTTTTTTCACGCAGAGGATAGTACATATATGGAATGAGCTGCCAGAGGAAGTGGTGGAGGCTAGTACAACTGCAACAGTTAAAAGGCATCTGGATGGGTATCTGAATAGGAAGAGTTTAGAGGGAGATGGGCTGGGTGCTAGCAGGTGGGACTACATTGGGTTGGGATATCTGATCTGCAGGATGGGACCATGAATGGGTTGTGGAACCTGGAGGATGTTATGATTTGAACCACAGGTAATGTTTGATTGGATCTTTCAGCCAATCTTACAGATGACACAATTGCAACAGATAAGAAGCATTTCGATGGAGATATGAATAGAAAGGGTTCGGAGGGAGATAGGCCAGGTACTGACAGGTGGGACTAGATTTGGTTGGAATATCCTGTCGGCATGGCTGGGTTGGAATGAAGGGTCTGTTTCCATGCTGTACATCTCTATAACTGTAAGATCGGCTGAATAGTCCAATCAAACATTACCTGTGGTTCAAATCATAATATCCTCCAAGTTCCACAAGCCATCCCCTGTCCCATCCTGCAGGTTCAATGAATCCCGGAATCTCTAACTTCTGCAAGTTCCACGTCCCTTCCAATATTTGTACCATCCTCCAGGTTCTGCAGCCCTTCCTACCTCGTAACATGGCCCAGACTCTTCAACTCCTCCTTCCTCTGCAATGTTCCCCAGAAGAGCACTGGAGGATGGTGGGGGTTACAGAGATATGGAGGGACATCAGGACGGGAGGATATTGCAGACATTAGGAATATATGGACTTGAGGAGGTTTCACAGTTTATGAGTGTTGTAGGGACTGGAGAAACTTACAAAGATAGGGATAGTTTTAGATTGGAGGATTCTGCAGAAAACCTTTACGTGGTTAAAGGCAGGATTCTCTGCAGCGTGCAGGAACAATGAGATCCTGTGTCCCTCAGGTTACCACCCAAGTTGACAGGCTGTTAAGAAGGCGGATGGTGTGTTGGCTTTCATTAGCAGGGGGATTGAATTTAAGAGATGTGAGATTTTGCTGCAGCTCTACAGAACCCCAGTTAGACCACACTTCGAATATTGTGAACACATCTGTTCGCTTCATTATAGGGAGGACGTGGAAGCTTTAAAGACAGTGCAGGATGCTGCCTGACTGGAGGGCATGCCCATAGAAGGTCGGTTGTGGAAGCTAGGGCTTTTCTGATCAGAGCGAAGGAGGAAGAATGGTGACTTGATAGAGGTGTACAAGGGAATGAGAGGCATAGATAGAGTGGATAACCAGAGACTACTTCCCATGGCAAATGGCTATCACAAGGGGACATACGTTTAAGGTAATTGGCAGAAGGTTTAGCTTAGATATCCGAGGGATATGGGCCAAGTGCTGGCAGGTAGGACTAGATTGGGTTAGGATATCCTGTCTGCATGGAAGGGACTGGTACGTTATTTACACAGAGTATGGTGGGTGCGTGGAATGGACTGCCAGCCATGGTAGTAGATTCAGACACATTACAGACATCTAAGCAACTCTTGGATAGGCACATCAATGATAGCAAAATGTAAGGTATGTAGGTTCGTTTCATCTTTAGAGTAGGCTAAAAGGTCAGTACAATATTGAGGGCTGAAGGGCTTGTTCTGGAATGTGCTATTCCATGTTCTAAATAGCAAGGGATATGATGGCAGCAAGAGGTTTTGGGAAGCGGGAGAGGATGCGATCTGAATGAAGTGACACAAATAGGAGGCGTTGCTAAAGTTGTATGAGGTAACAGAGGCAGCAATGGTCTGATCTGGAGCAGATGACCCACAGTGCGAGAATGGTGGGGACTAGAGGTGCTTTCACAGGGATGGAGGAGCATAGAGCCACAGGAGGTTACAGAAATGTGGAGAGCTGTCGGGCCTACAGGAGTTCACGGAGATGGGGAGGTTGGGAGGAATGAAGCAGTTTACAGGGCTAAGGATGTTGGCAGGATGGGGTGTTTTACATAGACAGGAATGTTTCAGGTGAATGGAGCTGAGTACAGAGATAAAGTTGGTTGTACAGATTGGAAAACAACTAGACGTATGGAGGGTAGTCGTGACTGAAGATGTTTATAGACACAGGAAGACTCAGGTTCTGCAGATTATTTAGATAAAGGGGGTGATTCTCCAAGTGATAAAGACAGCAATTTTGTTTGGAGATAGTTTCACAGATTAGGGAGCATTAGTAACCTCCTCCAGTTTGGTCAGAGTGGGAAGGGTTGTAGGGGAGGGTGATGGTTACACATGTAAGAGCTGGAGAAGATTGTGGAAATGAGTAGATGGATGGAGACACTGGAGGAGCTTACATTGACAGGGTGTGTGCTGGCAATGAAAAGATATCACATCGATAGTGGGTCTTGTAGGAACTGTATTGAAAGAGTCACAGGCATTGGAATGACTTCTGCAGATTGGGAGTATTACAGGGACTGAGAGGATTGTAGGGTCTCCACAGATTGATCGTGTCTTTAAGAATAGAAGAGTTTATGTAGATATGGATAGCTTAAACCAATGCATGCAGTCTTCATTTCAAGACCAGAGCCCTTTTATCCCTCATCGGCCTAGGATCACTAACCCTGCCACCTTTTCCCTTTACCCCAATGGGGCATTTTGGTCCTGGATTCTTGAGATCACACTTTGAAAAGCCTCCCATTTGCCAATTCTTCCATTTCCTTCAAACAGACTCACCCAATCGATTAGAATCATAATGTGGAGGTGCCGGTGTCGGACTGGGGGTGTACTAAGTTAAAAATCACCTGACACTCGGTTCCAGTCCAACCGGTTTATTTGAAAGCACTAGCTTTCAGAGCTCTGCTTCTTCATCAGGTCGTTGTGGAGCACAATCCTAAGGTACAGAATTTATAGCAACAGGATGGCAGTGTCATGGAATATAATATCAAACAAATTTAGTTTAAGCCTTTCATCTGTTACAGTGATCATCAGCGCTTCCAAAGCGACTTGGATTATTACTGTGCATTGTGCAATTTTAAATTCACGGCATTGACGCTGGCCAGATCCTGCCTACTGGCCCCAAACCTGCCCCTGTTCCAGTTTTCCTCTTCAATCTGTGGACCTGCTGATCTTTCTCCATAACTATGTTAAAACGAAGACAGTTGTGAGCACTGGACCCAAAGTGCTCTCTGAATGACAGTTCAGTCTCTTGCCCGACCTCGTTTTCTGAGGGGAGGTCCAGTGTTACACCTGCCTGAGTAGAGTAGGGCCCTCTGCGTATTGATTTAGGAACCTTCCTTGGAAACATTTGAAAAATTGCCCTCCATCCAGTTTTTTTTATACTCTAGGTGGCCCAGTCAATACAGGGAATATTAAAATCACCAGCCTGTACTCCTCTAATATTCCTATAGTTGTCTGCAATCTCTCTACACAGCTGCTCCTCTGGTATCTGTTGGGTCTACAATACAGTCCCAACAAAGTGACCACCCCTCTTCTTCTTTCAACTTCTAACCATGTGGAATTTTAAATGAATATATATTTTAAAAATTGGAATTAACAATCCATAAATAAGTATTGATAAAAATCCAAACACTTGACCTTCAGAGAAAGACAACAGTTCACTCTCATGTGGTCTGCATGACATACCCACAGCAAAGTGTTTGCCTCTCAATTACCCTGTGAAATGGGCGAGCCAGCTGCTTAGCTCAAGGGCAGCAAAGGATGTGCAAGAAAGGCTAGTCAGCCAGAGACACCCACATCCCATACCTGATTTTTTAAAAAAACATCCATTCAGATTGGTCCCAGCACAGTTCCAGTGGAACAATGTCCTGGCCAATCACGTTGGTAGATTTATGGACAGGGCTTTAAACTGACAAAGAGGATGCAGGGACAGGCTTCAGGTGAAAGGAGCTTTCAAAATCCAAAGAGAAAACGTGAAGCATCAGAGTAGCGTGGGAATGTGACTGAAGACAACAGAAAGGAACAGGTTGGGACAAGGTTTATCTAAAATTGTAGATCAGCAAATCCATTTGTGACAGGAAATTGTGGAAAAGAGTAAATTATGTTTTTTTATTAATGGAAAAAGTCTCTGAAACAAGGTAGATGGATTTGTGACACAGAGATAAAAGGGATTTAGATACCAGAGAGATGTGGTTATAGGGCGAACAAAAGGTGGAACATAAATATTCAATGGTTCACAACCTTGTGCAAGTTCAGGCAAAATGGACGACGTGAACAATAATGGGTAAGAAAGGCATTACAGAGAAAGCATTTGGCATCAGATCATGAAGTCGAGTCAGCCTGAATGTAAATTCTCGCTCCTACTTGCCAAGGAGAAAAGCACCAGAACAGTTTAAGACCACCTACCGCACAGCATTTCATAGCTCGTCACTGCAATAAATAGGAATTCATTGGAATTTCTAATACAGGCATGGTGAACATTTATTGAAACGTCAATATTCGCAAAGTCTGGGACAATGACGCTGACAACAGTGATATTGGAAGGGGAGTTCAGAGAATTTCTTTCAGTGTTTCTTCGAATAACACATTGTGCAACTGGCAGGGGACGTAACTGTCTCAGAGAGACTGTTGTGTGATAAAACTTAGTGAATGAGTAATGTCACCTGGAGAGATCCTCTGGGAAATTGTGATAAAGTGCAGTTTAAAGAAATATAAAGTTTTACAGTGAATCACAGAAAGGACAACTAGAAACAAAAATAGCCAATTACATGGGTTGGAGAGGAGAACTGCCCAAGGTAAATGAGCTAAACAGACTGAAATGTGCGTCTGGAAATGAACCGTGGAAAATATTTGAAGGAACAGTGTAAAACACTCAACAAAAGGACATCCCACTGAAACAGATAAAAACTCAGCAAGATATCCCCACCAGTCCCTCACTCAGGAGAAAATGGATCATATTAGATTATGAGGCTGAGAAGATCACCACAAAGTACTTAAAATCCTGAAGTGAGAGAGAGATTTAGGAGTAAGGTTTAAAGGGATTGTAAAGGGTCTCCTAGCAGGAGGATGAGGACAGTGGGAAGGGGAATCGTTGTCAGGGTTTATTGACACGATAGCAACAGGGACAGGTGAAGGTGCTGGAGGTAGTGAGAGTGTTACAGAGAGTGGTCAGGTCCTGAACGGTGTTACAAAGCCAGTACGAATTGCTGCAGCTGGAGGGGTTTGCAGAGGTAGGGAGGGACATATGTATTTTTATTTATTCATTCATGGGATGTGGGTGTCACCGCCTGGACCAGCATTCTTGGACCCCATGCTAATTACCCAGAGATTGTTGGAGTCCTGGTGGATATATTTAATACTTTGCTGGACACAGGTGAAGTGCTGTATGACTGGAGGATCGCTAATGTGGTTCCTTTGTTCAAGAAGGGCAGCAGGGGTCGGCCAGGTAATTACAGAGCAGATAGTCTGACAGCAGGGGGAGGGAAATTATTGGAAACAATTGTGAGGATGAATCAACACTTGCAAAGATAAGGATCAACTCGGTTTAGTCATCACGGATTTGGCAGAGGAAGTTACTGTCTGAGGAATTCAGTTCAGTTTTTTTGAAATGGTTCTTAAGTATATTAATGAGGGCTGTGCAGATGATGTGGTTTACATGGACTTGACTAAGTCCTTAAACAAGACCCCACATGGAAGGCTGGTCCAAAAGGACTGGGTTCCAAGGCAAGTTGGCAAATTGGATGCAAAATTGGTGGATAGAATATTTTCACCACCGGGTGTACCACAGAGATCTGTGCAGGAACCATTGAACATTAATAACTCGGATATGAAATAAGAAGGTATGTCGGTTTGCAGATGACATGAAAGGTAAGGGTGTTGTTCACAGTGAGGAGGATGGTCTCCGTCTGCAGTCCAATGTCGATCGGATGATAGTCTAAGCAGAGTTTAGATCTGATTGAAGTGAGGGAATACTCTGTGGGAGGTACAATAAGAGAAGGACAGACATAATAAACGGTAGGTCCTTGTGGAGTACTGACGAATACAGGGACCTTGGTGGACAAGTCCATAGATCCCTGAAGGTGTCAGCACAGGGAGACAGGGTGGGAAAGGCACCTCAACTGGGAGCGGGAGAGGGACCCATATCCTGGTGGGGTGAATTGCTAGAGCTGCTTGAGAGGATATATCCTGGTCTGGCAGGGTGTTGGACCTTAAATAGACGTAAGGCCAGTAAGAAGATTGAGGCTGGTACACGAGTTAAAGACAGCAATTTCAGCAGACAAGGCAGGAAAGAACATAGCAGGGAATGGGGGAAAACTGATGATTAAACTGCATTTATTTCAATGCAAGGGGCCAGACAGCTAAGGAAGATGAACTCAAGGCATGGATTGGAACATGGGACTGGGATATTATAGTTATTACAGAAACACAGCTGAGGGATGGGCAGGACTGGCAGTTCATTATTTCAAGGTAGAGATGCTACAGGAAGGGGACGCAAGAGAGGACGTGTGGTGGTGGGTTTTGATTGCATGAATCATCACAGCAGTACTTAGAGAGGATATTCCTGTGGGATCGCCCAGTGAAGCTATGTTAGTGGAACTGAGAAATAAGAATGGGTCATCACTTTGATATGATCGGACTGCTGACCCCGAATAATCTGTGGCAGACTGAGGAACAAATATGTCGGGACATCTTAAATATCAACGATAATAGTAAGGCTGTTATGGTTGGGGTTTTTAAACTTTCCAAACCTAGACTGGGACTGCCAGTGTTCAGTGTTTGCAAGAGAGAAATCTGGTAATTGTGTTCCAGAAACTCCCAATCAATATGTACATGGCCTGAAAAGAGAAAGGGGCAAAACCTGACCTCCCCTTGGGAATTAAGGTAGGGAAAGGGAATGAGATGTGAGTGGGAAAGCATTTTGCCAAAGTGACCACAGTTCTAGTAATTTGAAAATAGCTTTGGAAAAGGACAGACCTGGTCCACAAGTATAAGGTGTAAAATGGAGCCTGACCAATCTTGATCGTATTAGCCAGGAACTTTCAAAATGTGATTGGGGAAGGGAATTATTTACAGGGAAAGGGAAGTTTGGCAAGTGAGAATATTTTAAAAGTGAGATAAACTGATCGATCAGTGCCAGCATTTTCCTGTTTGTGTGCAGGTCAATGCTGACAGCATTCGGAAACACTGGCTGTCTATTGAGGGTCTGGCCAAGGAAAAGGGGGCAACATGTCAGGTATAGCCAGCTGGATCAAGGGAATCCCTGAGGATATACAGGGGCTGTAGGAATACACTTTGAGTAGAAAACAGGAATGGAGAAAGGCGAAATGAAATAGCCTCAGCAGAGAAGGAAAGGGGAATCCAAAAGTGATTGTATCAGTATATTAAGAGCGCATAAGTAACTCAGGGCAAAATAGTGTCCATTAAAGATCAATGAGGCCACCGATATGTTGAACTTCAGGATAATTATTAAGATCCTAAACAATTTTTTCACTCAAGAACCTACTGTGGAGAAAGACTGGGGAACTCAGGGAACAAGAGTAATACGTTAGACCACAATTGGAGTTCTCTGCAATTCCAGTCTCCCCGCTATAGGAAGGATGTTGTGGGTTCAGAAAAGATTAACAAGATATTGCCCGGGTTGTTGCTGAATAAGCTGGGGCTACTGTCACTGGAGAATTGGAGACTGCGGGATGACCTTACAGAGGTTTATATGAACATGAGGGGCATGGATAGGGTAAGCATTCAAGGCCTTTTCCCAGAAGTTGTCCAAAACTAGAGGGCATAAGTTTAAGGTTAGAGGTGAATGGTTTACAGAGGGACTGAAGGGACAGCTTCTTCACACACATGGTGATGTGTGTATGGAATGAGCTGAGAGAGAAAGCAATGGAGACTGATACAATTACAACATGTAAAAGGTATCTGGATGGGCATCTGAATAGTAAGGGTGTAGACATATATGGGCCAAATGCTGGAAAAGGGAATGGATTTATTTAGATCTTCTGGTTAGCCTGGACGAGTTGGGGACCGAAGGGTCTGTTTCTATGCTGTATATCTCTATGACTTGAAAAGAGTGCATGTTATAGAAGAGGTGGTGCTGGAGGTTTTAAAACACAAAGCTATGGTAATTTCCAGAACCTGATTAAGTGTATCACAGGACACTGTGGGATGCTAGGGAAGAAATTGTGGAGCCCCTAGCAAAGGTATGTGCACTACTGATGGCCATGTGTGATGGGCTGGCAGGCTGGAGGGTGGCATCATGGACGGTGAAGGAGGTTTTCTGAGATTACAAAGGGATCCTGATGGAGGGAGTGAATGGGCTGAAAAACTAGAGTTGGAATTCAATCTGAATAAATACGAGGTAATGTATTTTGTAAAATAAACAATAGTAGAGCTTATACAATTAATGTTAAGGCTTCGGTTAGTGTTTTAGAGCAGAGGGACCTCCGGGTTCAGGTACATAATTCTTGAAGCTTACAACCCTGGATGGATAAGACAGTGCTTGGCATGCCTGACTATTGCTCAGTCCATTGAGTGGAGGATTTGGGACGTCATGTTGAGATTGCACAGACATTTGTGAGGCCTGTTCTGCAATACTCTGTCCAGTTCTGGTCGCCCAGTTAACAGGGAGGATATTATTAAGCTGCAGGGCATTCAGAAGAGACTTACAAGGATATTGCTGGGTATGGAAGGATTGAGTTCTGAAAAATGGCTGGATAGGCTGAGTCTTTTTTCACTGGAGCCTAGAGGTTGTGATGTGATGCTATAGAGGTTTATGAAATAAAATGTGGTATGTAGATCAATTTAATGGTAGTTGCCTTTTCCTCAGGATGGGGGAGTCTCAAGAGGAGGGGGTCACATTTTTAAGGTTAGAGGAGAGAGATGTTCAAAAAAAGATATGGGGCAATTTGCTACACAGAGGGTGGTTTGAGTGTGGAATGAACTTCCTGAGAAAGGGGTTGATGTGGGTACAATTACAACATTTAAAAGATATTTGGATAAACAGGTGAATAGGGAAGGGTTGGAGTGATATGGGCCAGCAACAGGCAGCTGGGAAGAGGTTAGTTTTAGATTATGGTGGGTATCAACTGAAGGGTCAGTTTCCATGCTGTATGGCTCTATGACAAGAATATGGTTTGATTCCAGTATTGAAGAAAGGATCAGGGCTGGGTCCACTGATGTGCATCATCTACATAAACAATTTGTTTGAAAATATAGGAGTGATTGTGCGAAAGTTTGTTGATGATCAAATGAATGGTGCAGTGGGCAGTAAATACGGTTATCAAAGGAGATCTTGATCAACTGGGCCAGTGGACCAAGGAATGAAATATGGAGTTTAATTCAGGTGTTGGATTTTGTTAAGACAAACCAGGGAGGACTAACACTGTTAATGGAAGGGCTCTGGCCAGGGTTGTCAAACAGAGAGAGAGAGAGAGAGAGACCAGGGGGTGCAAGTTATATTGTTCCTCGGAAGTGGCATCACAGGTGGACAGGGTGGGGAAAGCGACATTTGGCACATTTGCCGACATTGGCCAGCACTTTGTTACATACGTTGGAGATATTTGTAACATTGTCCTAAATATTTCCCTTGGGCAGAGGAGGCCACGGGGTGACCGTAAGAATGTTGAATAACCAAGGGTAGGTGAGTCCAAAACTAGAGGGTATAAACGGGAGGTGACAGAGCAAGGATTTAAAGAGGGAGCTGAGGGGGAACATTATCCACAGAGGATGGCGCATAGACGGAACAGACTGCCTCAGGCACATGGGAGAAACAAGAACAATTACAACATGGAAAAGACATTTGGGAGGAGAAGGTTTGAAGAGATAAGGGCCAAATGCAGGCAAATGAGACTCGTTCAGTTTAGGTGCCTGGGCAGCATTGAGGAGTTGGACCACAGGTTCTGTTTCCGTGCTGTATCTCTCTGTATCCAGTTACAGAAGATTAGTGGACCAAAATAAGGCATGTTGTAGACACTGAAGCAAGTCACAGATGGTAGTCTGGAATGCAGTACATTTCAAATATGTGGAGGGACTGTCGGGAATGGAGCAGGTTACAGGGACAACTATTGTTATAGGAGTTAAAAATGACTAAAGACACTGGTGCACAAGCCATGCCATAGATACAGTGTTGCAGAGTAGTGAGTCTCAGTACAGTGTTGGAGGGAGAACACAGAACAGAAAGATCCCAGGCAGCATTCCCAACCTCTCGTCAGAAGCCGGCTTTAACCTCTGTTGTCCTGATGCTCACTAAGACAGCTCAGGCCTGGATTGATAACGATGAACTCCCGATGCTGTCTCAGTGCAACGTAAGTTAAAGTAGACGTGGTGATTGAGCATGGGGTGTGTCTATACTGTGCTCCCCATCCAGCACTGTGTCAATATCATGTCCTAATAGCGATGTTTGCAGCCCTCTCATTGCTCTCTGCTCTTTGCACTGAGAGTGATCTTACCTCACTGCAAGATTTATTGAAGGCTCCAGATTTCCCTTCCCTTTGAAGATGGTTGGTCAGCCAGAGAGACAATGAGGTGATGGATGAGACACACAGCAGTTGGGAAGTCTATTGAGTTAGCAACTTCCTGAGTACCTACAGGAAGAGATAGACATAATGGGAAATTAGACTGATGCAGTGAGGGTTACACAAGGAGAATGGAAATGAGCCCCACAGAGATCTGAAATATCCCAAACTCCATCCCTGGCCTGCGCTGTTGCGTCTCTCTGGAGTGGAGAATTCTGTTAACTCAGGATCTGGAGTAACTGCAAGAGTGAGAGACGCTGACAGAGGCAGCAATTGGACCCTCACAGTGAGGGATACCACATGGAGCGAGACTGAGTGATATTAGCAGCGTGCTGGAAGACTTCAGGATCACACAATCATGTTGGAAGAATGGGTTTAGCTTCATGTATCAGTGCTCAGGGATGAGCAACCAGTGAGCAGGTGAAGTGATGGCCTAGTAACATTATTGTTAGGGCATTTATCCAAAACCTCAGCTAATGTTCAGGGGAGGCAGGTTTGAATCCCATCATAAGATATGGTGGAATTTAAAATCAATAATTTTAAAAATAGCAATTAACAATCCATAAACAAATATGAAACCATTGCTGATGTACAAAAATCACAATCCCTTAGATTAGATTACCTACAGTGTGGAAACAGGCCTTTCGAACCAACCAGTCCACACCATCCCTCCAAAGAGTAACCCACTCAGACCCATCTCCCTTGACCTAATACACCTAACATAATGGACAATTTAGGATGGCCAATTCGCCTGACCGGAGCATCCGGAGGCAATTCACGCAGACACGGGGACAATGTTCAAACTCCCCACAGTCGCCCGTGGCTGGAATCGAACCTGGGACCCTGGTGCTGTGAGGCAGGAAGGTTAATCACTGAGCCACGTGCCGCCCACTTGCTCTTTCGACAACGAGATCTGATCATCCTCACGTGCTCTGCACGACATAACCACAGCAAAGTGTTTACCTCTCAGTTACACTCTGAAATGGCCGAGCAAGCTACTCAGCTCACGGGCAGCTAGGGCTGGGCAATAAAGGCTGGTCAGCCAGAGACACCCACATCCCCTACCTGATTTATAAAATAATTCAATACATTGTTCCTCTGGAACCGTGCTGGGAACAGTGTCCTGGCCATTCATGTCAGTAGTTTTATGGACAGGGCTTTAAACTGACAGAGAGGATGCAGGGACAGGGTCCAGGTGAAAGGAGCTTTCCAAATCCAAAGAGAAAAGGTGAAGCATCGGAACAGTATGTGGCTGTGGCTGAAGGCAATCAGAAAGCAACAGGATGAGACAGCGATTTACTAAAACTGTACATCAGTGAATAGGTTTGTGACAGGAAATTGTAGGAAAGAGTCAATTATGTTTTTTTTTGAATGGACGAAGTCTTATCAATAAGGCAGATGGATTTGTGACACTGAGATAAAAGAGGTTTAGACACCAGAGAGATATGGTTACAGGGTGAACAAAAGGGGGACATAAATATTCAATGCATCACAATCTTGCAGAAACACAGGCAAAATGGGTAACATGAAGAAAGGCATTACAGAGAAAGCATCTGGGCTCAGATCATGAAGTAGAGTCAATCTGAATGTAAATTCTGGCTTATACTTGCCAAGGACACAAGCAGAAGAACAGTTTTAGACACCGAACAGCATTCCATTGCTCATCACTGTATTAAACAGGAGCTCATCGGAATTTTTTTAACAAACACATTGTGATAATTTTGGGAAAAATCAATATTCACAATACGTGGGATAGTCACACTGGCAAGAGTGATATTGGAAGAGGAGTTCAGAGAATTAGTTTTCAGTGTTTCTTTGAATCACAAATTGTGCAACTGGCTAGGGACATAACTATCTCAGAGCGACCATTGTGTGATGAAACTTAGTGAATGAGTAATGTCACCTGGAGAGATCCCCTGCGAAATTGTGATAAAGTGCAGTTTAAAGAAATATAAAGTTTTAAAGTGAATCACATAAAGGACAAGCTACAACTAGAAACAAAAATAACCAATAACATGAGTTTGCGATGAGAACTGACCAAGGTAAATAGGCTAAACAGACTGAAATATGTGCCTGTCAATGAACAGTGGAAAACATTTGAAGGAGCAGTGTAAAATACTCAACAAAAGGACATTCCATTGAAACAGACAAATCCTCAGCAAGAAATCCCCATCGGTCCCTCACTCAAGTAAAAAGGATCATATTAGATTATCGGGCTTAGAGGATCACCAAAATGTATTGAAAATCCTGAAGTAAGAGAATGTTTTAGGAGTGTTTGTTAAAGGGATTGCAAAGGGTCTGCTCGCAGGAGGAGGTCAGATGGAAGAGGGAATAATTGTCAAGGTTTTATGTCACAAAAGGAACCGGGAGAGCTGAAGATGCTGGAGGTGTTGAGAGTATTACAGAGAGGGGTCAGGGTCTGAACGGTGTTACAAAGCCAGTACAGATTGCTGCAGCTGGAGGCGTTTGCAGATGTAGGGAGGGATATATGTATTGTTATTTATTCATTCATGGGATGAGGATATCACTGATTGCACCAATATTCTTTGCCCCTGTGCTAATTACCCAGAGTATAGTACAGAGTCAGCCATATTGCTGTGGATCTGGTGTCACGTGCAGGTCAGACCAGGTTAGAATGTCAGATGTTCTTCCCTGAAGGACGGAAGTGAACCAGATGAGTACTTCCTACAGGTCAACAATGCTTTTATGGTGGCCTCACCAATGTCTTGTACAGCCACAACATGACATCCCAACTTCTACTCTCAATGCTGTGCCCAAAGAAGGTAACCATTCCAAACGCCTGCTTCACCAACCTGTCTACCTGTGACACCACTTACAAAGAACTGTCTACCTGCTTCCCTGGGTCTCTGACTGACAACATTACCCAGGGCCCGAGCATTAACTGTACAGGTCCCACTCTGGTTTGTCTCACCAAAATGGAACACCTCACACTTATCTAATTAAACTCCATCTTTTATTCTTCAACCCACTATCCCAGTGTACTATTCGTTCTGTTGTATCATAGATAATCATGTTCACTAACCACTTTACCAACAATTTCAGTATCACTCAAAAAACTTACTTCCCACAAAACCAATATTCCAATCCAAACCATTTATCCAAATGACAAACAACAGGGGACCCACTTCACCGCTGGTCACATGTCTCCAGTCAGAAAAACAACATGTCTCCCATCACCCTCTGTCTCCTACCATTAAGGCCAATTTTGTATCCAGTTGACTAGCTCCTCCTGAATGCCATATCCTTTTACATTGATCTGAGCTTATTACCCAGTTTACCATAGAGAACATAGAACACAGAACAGTACAGTACAAGACCCTTCGGCCATAATGCCATGCCCATCTTTTACCCGACTGTAAGATCAAAGTAACTTACATACACTTCATTTTGCTATCATCCAGGAGTCTGGTAAAATGTCCCGTTCCACCTACCCACCACACTCTGTGTAAAGAACCCACATCTGAAATCTCCCCTTACCCATCCTCCAATCACCTTACAATTATGCCCCCTTGTACCATGTATGCCATGGGATAAAGAGGTCTCACACTGTTCACTCTATCTTTGCCTCACACCATCTTGTTCACCTCGACCTAATCACACCACACTCTTCTTCACTTCAATGAGAAAAGCCTTCGCTCCCTCAACCTTTCTTCATAAGACATGCCCTCCAGTCCAGGTAGCATCCTGGTAACTCTCCTCTTTACCTCTCTAAAGCTTTCACATCCATCCTCTAATGAAGGGATCAAAACTGAACACAATATACTAATTGGGATCTAAACAGGGCTGTATAGTGCTGCAGCATAAACTCATGGCTTTAAAACTCAACCCCCCAGCTAATGAAAACCAATACAACATATTCTTTCTTAACAACACTATCAGCTTGGTAGCAAATTTGATGGATCTCTGGTCATGAAATCCAAGATTCATCTGTTCCTCCACACCATTCAGTATTCTGCCTTTACCCCTATATTCTGCATTGAAGTCTCACCTTCTAAAATGCATCAGTTCACACTTTTCCAGATTTGACTTCATCTGCCACTTCTCAGCCCAGCTCTACATCCTGTCAATGTCCCATTGCAACCTCCAGCAGACATCCACACTATTCACCACTCCAACAATCTTCGTGTCATTGGCAAACTTACTTACCCACTCCTCCACTCACACATCAAGTCATTCATAAAATCATAAGGAGCAGAGATTTTTTCACCTCCCTCTGCAGAAAACCACTGGTCACTGAGCTCCAGGCTGAATGATTTCCATCTGTCATCACCCTCTGTCTTCTGTGGGCCAGGAATTCTGTATCCAGACAGGCAGGTTTCCCTGTATCCCATGCTCTGTACTTTCTCAATGAGCCATAAATGTGCTTTGTCACATTCTCAAAACATTCAATAAGACTTGTGAGGCATGACCTGTCCCTTACAAAGACCATGATGACTTTCTCTAATCAAACTATAGTTTTCCAAGGAATCCTAAATCCTCTCCAATAATCTGCACATCACAGACAGAAGACTGACAGGTCTGTGATTCCCAGGATTATCTCTATTCCCTTTCTTGAACAACACATGGCTGATTCACCTAACCTGCACATCATTGGGCTGTGGGTGGAAACAGGAGCACCTGTCGGAAACCCACGCAGACATGGAGAGAATGTGCAAACTCCATACAGACAGTCGCCTGGGGCTGGAATTGAAATCGCGTCCCTAGTGCTGTGAGGCAGCAGTGCTAACCACTGAGCCACCGTGCTGCCCCATGTAACTCTCTAGAGCCCTGTTTCTGATCCTTCGTTCCTCAAACTTAAGTCAGCTACCTTCTTCCTCTTGACTAGATGTTCTACATCCCTTGGAACCTTGTCAAATGCTTTGCTGAAGTTCATGTAGACAACACTGAGTGCTCTGCATTCATCCATCTCTTGGTCAACTCCTCGAAGAGTCAAACCGGTTTGAGAAACACGGTTTCCACTCAAAAAGCCATGCTGACTATCTCTAATCAGCCCTTGCGTTTCCAAATATATGTAGCTCCTTTCTCTCAGAATCTCCTCCAACAACTTACCCAGCACTGGGCTAACTGGGCTGCGATTTCCTGGCTGCTCCCTGCAGACCTTAAGTGATGGAAAAGCATTAGCCACGCTACAGTCTGACGTTAGCTCACTGTGTCTGTTGATAATATAAATATCTCTGTTAGGGACACTGTAATCTCTTCCCTAGCTGGATGTCTTGAAACGGTTAAAGGTGAAAAAATCCCCAGGACCTGATCAGGTGTACCAGAGAATTCTGTGGGAAGCTAGAGAAGTGATTGCTGGGCTTCTTGCTGAGATATTTGTATCATCAATAGTCACGGGTGAGGTGCCAGAAACTGGAGTTTGGCAAAAGTGGTGCCACTGTTTAAGAAGGGTAGTAGAGACAAGCCAGGGAACTATAGACCGGTGAGCCTGAACTCAGTGGTGGGCAAGTTGTTGGAGGGAATCCTGAGGGACAAGATGCACATGAATTTGGAAAGGCAAGGAGTGATTAGGAATAGTCGACATGGCTTTGTGCGTGGGAAATCATGTCTCATAAACTTGATTGAGTTTTTTGAAGAAGTAGCAAAGAATATTGAGGTGGGCAGAGTGATAGATGTGATCTATATGGACTTCAGTGAGGCAGTCGACAAAGTTCCCCATGGGAGGCTGATTACCAAGGAATACAGGGAGAACTAGCCATTTGTATACAGAAGTGGCTCAAAGGTAAAAGACAGAATGGTGGTGGAGGGTTGTTTTTCAGACTGGAGGCCTGTGACCACTGCAGTGCCACAAGGATCAGTGCTGGGCCCTCTACTTGTTGTCATTTACATAAATGATTTGGATGCGAGCATAAGAGGTATAGTTAGTAAGTTTACAGATGACACCAAAATTGGAGGTGTAGTGGACAGCGAAGAGGGTTATAACAGTATCTGGACCAGATGGGACAATGGGCTAACTGGCAGATGGAGTTTAATTCAGATAAATGCAATGTGCTGCATTTTGGGAAAACAATTCTTAGCACGACTTATACACGTAATGGTAAGGTCCAAGGGAGTGTTGCTGACCAAAGAGACCTTGGAGAGCAAGTTCATGGCTCCTTGAAAGTCGAGACGCAGGTAGATAGGATAGTGAAGGCGGCATTTGGTATGCTTTCCTTTATTGGTCAGAGTATTCAGTACAGGAGATGGGAGGCCATGTTGCGGCTGTACAGGACATTGGTTTGGCCACTGTTGGAATATTTTGTGCAAACCCAGTCTCCTTCCTATCAGAAGAATTGTTGTGAAAATTGAAAGGGTTCAGAAAGGATTTGCAAGGATGTTGCCAGGATTGGAGGATTTGAGCTACAGGGAGAGGCTGAACAGACTGGGGCGTTTTTCCCTGGAGTTTTGGAGGCTGAGGAGTGACCTTACAGAGGTTGCAAAATTATGAGGCGCATGGATAGGATAGGAAAAACCGACCAAGTTATTTTCCTGGTGTCAGGGAGTCCAGAACTCGAGGGCATAGGTTTTGGGTGAGAGGGGAAGATATAAAAGAGACCTAAGGGGCAACATTTTCACGCAGAGGGTGGTACGTGAATGGAACGAGCTGCCAGAGGATGTGGTGGAGGATGGTACAACTGCAACATTTAAGAGGCATTTCGATGGTTATACGAATAGGAAGGGTTTGGAGGAATATGCTGGCAGGTGGGACTAGATTGGGTTGGGATATCTGGATGGCATGGACGGGTTGGACCGAAGGTTCTGTTTCCGTGCTGTACATCTCTATGACTTTATCACTCATAGAGGTTATAGAAATAAACTGTATGGTCGCGTCTGGAGGAGATTAAAGGTATAAAGTTTTGTAGTTACCGAATGAAATTACTTCATTCGGGACCAACAGAGTTTACAGAAACAGTACATTTTAGAGACAGGAAGAGTTTATAGTCATCATTAGAAATGCGGAAACTAATTCATGAGAGGAGCAGGGTCACTCTGTACTGTGCCCAGAGACAAGGAGGAGTCTAACAGCTGGAGGAGGTTACTAAGGTACAGAGCTTATTTGTTGTCGTGACGGATAGGTTACAGAGATCATGAAGGTAGTAGGAGTTCAAAAAAGTCACAAAGACAGGGAGGTTATTTCAGGTCTGGAAAGGACTACACTGACCAGGATGGCTAAAGGAACTGAGGAGTTGTTTTTCTTCAGTTAAGGAGAGATGTGACAGAACCCGGGATTAAAGGCAAAGGCAGAAACGTGGAGAGTTTTACTGATATGCGGAGCTTACAGAGATAAGGAGGATTGCAGGGGCTGATAGAGATAGGGGATTTGGTATCGATGAAACAGACAATGGAGAAACTGACACACATAGGGAGGGTTCTGTGGAACAGATGAATTTACAGACAAGATGGTGATAATGAAGCCTGAGAATTTTCTCATGTTCCTTGCCCAGCATTGTTTCTACATCATGCCCTCAGGGTCTAAATTAAAGTCCATTAACTCCTCCCTGTGCTGTTTAATGTGAGTGATCTTACCGGCTGCAGGATTTACTGAAGGCTCCAGATCTCACTCCCCATCTCTCTCTGGCTGACCAACTGCCTTCAATGTAGTGATGGACGAGACAGGAATTGGGAATTCTGTTGAGTCAGGGACATCAGGAATACCTACAGGAGACAGAGAAGTAAACAGAATGGGAAATTAGACTAATGCAATGAAGGTTACACATGGAGAATGGCACTGAGTCCCACAGAGATCTGGAAATTCCCAGTCTCCATCCATGGCCTATGCAGTTCCTTCCCTCTGGAGTGGAGAATGCTGTTGGCTCAGGATCTGGAGTAGCTGCAAGAGTGAGAGACACTGATAGAGACAGCATTTAGACCCACACAGGGAGGGACATCACATGGAGAGAGACAGTGATATCAGCAGAGTGCGGGAATGGATCAGGATCACACAATGGTATCATCAGAAGTGGTTTGACCAGTGAGCACTGTTACCAGTACTCAGGGAGGACTGAGCTATTTTATTGGGATAGGCTCCTCTGGTACCAGGATTATGCAGTGTGCTATAAACGGACACAGATGAGGAGGGGGGCAGGTCTGAGGTGAATGGAAATTCCCAAGTCCAAAGAGAAAGGTTGAAATATTGGAACACCATGGAGATGTGAATGAAGACCAAAAGAAACAGTAAGGGACTGAGTTTAATTAAAATACGACATTGTTAAACAGATTTGTGACAGGAAATTATTGGTTAAAATAAAGTAAATGCCAGTTCCGCCCCTCATAATTCCTCATAAACCACAAGTGACATCACTTCCGCCCCTCACATCATCACTGATGTCACACACTCAGTGACTTCCACGCCCCCCCCACTGTCATGTTTGCCACCACTTCCGCCCCCACCAACGCCACTCATCTGCATTCTGCTGGCACCAACCCCAGGTCCCACCGTCACCATCTCTGCCCCCAGAACCCGGAGGGGAACACCACCCCTGCTCATGACTCCATCCCCATTCCCCCTAACAACACACCCACTCCAGTTACAGGCTCAGTCGCCTCCCCCAGCTCCACACCTACATCTGGTCCCAGCTCCCAGTCCTGCCAAGTTTTCACCATTCCCCTGACCTCCCCCTCACTGAGGACAAATGATCAGTCTCAGCAAAGGCCTCACCTTTATCCCCCTCCGTCCACATATCAATGAATGTAATACACGCCGTGACATCGACCACTTCTTCCACTACCTCCGCCTCAGAGCTTACTTTTACAATGAAGACTCCCGCCTATTTTCTGAGGACCCCTTAGCCAGCCTCCAATACATTCCATCTACCTGGATACTCCACGCTGGCCTATTACCTGCCTTCGATTTCTTCATTTCCAACTTCCACCGAGACATTAACCGCCTCAACCCCCTCCCCCACTCCAACCTCTCACCCTCAATGTGCAGCCCTCCACTTTCTCTGCTCCAATACCGACCTCACCATCAAACCAGCAGATAAAGGGGGTGCAGTGGGAGTCTGGTGCACTGACCTCTACACCGCTGAAGCCATGATGCCAACTCAAAGACACCTCCTCCTACCACCCCCTCTACCATGACCCACCTCCCATCACCAAACCGTCATATCCCAGACCATACAGAACCTCATCACCTCAGGAGGAGATCTCCCACCCACAGCTTCCAACCTCATTGTCCAGAATCCCCCACTGCCCGGTTCTACCTCCTTCCCAAGATCCACAAGCCTGACCACCCTGGCCGACCCATTGTCTCAGCATGCTCCTACCCCACCGAACTCATGTCTGCCTACCTCGACATTGTCCTATCCCCTAGTTTAGGAACTACCCACATCCGTTCGAGACACCACTCACAACCTCCCCTCCTCCAAGACTGCCGTTTCCCTGGCCCCCAACGCCTCATCTTCATAATGGATATCCAATCCCTCTACACCTCCATTCACCATGACCAGGACCTCCAAGCCCTCAGTTTCTTCCTCTCCCGACGACCACAACAGTACCCTTCGACCGATACTCTCATTTGTTTGGCTGAACTTGTCCTCACCCATAACAATTTTTCCTTCAAATGCTCCCACTTCCTCCAGACCAAAGGGGTAGCTATGGGCACCTGTATGGACCCCAGCTATGCCTGTCTCTTTGTTGGCTACGTAGAACAGTGCATCTTCCGTAGTTACAATGGCACCATTCCCCACCTCTTCCTCCGCAACATTGATGACTGCATTGGCACCACCTCGTGCTCTCTCGAGGAGTTTGAGCAATTCATCAACTTCACCAACACATTCCACCCTGACCTTAAATTTACCTGGACCATCTGATACCTCCCTCCCCTTCCTGGACCTCTCCATCCCCATTAATGACAACCAACTTGACATCGACATTTTTTTACAAACCTACTGACTCCCACAGCTACCTAGATTACATATTTTCCCACCCAACCGCCTGCAAAATTCCCAACCCCTATTCCCAATTCCTCCACTTCCGCTGTACCTGATCCCAGGAGGGCCAGTTCCACCACAGATCACCCAGATAGCCTCCTTCTTTAGAGATCGGAATTTCCCTTCCCACGTGGTAAAAGATGCCCTCCAACGCATCTCGTCCACATCCCGCACCTCCGCCTTCAAACCACACCCCTCCAACTGGGACAAGGACAGAACGCCCCTGGTGCTCACCTTCCACCCGACCAACCTTCGCATAAACCAAATCATGCGCCAACATTTCCGCTACCTCCAAACGGACCCCACCACCAGAGATATATTTCCCTCCCCACCCCTCTCCACTTTCTGCAAAGACCATTCCCTCAGTGACTACCTGGTCAGGTCCACGCCCCCCAAAAACCCATCCTCCCTTCCTGGAACCTTCTACTGCCACTTCAGGGATTGCAAAACCTGCGCCCACACTTCTCCCCTCACCACCATCCAAGGCCCCAAAGGAGCCTTCCACATCCAAAGCCTTACCTGCACATCCATCAATATCATTTATTGTATCCGTTGCTCCCTATGCGGTATCCTTTATATTGGGGAGACTGGACACCTCCTAGCAGAATACTTTAGGGAACATCTCCGGGACACTCGCACCAATCAACCCCACCGCCCTGTGACTCAACATTTCAACTCCCCCTCCCACTCTGCCGAGGAAATGCAGGTCCTGGGCTTCCTCCACCGTCACTTCCTCACCACCCGACGCCTGGAGGAAGAACGCCTCACCTTCCGCCTCGGAACACTTCAACCCCAGGGCATCAATGTGGACTTCACCAGTTTCCTCATTTTCCCCTTCCCCCATCTCTCCCCAATTCCAGCCTTCCAGCTCAGCACCGCCCTTATGACCTGCCCTAATGGCCTATCTCCCTTCCCACCTATCCATTCCACCCTTGTCTCTGACCTATCACCCCCAGCCCCACCCCCATTCATTTATTGTACTCTTTGTTACCTTCCCCATCCTCCACTCTGACCTATCACCTTCTTCCCCACCCTATTCACCTATTGTACTCTATGCTACTTTCTCCCCATCCCCACCCCTCTCTCATTTATCTCCCCACTCTGCAGGGACCCGGACGCTGTTCCTGATGAAGGGCTTTTGCCCGAAACATCGATTTTCCTGCTCCTCGGATGCGACCTGACCTGCAGTGCTTTTCCAGCACCAATTTAATCTAGACTCTGGTTTACAGCATTTGCAGTCCTTGTTTTTACCTTATTGGAGGAGGGGACTACCGAGATAAGGCATGTTGTAGACACTGAACCAAGTTACAGCGATAGCGCTGGTAGTCTGGAAGGCAGTACATTTCAACTATGTGGAGGGACTATCGGGAAGGGAGGAGGTTACAGCGATAGGATCTGTTATAGGAATTAAAAATTATTGAAGACACTGGACCACAAGACATGCCATAGATACACTGTTGCAGAGTAGTGAGTTTTAATATAACAGAACTTACATTGGGATGGTGATTGAGCCTGCGGTGTGTGTGTGTACTGTGCTCCCGTCCAGCACCGTATCTATGTCATGTTGTGTTAACAGATGTTTGGAGCCCTCTCATTGTTCTTTGCTCTGTGCACTGTGGGTGACCTTACCTCTCTACAGGCTTTATTGAAGGCTCCAGATCTCCTTTCCCTTTGTCTCTCTCTGGCAGACCAACTGCGTTCAATCAGGTGATGGACGATCCACCAAGCAGCTGGGAAGGCTATTGATTCAGGACTTTCCTGAGTAACGACAGGAGACAGAGAAATAGAATGGGAAATTCAACAGATGCAGTGAGGGTTACACATGGAGAATGGCACTGAGTTCCACAGAGATCTGGAAAATGGAGCGATATTAAGTAATAGTCCCAGATTGCTGGAAGATGTCAGGATCACACAACTGTGTCGGAAGAATGGGTTTAGCTTCATGATGCCCTGGTATCAATGCTCAGGGATGAGCACCCAGTGAGCAGGTGAAGTAGTGGCCTAGTGGTATTATTGCGAGAGAATGTATCCAAAACCTCAGCAAATGTTCAGGGGAGGCAGGATTGAATCCCGCCATCTGAAAAGGAGACATTTGAAATCAATAATTTAAAAAATAATAATTAACAATCCTCAAATAAGCATGAAACCATTACTGATGTACAACAAATCCAAACACTTGTCCTTTACAGAGGACATCTGCCCATCTTCACGTGGTCTGCACGACATACCCACAGCAAAGTGTCTGAAATGGCCGAGCAAGCTACTCATTTCAAGGGCTTCTGGGACTGGGCAAGAAAGGCTGGTCAGCCAGAGACTCACACATCCTATACCTGAATCTATTAGGATGGTCCCCCTGGAACTGTGCGGGGACCAGTGTCCTGGCCAATCATGTCGGTAGGTTTATGGACAGTGCAATAAACTGACAGAGAGGATGCAGGTGAAAGGAGCTTTCCAAATCCAAAGGAAAAGGTGAAGCAATGGAACCGCATGGGAATGTGGCTGAAGACAAGCAGAAAGGAACAGGATGGGACAGAGTTTAACTAAAATTGTACATCAGCAAATAGATTTGTGACAGAAAATTGTGGAAGAGAGTATATTATGTTTTGTTTTTGAATGGACAACATTGCTGCAATAAGGTCGATGGATTTGTGACACAGAGATAAAAGAGATTTAGACACCAGTGAGACATAGATACAGGGTGAACAAAAGTATTCAGTGGTTCGTAATCTTGTGCAAACTCAGGCAAAATGGGCAACGCTAACAATAATGGATAACAAAGGCATTACAGAGGAAGCATTTGGCCTCAGATCAGTAGAATCAGTCCGAATGTAAATTCTGGTGACTACTTGCCAAGGACACAAGCAGCAAAATAGTTTTAGCCACCAAACAGCATTTCATTGCTCATCACTGCATTAAACAGGAACTCATTGGAATTTTTTGACAAAGGCATTGTGATAATTTTGGAAAACCTCAATATTTGTATAATCTGGCACAATCACACGGTCAACACTGATATTGGAAGAGGAGTTCGGTTAATTTTTCTTCAGTGTTTGTTTGAAAAACACATTGTGCAACTGGCAAGGGACATAACTATCGCAGAGCGACCGTGTAATGAACTTAGTAAATGAGCAATGTCACCTGCAGAGATCCTTCGGGAAATTGTGATAAAGTGCAGTTTAAATAAATATAAAGTCTTAAAGTGAATCACAGAAAGGACAAGCTACAACTAGAAACAAAAATAGCCAATGACATGAGTTGGAGAGGAGAACTGACCAAGGTAAATAGGCTAAACAGACTGAAATATGTGCCTGTCAATGAACAGTGGAAAACATTTGAAGGGACAATGCAAAATACTCAACAAAAAGACATTCGGTTGAAACAGTAAAAACCTCAGCAAGAAATTCCCACTGATCCCTCACTCAGATCAAAAGGAATCATACTAGATTATGATGCTGAGAAGATCACCCAAAAGTACTTAAAATCCTGAAGTGAGAGAGTGTTTTAGGAGTAAATGTTAATGGATTACAATGGGTCTGCTCGCAGTAGGAGGGCTCTGGGAAGGGGAACCACGGTCAGGGTTCATTGACACAATAGGAACAGGGAGAGGTGAAGGTGCAGGAGGTGGTGAGAGTGTTACAGAGAGTGGTCAGGGTGTTACAAAGCCAGGACTGATTGCTGCAGCTGAAGGGGTTTGCAGAGGTAAGGTGGGACATAGGTATTTTTATTTATTCATTCATGGGGTGTGGGTGTCACTGCCTGGGACAACATTCTTTGAACCCACTGCTAATTACTGAGAGGGTAGCTCAGAGTCAGCCATATTGCTGTGGGTCCGAAGTCACATGTCGGCCAGACCAGATTAGAATATTTGATGTCCTTCCCTAAAGGAGGTTAGTGAGCTAGATGAGTTCTTTCGACTGATCAATAATGTTTTAATGGTGGCCCCACCAATGACTTTTACAGCTACAATATGACAACTCAACTCTTACTCTTAATTCTCTCCCGAATGAAGGTAACCACCCCAAATGCCTGCTTCACCACCCTGTCTACCTGTGACACCACATTGAAAGAACTGTGTACCTGCATCCCTGGATCTCTGACTAAAAAACACCACCTAGGGCCCGAACATTAACTGTACAAGTCCCGCCCTGTTTTGTGTCACCGAAATGGAACACTTCACATTTATCTAATTAAACTCCATCTGCGATTCTTCAACCCACTATCCCAGCATTACTGTTCATCCTGTTGTATGACAGATAACCTTCTTCACTGTCCACTTTACCAATGTCAGTGTCACACAAGAAGCTTACTTACCAGGAAACCAATATTCCCTTCCAAACCATTTATCCAAATGACAAACAACAGGGGTCCCACTACACCGCTGGTCACATGTCTCCAGTCAGAAAAACAACATGTCTCCCATCACCCTCTGTCTCCTAACATCAAGCCCAATTTTGTATCCAGTTGACTAGCTCCTCCTGAATGCCATATCCTTTTACACTGATCTGAGCTTATTACCCAGTTTACCAGGCAGAACACAGAACAGTTCAGCCCAAGACCCTTCAGCCATGATTTCATGCTAACCTTTTATCCAGCTGTAAAATCAAAGTAAACTACATACCCTTCATTTTATTATTATCCATATATCTGTCAAAGAGTCTATTAAATGTCCCGAATGTATCTAATTTTACTACCACCTTTGGCAGTGCATTCCAACTACCTACTATTCTCTATCCCCTTATCCATCCTCCATTCACCTGAAAATTATGTCTCTTTGTAATAGCCATTTCTTGCATAGGAGGAAAAGTCTCTGACTATTAACTCACTCTGTGCCTCTTATCATCTTGTTCACCTCCACTAAGTCATCCCGCCACCTTCTTCACTCCAATGAAAAAAGCCTTAGCTCCCTCAACCTTTCTTTGTAAGAACTGCCCTCCATTACAGGCAGCATCTTGGTAAATCTCCACAAATCTTCTCTCCTCTGCCATGTTCCCCAGAAGGGCACTGGAGGGTGATGGGGGTTACAGTGTCAGGGAGGGATATCAGGACAGGAAGATTTTGCAGATATTAGGAGGATTGCAATGCCAAAAGGAGGCTTCAGTAATTGTGAGGTTTCATGGTGATGAAGGCATTTGAGGAGAGAGGGAGGATTGTAGGGAAATGAGAGGTTTCACAGTTTAGGTGTTTTGTTAGGGCTGCAAGTGGTTCCTGAGTTGGGGAGGGTGTAAGCACTGGTGGATATTACATAAACACGTGGTTTTGGTTGCAATGCAGGAAGAGGATTCAGGAAGCTGAAGAATATGGGGTCTGAACGATTTTACACAAATGGGAAGATTTGTCAGGAGTGGAGGTATTTACAGAGACAGCAATAGCCTGATCTGGAGCAGAGGACACAGACTGGGAGGGGTGTGGGGACTGGAGGTGGTTTCACAGGGAGGGTGGACCATAGAACCATAGACCCACAGGAGGTTACAGGAATGTGGAGAGCTGTAGGGCTGAAGGGTTCATGGTGTTGGGAATGCTGGGAGGGAGAGAGAGGTTTACAGGGATAAGGATGTTTGTAGGACAGGGCTAGTTTACACAGATAGGGACTGTTTTAGGGAGCTGAGCAGATAACAGAGATAAAGAGGTTTGTACATCTCGTGAACAAACAGAGATATGGACAGTCATCGTGACTGAAGATGATTATAGATATCGGAAGGCTTAGGTTCTGGGGGTTATTTAGACATGGAGGCTGTGGAATCTGAATTCGTTTTTGAGAGATTGGGGTAGCAAGTTTGGTTGGAGACAGTTTCACAGAGAAGGGAGCATAGCACAAACAGGAGGAATCTCCTGCGGTAGGGAGGATTCGAGTGGAGAGTGAGGTTTACACAGATGGGGGTAAGAGCTGGAGAAGGTTATGGAGATGGGTAAATGGATGGAGATACAGGAGGAGCTTACATTGACAGGGTGGGTGATAGTGACGGGAGGATGTTACATTGTTAATGAGTCTTGTAGGCACAGGATCGGGTGACGCACAGGCATTGGAATGGGATCTACAGATCGGGAGTGTTGCAGGGACCTGAGAAGATTACACAGATAGGGATGGTGGTAGGGTCCCACAGACTAATGGCGTTTTAGGGACTGGAAGAGGTTTGGTTGATAGGGAGGGCTGTAAGACTGCTGGAGCTTATGGAGAGTTGAAGATTTGGAGCAGTTCACAGAGGGAGGGTTCTCCGACAGGAGTAGGTCACAGATTGTGAGGGATGTGTGGCCTGAGAAAGTTAAAGAGAGGGAGAGTTTGCGGGACTGGAAGTTATTACACTGATAGGGAGGTGAGTAGGGACTGGAGGTGAAAACACAAACATGGAGGGTTGTATTGTTAAACGGAGCTTAGAGGGATAGGGACTGGTGTAGGGATTTACACAGATAGGGAAGGTTGTGTTTTCGGAGAAGGTTACACTGATACATACAGTGTTAGGGAGTGTTTAATGGACTACAGAAGAGCTCAGAGAGAATGTATTATGCAGAGTGGAGGAGATTACAGACAGAGATGGCTGTCGGTTTGAAAAGAGCTTCTACAGATCCTCAGTGCTGTAAGGCTGGAGGGAGGTTACAATAATAAGGATTGCCAACATTTAATAACTTTTTTGATAGAGAGAAAGTCTCAGCAGGGAACTGTCAAAAGGAAGTACAGACAGTCCAGATGGGTTTACTAAGATATAAATGTTTTTGTGGGTTTCAGGATAGAACAGTGATTGGGAGTGATGTAACGAATGGCAACAGTTATAGGGATTGTTCTAAAAGCAGGAGGAGGTGACAGTCATATCGATCGTAGTATGGACTGGAGAAGCTTACATCGCCAAGGTGTGTTTTAGAGACTGTTGGAGATTACACATATAAGGAGAGTATTGGGGATGAGGCAAGGTTAAAGAGACAGGGATGGTTGACAGAACTGGACAATAACCTGAATAGAATCTCCACACTGTGGAAACAGGCCATTCGGCCCAACAGGTCCACACCAACCCATCTAAAGAGCATCCAAACCAGACACATCCCTCTCCCTGTCCATTAAACCCTGCATTTCTCATGATGAACTCATCTAAATAACACTTGTCTGAATACTACTGTCAACTTAGGACACAGAACATAGAACAATACAGCACAGAACAGGCCCTTCGGCCCACGATGTTGTGCCGAACTTCTATCCTAGATTAAGCACATATACATGTACCTATCCAAATGCCGCTTAAAGGTCGCCAATGATTCTGACTCTACCACTCCCACGGGCAACGCATTCCATGCCCCCACCACTCTCTGGGTAAAGAACCCACCCCTGACATCTCCCCTATACCTTCCCCCCTTCACCTTAAATTTATGTCCCCTTGTAACACTCTGTTGTACCCGGGGAAAAAGTTTCTGACTGTCTACTCTATCTATTCCCCTGATCATCTTATAAACCTCTATCAAGTCACCCCTCATCCTTCGCCGTTCCAACGAGAAAAGGCCTAGAACTCTCAACCTATCCTCGTACGACCTATTCTCCATTCCAGGCAACATCCTGGTAAATCTTTTCTGCACCCTCTCCAAAGCTTTCCACATCTTTCCTAAAGTGAGGCGACCAGAACTGCACACAGTACTCCAAATGTGGCCTAACCAAAGTCCTGTACAGATGCAACATCACTTCACGACTCTTGAATTCAATCCCTCTGCTCATGAACAATAATACACCATAGCCCTTCTTACAAACTCTATCCACCTGAGTGGAAACGGTCAAAGATCTATGTACATCGACCCCAAGATCCCTCTGTTCCTCCACCTGACTAAGAACCCTACCATTAACCCTGTATTCCGCATTCTTATTTGTTCTTCCAAAATGGACAACCTCACACTTGGCAGGGTTGAACTCCATCTGCCGCTCCTCAGCCCAGCTCTGCATCATATCTAAGTCCATTTGCAAACGACAAATGCCATCCTCACTGTCCACAACTCCACCTATCTTCGTATCATCTGCAAATTTACTGACCCAAAACTTATGATGGCCAATCACGTATCGTGTAAATGTTGATCTATGGCAGAAAAAAACCCCACACAGTCGGGGGGAGAACATGCAAAGTTCACACAGACAGTCGGCCAAGGCTGGAATTGAAGTCAGGTTCCAGGCACAGTGAGGCTGATTATACAGAGCACTGCAGAGATTGGACTAGTTCACAAAGTTCACAAGGGTTTATTGGAACAGGAGGAAAATATAGTCAGGAACAGGAGACGTTTACATAGATGGTGTCCATGAGAGGGACTGGAGGAGGTTACTGCAATAGGGAGGGTTGTGGATTCACTAGACAATTAGAGGTATAGACGGTTGGAAAAACTGGATGAAGTTAAGTCATACTCTGATTGTACACACTGGGTGAGCTTACCGAGTTAGCAAAGGTTCTTTGGACTAGCTGAGGTTATGGACAGAGGCAGTTTTGGGAGTGAGAGTTGTTCCAACAATTGAGAGGATACTTGAGGCACATGGATGGTTTTAGTGGCTGCAGGCTGTTCAAGAGCTAAGGAGGTTAGAACTGACTGGAGATGGTCAGAGGTAAGGATCATTGAAGTGATAGGAGTTAGTCACAGAGACAGAGAAGATTGAAAAGAGAGAGAGGGCAAGGTTACATATCTCAGGAGCGTTCAGGTGGCTTCAGAACGCAACACAAAGGGAGGGTTGGCAGGAAAGGTTGTAGGAACTGGACGACTCTGTACAGACAGGGAGGTGAAATGGATGGTGGAAGGTTAGAGGTAATGAAGGTGCTGTTGGACAGGATGGAGGAGTGTTATCGGGACTGGAGAAGGCTGCAGTAACATCATGTGCTGGAGAGGCTGGAGGAAGGTACACAGATGTGGATATCAGTAAGGGCTGGATGTTACAGAGAGTGGGCTGTAGGTACTGGACAAGCTGACAGACATAAGGATTTTTATAGTGTTTTGGTGATAGTGGTCATAACACTAGGTCTCAAAGTCATATTGGAAAAAATATAAAGATAGAGCAGAAGTGAAGAGGCCAAATTTGTGGAAGCCGCCTCATCATTAGAATATCATCGTCACTGGGCATTATCACTATCAAGAGACAGGATCTGGCAAACACAGACCGGGAGGAACTATTTGCAGTTGGGTTCATATTCGGAAAGAGGAAGTTTGTCAAAGTGATACAGGGGTAATTCAAGTCCAGTGTGTTCTGCGAAGAGTGAATGAGAAAGGCAGTAACTCCAGTGAATACTGGTCAAGTGATATCCTGAGCTTGATAAAGGAAGTACGATGAAATGCGATGAAAACAGGCACAGGCCGATCAACGTATAAAAAATGCAAGGGGATCCTTAAAATGACGGGCAAATAATGGGCACGATATATCCTTGGCAGATACTGTTATGGAGAGGCCACAAGGTATTTAATGAGTATAGTTAGAGGAAGAGGATTCCCAGGTAAACAGCGAGGTTTGATAGAAACCAAAGGGACAATCTGTGTATGGAGCCAGAGGAAGTACGTAAGGTCTTCAATGAATACTTCCCAGCTGTATTCACACAAGAGAAAGGCATTGTAGCGAGGGATTTCAGTTGGGACAGTGAGGTGCTAGAACATGAAAAGATGAATGAAGAGGTATTAAATGTTTTCACAGGCATAAAGGTGGATAAATCCCCAGCCCAATGAAATGTATCCCTGGCTGCTATGGGAGGGAAGGCAGGAGATTTCTGGGGCCCTGGTGGATATATTTAATACTTTGCTGGCCACAGGTGAAGTGCCGAATGACTGGAGGATCGCTAATGTGGTTCCTTTGTTCAAGATTGGCATGAAGGGATATGCCAGGTAATTACAGAACAGATAGTCTGACAGCAGGGCGAGGGAAATGATTGGGAACAATTGTGAGGATAAATCAACACTTCCAAAGTCAAGAATCACCTCGGCAGCGTCATCGTGGATTTGGTAGAGGAAGATACTGTCTGAGGAAGTCAGTTCAGTTTTTTTTTGAAATGGTGTTTTAAAATATTTATGAGGGCAGTGCAGATGATGTGGTTTACATGGACTTGAATAAGGCCTTTCACAATGTCCGTCATGGAAGGCTGGTCAAAACGTAAAGAGCCACTGGGATCCAAGGCAAGTTGGCAATTTGGATCCACAATTCGTGGATAGACTTCTTTGTGTTTGAAATTCTTTCAACAGGGATCTGTGGAGGAACCAGTGCTGGTTATTATGTACATTAATAACTTGGATGTGAAAGCAGAAAGAATCATAAGTAGGTTTGCAGATGACAAAAATGGTGAGGGGGATGGTCTCAGGCTGCCGTCTAATGTCCACCAAATGATAAACTGTGTAGAGTAATGGCAGATGGAGTTTACTTCTGATCACTGTGAGGTAATGCACTGTGGGAAGTCTCATAAGCGAACGATATACAACATGAATGGTAGGTCCTCTTGGAGTACCGAGGAATACAGGGAACTTGGTGGACAAGTCTGTGGATGTCTGAAGGTTTGCGAACAGGTAGACAGGATGGGGAAGACACCTGAACTGGGAGCAGGAAGGGGACCCACATCCTGGTGGGGCGAATTGTTAGAGCTGCTTGAGAGGATATAAACCAGTCTGGCACTGTGTTGGTCCTTAAACAGTCGTAAGGCCAGACAGAAGGTTGAGGTTGGTGCACAGGTTAAAGAGAGCACTTTCAGCAGACAAGGCAGGCAAGAATATAGCAGGAAATAGGGGAAAAACTGATGATTAAACTGCATTTATTTCAATGCAAGGGGGCTGACATCTAAGGAAGATGAACTCAGGGCATGGATTGGAACATGGGACTGGGAGATTAAAGTTATTACAGAAACACAGCTGAGCGAGGGGCAGGGCTGGCAGCTCATTGTTTCAAGGTAGAGGGACTGCAGGAAGGGGAGGCAAGAGAGGGCGCGTGATGGTGGGTTTTGATTGCATGAATCATCCCGGCAAGACTTAAAGAGGATATTCCTGTGGGATTGCCCAGTGACGTTATGTTAGTGGAACTGAGAAATAAGAATGGGTCATCACTCTGACACGATTGTCCTACTGACCCCGAATAATCCGTGGCAGACTGAGGAACAAATATATCAGGAGATCTCAAATATCAATTATAATAATAGGGTTGTTATGGTTGGGGTTTTTAAACTTTCCAAACCTAGACTGGGACTGCCAGTGTTCAGTGTTTGCAAGGGAGGAATTTGGTAATTGTGTTCCAGAAACTCCCAATCAATATGTAAATGGCTTGAAAAGAGAAAGGGGCAAAAGCTGACCGCCCCTTGGCAAACAAGGTCGGGAAAGGGACTGAGGTGTGAGTGGGAAAGCATTTTGCCAAAATGACCACAATTCTATTAGCTTGAAAATAGCGATGGAAAAGGACAGGTCTGGTCCACAAGTTCAAGTTATAAAATGGGGCCAGACCAATCTTGATAATATTAGACGGGAACTTTCAAAAGGTGACTGGGGAGTCTATTTGCAGGAAAAAGGAAGTCTGGCAACTGAATATTTTAAAATTGAGATAAATTAAGCGATCACCACCAGTATGTTCCTGTTTGTGTGCAGCTCAATTCTGACAATATTAGGAAACACTGACTGTCTATTGAGGGTCTGGTCAAGGAAAAGGGACACATTTCAGGTATCGCCAGCTGGATCAAGGGAATCCCTGAAGATCACAGAGGCTGTAGGAATACACTTTGGGTGGAAATCAGGAATGCAGAAAGGGTACATGAAATAGCCTTGGCAGACAAGGATAAGCAGAATCCAAAAGTGATTGTATAAATATATTGAGTAAAAGAGTAACTCGAGACAAAATAGTGTTCCTTAAAGATCAATGAGACCATTGATGTGTGGAACCACAGGATATGGCTCAGACCTTAAACATATTTTTTACGCCAGAACTTACTGTGGACAAAGACTGGGGAACTCAGGGAACAAGAGTAATACGTTAGACCACATTTGGAGTTCGCTGCAATTCCAGTATCCCCGCTCTAGGAAGGACGTTGTGAAGCATAAAAGTGTTCAGAAAAGATCTACAAGATATTTCCAGGGTTATTGCTGAATAAGCTGGGGTTATTTTCCCTGGAGAATCGGAGAATGAGGGGTGACCTGACAGAGGTTTATATTAACATGAGGCGTGTGGATTGGGTATACAGTCAAGGTCTTTTCCCAGGGGTTGGAGAATCCAAACCTAGAGAGCACAGGTTAAAGGTTCAAGGAGAAAGGTTTAAAAGGGACTGAAGGGACAGCTCTTTTTATGCACACTGTGATGTGTGTATGGAATGAGCTGAGAGAGAAAGTAACACATACTGATACTATGAAAACATTTAAGACATGGATGAGCTTGTGAATACTAAGGATTTAGAGGTACATGGGCCAAATGCTGGTAAATGGGATGGATGTATTTAGATCTTCTGGTCAGCATGGACGAGTTGGACCGAAGGGTCTGTTTCCCTTGTACATCTCTATGACTTGAAAAGAGTGCATGTTATAGAGGAGGTGGTGCTGGACGTTTTAAAACGCAAAGAAATGGAAAGCCCCAGGACCTGATTAAGTGTATCACAGGACACTGTGGGATGCTAGGGAAGAAATTGTGGAGCCCCTAGCAAAGGTATGTGTACTACTGACAGCCATGTGTGATGGGCTGGAAGGCTGGAGGGTGACGTAGTGGACAGTGAAGGAGGTTTGCTAAGATTACAAAGGAATCTTGATGATATGGCTGAATGAGCTGAAAAATTGTAGATGGACTTTAATCTGAATAAATGCAAGGTATTGCACTTGGTAAAACAAACAAAGGTAGAGATGATACAATTACTGTTCGGACCTCGGTTAGTGTTTTAGAGCAGAGGGACCTCCGGCTTCAGGTTCATGGTTGTTGAAGTTTGCATCACAGTATGGATAAGGCTGTGCTTGGCATGCCTGACTATTGCTCACTCCATTGAGTGGAGGATTTAGGACTTCATGTTGAGATTACACAGACATTGGTGAGGCCTGTTTTCTGCAATACTCTGTCCAGTTCTGGTCGCCCAGTTATAGGGAGGATACTATTAAGCTGCAAGGCATTCAAGAGATTTACAAGGACATTGCTGGATATGGAAGGCTTGAGTTCTGCAAAATGGCTGGATAGGCTGAGTCTTTTTTCACTGGAGTCTGGAGGTTGAGACGTGATGTTATAAAAGTTTATTTTTAAAGATGAAGTATATAGATCGATTTAATGGTAGTTGTCATTTCCACAGGATGGGGGACTCTCAAGAGGAGGGACCACATTTTTAAGATTGGAAGAGAGCGATTGTTAAAAAAAAGACATGGGGGCAAATTGTTACACAGAGGGTGTTTTGATTGTGGAATGATCTTCCTGAGGAAGTGTGGATGTGGGTACAATGACAAAGTTTAAAAGAGAGAGATACTAAACGAGTCTTTTGCATCAGTTTTTACTGTGGAAAAAGACATGGAAGATAAAGAATGTCAGGAAATAGATGGTGACACCTTGCAAAATGACCATATTACAGAGGAGCAAGTGTTGGATGTCTTGAAATGCATAAAGATGAATAGTTCCCCAGGATCTGATCAGGTGTACCCTCGAACTCTGTGGGAAGCTAGAGAAGTAATTGCTGGACCTCTTGCTGAGATATTGGTATCATTGATAGTTACAGGTGAGGTGACAGAAGATTGGAGGTTGGTAAATGTGGTGCCACTGTTTTAGAAGGGCGGTAAAAAACAAGCCAGGGAATTATAGATCGGTGAGGCTGACCTCGCCGGTGGGCAAGTTGTTGGAGGGAATCCTGAGGGACAGGATGGACATGTATTTGGAAAGGCAAGGACTGATAACGGATAGTCAACATGGCTTTGTGCATGGGAGACCATGTCTTACAAACTTGATTGACTTTTCTGAACAATTAACAAAGAGGATTGATGAGGGCTGAGCGGTAGATGCGATCTATTTGGACTTCAGTAAGGCGTTCGACAAGTTTCCCCATAGGACACTGATTAGCAAGGTTCGATCTCACGGAATGCAGGGAGAACGAGCTATTTGGATACAGAACTGGCTCCAAGGTCGAAGACAGTGGGTGGTGGTCGAGGGTTGCTTATCAGACTGGAGACACTGACCAGTGGAATGCCACAAGGATTGGGCCTAAGAATGGTGAATAGTCAAGGGTAAGTGAATCCAAAACTCAAGGGTACAAACGGGAGGTGAGAGAGCAAAGATTTAAAGAGGGAGCTGAGGGGCAACCTTATCCACAGAGGATGGTGCACAGACAGAATGGACTGCCAGGGGCACATGGGAGAAACAAGAAGAATGACAATATGGAAAAGACATTTGGGCATGAACATCGAGGGGAGAAGGTTTGAAGAGCTAAGGCCCAAACGCAGGCAAATGAAACTCATTCAGTATAGGAAACATGGGCAGCATTGAGGAGTTGGACCACAGGTTCTGTTTCCATGCGGTATCATTCTGCATCCAGTTAAAGAGGATTAAAATAACAAAATAAAGCATGTTGTAGACACTGAAGCAAGTTACAGCGATAGGGATGGTAGTCTGGAATGCAGTACATTTCAAATATGTGGAGAGACTATCGGGAAGGGAGGAGGTTACAGGGACAGGAACTGTTATAGGAGTTAAAACTTACTGAAGACGCTGGTGCACAAGCTATGCCATCGATACAGTGTTGCAGAGTAGTGAGACTTAGTACATTGTTGAAGGGAGAACACAGAACAGAATGATCCCAGGCAGCATTCCCACCCTCTCGTGGGAGGCCTGCTTTCCCCTCTGTTTTACTGATGCTCACTAAGACAGCACAGGCCTGGAATGATAACTATGAACTCCCAATGCTATGTCAGTGCAATGTAAGTTAAAGTCGACTCGGTGATTGAGCCAAGGGTGTGTCTATGCTGTACTGTGCTCCCCCTACAACACTGTATCTATGTCATGTCTTGTTAGCGATGTTAGGAGCCCTCACACTGCTCTCTGCTCTGTTCACTGTGAGTGATCTTACCTCGCTGCAGGATTTATTGAAGGCTCCACATCTCTTTGCCCTTTGTCTCTCTGGCTGACCAATCATCTTCAATGAAGTGTTGGTCAAGGCACCCAGCAATTGGGAAGTCTATTGAGTCAGGAACTTCCTGAGTACCTACAGGAGACAGAGAAATAGACAGAATGGAAAATTAGACTGATGCAGTGAGGGTTATATATGGACGATGGAAATGAGACCCACAGATATCCGGACAATCCCGCTCCATTCCTGCCTGTGCTGTTGTATCACTCTGGCGTGGAGAATTCTGTTGGCACGGGATCTGGAGTAACTGCAAGAGTGAGAGGCACTGACAGAGGCAGCAATTAGACCCACAAAGTGTGGGATACCACATGGAGGGAGACTGAGTGATATCACCAGATTGATGGAAGATGTCAGGATCACACAGTCATGTTTGAAGAATGGGTTTAGCTTCATGATGCCCTGGTATCAGTGCTCAGGGATAAGCAACCAGAAAACAGGCGCAGTGATGGCCGAGTGGTATTATTGCCAGAGCATGAATGCAAAACCTCAGCTAATGTTCAAGGGAAGTGGATTTGAATCCCACCATGAGAAACGGTGGAATTTGAAACCACTAATTTTAAAAATAGTAATTAACAATCCATAAATAAATATGAAACCATTGCTGATATACAAAACACCCAAACACTTCTCCTTTAGATAAGGACATCTGCCCATCCTCACATGGTCTGCACGACATACCCACAGCAAAATGTTTGCCTCTCAATCACCCTCCGAAATAGCAGAGCAAGTCACTCAGCTCAAAGGCACCTAGGGCTGGGCAAGAAAGGCTGGTCAGCCAGAGACACCCACATCCCATACCTGATTTAATAAATAATCCATTAGGATGGTCAATAGGAACTGTGCTGGCACCAGTGTCCTAGCCAATCATGTTGGTAGGTTTATGGATGGGACTTTAAACTGACAGACAAGATGCAGGGGAAGGATTCAGGTGAAAGGAGCTTTCCAAATCCAATGGGAAAAGGTGAAGTATAGGAGCAGCATGGGAATGTGACTGAAAACAAGCACAAAGGAATAGGATGGGACAGAGTTTAGCTAAAACTGTCCATCAGGGAATCGGTTTGTGACAGGGGATTGTGGGAAAGAGTAAATTATGTCTTTTTTGGAATGGATAATGTCTCATCAATCAGGGAGACTGTTTTGTGACACAGAGATAAAAGAGATTTAGACACCAGAGAGATATGGTTACAGGGTGAACAAAAGTTGGACATAAATATTCAATCGATCCCAACTTGCAGAAACTCAGGCAAAATGGGTGACGCTAACAATAATGGGTAAGAAAGACATTACAGAGGAAGCATTTGACCTCAGATCATGAAGTAGAGTCAGTCTGAATGTTAATTCTGGCTAAAACTTGCCAAGGACATAAGCAGCAGAACAGTATTAGCCACCGAACTGCATTCCCTTGCTCATCACTGCATTACACAGGAACTCACTGGAATTTTTTAAACAAACACATTGTGATAATGTTGGGAAACTTCAATATTCCCATAATCTGGGACAGTCACACTGACAACAGTGATATTGGAAGAGTAGTTCAGAGAATGTCTTTTTTCAGTGTTTCTTTAAATAACAAATTGTGCAACTGGCTAGGGACATAACTATCTCAGAGCGATCGTTGTGTGATGAAACTTAGTGAATGAGTAATGTCACCGGGAGAGATCCTCTGGGAAATTGTGATAAAGTGCAGTTTAAAGAAATATAAAGTTTTAAAGTGAATCACAGAAAGGATAAGCTACAACTAGAAACAAAAACAGCCAATTACATGAGTTTTAAAGGAGAACTAGCCAAGGTAAAGAGGCGAAACAGACTGAAACATGTGTCTGGAAATGAACAGTGGAAAACATTTGAAGGAACAGTGTAAAACACTCAACAAAAGAACATTCCATTGAAACAGGCAAAACCTCAGCAAGAAATTTCCACCAGCCCCTCACGAAGGACAAAATAGTTCAGATTAGATTATGAGGCTTAGATGATCACCACAAAGTACTTAAAATCCTGAAATGAGAGGGTGTTTTATGAGTGCTAAAGGGATTACAAAGGGTCTGCTGGCAAGATTTGGGAAGTGGGATAGTGAATCATTGTCAGGGCTCAATGTCACAAAAGGAACAGGGAGAGCTGAAGGTGCTGGAGGTCGTGAGAGTGTTACAGAGAGTGGTCAGGGTTGAACGGTGTTACAAAGCCAGTACGGATTGCTGCAGCTGGAGGGGTGTGCAGCGGTAGGGAGGGACATATTGTTATTTATTCATTCATGGGATGTGGGTGTCACTGCTAATTACACAGAGGTAATTACTCAGAGTCAGCCATATTGCAGTAGGTCTGGAGTTAGCCAGACCAGGTTAGAATATTTGATGTCCTTCCCTAAAGGAAGTCAGTGAACCAGATGAGTTCTTCCCACTGATCAACAATGCTTTGATGGTGGCCTGATCAATGTCTTGTACAGATACAACATGACGTCGCAACCTCTACTCTTAATGCTCTGCCTAGTGAAGGAAACCATCCCAAACGCCTTCTTCACCAGCCTGTCCATCTGTGACACCACTTTCAAAGAACTGTCTACCTGCATCCCTGAGTCTCTGATTGACAACACTACCCAGGGCTGGAACATGAACAGTACAAGTTCTGTCCTGGTTTGTTTCACCATTTATCTAATTAAACTCCATCTGCTATTCTTCACCCCACTATCCCAGCAGTACTGTTCATCCTGTTGTATCAGAGATAACCTTCTTCACTGTCCACATTACCAGCAATTTCAGTGTCACCCAAAAACCTTACTTACCAGGAAACCAATACTCCCATCCAAACCTTTTATCCAAATTAAAAACAACAGTGGACCCAGGCTGGTCACATGCCTCCAGTCAGAAAAACATCATGTCTCCCATCACCCTCTGTTTCCAACCATCAAGCCCAATTTTCTGTCCAGTTGACTAGCTCCTCCTGAACGCCATATCCTTTTCCACTGATCTAAGATTATTTCCCAGTTTAAGATACGGCACGTAGAACAAAGAACAGTACAGAACAAGACCCTTCGGCCATGATGTCATGCGAATCCTTTATCCGACCATAAGATTAAAAGAAAAGTGGCAGATAAAGTTTAATTTAGATAAATGCGAGATGCTGCATTTTGGGAAAGCAAGTCTTAGCAGGACTGAAACACTTAATGGTAAGGTCCGAGGGAGCATTGCTGACAAAGAGACCTTGGAGTGCAGGTTCATGGCTCCTTGAAAGTGGAGTCACAGGTCGATAGAATAGTGAAGGTGTTTGGTATGCTTTTCTTTATTGGTCAGCATATTGAGTACAGGACTTGGGATGTCATGTTGCGACTGTACAGCACATTGGTTAGGCCACTGTTGGAATATTGTGTACAATTTTGGTCTCCTTACTATCAGACAGATGTTGGGAAACTTGAAAGGGTTCAGACAAAAATTACAAAGATGTTGCCCGGGTGAGAAGATTTGAGCTACAGGGAGAGGCTGAACAGGCTGGGACTGTTTTCCTTGGAGTGTCCGAGGCTGAGGGGCAACCATATAGAGGTTTGCAAAATTATGAGGGGCATGGATAGGTTAAATAGACAAAATCTTTTCCCTGGGGTGGGGGAGTCCAGACCTAGAGGGCATAGGTTTAGGGTGAGAGGGGAAAGTGGGCGGCACGGTGGCACAGTGGTTAGCACTGTTGCCTCACAGCGCCAGAGATCCGAGTTCAATTCCCCCCTCAGGCGACTGTCTGTGTGGAGTTTGCACATTCTCCCCGTGTCTGCGTGGGTTTCCTCTGGGCGCTCCGATTTTCTCCAACAGTCCAAAAATGTGCAGGTCAGGTGAATTGGCCATGCTAAATTGCCCGTAGTGTTACGTGTAGGGGAATGGGTCTGGGTGGGTTGCGCTTCGGCGAGTCGGAGTGGACTTGTTGGGCCGAAGGGCCTGTTTCCACACTGTAGGTAATCTAATCTAATCTAAAAAAAACATGAAAGAGACCTAACGGGCAACTTGTTCACATCGAGGGTGGTACGTGTATGGAATGAGCTGCCAGAGGATGTGGTGGAGGCTTGTACAATTGCAACAATTAAGAGGCATTTGGATGGATATATGAATAGGAAGGGTTTGGAGGGAAATGGACCGTGTGCTGCGGGGTGGGACTATATTGGGTTGGGATACCTGATTGGCATGGACGGGTTGGACTGAAGTGTCTGTTTCCATGCTGTGCATCTCTCTGATTCTAACTTCCATACCCTTCATTTTATTATCATCCATGTGCTTCTCCTGAAGTATATTACATGTCCCTAATGCATCTACTTTTACTGCCACCGCTGGCAGTGAATTCCACTCAGCCACCACTCTGTATGCAACGAACCTACCTCTGAAATCTCCCCTTAACCATCCGCTAATCACCCGAAAATTATACCCCCTTGTAATAGCTATTTATGTCAGGGTAAAAAAAAAACTCTATTCACTCTATCTATGACTGTCATCACTTTGTTTACCTCGCCAAGTCACCCCTCACCCTTCTTCACTCCAAATGAGAAAAGCCTTAGCTCCGTCAACTTTTCTTCAAAAGTCATGCCCTCCAGTACAGGCAGCATCCTGGTCAATCTCCTCTTTACCCTCTCTAAAGCTTCCACATCTTTCCTGTAATGAGGGGACCAGAACTGAACACAATATTCCAAGTGGGGTCTAACCAGGGCTCTATAGAGCTGCAGCATAACCTCACAGCTTTAAAACCCAATCCCCAAACTAATGAAATTCAACACAATATATTCCTATTAGTTTGGGTGGCAACTTTGAGGGATCTAGGGACTTGGATCCTTCTGTTCCTTCACACTGCCAAAGATCCTGCCTTTATCCCTGCATTCTGCATTCAAATTCAATCCTTCAAAATGAACGACTTCACACTTTTCCAGATTGACCTCCATCTGCCACTTCTCAGCTCAACTCTACATCATGTCAATGTTCCGTTGCAACCTACAACAGCCCTCCACACTGTCAGCCACTCCACCAACCTTCGTGTCATTGGCAAACTTACTAACCCACTCTTCCACTCACACATTCAACTTATTGACAAAATCACAAAGAGCAGAGGTCCTGTAACCACTCCCTACAGAAAACCACAGGTCACTCAGCTCCAGGATGAATTGTTTCTATCTATCATCACCCTCTGTCTTGTGTGGGCCAGTAATCCTGTATCCAGACAGACAGGTTTCCCTGTATCCAATGTCACTATACTTTCTGAATGAGCCATAAAGGTGTTTTGTCACATTTTCAAAAGATTCACGAAGACTTGTAAGGCATGACCTGCCCCTTATACAACCATGCTGACTATGCCTAATCAAACTATGGATTCCCAAAGAATAATAAATCCTGTCTCCCAGAGTTCTCTCCAATAATCTGCACACCACAGACATAAGACTGAAACGTGTGCAATTCCCAAGATTATCCCTATTCCCTTTCCTGAACAAGGGAATCATATTTTCCTGCCTCTAGTCATCTGGTCCAACTCCAATCGACAGTGAGGGTGCAAACGTCATCTCCCTTGCTTCGTGTAGTTACTTTGGACGCATCCAGTCTGGTTCAGCGACTTATGTATCCTTATCTTTTACAAACTTCTCAGCATATCCTCCTTCTTAACATCAACCTGCTCACGTACATGAGCTGTTTCACGCTATCCTTACAAACGACAGACCCTTCTCAGCAGTGAATACTGAGACATAGTATTCATTAAGGACCTCCCCTACCTCCTGTGACTCCAGGCATAAGTTCCTTCCACTATCCCAAATTGGCCCTACCCTCATTCTGACCATCCTCTTGTTCCTCACATAAGTGGAGAAAGCCTCACAGTTTTCCTTAATCTTTCCCAACAAAGCTATTTCATGCCGCCTTCTAGGAGCCCAAAGTCCATTACTCAGTTCTTTCCTAGTCCCTTCAGAGAATCCCTATAGTGTGGAAACAGGCCATTAGGCCCAACATCTCCATATCAACCCTCCAAACAGTATCCAACCCAGCCCTATTCCCCCACCCTATTACTCTCCATTTGCCCTGACTAATGCGCCAAACATACTCATCCGTGAATACTATGGGTAAATTAGCATGGCTGAGTCACCTAATCAGCTATCTTTGGACGGTGGGTGGAAACTGGAGCACCTGGAGGAAACCCACGCAGACACGGGGAGAATGTGCAAACGCCCAACAGACAGTCGCCAGAGGCTGTAATTGAAATGGAGCCCGTGGTGCTATGAGGTAGCAGTGCTAAGCACAGAGACACCGTGCCATCCAATGTAAGTCTCTGGAGCCTGTCTGATCCTTGCTTCCTCAACCTTAAGTAAGCTTCCTTCTACCTCTTAACTAGATGCTAAAGTCCACGTGGACAATGTTGACTGCTCTGCCTTCATCTAGCTTTGGCCACCTCCTCGAAGAGTCAATACGGTTTGTGAAACATGGTTTTTCACTCACAAAGCCATGCTGACCATCACTAATCAGCCCTTGCCTTTGTAAATATAAGGAGCTCTTTTCTCTCAGAATATCCTCCAACAACTTCCCCATCTCTGGGCTCAATAGGCTGTAATTTCCTGGCTTTTCCCTGCAGTCCTTCAGTGATGGAACAGCATTAGCCAACCTCCAGTCTTCCAACATCTTACTGTGTCTGTTGATAATATAAATATCTCTGTAAGGGACACTGCAATCTCTTCCCCAGCTTCCCACAATATTCTCGGATCGACCCAATGAACGACTGAGGATTGATCTACCTTTATTTGTTTTAGGATTCCAGCACTTTATCTTCACTGGTGAGGAATACTTTCCAAGACATCACTATTTATTTCCCCAAGTTCCCGCGCTTCCATGTCTTTCGCCACAGTAAATACTGACAAGATTATTTTGTCTAATATCTCATCCATCTCCTCTGGTTCCACACATAGGCGACCTTATTGATCATTAAAGGGACCCTATTCTCTACCAAGTTACTCTTTAGCACTTATTGAAACTTGCATAAAGGCTTCTGATAATTCAAATACACCATATCCCCCATACCACTACACCCCTTCTACACAATTACAATTCTGCCATTTGTATTCACACCGACAAATTAAATCCAACAGGCTCAAAAACAAACTGTTTTATCAAATGTGTTTCCAAGTGGCCAGTTATTGTATATTGGCATATCCTTTCTAACAATGTCTGTATGCTCCCGGCTTACTGTCAGGCTAACACTATTTGGTTTCAGACTGACAGCAGGAAGGGTTGAGGGAGTTCTTGTTTATCAATCTGAAAAAGGTAGCTCACAGGGTCAGCAGGTAATAGAGAAGGCAAATCAAATGCTGACATTTATTGCAGAGGGAATGGAGTCTAAAAATAGGCAGGTCTAGCTAAAACTATACAAGGTACAAGTCAGACGACACCTCGAATATTATGAACAGCGTGAGTGCACGAAGGAATGACATTGTCGCATTGTAGGCAGTCCAGAGAAGGTTCACTCGGCTGATCCTGGGAATGGAGGGATTTTCCAATGAGAAGAGTTGGATTAGGTGGAGGTTGAATCCATTGAAGTTTAGATAATGAGAGAGAAATGGAATGAAACATCCAAGATTCTGAGGGGCTTTGATCGGGCGGGTGCTGGGAAGTTAGAAAATAGAACAGTAGAGCAAGTAACAGACCCTTCGGCCCACCACGTCTGTGCTGTCCATGATGCTATTCTAACTCATACCATCTGCCTGCACATGGATCCATATCCCTCTATTCTCTGCCCGTTCATGTTTCTGTCTAAATGCCACTTCAAGACTTTACTCATATTTCTGCTTCTTCGACCTCCCTCAGTAACATCCACTCTACGTAAAAAACCTTGCCTCACACATCTCATTAAAACTTACTCTTTCTCACCTTAAACCTCTGCACTCTAGTATTTGAAACTTACACATTGGAAAAGAGATTCTGACTATCCACATTATCTGTCCCTGTCCTAACGTTATATCCCTGTACCTGGTCACCTGTCAGCCTCTGATACTCTCACAAAACAATCCAACTTTGTTTAATTTCCTCTTATATACATAACACACCCTTAAAAACCCTAACACAGGCAATGATCTGATAAACCCCTTTTGTACGCTCTTCAAAGCCTCCCCATCCATCATATTGTGTGGAGTTAAGACCCGCACAAAGTACTCCAAATGTGGCCGAACAACCGTTTTACACAATTACAGCATCAGATGCAAACCACTATACCCAACATTGTGACCGATGAAGGTCAGTGCTCCATTTGCTTTCTTTCCCATCTGAAACACTTCTGTTGCCATTTTCAGGGAATTACTGACTTGCACCAAGATCCTTCTGTATATCAATATCCCTCAGTATCCTAACTTTCTTCTTGAATTTGACATTATCTCACACTTGTCTAGATTAAACTCAATTTGCCTTTTCTGTCTATCTCTCCGTCTGTCCTGTAACCTCCTGCAGATTTTAGTCAATCATGGAAACAAGGGTTTTGTGGAAAAGGCAGGAAAGTAGAGTTGAACAGTATCAGATCAGCCATGATCTGATTGAAGGGCAGAGGCCCTATTCTCTCCTGAGCTAGGGCTTGTCAAAATGCTTCTGAAATTTCAACTATCTCTCCACCGCAACTAGTCTCTCCCACGCTTATCTATTCTGCCATTTATGGTCACACTGTCCAGACTGGGGGAGGTTTCAGAATGATGGAGGGATAGAGCAAAAGGAAGCAGTTGCAGAAAATCGAGGAACATAAACATGTCAGTTCGGTGCTGTGTCACTGAGGGTCATCAGGAGAAAGGATGTCCTCATTAAAATGTACAGATCCGCAGGGGAATGGATAGGATGGAGGCTGAAAAGATGGTTCCTTCTCCTTATGGGAGAGAGACAAACAAGCAGACTCTGTTTCACAAAGGTGGAAAAGGCGGAGTTGTCTTTTTCTTCCAATGGCCCAAACCTACTGCAGGTTTGTTCCCACACAGCTCAAAGGAAAGCAATGCGAGAACATTGGTCATTTAGGATTGCAGGAGATACAAGACCAAGGCCAGGTTGGAAGGGCTGGAAGGAATGAGAGAGAAGGGAGATGTTCAATAGCTGGAAAGATTTTCAGGGAGTGGACACTGTCAGGACTAGAGGACATGACACACTCACTCATGAGAGGGAGATAACGATATGGCACAAGGTCAAACACAGCAAGAGGAACCCAAGCTCCATACCTTTCATTTACTCAGGGAGCTGCTCTCACCCAGTCTGGTGCCAAGCCCCACATACAAATAGAGTCTCGGTTAGAATGATGCTGGTAAAGAACAGCAGGTCAGGGAGCATCCGAGGAGCGGGAACATCGACATCGGGCAAATAATCGATGTTCCCACTCCTCGGATGCTGCCTGACCTGCTGTGCTTTACCAGCACCACTCTAATCGAGACTCTGATCTGCAGCATCTGCAATTCTCACTTTTTCCACGTACAAACAGCATGAGGTTTCCCAGTTCCTGGTGCTTGGAGCCCAGTGCACTTACCCCTGAACCAGTCATTGCGGTAGATACACAGTTACATATTGTCCAGAAACACTGTGTCCAAGCTTACATAAACTGATAAATTGACACTCTACCAAGCAAAGACTATCTGCACTCAGATTCCCTAGTCATACAATCCTCTGAGTGATTGTCTGCAGAGAACGAATCCCCGTTACATGGGTCAGGGTCAATGATAAAAGTTTCATTCTTTCAAAAATGACAACTCCTCAATTCCTCCATCTCACAAAACTGCCATTTAAAAATATTAAAATAAAAAACATTCTAAACAAAGGCTTTGATGAGGTGAGCTGTGGTCAGTTCTGTAGATCTGGATTTACCGGATATATTGAGAGTGCTTTCTACCAGAGCGCCACCAGGTCAACCTCAGGCACGCAGAGAGAATGGGCAAATCGATTCACATCTGAACTCACACCTCTCAGCCTGGGAACCTGAAGCTGTGCATAGCCATTCCGGTAACGATCTCTAGAAATAGGACATCAGAGACAGAAGACTAGAGGTTGGCTATCGTGTTGATATTATTTAAAGAAGGCAGTAAAGAAAAGCGTGGGAACTATAGACTGGTTAGCCTGACATCGGTGGGCACGTTCTTGGAGGGAATCATGAGGGATAGGATGTACATGCATGAGTCAGGGTCAAGGAAATGCAAGGACTGATTAGGGATAATCAACATTGCTTTGAGAGTGGGAAATCATGTCTCACAAACTTGATTGAGTTTTTTCAAGAAGTAACATAAAGGATTGATGAGGGCAGAGCAGTGGATGTGATCTCTTTGGGCTTCAGTAAGGCGTTCAACAAAGTTCCCCATTGGAGACTGGTTAGTGAGGTTAGATCTCACGGAATACAGGGAGAACTAGCCAATTGGTGCAGAACTGTCTCAAAGGTAGAAGACAAAGAGTGGTGGGGAAGGGTTGGTTTTCACACTGGAGGCCTGTGACCGGTGGAGTGCCACAAGGATCCGTGCTGGCTCCAATATTTTGTATTGTTTAGATAAATTATTTGGTTGTGAGCAGAAGAGGTACAGTTAGTAAGTTTGCAGATGACAACAAAATTGGAGGTGTAGTGGCCAGCGAAAGAGGTTACTTCCAATTACAATGGGATCTTGATCGGATAGGCCAATGGGCTGTGAAGTGGCAGATGGAGTTTAATTCAGATAAATGCGAGGTGCAGCCTTTTTAGAAAGCATATTTTTGCTGGACTTATACACTTAATGGTAAGGTCTGACAGAGTGTTGCTGAACATGGAAATATTGGAGGGCAGTTCATTGCTCCTTGAAAGCAGAGTTGCAGGTAGGTAGGATAGTGAAGGAGGCATTTGTTATACTTTCTTTTCTTGGTCAGAGTATTGAGTACAGGAGTCGGCAGGTCATGTTGCTGCTGTGCAGGACATTAGTTTGGTTATTTTTGGAATATTGTGTGCATTTCTATCGGAAGGATGTTGTGAAACTTGAAAGGGTTCAGAAAAGATTTACAAGGATGCTGCCATGGTTGGAGGGTTTGAGCCATAGAGAGAGATTGAATAGAATGGGTCTGTTTTCCCCGGACCATCGAAGGCTGAGGGGTGATCTTACAGAGGTTTATAAAATTATGAGGAGCGACCTTACAGAGGGTTATAAAATCATGACGGGCATGGAGAGGCTAAAGAGACAAAGTTTTTATCTTCAGGTGTGGGAGTCCAGAATTTGAGGGCATAGGTTTATGGTTAGAGGAGAAAGATATAAGAGACTTAAGGGGCAATTTGTTTAATGCAGAGGGTGGTAAGTGTATGGAATGAGCTGCCAGAGGAAGTGGTGGAGGCTGATACAAAGATATCTGGATGGGTATATGAATAGGAAGAGTTTGCAAGAATATGGGCCAGATTGCTGGTAGGTGGGACTAGATTGGGTTGGGATATCTGTTCAGCATGGACGGGTTGGACCGAAGGGTCTGTTTCCATGCTGTATATCTCTTTGACTCTAAGAACGGCTGAATGGTTCAATCATAAATGATCTGTGGTTTAAATCAAAACATCCTTCATGTTCCACAACCCATTCTTGGTCCCATCCTGCAGGTTCTATGAGTCCCAGTCCCTCTAACCTCCTGCAAGAACCATGTCCCTTCCTACATTAGTACCATTCTCCAGGTTCTGCAGCGCTTCCTACCTCTGTAACATGGCGCAGTCTCTACAACTCTTCTCTCCTCTGCAATGTCCCCCATAAGGGCAGTGGAGGCTGGTGGCATTTACAAGGGTTAAGGAGGGATATCGGGACGGGAGAATTTTGCAGGCATTAGGAATATAGGGACTTGAGGAGGTTTCACAGTTTATGAGTGTTGTAGCGACTGTAGGAAGTTACAAAGATAGGGATCGTTTTAGATTGGAGAATTCTGCATAAAAACCTTACATGGGTTAAGGCAGGAACCTTAGCAGTGTGCACAGAGGGATCCTGTGTCCCAGAAGTTACCACCCAATTTGAGAGGGTGAGAAAAGGCGTATGGTGTGTTGGCCTTCATTAGCAGATATGGCGAAGACCCTAAACAAAATTTTCACTCCAGAACTTACTGTGGACAAAGACTGGGGAACTCAGGGAACAAGAGTAATACGTGAGACCACAATTGGAGTTCTCTGCAATTCCAGTCTCCCTGCTCTAGGAATGATGTTGTGAAACTTGAAAGGGCTCAGAAAAGATTTACAAGATGTTGCAAGGGTTGTTGTTGAATAAGCTGGGGCTATTTTCCCTGGAGCATCAGAGACCTTAAAAAGGTTTATATAAACATGAGGGGCATGGATTGGGTAAATATTCAATGTCTTTTCCCAGAGTTTGGGAAGTCCAAAACGAGAGGGCAGAGGTTTAAGGTTAGAGGGGCAAGGTTTAAAAAGGGACCGAAGGGACAGCCTTTTCATGCACATGGTGATGTGTGTATGGAATGGGATGAGAGAGAAAGTAATGGAGACTGATACAATTACAACATTTAAAAGGTATCTGGATGGGTATATGAATAATAAAGGTTTTGAGGTACATGGGCAAAATGCTGGTAAATAGGATAAATTTATTTAAATCTTCTGGCCAGCATGGATGAGTCGCACTAAAGAGTCTGTATACATGCTGTTCATCTCTATGACTTGAAAAGAGTGCATGTTATAGAAAAGGTGGTGCTTGTGGTTTTAAAACACGAAGGTATGGAAAGCCGCAGGACCCGATTAAGTGTATCACAGGACATTGTGGGATGCTAGGGAAGAAATTGAGGAGCTACTAGCAAGGGTATTTGTACCATTGACAGTCATGTGTGATGGGCTTGAATGCTGGAGGATGGCATAGTGTACAGTGAAGGAGGTTTTTTAATGTTACAAAGGGACCTTGATGAAATGGTTGAATGGGCTGGAAACCTGTAGATGGATTCAATCTGAATAAATACGAGGTAGGGCACTTGGTAAAACAAACAAGGGTAGAGCTTACACAATTAATTTTGGGCCTTTGGTTAGTGTTTTAGATCCTCCCCTGTCTCTCGCTCTCTCTCTCTTCCTCTCACCCTCTCTCTCTCTTGCCCCTCTCTCTCTCCCTGCTCCTTCATTCTCTCTTCCCCCTCTCTCACTCTCGATCCCCCTCCCACGGTGTCTCTCTCTCTCTCTCCCCAACTCCCATCGTTTGTCTTTGACTGAATCTCTCTCCTGCCCTCCCTCTCCCTCTGACACACTTTGTCTCCTGGTTCTTCCCTCTCCCTCTGACCCAGAGTCTGGGGGGTTGGTGGTGGTGGAGCTGCATGTGGGTGGGGGGGGTGGGGGGTGGGGGGGTGGGATGTGGGAGGTGGGAGGAGGGAAAATTGGGTAGAGACGGAATTGTGGGTGGGTGAGAGAGACGGCAGGAGAGAGGGGGGGAGGGGGACAGGGAGGCGTGAAGGCAGATGGAGAGACCGGCGTTGGGGGAGTGAGAGAGAGGGGGATGAGGGAGAGTAAAAGGGAGAGGTGGTGAGAAAGAGAGAATGTGCAGAACGAGAGAGTGGGAGAGAATTGAGGAGGAAGAGTAGGAGAGAAGAAATGGGTAGGCCAGGTTGGAGTCGGAGGGGGGTCAAAGGGAGTTAAACCCAGCTCCTGAGCTCAGGGCGCAGTGCCCTCCCCTTCCATGAGGACCAGGACATGGGACTGAGTCAGTCTCTCTCCAGCTCAGCTTCTCCAACACAAAGACACGCAACAACATCGGTCACTCTGCTGCTCAGCATGCTTTAATCAACATTTTTATTGTTTACAAATGGCAGTGATGGATACAGTGAGTGGGATGGTGCTTTTTCTCACTGCCCACCCCCTCTCTGTCCCCTCTCTCTCTGTGACCTCTCTCTCTGTCCCCCTCTCTCTGCCTCCCCTCTCTGTCCCCATCTCTCTCTCTCTCTGTCCACCTCTCTCTGTCCCCGTCTCTCTCTCCCACTCTCTCTGTCCCCTTCTCTCTGTCCCCCTCTCTCTGTGACCTCTCTCTCTGTCCCCCCTCTCTCTTTGCCCCCCTGTCTCTCTCTGTCCCCCTCTCTGCCTGTCCCCACTCTCTGTGTCCCCGTCTCTCTGTCCCCGTCTCTCTGTCACCCCTCTCACTGTAACCCCCTCTGTCTGTGCCCCTCTATCTGTCCCCGGCTCGATGTCCCCGTCTCTCTGTGACCCCTCTCTGTCTCACCTCTTTGTCACTTCCTACTCTGCCTCTCTCCTCTGTCCCCCCTGTGTCCCGCCTCTCTCTGTTGACCCTCTCTTTCTGTCCCCCCTCTCTGTGCCTCCTCTTTCTGTTCTCTCCCTCCCGTCCCCCAGCCCCCCTCTGTCCCCCACTCTCTGCATCCCCCATTCTCTGTCCCATTCTCTCTGACCCCTTCTCTCTCCCCCAATCTGTCCCCCTCTCTCTGTCCCTCACTCTCTGTCCCCCTCTCTTTGACACCCTCTATCTCCTCCTCTCTCTATCCCCTCTCTCTGACCTCCTATATCTCCCCCACTCCCGCTCTGTGCCCCTCTTTCTGTCGCCGTCTCTCTGCCCCCTCCCTCCCACTCGCCTCTCTCTGTCCCCCTCACTCTCTGCCCCCCCTCTGTCCCTCTCTCTGTCCTCCTCTCTCCCTGTTCCGCTCTCTCTGTCCACCCACTCTCTGACCCCCTCTCTCTGCCCCCTCTCTCTGCCCCCTCTCTCTCTGCCCCCTCTCTCTCTGCCCCTTCTCTATCCCCCTCTCTATGTCCCCCTCTCTCTGTCCTTCTCTCTCTGCCCTCCCTCTTTGTCGACACACCCTCTGCCCCCATTCTCTCTGTCCCCCTCACTCTCTGCCCCCCTCTCTGTCCCTCTCTCTGTCCTCCTCTCTCCCTGTGCCACTCTCTCTGTCCACCCACTCTCTGACCCCCTCTCTTTGCCCGCATCTCTCTGCCCCCTCTCTCTGACCCCTCTCTCTGCCCTCCCTCTTTGTCGACACACCCTCTGCCCCCATTCTCTCTGTCCCCCTCTCTCCCTCTCTCCCCCCTCTCTGTCACCCCTTCTCTGTCCCCCTCTCTCTCTGTCTCCCCCTCTCTGACCCTCTCTCTCCGTCTCACTCTGTCTGTCCCCCCTTTCTATGTCCCCCTCTCTCTGTCCCCCTCTCTCTGTCACTCTCTCCCACCCGCATCTCTGCCCCTCTCTCACCCACCCACCTCTCTCTGTCCCTCCCTTTCTCTGCTCCCCCTCTCTCTGTCCCACTCTGTCTGTCCCTCTCTCTCTGTCCTCTCTCTCTCTCTCTGTCCTCCCTCTCTCTGCCCTCTCTCTGTCACCTCTCTCTGTGTCCCCGTCTCTCTCACCCACTCTCTCTGTACCCTCTCTCTCTCTGTCCCCGTGCGCTCTCTCTCCCCATCTCTTTCTGGCCCCCCTCTCTATCCCTCCTCTCTCTATCCTCTCCTTCTCCTTACCCCATGCACCCGCCAAGTCCCCCACTCACTCCATCCCCCCACTCTCTGTCCCTCTCTCTCTATCGCCTCTCCGTGACCCCCTCTCTCTGAACCCCTCCCTCTGACGCACACTCTCTCCCCCACTGTGTTCCCCTCTCTCTGTCCCCCACTCTCTGTCCAGCTGCCTCTGACTCACACTCTCTCCCCCACTCTGTACCCCTCTCTCTGTCCTCCACTCTCTGTCCCCCCTCCCTCTGCCCACTCTCTCTGTCGCCCTCTTTCTCTACCCCTCTCTGTCACCACTCTCTCTGTCCCCATCTCTCTGTCCCACCTCTCTCAGTCCCTGTCTCTCTGTCCCCATGCTCTCGCTGTCCCCATCTCTTACTGTCCCCTCTCTGGCCCTCCTCTCTCTGTCCTGTCCCTCTCCGCCCCCCCCCCGCGCCCCGTCCCCCACTCTTTAAATCCCCACACACTCTGTCCCCCTCTCACTGACCCCCTCTCTCTGACACCCTCTCTTTCCCCCACATTGTACCCCACTCTACGCCCCCTCTCTCTGTCCCCCTCTCTCTGATCCCCTCTCTCTGACACCGTCGCTTTCCCCCAATCTGTAACCCTCTCTGTGCCCCCTCTCTGTCACCGTCTCTCTGTCCTTCTCTCTCTGTCCCCCTTCTCTCTGTCCCCCTCTCTCTCACCCTCTCTCTGTCCCCCCTCTCTCTGTCCCCCTCTCTCTGTACCCCCCGCCCCCCTGTCGCCCTCTCACTGCCCCCTCTCAGTCACCGTCTCTCTGTCCCCCTTCCCTCTGTAACCCTCTCTCTGTCCACCCTCTCTCACCCGTCGCCCTCTCACTGCCCCCTCTCTGTCACTGTCTATCTCTCCCCCCTCCTTCTGCCCCCCTCCCTCTGTCCAACTCTCTCTTTCCACCCCTCTCTGTCCCCACTCTCTCTGTCCCCACTCTCTCTTTTCCCCTCTCTCTGTCCCCTCTCTGTCTTTGCCCCCCTTTCTCTCTGTCCCCCTCTATGTCTGTCCCCCTCTCTCTGTCCACCTCTCTCTGACCCCCTCTATCTACCTCACTCTCTGTGTCCCTCCCTCTATCCCCCACTCTCTGTCGCCCTCTCTCTTCCCACTGTCTCTCCCCCACTCTGCCCTTCCCTCTGACCCCCTCTATCTCCTCCACTCTGTCCCGCTGTCTTTGAACCCCTCTACCTCCGCCTCTTTCCGTCCCACTCGCTCTGACCCCCTCTCTCTCCCACCTGCCTCTCTCTGTCCCCCTCTCTGTCCCCTCCTCTCCACCCTCTCTCTCTTTCCCCCTCTCTCTCTGTCCCCCTCTCACTCTGTCACCCCTCCCTGTCCTCCTCTCTCTCTGACACGCTCTCCCTCCTTCCTCCTCTCTCTCTCCCCCTCTCTCTCTGTCCCCCTCTCTCTCTGTCGCCCGCACTATCTGTACCCCTCTCTCTGTGTCCCCCCTCTCTCTGTCCCCCCCTCTCTCTGTCCTCCTCTCTCTCTGCCCACCTCTCTCTCTGCTCATGTCTCTCTCTGTCCCCTCTCTCTGTCCCCCTCTCTCCCCCACCGCCTCTCTCTGCCCCTCTCTGTCCCACCCGACTCTCTATGTCCCTCCATCTCTCTGTCCCCCTCTCTCTGTCGCGCTATCTCTGCCCCTCGCTGTCACCTCTCTCTGTGTCCCCGTCTCTCTGTCCCCACTCTCTCTCTTCTTCCCTGTGTTCTCACTGTCCCCATCTCTTTCTGTCCCGCCTCTCTATCCCTCCTCTTTCTGTCCACTCCCTCTCCGTCAATCCTTGGCCCCCCTGCCCCCACTCAGTCCATCCCCCTCTCTCTGTCCCCCTCTCTCTGAAACCCTCTCTCTGAGCCACTCTCTCTGACCCATTCTCTCTCCCCCAATCTGTCCCCCACTCTCTGTCCCCCCGCACTCTGTCCCCCGCTCTCTGTCGCCCTCTTTCTGCTCCCTCTCTGACACACTCTCTCTGTCTCCGTCTCTCTGTCCGACCTCTCACTGCCCCCGTCTCTCTGTCCCTGTGCTCTCTCTGTCCCATCTCTTACTGCACCCCCTTGTCCCTCCTCTCTCTGTACTCTCCCTCTCTGTCGCTTCTGCGCACCCCGGCCCCGACTCTCTCCATCCCTCCACTCTGTGTCCCCCCTCTCCCTGTCCACCTCTCTCTGACACCCTCTCTTCCCCCCTCTCTCCCCCTCTCTCTCTGTCCCACCCTCTCTCTGTCCCCATCTCTCTTTCGCGCTCTCTCTGCTCCCTCTCTTTCACCTCTCTCAGTGTCCCCGTCTCTCTGTCCCCACTCTCTCTCTTCCCTCTCTCTCTCTGTCCCCGTGCTCTCTCTGTCCCCATCTCCTTCTGGACCCCCTCTCTATTCCTCCTCTCTCTGTCCACTCCCTCTCCGTCCATCCATGAACCCCCTCCCCTACTCAGTCCATCCCCCTCTCTCTGTACCTGTCTCTCTGTCCCCCTCTATCTGACCCCCTCTCTATGACCCACTCTTTCTCCCCCACTCTGTACCCCTCTCTCTGTCCCCCACTCTCTGTCACCCCTCCATCTGTCCTCCTCTCTCTGTCGCCCTCTTTCTGCCCCCCTCTCTCTCACCACTCCCTCTGTCCCCGTCTCTCTGTCCCCGTGCTCCCTCTCTCCCCATCTCTTACTGCCGCCCACTGTCCCTGTTCGCTCTGTCCTCTCCCTTTCTGTCCCCCAACACACCCCCTCTGTCCACCACTATCTCCATCCCCCCACTCTATGTCCCCGTCTCTCTGTCCCCTTCTCACTGACCCTCTCTCTCTGACACCCTCATTTTCCCCCACTGTGTACAGTCCCTCTATCCCCCTCTCTCTGTCGCCACTCGCTTGGACATCACTCTCCGTCCCCCTCTCTCGGTCCCTCTCTCTCTGACCCCCTCTATCTCCCCCATTCTCTGTGCCACTCTCACTGCCCCCCTCTCTCTGTCCCCTCTCTCTGTTCCTCTCTCTCTGTGTCCCTCTCTCTGTGTCCCCATCCCTCTCTCCCCACTCTCTCTCTTCCCTCTCTCTCTCTGTCCCCGTGCTCTCTCAGTCCCCATCTCTTTCTGTCCCCCCCTCTATCCCTCCTCTCTCTGTCCACTCCCTCTCCGTCCATCCGTTCCCCCCCCGCCCCCACTCAGTCCATCCCCCTCTGTCTGTACCTCTCTCTCTGTCCCCCTCTATCTGACTCCCTCTCTCTGACCCACTCTTTCGCCCCCACTCTGTACCCCTCTCTCTGTCCCCCACTCTTTGTCCCCCCCCCGTCCCCCTTTCTCTGTCGCCCTCCTTCTGCCCCCCTCTCTGTCACCACTCCCACTGTCACCGTCTCTCTGTCCCCGTGCTCCCTCTGTCCCCATCTCTTACTGCCGCCCTCTATCCCTGTTCTCTCTGTCCTCTCCCTTTCCGTCCCCCCCCCACACACTCCCTCTGTCCCCCGCTCTGTCCTTCCCCCCACTCTATGCACCCGTCTCTCTGTCCCCCTCTCTCTGACCCTCTCTTTCTGACACCCTCATTTTCCCCACTGTGTACAGTCCCTCTGTCCCCCTCTCTCTGTCGCGACTCGCTTGGACACCCTCTCCGTCCCCCTCTCTCTGTCCCCCTCTCTCTGACCCCCTCTATCTCCCCCATTCGCTGTGCTCCTCTCACTGTCCCCTCTCTCTCTGTCCCCTCTCTCTGTCGACCTGTCTCTGCCCCCTCTCTGTCCCCCTCTCTCTGTCCCTCTCTTTCTGATCCCCTCTATCTCCCCCATTCTCTGTTCCCCTCTCATTGTCCCCCCTCTCTCTGTCCCCTCTCTCTGTCCCCTCCCTCTGGCCCCTCTCTCAGTCCCACTCTCTCTGTCCCCCTCTCTCTGTCGACCTCTCTCTGCCCCCTCTCTCTCCCCCTCTCTCTGTGTCCCCGTCTCTCTTTCCCCACTCTCTCTGTTCCCTCTCTCTCTGTCCCCGTGCTCTCTCTGTCCCCATCTCTTTCTGTCCCCACTCTATCCCTCCTCCCTCTGTCCACTCCCTCTCCGTCCATCCCTGCTCCCCTCTGTCCCCCACTCAGTCCATCTCCCTCTCTCTGTCCCCCTCTCGCTGTCCCCCTCTCTCTCTGTCCCCCTCTCTCTGACCTACTCTCTCTGACCCCCTATCTCTGACTCACACTCTCTCCCCTACTCTACCCCTCCTTCTGTTCCCCTCTCTCCGTCGCCCGCTTTCTGCCCCCTCTCTGTCACCACGCTCTCGGTCCCACCTCTCTCTGTCGCATTCTCTCTCTGTCGCATTCTCTCTCTCCCCGTGCTCCTATTGTCCCCATCTCTTCGTGTTCCGCCACTGTCCCTGCTCTCTCTGTCCTCTCCCTCTCCGTTCACCCCAGCCCCCCTCTGTCCCCCACTCTCTCCATCTCCCCACTCTCTGTCCCTCTCTCTCTGTCCCCTCTTTCTGACCCCCTCTATCTGAGACTCCATCTTTCCTCCACTCTGTACCCCCCAATCTCTGTCCCCACTCCCTCTGCCCCCTCTCTCTCTGTCCCCCTCTCTCTGACCCTCTTTCTCTGACCCCCACTATCTCCCCCACTCTCTGTGCCCCTCTTTTCATCCCCCTCGCTCTGTCCCCTCTATCTGTCCCCTCCCTCTGTCTCCTCCCTCTGTCTCCTCTCTCTGTCACCCTCTCTCTCTGACCCGTCTCTCTGTCCCTCTCTCTCTGTCCCCCTCTCTCTGTAGCCCTCTCTCCTCCTCACTCTCCTGCACTCTGTACACCTCTCTCTGTCCCCCTCTCTCTGATCCACTCTCTCTGACCCACTCTATATTCTCCTCTCTGTCGCCCTCTCTCTGTCCCCATCTCTCTCTGTTCCCATCTCTCTCTCTCCCCAACTCTCTCTGTCCTCCTCTCTCTCCCCAACTCTGTACCCCTCTCTCTGTCCCCCATTCTCTGTTCACCCTCCCTCTGACCCCCTATCTCTGTCCCCCTCTCTCTCTGCCCCCCGTTCCCCTCTCTCTCCCCCGCTCTCTGTCCCCATCTCTTTGTTGCCCTCTCTCTGCCCACTCTCTGTCCCACTGTCTCTGTCCACTCCTCTCTGACCCCCTCTTTCTGTTCCACTCTCTCTCTGCCCCCTCTCTCTTTCCCCCTCTCTCTATCCCACTCTCTCTCTTTCCCCCACTCTCTGTCCCCCCTCTCTGTCCACCTCTCTCTCTGCCCCATCTCTCTGTTCCCCTCTATCTCCCTCACTCTCTGTCACCATCTCTCTGTTGCCCTCTTTCTGCCCACTCTCTGTCCCCCTTTCTCTGTCCCCCTCCCTCTGACCACCTCTACCTACCTCACTCTGTCCTGCTGTCTCTGACCCCGTCTACCACCCCCTCTATCGGTTCCCCTCTCTCTCTGATACCCTCTATCTCCCTCACTCTCTGTGACCCTCTCTCTGTCGCCCTCTCTCTGCCCCCTCTCACTCCCAACTGCCTCTCTCTGCCCACCCTCTCTGACGCCTTCTCTCTCTGTCCCCCTCTCTCTCTGTCCTCCTCTCGCTGTATCCCCCTCTCTCTGTCCCCTCTCTCTCTGTCCCCCTCTTTCTCTGTCCCCCCTCTCTGACCCGCCCTCTCTCTTTCCCCCTCTCTCTCCCCCTCTCCCTCTGTCCCTCTCTCTCTCTGTTTCCCTCTCTGTCCCCCTCTAACTCTTTCCCCCTCTCTCTCTCCTTCTCTCTCGGTCCCACTCTCTCTGTCCCCCATCCCTCTGCCCCTTCTCTCTGTTCCCCTCTCTCTCCTACCCGCCTCTCTCTGTCCCTCCCTCTCTCTGTCCCCCTCTCTCTGTCGCCCTCTCTCTACCCCATCTCTGTCACCTCTCTCTGTAGCCCCCGTCTCTCTGTCACCACTCTCTCTATCCCCGTCACTCTGTCCCTCCTCTCTCTGTCCCCATCTCTCAGTCCCTGTGCTCTCTCTGTCCACATCTCTTACTGTGCCCCTTGTCCCTGCTCTCTCTGTCTTCTCCCTCTCCGTCCCACGCCCCCCCTCTGTCCCCCACTCTCTTCAGCCCCTACTCTGTCTCCCTCTCTCTGTCCCCCTCTCTCTGACCCCCTCTCTCTGTCACCCTCTCTCTGTCACCCTCTCTCTCTCCCCACTCTCTGTCCCCCACTCTCTATCCCCCTCTCTCTGTCCTCTCTCTCTGTCCTCCCTCTCTGTCCCCACCTCTCTGTCCCCATCTCTCTCTGTCTCTCTGTCTCTGTCGCCCTCTCTCTGTCCCCCCTCTCTGTTCCCATCTCTCTCCAACTCTGTCTCTCTGACCCTCTCTATCTCCCCGCTCTCTGTATCTCTCTCTCTGTCCCCTACTCTCTGTTCACCCTTCATCTGACCCCCTCTAGATCCCCATCTCTGTCTCCCTCTCTCTGAGCCCCTCTATCTACACCCACTCTCTGTCCCTCTCTCTCTGACCCCCTCTCTCTGTTCCCCTCTCTCTTTTCCCCCGCTCTCTGTCACCCCTCTCTTTGTTCCCCCACTCTCAGTCCTACTCTCTGTCCCTCTCTCTGTCACCCCGTCTCTGTTCCCTTCCCCACTCCCCCCCTCTCTCTGTGTGCCCTCTCTCTGTCCCCCCCGTTTCCCCCGTCCCCGTCTCCCTGTCCCCATCTCCCTAACCCCCCTCACTCTGCCCCTCCCCTGTTCCTCCTCTCTCTGACCCCTCTCTCTCCTCCGCTCTCTGTCGCCCTCTCTCTGCCCCCTCTCTGTCACCGTCTCTCTGTCCCCCACCCTCTGAACCCTCTCTCTGTCCCCCCACTCTCTGTCCCCTTCTCTCTGTCCCCATTTCTCTTTCCCCCCTCTGTCTGTCCAACACGTCTGGCCCCGTCTCTCTACCCCGCCTCTCTCTATACCCCGCTCTCTGACCCCTCTCTCTGTCCTCGCCGCTCTCTTCCCCCACTCACTCTCTCGCCCCCTCGCTCTCCCCCCTCTCTCTCCCCCTCTCTCTCCCCCTCACTGTCACCTCTCTTTGTCGCTCTCTCTCTGCCCCCTCTCTGTCACCGTCTCTCTGTCCCCCCTCCCTCTGTCACCCTCTCTATGTCCCCCCTATCTCTCCCACCTCTCTCTGTCCCCCTCTCTCTGACCCCTCTCTGTCACCGTCTCTCTGTCCCCCCTCTCTCTGTTCCCCTCTCTCTGTCATCCCTCTCTCTGAGCCCTCTCTCTCCCCCGCTCTCTGTCGCCCTCTCTCTGCCCCCTCTCTGTCACCGTCTCTATGTTCCCCCCCTCTCTGTCACCCTCTCTCTGCCCCCTCTCCCTGCCCCCTCTCACTGCCCCCTGTCTCTCCACCGCTCTCTGTACCGCTCAGTTGCCCTCTCTCTGCCCCCTCTCTCTCACCCACTCTGTACCCCTCTCTCTGTCCCTCAGTCTCTGTCCCCATCTTTCCGACCTCCTCTATCTCCCTCTCTCTCTGTCCCGCTCTCTTTGACCCTCTCTCCCTCCTTCACTTTCCATCTCCCACTCTCTGACCCACTCTATCTCCCTGACTCTCTGTGCCCCTCGCTCTCTCGCCCTCTCTCTGCCCCCTCTCCCTCCCACCCGCCTCTCTCTGTCCCCACTCTCTCTGCCAACTCTCTTTGTCCCCCTCTCTCTGTCCCATCTCACTCTGGCCTCCTCTCTCTGCCCCACACTCTGTCCCACTATCTCTGTGCACCTCTCTCTCTCTGTCCCCCTCTCTCTCTGTCCCCCTCTATCTGTCGAGATCTCTCTGCCCCCTGTCTCTCTATCTGCCTCTCTCCCTGTCCCCCTCTCTCTGTCCCCTCTCTCCCAGTCCCCTCTCTCTCTGTCCCCCCTCTCTCTGTCCCTCCTCTCTGTACCCTCTCTCCCTGTCCCCCCTCTCTCTGACCCCCTCTCTCTGACCGACTCTCTTTGCCCTCCACTCTCAGTCCCCCCTCTCATTCCCGCCTCTATCTGTCCACCCACTCTGTCTCCCTCTCTTTGTCGCCCTCTCTCTGACCCCCCTCTCTCTGTCCTCCCTCTCTCTGTCCTCCTCTCTCCCTGTCCCCCTCTCTCTGGCCCCTCTCTCTGTACCCTCTCTCTCTGCCACCCTCAATCTGCCCCACTCTCTGTCACCTCTCTCTCGGTCCCCCTCTCTCTCTCTCCCTCCTCTCTCTCTCCCTCCTCTCTCTGCCCACATCTCTCTCTGTCCCCCTCTCTGTCTGTCCCCACTCTCTCTGTCCCCCTCTCACTGTCCCTCCTCTCTCCATCCCCTCTCTCTCTGTCCCCTCTCTCTCTGTCTCCTCTCTCTCTGTCCCTCTCTCTCTGACCCCCTCTATCTCCCCCACTCTCTGATCCCCTCTATCTCCCCCACTCTCTGTCCTCTCTCTCTGTCACCCTTTCTTTGCCCTCCTCTCTCAGTCCCCCCTCTCTGCCCCTACTCTATCTGTCCACCCACTCTGTCTCCCACTCTCTGTCTCCCACTCTCTGTCGCCCTCTCTCTGTCCCCCTCTCTCTGTCACGGCCTCTTTCTGCCCGCCTCTCTCTTTCTCTGTCCCCCTCTCTCTGTCCCCCCTCCCTCTATCCCCCCTCCCTCTGTCCCCAATCTCTGTATTCCACCTTTCTCTGCCCCCTCTCCCTCTGTCCCCCTGGCTCTTTCGCCGTCTCTCTGCCCCCTCTCTCTCGGCCCTCCTCTCTGTCCCACCTCTCTCTCTCTGTCTCCCCTCTCTCTGTCCCCCCTCTCTGTGTTCCCCCTTTTTCTGTCCTCCTCTTAGTTTCATCTTCTATTTGCCCACACTCTGTCACCGTCTCTCTGACACCCTCCCTCTGTCCCCCTCCCTCTGTCCCCCTCTCTCTGTCCCCCCGTCCACCGTCTCTCTGTCGCCCTCTCTCTGTACCCTTCACTCTGGCCCCCACTCTCTGTCCCCCTCCCTCTGTCCCCCGCTCTCTGTCGCCCTCTTTCTGCACCCTCTCTGACACACTCTCTCTGTCCCCGTCTCTCTATCCCTCCTATCACTGCCCCCGTCTCTCTGTCCCTGTGCTCTCTCCTTCCCATCTCTTAATGTCCCCACCTTGTCCCTCCTCTCTCTGTCCTCTCCCTCTCTGTCGCCCCCCCCGTCCCCCACACTCTCCATCCCTCCACTCTGTGTCCCCCTCTCTCTGTCCCACTCTCTCTGACACCCTCTCTTTCCCCCACTCTCTCCCCCCTCTCTCCGTTCCTCTCTCTCTGCCGCCACCTCTCTGTACCCCTCTCTCTGTCCCCCTCTCTCTATCCCCCTCTCTCTCTGTCCCGCTCTCCCTCTGTCCCCTCTCTCTGTCCCCCCTCTCTGTTTCTCCATTTCTCTCCCACCCGCGTCTCTCTGCCGCTCTCTCTCCCACCCACCTCTCTCTGTCCCCATTTCTCTTTCGCGCTCTCTCTGCTTCCTCTCTTTCACCTCTCTCTGTGTCCCCGTACTCTGTCCCCACTCTCTCTTCCCTCTCTCTCTCTCTCTCTCCCAGTTTTCTCTGTCCCCATCTCTTTCTGTTTACCCTCTCTATCCCTCATCTCTCAGTTCACTCCCTCTCCGTCCATCCCTGCCCCCCCGCCCCCACTCAGTCCATCCCCCTCTCTGTGTCCCCCTCTCTCTGTCCCACTCTCTCTGACACCCTCTCTTTCCCCCACTCTCTCCCCCCTCTCTCCGTTCCTCTCTCTCTGCCGCCACCTCTCTGTACCCCTCTCTCTGTCCCCCTCTCTCTATCCCCCTCTCTCTCTGTCCCGCTCTCCCTCTGTCCCCTCTCTCTGTCCCCCCTCTCTGTTTCTCCATTTCTCTCCCACCCGCGTCTCTCTGCCGCTCTCTCTCCCACCCACCTCTCTCTGTCCCCATTTCTCTTTCGCGCTCTCTCTGCTTCCTCTCTTTCACCTCTCTCTGTGTCCCCGTACTCTGTCCCCACTCTCTCTTCCCTCTCTCTCTCTCTCTCCCAGTTTTCTCTGTCCCCATCTCTTTCTGTTTACCCTCTCTATCCCTCATCTCTCAGTTCACTCCCTCTCCGTCCATCCCTGCCCCCCCGCCCCCACTCAGTCCATCCCCCTCTCTCTGTACCCCTCTCTCTGTCCCCCTCTATCTGACTCCCTCTCTCTGACCCACTCTTTCTTCCCCACTCTCTGTACCCCTCTCTCTGTCCCCCACGCTCTGTCCCCCCTCCATCTGTCCCCCTTTCTCTCTGTCGCCCTCATTCTGCCCCTTTCTCTGTCACCACTCCCTCTGTCCCTGTCTCTCTGTCCCCATGTTCCCTCTGTCCCCATCTCTTACTGCCCCCTTCTGTCCCTATTCACTCTGTTTTCTCCATTTCCGTCCCCCCCACACCCCCTCTGTCCCCCACTCTCTCCATCCCCCACTCTATGTCCTCGTCTCTCTGTCCCCTTCTCACTGACCCTCTCTCTCTGACACCCTCATTTTCCCCCACTGTGTAACTCCCACTATCCCCCTCTCTCTGTCCCCACTCGCTTGGACCCCCCTCTCTGTCCCCCCATTCTCTGTTCCCCTCTCTCTGTCGCCCTCTTTCTGCCCCCTCTCTGTCACCACGCTCTCTGTCCCCGTCTCTCTGTCCCACCTCTCTCTGTCGCCTTCTCTCTCTCCCCGTGCTCCTATTGTCCCCATCTCTTAGTGTCCCGCCACTGCTCTCTCTGTCCTCTCCCTCTCCGTTCATTCCGGCCCCCCTCTGTCCCCCACTCTCTCCATCCCTCCACTCTCTGACCCCCTCTCTCTGGACTCTCTCTTTCCTCCACTCTCTACCCCACTCTCTGTCCCCACTCCCTCTGACCCCCTCTCTCTGTCCCCCTCTCTCTGACCCCCTCTCTCTGATCCCCTCTATCTCCCCCACTGTCTGTGCCCCTCTCTTTGTTCCGACTCGCTCTGTCCCCTCTCTCTGTCCCCTCCCTCTGTCTCCTCCCTATGTCTCCTCTCTCTGTTCCACTCTCTCTGTCCCCCTCTCTCTGGACTCCTCTCTCTGACCCCCTCTATCTGAGACTCTCTCTTTCCTCCACTCTCTACCCCCACTCTCTGTCCCCACTCCCTCTGACCCCCTCTCTCTGTCCCCCTCTCTCAGCCCCTCCTCTCTGATCACCTCTATCTCCCCCACTCTCTGTGCCCCTCTCTTTTTTCCGCCTCGCTCTGTCCCCTCTCTCTGTCCCCTCCCTCTGTCTCCTCCCTCTGTCTCCTCTCTCTGTCCCCCTCTCTCTGCCCCTCCTCTCTGATCACCTCTATCTCCCCCACTCTCTGTGCCCCTCTCTTTGTTCCACCTCGCTCTGACCCCTCTCTCTGTCCCCCCTCTCTGACCCTCACTCTCTGACTACTCTATCTTCCCCTCTTTGTTCCACTCTCTCTGTCCCACTCTCCCTGTCTCCCTCTCTCTCTTTCCCCCTCTCTCTGTCGCCCTCTCTCTGTCCCCATCTCTCTCTGTCCCCGTCTCTCTCTGTCCCTGTCTCTCTCTGTCCCTATCTCTCTCTGTCCACATCTCTCTCCCTCCCCATCTCTCTCGGTCCCCCTCTCTCTCCCCCACTCTGTACCCCTCTCTCTGTCCCTCATCATCTGTTCACCCTCCCTCTGACCCCCTCTCCCTGTACCCCTCTCTCTGTCGCCCTCTCTATGCCCCCTCTCTGTCACTGTCTTTCTGTCCCCCCTCTCGCTATCCCCCTTGCTCTGTCCCCCCCTCTCTGCCCCCCTCTCACTCTGTCAACCTCTCTCTGCCCCCTCTCTGTCACGGTCTCTCTGTCCCTCTCTCTATGTCCCCCCTGTCTTTCACCCTCTCTCTGACCCACTCTATATTCCCCTTTCTGTCCTCCTCTCTCTGTTATTCTCTCTCTGCCCACTCTCTGTCCCTCTGTCTCTGTCCACTCCTCTCTGACCCCCTTTTTCTGTCCTCCTCTCTCTCTGCCCCCTCTCTCTGTCCCCCTCACTCCGTCCCCTCTCTGTCTGCCCCCTCTCTCTCTGCCCCCTCTCTCTGTCCCCCTCTCTCTATCCCACTCTCTCTCTGTCCCCATCTCTCTCTCTGTCCACCCCTCTCTATATCCCACACTCTCTCTGCCCCCTCTCTCTCTGCCCCCTCTCTCTGTCCCCCTCTCTCTATCCCACTCTCTCTCTGTGCCCATCTCTCTCTCTGTCCCCCCTCTGTCCACCTCTCTCTGCCCCATCTCTCTGTTCCCCTCTCTCTACCCCGCTCTCTGTCCCCATCTCTCTGTTGCCCTCTCTCTGCCCACTCTCTGTCCTCCTCTCTCTGCCCCCCTCCCTCTGACCCCCTCTATCTCTCCCACTCTGTCCTGCTGTCTCTGAACCCGTATAGCTCCCCCTCTATCGGCCCCCCTCTCTCTCTGATACCCTCTATCTCCCTCACTCTCTGTGTCCCTCTCTCTGTCGCCCTCTCTCTTCCCCCCTCTCACACCCACCCGCCTCTCTCTGTCCCCCCTCTCTGACCCCCTCTCTCTCTTTCCCCCTCTTTCTCGGTCCACCCTCTCTGTACCCCCCTCTCTCTTTCCCCGACTCTCTCCCCCTCTCCCTCTGTCCCTGTTTCTCTCTGTCCCCCTCTCTGTCCCATTCTAAATCTTTCCCATTCCATCTCTCCCCCTATCTCTCTGTCCCTCTCTCTCTCTGCCCCCATCTCTCTGTCCATCTCTCTCTGTTCCCCTCTCTCTCCCACCCGCCTCTCTCTGCCCACTCTCTCCCAACCGCCTCTCTCTGTCCCTCCCTCTCTCTGTCCCCATCTCTCTGTCGCCCTCTTTCTGCCCCCTCTCTGTCACTTCTCTCTGTGTCCCCCGTCTCTCTGTCACCACTCTGTCTGTCCCCGTGTCCCTGTCCCACCTCTCTCTGTCCCCATCTCTCAGTCCCTGTGCACTCTCTGTCCCCATCCCTTACTGTCCACCCTGTCCCTGCTCTATCTGTCCTCTCCCTCTCCATCCCCCGCCCCCCTCAGTCCGCCACTCTCTGTGCCCACTCCCTCTGACCACCTCTCTCTGACCCCCTCTCTCTGTCCTCCTCTCTCTGTCGCCGTCTCTCTGCCCCCTCTCTGTCACCGTCTCTCTGTCTCCCACCCTCTGACCCATCTCTCTGCCCCCCCTCTCTCTGTCCCCCTCTCTCTGTCCCCATCTCTCTGTCACCCCTCTCTCTGTCCAACACCTCTGGCCCCGTCACTCTACCCGCCTCTCTCTATCCCCCGCTCTATGACCCCTCTCTCTGTCCTCCCCTCTCTCTTCCCCCACTCACTCTGTCCCCCCCCTCTGTCCCCCCTCTATGACCCTCCCCTGTTCCCCCTCTCTCTGCCCCCTCTCTCTCCCCGTTCTCTGACCCCCTCTCTGTCGCACTCTCTCTGCCCCCTCTCTCTGTCCTCCCCTCTCTCTTCTCCCACTCACTCTGTCCCCCCCCTCTGTCCCCCCTCTATGACCCTCCCCTGTTCCCCCTCTCTCTGCCCCCTCTCTCTCCCCGTTCTCTGACCCCCTCTCTGTCGCACTCTCTCTGCCCCCTCTCTCTGTCCTCCCCTCTCTCTTCTCCCACTCACTCTGTCCCCCCTCGCTGTCCCCCCTCTCTCTCTGTCTTCCTCACTCTGTCCCCCCCTCACTCTCCCCTCTCTTTGCCGCTTTCTCTCTGCCCACTCTCTGTCACCATCACTCTGTCCACCCCCCGTCCCCCTCCTTCTCTTTCCCCGATCTCTATCCCCCCTCTCTCTGTCCTCCACTCTCTGCCCCCAGCTCTCTGTTCCCGCTCTCTCTGTCCCCCTCTCTCCTTTCCCCCTCTCTCTGTTCCCCCTCTCCCTGCCCCCCCCTCTCTGTCCCACTCTCTCTGTCCCCCCCTCCCTGTTGCCCTCTCCCTGGCCGCTCTCTGTCACCGTCTCTCTGTTCCCCCTCCCTCTGTCACCCTCTTTCTGTAACCCCCCCTCTCTCTCCCACCTCTCTCTGTCCCCCTCTCTCTGACCCCTCTCTGTCACCGTCACTCTGCCCCCCTCCTTCTGTCACCCTCTCTCTGTTCCCCACTCTCTCTCGCACACCTCTCTCTGTCCCCCTCTCTCTGCCCCCTCTCTGTCACCGTCTCTATGTTCATCCCCTCTCTGTTACCCTCTCACTGTCCCTCCCTCTCTGCCCGCATACTCTCTGTCACCCGTTCTCTGTCCATCTCTCTCTGCCCCCTGTCTCTCCCCTGTCTCTGTCCCCCTCTCTCTGTTGCACTCTCGCTGTCCCCTCTCTCTTTCCCCTCTGTACACCTCTCTCTGTCCCCCAGTCTCTGCCCCATCTCTCCGACCTCCTCTATCTCTCTCTCTCTCTGTCCTGCTCTCTTTGACCCCCTCTCCCTCCCTCACTTTCCGTCCCGCACTCTCTGACCCCCTCTATCTCTCTCACTCTCTGTGCCCCTCGCTCTCTCGCCCTCTCTCTGCCCCCTCTACCACCCACTCGCCTCTCTCTGTCCCCACTCTCACTGCCCACTCTCATTGTCCCCCTTTCTCTGTCCACCTCTCTCTCTGCCCCACTCTCACTGTGGCCCCGCTCTCTGTCACACCCCTTCTCTGACCCCCTCTCTCTCCCCGTCTCTCTCTGTCCCCTCTCTCTGTCCCATCTCTCTCTGCCCTCCTCTATCTGCCCCACTCTCTGTCACCACTCTCTCGGTCCCCCTCTCTCTCTCCCTCCTATCTCTGTCTCCTCTCTCTGCCCACCTCTCTCTGTCCCCATCTCTCTCTGTACCCCTTTCTCTCTCTGTCCCCCTCTCTCTATGTCCGCCTCTCTCTGTGCACCTCTCTCTCTCTGTCCCCCCCTCTCTCTGTCCCCCTCTATCTATCGAGCTCTCTCTGACCCCTCTCTCTCAGTCCCCTCTCTCTCTGTCCCTCCTCTCTCTGTCCCTCCTCTCTCTGTCCCCTCTCTCTCTGTCCCCCCTCTCTCTGAACCTCTCTCTCTGACACTCTCTCTTTACCCTCCTCTCTCAGTCCCCCCTCTCTGTCCCGTCTCTATCTGTCCACCCACTTTGTCTCCCTCTCTTCGTCGCGCTCTCTCTGTCCCCCTCTCTCTGTCCACCCTCTCTCTGTCCCGCTCTCTCTGTCCCCATCTCTCTGTTCCCCCTCTCTCTGTCCAACACATCTGGCCCCGTCACTCTACCCGCCTCTCTCTATCCCCCGCTCTATGACCCCTCTCTCTGTCCTCCCCTCTCTCTTCCCCCACTCACTCTGTCCCCCCTCGCTGTCCCCCCTCTCTCTCTGTCTTCCTCTCTCTGTCCCCCCCTCACTGTCCCCTCTCTTTGCCGCTTGCTCTCTGCCCACTCTCTGTCACCATCGCTCTGTCCCCCCTCCCTCTGTCCAACACTTCTGGCCGCGTCACTCTACCCCGCCTCTCTCTGTCCATCGCTCTCTGACCCATCTCTCTGTCCTCCCCTCTCTCTTCCCCCACTCACTCTGTCCCCCCTCTCTCTGTCCCCATCTCTCTGTCCCCCCTCTCTCTGTCCAACACTTCTGGCCCCGTCACTCTACCCCGTCTCTCTCTGTCCATCGCTCTCTGACCCATCTCTCTGTCCTCCCCTCTCTCTTCCCCCACTCACTCTGTACCCCCTCTCTCTGCCCCCCCATGACCCTCCCCTGTTCCCCCTCTCTCTGCCCCCTCTCTCTCCCCCGCTCTCTGACCACCTCTCTGTCGCACTCTCTCTGCCCCCTTCTCTGTCACCGTCTCTCTGTCTCCCACCCTCTGACCCATCTATCTGTCACCGCTCTCTCTGTCCCCCTCTCTCTCTGACCCCTCTCTCTGTCCTCCCCTCTCTCTTCCCCCACTCACTCTGTCCCACCTCGCTGTCCCCCCTCTCTCTCTGTCTTCCTCTCTCTGTCCCCCCCTCACTGGCCCCTCTCTTTGCCACTTTCTCTCTGCCCACTCTCTGTCACCATCGCTCTGTCCCCCCTCCCTCTGTCCCCCTCCTTCTCTTTCCACCGATCTCTATCCCCCCTCTCTCTATCCTCCACTCTCTGCCCCCAGCTCTCTGTTCCCTCTCTCTCTGTCCCCCTCTCTCCTTTCCCCCTCTCTCTGTTCCCCCTCTCCCTGTCCCCCCCTCTCTGTCCCACTCTCTCTGTCCAACACCTCTGGCCCCGTCTCTCTACCCCGCCTCTCTCTATCCCACGCTCTCTGACCCCTCTATCTGTCCTCCCCTCTCTTCCCCCACTCACTCTGTCCCCCCTCGCTGTCTCCCCCTCTCTCTGTCCCTCTCTCTCTGTCCCCCCTCACTCTACCCTCTTTTTGCCGCTTTCTCTCTGCCCCCTCTCTGTAACCGTTGCTATCTCCCCTCTCCCTCTGTCCCCCTCCTTCCCTTTCCCCTGCTCTCTATCCCCCCTCTCTCTGTCCACCACTCTCTGCCCCCAGCTCTCTGTTCCACTCTCTCTGCCCCTCCTCTCTGATCCCCTCTATCTCCCCCACTCTCTGTGCCCCTCTCTTTGTTCCGTCTCGCTCTGTCCCCTCTCTCTGTCCCCTCCCTCTATCTCCTCCCTCTGTCTCTTCTCTCTGTTACACTCTCTCTGTCCCCTACTCTCTGTCACCCCCTTTCTGTAGCCCTCTCTCCCCCTCACTCTCCTGCACTCTGAACCCCTCTCTCTGTCCACCCTCTCTGACCCCCTCTCTCTCTGTCCCCCTCTTTCTCCGTCCCCCCTCTCTGTGACCCCCTCTCTCTTTCCCCCACTCTCTCCCCCTCTCCCTGTGTCCCTGTTTCTCTCTGTCCCCCTCTCTGTCCCATTCTAAATCTTTCCCCTTCCATCTCTCCCCCTGTCTCTCTGTCCCTCTCTCTCTCTGCCCCCCATCTCTCTGTCCCCCTCTCTCTGTTCCCCTCTCTCTCCCACCCGCCTCTCTCTGCCCACTCTATCCCACCCGCCTCTCTCTGTCCCTCCCTCTCTCTGTCCCCCTCTCTCTGTCGCCCTCTCTCTGCCCCTTCTCTGTCACCTCTCTCTGTGTCCGCCATCTCTCTGTCACCACACTGTCTGTCCCCGTGTCCCTGTCCCACCTCTCTCTGTCCCCATCTCTCAGTCCCTGTGCACTCTCTATCCCCATCCCTTACTGTCCACCCTGTCCTTGCTTTCTCTGTCCTGTCCCTCTCCATCGCCCGCCCCCCCCTCTGTCCCCCACTCTCTCCATCCCCTCAATCTGTCGCCCTCTCTCTGTCCCCCTCTCTCTTACCCCCTCTCTTTGACACGCTCTCTTTCCCCCACTCTGTACCCCTCCCTCAGTCCGCCACTCCCTGTGCCCACTCCCTCTGACCACCTCTCTCTGACCCCCTCTCTCTGTCCCACTCTCTCTGTCGCCGTCTCTCTGCCCCCTCTCTGTCACCGTCTCTCTGTCTCCCACCCTATGACCCATCTCTCTGTCCCCCCTCTCTCTGTCCCCCTCTCTCTGTCCCCATCACTCTGTCACCCCTCTCTCTGTCCAACACATCTGGCCCCGTCTCTCTATCGCCGTCTCTCTGCCCCCTCTCTGTCACCGTCTCTCTGTCCCCCTCCCTCTGACCCATCTCTCTGTCCCCCCTTTATCTGTCCCCCTCTCTCTGTCCCCATCTCTCTGTTCCCCCTCTCTCTGTCCAACACATCTGGCCCCGTCACTCTACCCGCCTCTCTCTATCCCCCGCTCTATGACCCCGCTCTCTGTCCTCCCCTCTCTCTTCCCCCACTCACTCTGTCCCCCCTCGCTGTCCCCCTCTCTCTCTATCCCCATCTCTCTGTCCCCCCTCTCTCTGTCCAACACTTCTGGCCACGTCACTCTACCCCGCCTCTCTCTGTGTCCCGCTCTCTGACCCATCTCTCTCTCCTCCCCTCTCTCTTCCCCCACTCACTCTGTACCCCCTCTCTCTGTCCCCCCCTCTATGACCCTCCCCTGTTCCACCTCTCTCTGCCCCCTCTCTCTCCCCCGCTCTCTGACCCACTCTCTGTCGCACTCTCTCTGCCCCCTTCTCTGTCACCGTCTCTCTGTCTCCCAGCCTCTGACCCATCTATCTGTCACCGCTCTCTCTGACCCCCTCTCTCTGACCCCTCTCTCTGTCCTCCCCTCTCTCTTCCCCCACTCACTCTGTCCCACCTCGCTGTCCCCCCTCTCTCTCTGTCTTCCTCTCTCTGTCCCCCCCTCACTGTCCCCTCTCTTTGCCGCTTTCTCTCTGCCCACTCTCTGTCACCATCGCTCTGACCCCCCTCCCTCTGTCCCCCTCCTTCTCTTTCCACCGATCTCTATCCCCCCTCTCTCTGTCCTCCACTCTCTGGCCCCAGCTCTCTGTTCCCCCTCTCTCTGTCCCCCTGTCTCCTTTCCCCCTCTCTCTGTTCCCCCTCTCCCTGTCCCCCCATCTCTGTTCCACTCTCTCTGTCCAACACCTCTGGCCCCGTCTCTCTACCCCGCCTCTCTCTATCCCCCGCTCTCTGACCCCTCTATCTGTCCTCCCCTCTCTTCCCCCACTCACTCTGTCCACCCTCGCTGTCTCCCCCTCTCTCTGTCCCTCTCTCTCTGTCCCCCCCTCACTGTACCCTCTTTTTGCCGCTTTCTCTCTGCGCCCTCTCTGTAATGGTCGCTATCTCCCCTCTCCCTCTGACCCCCTCCTTCCCTTTCCCCTGCTCTCTAACCCCCCTCTCTCTCTGTCCACCACTCTCTGCCCCCAGCTCTCTGTTCCCCTCTCTCTGCCCCTCCTCTCTGATCCCCTCTATCTCCCCCACTCTCTGTGCCCCTCTCTTTGTTCCGTCTCGCTCTGTCCCCTCTCTCTGTCCCCTCCCACTATCTCCTCCCTCTGTCTCCACTCTCTGTTCCACTCTCTCTGTCCATCTCTCTCTGACCCCTCTCTCTGTCCCCCACTCACTGCCCCCCCTTTCTGTAGCACTCTCTCCCCCTCACTCTCCTGCACTCTGAACTCCTCTCTCTGTCCACCCTCTCTGACCCCCTCTCTCTCTGTCCCCCTCTTTCTCGGGCCCCCCTCTCTGTAACCCCATCTCTCGTTCCCCCACTCTCTCCCCTCTCCCTGTGTCCCTGTTTCTCTCTGTCCCCCTCTCTGTCCCATTCTAAATCTTTCCCCTTCCATCTCTCCCCCTGTCTCTCTGTCCCTCTATCTCTCTGCCCTCCCATCTCTCTGTCCCACTCTCTCTCTGTTCCCCTCTCTCTCCCACCCGCCTCTCTCTGCCCACTCTCTCCCAACCGCCTCTCTCTGTCCCTCCCTCTCTCTGTCCCCCTCTCTCTGTCGCCCTCTCTCTGCCCCCTCTCTGTCACCTCTCTCTGTGTCCGCCATCTCTCTGTCACCACTCTGTCTGTCCCCGTGTCCCTGTCCCACCTCTCTCTGTCCCCATCTCTCAGTCCCTGTGCACTCTCTGTCCCCATCCCTTACTGTCCACCCTGTCCCTGCTCTCTCTGTCCTGTCCCTCTCCATCCCCCGCCCCCCCTCTGTCCCCCACCCTCTCCATCCACTCAATCTGTCGCCCTCTCTCTGTCCCACTCTCTCTGACCCCCTCTCTTTGACACGCTCTCTTTCCCCCACTCTGTACCCCTCCCTCAGTCCGCCACTCCCTGTGCCCACTCCCTCTGACCACCTCTCTCTGACCCCCTCTCTCTGTCCCACTCTCTCTGTCGCCGTCTCTCTGCCCCCTCTCTGTCACCGTCTCTCTGTCTCCCACCCTATGACCCATCTCTCTGTCCCCCGTCTCTCTGTCCCCCTCTCTCTGTCCCCATCTCTCTGTTCCCCCTCTCTCTGTCCAACACATCTGGCCCCGTCTCTCTATCGCCGTCTCTCTGCCCCCTCTCTGTCACCGTCTCTCTGTCCCCCTCCCTCTGACCCATCTCTCTGTCCCCCCTCTCTCTGTCCCCCTCTCTCTGTCCCCATCTCTCTGTTCCCCCTCTCTCTGTCCAACACATCTGGCCCCGTCACTCTACCCGCCTCTCTCTATCCCCCGCTCTATGACCCCTCTCTCTGTCCTCCCCTCTCTCTTCCCCCACTCACTGTCCCCCCTCGCTGTCCCCCTCTCTCTCTGTCCCCAACTCTCTGTCCCCCCTCTCTCTGTCCAACACTTCTGGCCCCGTCACTCTACCCCGCCTCTCTCTGTGCCCCGCTCTCTGACCCATCTCTCTGTCCTCGCCTCTCTCTTCCCCCACTCACTCTGTACCCCCTCTCTCTGTCCCCCCCTCTATGACCCTCCCCTGTTCCCCCTCTCTCTGCCCGCTCTCTCACGCTCGCTCTCTGACCCCCTCTCTGTCGCACTCTCTCTGCCACCTTCTCTGTCACCGTCTCTCTGTCTCCCAGCCTCTGACCCATCTATCTGTCACCGCTCTCTCTGTCCCCCTCTCTCTGACCCCTCTCTCTGTCCTCCCCTCTCTCTTCCCCCACTCACTCTGTCCCACCTCGCTGTCCCCCCTCTCTCTCTGTCTTCCTCTCTCTGTCCCCCCCTCACTGTCCCCTCTCTTTGCCGCTTTCTCTCTGCCCACTCTCTGTCACCATCGCTCTGTCCCCCCTCCCTCTGTCCCCCTCCTTCTCTTTCCACCGATCTCTATCCCCCCTCTCTCTGTCCTCCACTCTCTGCCCCCTTGCTCTCTGTTCCCCCTCTCTCTGTCCCCCTCTCTCCTTTCCCCCTCTCTCTGTTCCCCCTCTCCCTGTTCCCCCCCTCTCTGTCCCACTCTCTCTGTCCAACACCTCTGGCCCCGTCTCTCTACCCCGCCTCTCTCTATCCCACGCTCTCTGACCCCTCTATCTGTCCTCCCCTCTCTTCCCCCACTCACTCTGTCCCCCCTCGCTGTCTCCCCCTCTCTCTGTCCCTCTCTCTCTGTCCCCCCCTCACTGTACCCTCTTTTTGCCGCTTTCTCTCTGCGCCCTCTCTGTAATGGTCGCTATCTCCCCTCTCCCTCTGTCCCCCTCCTTCCCTTTCCCCTTCTCTCTATCCCCCCTCTCTCTCTGTCCATCACTCTCTGCCCCCAGCTCTCTGTTCCCCTCTCTCTGCCCCTCCTCTTTGATCCCCTCTATCTCCCCCACTCTCTGTGCCCCTCTCTTTGTTCCGCCTCGCTCTGTCCCCTCTCTCTGTCCCCTCCCTCTATCTCCTCCCTCTGTCTCCACTCTCTGTTCCACTCTCTCTGTCCCTCTCTCTCTGACCCCTCTCTCTGAACCCCACTCACTGTCCCCCCCTTTCTGTAGCACTCTCTCCCCCTCACTCTCCTGCACTCTGAACCCCTCTCTCTGTCCACCCTCTCTGACCCCCTCTCTCTCTGTCCCCCTCTTTCTCGGTCCCCCCTCTCTGTAACCCCCTCTCTCGTTCCCCCACTCTCTCCCCCTCTCCCTGTGTCCCTGTTTCTCTCTGTCCCCCTCTCTGTCCCATTCTAAATCTTTCCCCTTCCATCTCTCCCCCTGTCTCTCTGTCCCTCTCTCTCTCTGCCCACCCATCTCTCTGTCCCCCTCTCTCTGTTCCCCTCTCTCTCCCACCCGCCTCTCTCTGCCCACTCTCTCCCACCCGCCTCTCTCTGTCCCTCCCTCTCTCTGTCCCCCTCTCTCTGTCGCCCTCTCTCTGCCCCCTCTCTGTCACCTCTCTCTGTGTCCCCCATCTCTCTGTCACCACTCTGTCTGTCCCCGTGTCCCTGTCCCACCTCTCTCTGTCCCCATCTCTCAGTCCCTGTGCACTCTTTGTCCCCATCCCTTACTGTCCACCCTGTCGCTGCTCTCTCTGTCCTGTCCCTCTCCATCCCCCGCCCCCCCTCTGTCCCCCACTCTCTCCATCCCCTCACTCTGTCGCCCACTCTCTGTCCCCCTCTCTCTGACCCCCTCTCTTTGACACGCTCTCTTTCCCCCACTCTGTACCCCTCCCTCAGTCCGCCACTCCCTGTGCCCACTCCCTCTGACCACCTCTCTCTGACCCCCTCTCTCTGTCCCCCTCTCTCTGTCGACGTCTCTCTGCCCCCTCTCTGTCAGCGTCTCTCTGTCTCCCACCCTATGACCCATCTCTCTGTCCCCCCTCTCTCTGTCCCTCTCTCTCTGTCCCCATCTCTCTGTCACCCCTCTCTCTGTCCAACACATCTGGCCCCGTCACTCTACCCGCCTCTCTCTATCCCCCGCTCTATGACCCCTCTCTCTGTCCTCCCCTGTCTCTTCCCCCACTCACTCTGTCCCCCCTCGCTGTCCCCCCTCTCTCTGTCCCCATCTCTCTGTCCCCCCTCTCTCTGTCCAACACTTATGGCCCCGTCACTCTACCCCGTCTCTCTCTGTCCATCGCTCTATGACCCCTCTCTCTGTCCTCCCCTCTCTCTTCCCCCACTCACTCTGTCCCCCCTCGCTGTCCCCCTCTCTCTCTGTCCCCATCTCTCAGTCCCTGTGCACTCTTTGTCCCCATCCCTTACTGTCCACCCTGTCCCTGCTCTCTCTGTCCTGTCCCTCTCCATCCCCCGCCCCCCCTCTGTCCCCCACTCTCTCCATCCCCTCACTCTGTCGCCCACTCTCTGTCCCCCTCTCTCTGACCCCCTCTCTTTGACACGCTCTCTTTCCCCCACTCTGTACCCCTACCTCAGTCTGCCACTCCCTGTGCCCACTCCCTCTGACCACCTCTCTCTGACCCCCTCTCTCTGTCCCCCTCTCTCTGTCGACGTCTCTCTGCCCCCTCTCTGTCAGCGTCTCTCTGTCTCCCACCCTATGACCCATCTCTCTGTCCCCCCTCTCTCTGTCCCTCTCTCTCTGTCCCCATCTCTCTGTCACCCCTCTCTCTGTCCAACACATCTGGCCCCGTCTATCTATCGCCGTCTCTCTGCCCCCTCTCTGTCACCGTCTCTCTGTCCCCCTCCCTCTGACCCATCTCTCTGTCCCCCCTCTCTCTGTCCCTCTCTCTCTGTCCCCATCTCTCTGTCACCCCTCTCTCTGTCCAACACATCTGGCCCCGTCTATCTATCGCCGTCTCTCTGCCCCCTCTCTGTCTCCCTCTCTCTGTCCCCATCTCTCTGTTCCCCCTCTCTCTGTCCAACACATCTGGCCCCGTCACTCTACCCGCTTCTCTCTATCCCCCGCTCTATGACCCCTCTCTCTGTCCTCCCCTGTCTCTTCCCCCACTCACTCTGTCCTCCCTCGCTGTCACCCCTCTCTCTGTCCCCATCTCTCTGTCCCCCCTCTCTCTGTCCAACACTTCTGGCCCCGTCACTCTACCCCGCCTCTCTCTGTCCATCGCTCTCTGACCCATCTCTCTGTCCTCCCCTCTCTCTTCCCCCACTCACTCTGTACCCCCTCTCTCTGCCCCCCCTCTATGACCCTCCCCTGTTCCCCCTCTCTCTGCACCCTCTCTCTCCCCCGCTCTCTGACCCCCTCTCTGTCGCACTCTCTCTGCCACCTTCTCTGTCACCGTCTCTCTGTCTCCCACCCTCTGACCCATCTATCTGTCACCGCTCTCTCTGTCCCCGTCTCTCTGACCCCTCTCTCTGTCCTCCCCTCTCTCTTCCCCCACTCACTCTGTCCCACCTCGCTGCCCCCCCTCTCTCTCTGTCTTCCTCTCTCTGTCCCCCCCTCACTGTCCCCTCTCTTTGCCACTTTCTCTCTGCCCACTCTCTGTCACCATCGCTCTGTCCCCCCTCCCTCTGTCCCCCTCCTTCTCTTTCCACCGATCTCTATCCCCCCTCTCTCTGTCCTCCACTCTCTGCCCCCAGCTCTCTGTTCCCCCTCTCTCTGTCCCCCTCTCTCCTTTCCCCCTTTCTCTGTTCCCCCTCTCCCTGTCCCTCCCTCTCTGTCCCACTCTCTCTGTCCAACACCTCTGGCCCCGTCTCTCTACCCCGCCTCTCCCTATCCCACGCTCTCTGACCCCTCTATCTGTCCTCCCCTCTCTTCCCCCACTCACTCTGTCCCCCCTCGCTGTCTCCCCCTCTCTCTGTCCCCCCTCACTCTACCCTCTTTGTGCCGCTTTCTCTCTGCCCCCTCTCTGTAACCGTTGCTATCTCCCCTCTCCCTCTGTCCCCCTCCTTCCCTTTCCCCTGCTCTCTATCCCCCCTCTCTCTCTGTCCATCACTCTCTGCCCCCAGCTCTCTGTTCCCCTCTCTCTGCCCCTCCTCTCTGATCCCCTCTATCTCCCCCACTCACTGTGCCCCTCTCTTTGTTCCGCCACGCTCTGTCCCCTCTCTCTGTCCCCTCCCACTATCTCCTCCCTCTATCTCCACTCTCTGTTCCACTCTCTCTGTCCCTCTCTCTCTGACCCCTCTCTCTCTCCCCCACTCACTGTCCCCCCCTTTCTGTAGCACTCTCTCCCCCTCACTCTCCTGCACTCTGAACCCCTCTCTCTGTCCACCCTCTCTGACCACCTCTCTCTCTGTCCCCCTCTTTCTCGGTCCCCCCTCTCTGTAACCCCCTCTCTCTTTCCCCCACTCTCTCCCCCTCTCCCTGTGTCCCTGTTTCTCTCTGTCCCCCTCTCTGTCCCATTCTAAATCTTTCCCCTTCCATCTCTCCCCCTGTCTCTCTGTCCCTCTCTCTCTCTGCCCTCCCATCTCTCTGTCCCCCTCTCTCTCTGTTCCCCTCTCTCTCCCACCCGCCTCTCTCTGCCCACTCTCTCCCACCCGCCTCTCTCTGTCCCTCCCTCTCTCTGTCCCCCTCTCTCTGTCGCCCTCTCTCTGCCCCCTCTCTGTCACCTCTCTCTGTGTCCCCCATCTCTCTGTCACCACTCTGTCTGTCCCCGTGTCCCTGTCCCACCTCTCTCTGTCCCCATCTCTCAGTCCCTGTGCACTCTCTGTCCCCATCCCTTACTGTCCACCCTGTCCCTGCTCTCTCTGTCCTGTCCCTCTCCATCCCCCGCCCCCCCCTCTGTCCCCCACTCTCTCCATCCCCTCAATCTGTCGCCCTCTCTCTGTCCCACTCTCTCTGAACCCCTCTCTTTGACACGCTCTCTTTCCCCCACTCTGTACCCCTCCCTCAGTCCGCCACTCCCTGTGCCCACTCCCTCTGACCACCTCTCTCTGACCCCCTCTCTCTGTCCCACTCTCTCTATCGCAGTCTCTCTGCCCCCTCTCTGTCACCGTCTCTCTGTCTCCCACCCTATGACCCATCTCTCTGTCCCCCGTCTCTCTGTCCCCACTCTCTCTGTCCCCATCTCTCTGTCACCCCTCTCTCTGTCCAACACATCTGGCCCCGTCTCTCTATCGCCGTCTCTCTGCCCCCTCTCTGTCACCGTCTCTCTGTCCCCCTCCCTCTGACCCATCTCTCTGTCCCCCCTCTCTCTGTCCCCCTCTCTCTGTCCCCATCTCTCTGTTCCCCCTCTCTCTGTCCAACACATCTGGCCCCGTCACTCTACCCGCCTCTCTCTATCCCCCGCTCTATGACCCCTCTCTCTGTCCTCCCCTCTCTCTTCCCCCACTCACTCTGTCCCCCCTCGCTGTCCCCCTATCTCTCTGTCCCCATCTCTCTGTCCCCGCCTCTCTCTGTCCAACACTTCTGGCCCCGTCACTCTACCCCGCCTCTCTCTGTGCCCCGCTCTCTGACCCATCTCTCTGTCCTCCCCTCTCTCTTCCCCCACTCACTCTGTACCACCTCTCTCTGTCCCCCCCTCTATGACCCTCCCCTGTACCCCCTCTCTCTGCCCCCTCTCTCACCCCCGCTCTCTGACCACCTCTCTGTCGCACTCTCTCTGCCACCTTCTCTGTCACCGTCTCTCTGTCTCCCACCCTCTGACCCATCTATCTGTCACCGCTCTCTCTGTCCCCCTCTCTCTGACCCCTCTCTCTGTCCTCCCCTCTCTCTTCCCCCACTCACTCTGTCCCCCCTCGCTGTCCCCCCTCTCTCTCTGTCTTCCTCTCTCTGTCCCCCCCTCACTGTCCCCTCTCTTTGCCGCTTTCTCTCTGCCCACTCTCTGTCACCATCGCTCTGTCCCCCCTCACTCTGTCCCCCTCCTTCTCTTTCCACCGATCTCTATCCCCCCTCTCTCTGTCCTCCACTCTCTGGCCCCAGCTCTCTGTTCCCCCTCTCTCTGTCCCCCTCTCTCCTTTCCCCCTCTCTCTGTTCCTCCTCTCCCTGTCCCCCCCTCTCTGTCCCACTCTCTCTGTCCAACACCTCTGGCCCCGTCTCTCTACCCCGCCTCTCTCTATCCCCCGCTCTCTGACCCCTCTATCTGTCCTCCCCTCTCTTCCCCCACTCACTCTGTCCCCCCTCGCTGTCTCCCCCTCTCTCTGTCCCTCTCACTCTGTCCCCCCCTCACTGTACCCTCTTTTTGCCGCTTTCTCTCTGCCCCCTCTCTGTAATGGTCGCTATCTCCCCTCTCCCTCTGTCCCCCTCCTTCCCTTTCCCCTGCTCTCTATCCCCCCTCTCTCTCTGTCCACCACTCTCTGCCCTCAGCTCTCTGTTCCCCTCTCTCTGCCCCTTCTCTCTGATCCCCTCTCTCTCCCCCACTCTCTGTGCCCCTCTCTTTGTTCCGCCTCACTCTGTCCCCTCTCTCTGTCCCCTCCCTCTATCTCCTCCCTCTGTCTCCATTCTCTGTTCCACTCTCTCTGTCCCTCTCTCTCTGACCCCTCTCTCTCTCCCCCACTCACTGTCCCCCCCTTTCTGTAGCACTCTCTCCCCCTCACTCTCCTGCACTCTGAACCCCTCTCTCTGTCCACCCTCTCTGACCCCCTCTCTCTCTGTCCCCCTCTTTCTCGGTCCCCCCTCTCTGTAACCCCCTCTCTCTTTCCCCCACTCTCTCCCCCTCTCCCTGTGTCCCTGTTTCTCTCTGTCCCCCTCTCTGTCCCATTCTAAATCTTTCCCCTTCCATCTCTCCCCCTGTCTCTCTGTCCCTCTCTCTCTCTGCCCACCCATCTCTCTGTCCCCGTCTCTCTGTTCCCCTCTCTCTCCCACCCGCCTCTCTCTGCCCACTCTCTCCCACCCGCCTCTCTCTGTCCCTCCCTCTCTCTGTCCCCCTCTCTCTGTCGCCCTCTCTCTGCCCCCTCTCTGTCACCTCTCTCTGTGTCCCCCATCTCTCTGTCACCACTCTGTCTGTCCCCGTGTCCCTGTCCCACCTCTCTCTGTCCCCATCTCTCAGTCCCTGTGCACTCTTTGTCCCCATCCCTTACTGTCCACCCTGTCCCTGCTCTCTCTGTCCTGTCCCTCTCTATCCCCCGCCCCCCCTCTGTCCCCCACTCTCTCCATCCCCTCACTCTGTCGCCCACTCTCTGTCCCCCTCTCTCTGACCCCCTCTCTTTGACACGCTCTCTTTCCCCCACTCTGTACCCCTCCCTCAGTCCGCCACTCCCTGTGCCCACTCCCTCTGACCACCTCTCTCTGACCCCCTCTCTCTGTCCCCCTCTCTCTGTCGACGTTTCTCTGCCCCCTCTCTGTCACCGTCTCTCTGTCTCCCACCCTCTGACCCATCTCTCTGTCCCCCCTCTCTCTGTCCCTCTCTCTCTGTCCCCATCTCTCTGTCACCCCTCTCTCTGTCCAACACATCTGGCCCCGTCTATCTATCGCCGTCTCTCTGCCCCCTCTCTGTCCCCTCTCTCTGTCCCCATCTCTCTGTTCCCCCTCTCTCTGTCCAACACATCTGGCCCCGTCACTCTACCCGCCTCTCTCTATCCCCCGCTCTATGACCCCTCTCCCTGTCCTCCCCTCTCTCTTCCCCCACTCACTCTGTCCCCCGTCGCTGTCCCCCCTCTCTCTCTGTCCCCATCTCTCTGTCCCCCCTCTCTCTGTCCAACACTTCTGGCCCCGTCACTCTACCCCGCCTCTCTCTGTCCATCGCTCTCTGACCCATCTCTCTGTCCTCCCCTCTCTCTTCCCCCACTCACTCTGTCCCCCCTCTCTCTGTCCCCCGCTCTATGAACCTCCCCTGTTCCCACTCTCTCTGCCCCCTCTCTCTCCCCCGCTCTCTGACCCCCTCTCTGTCGCACTCTCTCTGCCCCCTTCTCTGTCACCGTCTCTCTGTCTCCCACCCTCTGACCCATCTATCTGTCACCTCTCTCTCTGTCCCCCTCTCTCTGACCCCTCTCTCTGTCCTCCCCTCTCTCTTCCCCCACTCACTCTGTCCCCCCTCGCTGTCCCACTCTCTCTGTCCAACACCTCTGGCCCCGTCTCTCTAACCCGCCTCTCTCTATCCCCCGCTCTCTGACCACTCTATCGGTCCTCCCCTCTCTTCCCCCACTCACTCTGTCCCCCCTCGCTGTCTCCCCCTCTCTCTGTCCCTCTCTCTCTGTCCCCCCCTCACTGTACCCTCTTTTTGCCGCTTTCTCTCTTCCCCCTCTCTGTAACCGTCGCTATCTCCCCTCTCCCTCTGTCCCCCTCCTTCCCTTTCCCCTGCTCTCTATCCCCCCTCTCTCTCTGTCCACCACTCTCTGCCCCCAGCTCTCTGTTCCCCTCTCTCTGCCCCTCCTCTCTGATCCCCTCTATCTCCCCCACTCTCTGTGCCCCTCTCTTTGTTCCGCCTTGCTCTGTCCCCTCTCTCTGTCCCCTCCCTCTGTCTCCTCCCTCTGTCCCCCTCCTTCTCTTTCCACCGATCTCTATCCCCCCCTCTCTGTCCTCCACTCTCTGCCCCCAGCTCTCTGTCCCCTCTCTCTGTCCCCCCTCTCTCTTTCCCCCTCTCTCTCCCACCTCCCTCTCTCTGACGCCCCCTATCTGCCACTCTCTCTGACCCATTCTCTCTCCCCCAATCTGTAATCCTCTCTCTGTTCCCCACTCTCTGTTCCCCCTCCCTCTGTCCCCCGCTCTCTGCTGCCTTCTTTCTGCCTCCTCTCTGACACAACTCTCTCTGTCCCCGTCTCCCTGTCCCACCTCTCTCTGCCCCCGTCTCTCTATCCCTGTGCTCTCTCTGTCCCATCTCTTTCTGTCCCCCCATGTCCCTCCTCTCTCTGCCCTCTCCCTCTCGGTCGCCCCGTCCCCCGTCCCCCACTCTCTCCATCCCTCCACTCTCTGTCCCCCTCTCTCTGTCACCCTCTCTCTGCCGCCCTCTCTTTCCCCCACTCTCTCCCCTCTCTCTCTGTTCCTCTCTCTCTCTGTCGCCCGCTCTCTGTACCCCTCTCAATGCACCCCTCTCTCTCTCTCTGTCCCTCTCTCTCTGTCCCCTCTCTCTGTCCCCTCTCTCTCTTCCCCCCCTCTCTCCCACCCGCCTCTCTCTGTCCCACCCTCTCCCTGTCTCCATCTCTCTTTCGTGCTCTCTCTGCTCCCTCTCTGTCACCTCTCTCTGTGTCCCCGTCTCTCTGTCCCCACTCTCTCTGTTCCCTCTCTCTGTCTGTCCCCGTGCTCTCTCTGTCCCCATCTCTTTCTGTCTCCCCTCTCTATCCCTCCTCTCTCTGTCCACTCTCTCTCCGTCCATCCCGGCCCCCCCTGCACCAATCCGTCCATCCCCCTCTCTCTGTACCCCTCTCTCTGTCCCCCTCTCTCCGACCCCCTCTCTATGTCCCCCTCTCTCTCTGACCCACTCTTTCTCTCCCACTCTGTACCCCTCTCTCTGTCGCCCACTCTCTGTCCCCTCCCAGTGTCCCCCTCTCTCTGCTGCCTTCTTTCTGCCCCCCTCTGGCACCACTCCCTCTGTCCCCTCTCTCTGTCCCCGTTCTTCCTCTGTCGCCATCTCTTACTGTCCCCCCGTCCCTGCTCTCTCTGTCCACTCCCTCTCCGTCCAACCATGTCCCCCTTGCCCCCACTCAGTCCATCCTCCTCTCTCTTTCCTCCTCTCTCTGTCCCCTGTCTCTCTGTCCCCCTCTCTCTGTCCCCTCTCTCTGTCCCTACTCTCTCTGTCCTCCCCTCTCTCCCACCCGCCTCTCTCTGCCCGTCTCTGTCCCACCCGCCTCTCTCTGTCCCACACTCTCTCTGTCTCCATCTCTCTTTCGCGCTCTCTCTGCCTCCTCTCTGTCCCACACTCTCTCTGTCTCCATCTCTCTTTCGCGCTCTCTCTGCCTCCTCTCTGTCCCCTCTCTCTGTCCCCACTCTCTCTGCCCCTCTCTGTCCCACCCGCCTCTCTCTGTCCCACCCTCTCTCTGTCTCCATCTCTCTTTCGCGCTCTCTCTGCTCCCTCTCTGTCACCTCTCTCTGTGTCCCCGTCTCTCTGTCCCCACTCTCTCTTTTCCCTCTCTCTCTCTCTGTCCCCGTGCTCTCTCTGTCCCCATCTCTTTCTGTCCCCCCTCTCTATCCCTCCTCTCTCTGTCACTTCCCTCTGTCTCCTCTCTCTGTCCCCCTCTCTGTGACCTCTAGCTCTGTCCCCCCCTCTCTGTAGCCCTCTCTCCCCCTCACTCTCCTGCACAATTTACCCTTCCCTCTGTCCCCTCTCTCTGTTCCCTCTCTCTGTCCCCTCTCTCTGTCCCCTCTCTCTTTCCCCTCCCTCTGTCCCCCTCTCTCTGTACCACTCTCTCTGTCCCCCTCTCTCTGTTCCCCCTCTCTCTGACCCACTCTTTCTTCCCCTCCCTCTGTCCCCCTCTCTCTGTCCCCCTCTCTCTGAACTCCTCTCTCTGACCCACCCTTACATCCCCTCTCTCTGTCCCCCTCTCTCTGTCTCTCTCTCGCTGCCCCCTCTTTGTCTTTCGCCCTCTCTCTTTCCCCATCTCTCGCTGTCCCCATCTCTCTCTGTCCCCCTCTCTCTGTCCCCCTCTGTCTGTCTCTCTGTCTCTGTCCCCCTCTCTCTGTCCCCCTCTCTCTCCCCCACCCTGTACCCCTCTCTCTGTCCCCCAATCTCTGTTCACCCTCCCTCTGGCCCCCTCTCTCTGTACCCCTCTCTCTGTCCCCCACTCAGTCCCGCCTCAAACTTTCCACCCCCTCAGTCCCCCCTCTCTCTGTAACACCTCTCTCTGACCCAACTCTCTCCCCCGCTTTCTGTCCCCTCTTTCTCTGTCGCCCTCTCTATGCCCCCCTCTGTCACTGTCTTTCTGTCCCCCCTCTATCTATCCCCCTCTCTCTGTCCCCCCTCTCTCTGCCCCCGTCTCACTCCGTCACCCTCTCTCTGCCGCCTCTCTGTCACCGTCTCTCTGGCCCTCTCTCTATGACACCCCTCTCTGTCACCCTCCCTCTGCACACTCTCTCTCGCCCGCTCTCTGTCCCCTCTCTCTGTTACCCTCTCTCTGCCCACTCTCTGTCCACCTGTCTCTGTCCACTCCTCTGTGATCCCATCTCTCTGACCCGCTCTCTCTGTCCCTACTCTCTCTGTCCCCCTCTCTTCCCACCCGCATCTCTCTGCCCGTCTCTGTCCCACCCGCCTCTCTCTGTCCCACACTCTCTCTGTCTCCATCTCTCTTTCGCGCTCTCTCTGCCTCCTCTCTGTCCCACACTCTCTCTGTCTCCATCTCTCTTTCGCGCTCTCTCTGCCTCCTCTCTGTCCCCTCTCTCTGTACCCCCTCTCTCTGCCCCTCTCTGTCCCACCCGCCTCTCTCTGTCCCACCCTCTCTCTGTCTCCATCTCTCTTTCGCGCTCTCTCTGCTCCCTCTCTGTCACCTCTCTCTGTGTCCCCGTCTCTCTGTCCCCACTCTCTCTGTTCCCTCTCTCTCTCTGTCCCCGTGCTCTCTCTGTCCCCATCTCTTTCTGTCCCCCCTCTCTATCCCTCCTCTCTCTGTCCACTCCCTCTCTGTCCATCCCTGCTCCCCTCTGTCCCCCACTCAGTCCATCCCCCCTCTCTCCCCCTCTCGCTGTCCCCCTCTCTCTCTGTCCCCCTCTTTCTGACCCCCTCTCTCTGACTCACACTGTCTCCCCTACTCTACCCCTCCCTCTGTTCCATTCTCTCTGTCGCCCTCTTTCTGCCCGCTCTCTGTCACCACGCTCTCTGTCCCCGTCTCTCTGCCCCACCTATAACTGTCGCCTTCTCTCTCTCACCGTGCTCCTATTGTCCCTATCTCTTAGTGTCCCGCCACTGTCCCTGCTCTCTCTGTCGTCTCCCTCTCCGTTCACCCCCGCCCCCCTCTGTCCTCCACTCTCTCCATCCCCCCACTCTCTGTCCCCCTCTCGCTGTCCCGCTCTCTTTGACCCCCTCTCTCTGAGACCCTCTCTTTCCTACACTCTCTACCCCTCACTCTCTGTCCCCACTCCCTCTGACCCCCTCTCTCTCTCCTTCTCTCTCTGACCCCCTCTCTCTGATCCCCTCTATCTGCCCCATTCTCTGTGCCCCTCTCTTTGTCCCCCCTCGCTCTGGCCCCTCTCTCTGTCCCCTCCCTCTGTCTCCTCTCTCAATCTCCCTCTCTCTGACCCCTCTCTATGTCCCCGTATCTCTGTAGCCCTCTCTCCCCCTCACTCTCCTGCACATTGTACCCCTCCCTCTGTCCGCCTCTCTCTGTCCCCCCTTTCTCTGTCCCCTCTCTCTGTCCCCTCTCTCTTTCCCCTCCCTCTGTCCCCCTCTCTCTGTCCCTCTCTCTCTGTCCCCCTCTCTCTGTTCCCTCTCTCTCTGACCCACTCTTTCTTCCCCTCTCTCTGTCCACCTCTCTCCGACCTTCTCTCTCTGACCCACTCTTTCTTCCCCTCTCTCTCTCCCCCTCTCTCTGTCTCTCTCTCTCTGTCCCCCTCTCTCTTTCGCCCTCTCTCTTTCCCCATCTCTCGCTGTCCCCATCTCTCTCTTTCCCCCTCTCTCTGTCCCCCTCTCTCTACCCCACCCTGTACCCCTCTCTCTGTCCCCCACTCTCTGTTCACCCTCCCTCTTACCCCCTCTCTCTATCCCCCTCTCTCTGTCCCCCCTCCCTCTGCCCCCGTCTCACTCTGTCACCCTCTCTCTGCCGCCTCTCCGTCACCGTCTCTCTGTCCCTCTCTCTATGACCCCCCTCTCTGTCACCCTCTCTCAGCACCCTCTCTCTCGCCCGCTCTCTGTCCCCTCTCTCTGTTAACCTCTCTCTGCCCGCGCTCTGTCCCCCTGTCTCTGTCAACTCCTCTCTGATCCCATCTCTCTGACCCCCTCTCTCTCTCCCTCTCCGCACCCCTCTCCGTGTCCCCCACTCTCTGTCCCCCCTCCCTCTAACTCCTCTACCTCCCCGTCTTTCCGTCCCCTCTCTAACCCCCTCTCTCTCCTCCGCTCTCTGCCCCCCTCTCTCTGTCACCTTTCTGCCCCCTTTCCCTCTCATCCGCCTTTCTCTGTCCCCCTCTCTCTCTGTCCCCCTCTCTCTCTGACCCCTCTCTCTCTGCCCCCTCTCTCTGTTCCCCTCTCTCGACCCGCTCTCTGTCCCTATCTCTCTGTTGCCCTCTCTCAGCCCACTCTCTGTCCCCCTCTCTCTGTCCCCCTCCCTATGACCCCCTCTATCTACCACAATCTCTCCCGCTGTCTCTGCCTGCGTCTACCTCCTCCTCTATCCGTCCCCCTCTCTCTCTGATCCCCTCTATCTCCCTCACTCTCAGTGTCCCTCTCTCTGTCGCCCTCTCTCTGCCCCCATCTCACTCCCACCCGCCTCTCTCTGTCCACCCTCTCTGTTCCCCTCTCTCTGTCCCCCTCTCTCTGTATCCCCCTCTCTCTGTCCCCCCTCTCTCTGTCGCCCTCTCCCTCTGTCCCTCTCTCGCTGTCCCCCTCTAACTCTTTCCCCCCCTCTCTCTCCCCCTCTCTCTCTGTCCCCTCTCTCTGTCCCCCATCTCTCTGTTCGCTTATCTCTCCCACCCGGCTCTCTCTGCCCCTCTCTCTCCCCCACCCACCTCTCTCTGTCCCCATCTCTCAGTCCCCGTGCTCTCTCTGTCCCCATCTCTTACTGTCCCCTCCTTCCCTGCTCTCACTGTCCTCTCCCTCTCCGTCGCCCTGTCCCCCTCTGTCCCCAACTCTTTCCATCCCCCTCTCTCTGTCCCTCCTCTCTCTGTCCCTCTCTCTCTGACACATTCTCTTTTCCCCACTTTGTACCCCTCCCTCAGTCCCCCACTCTCTGTGCCCACTCCCTCTGACCCCCTCTCTCTGATCCCCTCTCTCTGTTCCCCCACTCTCTGACCCCCACTATCTCCCCCTCTCTCTGTCCCGCGCCTCTCTCTGTGCCCCCGCTCTCTGTCCCCCTCTCTGTTCCTCTCTGCCTCTCTGCCCCCTTTTCCCTCTCACCCGCCTTTCTCTGTCCCCTTCTCTCTCTGTCCCCCTCTCTCTCTGCCTCCTCTCTCTGACCCCTCTCTCTGCCCCCTCTCTCTGTCCCACTCTCTCTCTCTGTTTTCCCCTCTCTCTTTTCCAGACTCTCCGTCCACCCTCTCTCTGTCCCCCCTCTCTCTGTCCCCCGTTTCGCCCATCCCCGTCTCCCTGTTCCCATCTCTCTGTCCCCCCTCTCTCTGCCCCTCCCCTGTTCACACTCTCTCTGCCCCCACTCTCTCCCCCGCTCTCTGTCCCCCTCTCTCTGTCGCACTCGCTCTGCCCCCTTTCTGACACCGTCTCTCTGTCCCACACCCTCTGACCCATCTCTCTGTCCCCCCTCTCTCTGTCTAACACCTCCGGCCCCGTCTCTCTGCCCCGCCTCTCTCTATCCCCCGCTCACTGACCCCTCTCTCTGTCCTCCCTCTCTCTCCCCCCACTCACTCTGTCCTCCCCTCGCTGTTCCCCCTCTCTCTGTCCCACTCTCTCTGTCCATCCCTCACTGTCCCCTCTTTGTCGCTCTCTGACGGCCCCCTCTCTGTCACCGTCGCTCTGTCCCTCCTCCCTCTGTACCCATCCTTCTCTTCCCCCGCTATTTATCCCCACACTCTGTGCCCTCCACTCTCTTTTCCAGCTCTCTGTCCCCCTCCCCCTGCCCCCTCTCTCAGTCCCCCTCTCTCTGTTCCCCCTCTCTGTTCCGCCTCTCTCTGTCCCCCTCTCTCTGCCCTCCTCTCTCTGTCCCGCCCTCTCAGTTGCCCTCTCCCTGCACGCTCTCTTTCACCGTCTCTCTGTCCCCCCTCCCTCTGTCACCCTCTCTCTTTCCCCACTCTCTCTCTCCCACCTCTCTTTGTCCCCCTCTCTCTGCCCACTCTCTCTGTCACCCCTCTCTCTGACCCGTCTCTCTCCCCCGCTCTCTCTCTCCCCTCTCTCTATCGCCCTCTCTCTGCCCCCTCTCTGTCACGTTCTCTATGCACCCCCTCTGTCACCCTCTCTCTGTCCCCCCCCTGCCTGCACTCCCTTTGTCACCCACTCTCTGCCCCTCTCTATCTCCCACTCTGTACCCCTCTCTCTGTCCCCCAGTCTTTGTCCCTCATCTCTCCGACCTCCTCTATCTCCCTCTCTCTCTGTCCCGCTCTCTTTGAGCCCCTCTCCCTCCCTCACTTTCTGTCACCCACTCTCTGACCCCCTCTATCTCCCTCACTCTGTGCCCCTCTCTCTCTCGCCCTCTCTCTGCCCCCTCTCCCTCCCACCCGCCGCTCTCTGTCCCCTCTCTTTCTGCACCCTCTTCTTTGTCCCCATCTCTCTGTCCCCATCTCTCTCTATCCCCCTTTCCCTGTCACCCCGCTCTCTGTCACCCCCCCTCTCTCTGTCCCCGTCCCTCTCTGCCCCCTCTCTGTGTCCCATCTCTCTCTGCCCTCCTCTATCTTCCCCACTCTCTGTCCCTGCTCTCTCTGCCCACCTCACTCTCTTCCCCGCCCTCTCTCTGTCACCCTCTTTCTGTCCCCGTCTCTCTGTGCACCTCTCTCTCTGTACCCCCTCGCTCTTTTCCCCCCCTCTCTGACCCCCTCTATCTCCCCCTCTCTCTGTCCCGCGCCTCTCTCTGTGCCCGCGCTCTCTGTCACCCATCTCTTTGTTCGCTCTCTTTCTGTCCCCTCTCTCTGTTCCTCTCTATGTCCCCCATCTCTCTGTTCCCGTCTCTCCGCCCCGCCCCTCTCTCTGTCCCCCTCTCACTGACCCTCTCTCTCTGCCACCCACTCTATATCCTCTGTCCCCTTCTCCCTGTCCCCTTCCGTCTGTCCCCGTCTCTCTGCCCCACCCCTGTTCCCCCTCTCTCTGCCCCTCTCTCTCCCCCGCTCTTTGCCCCCCTCTCTCTGTCGCCCTCTCTCTGCCCCCTTTCTGTCACCGTCACTCTGTCCCCCACCCCCTGTCCCATTCTCTCTCTGTCCCCCTCTCTCTGTCCCTCTCTCTCTGTCCCCATCTCTCTGTTCCCCCTCTCTCTGTCCAACACATCTGGCCCCGTCTCTCTGCCCCGCCTCTCTCTATTCCCCGCTCTCTGACCCCTCTCTCTGTCCTCCCCTCTCTCTCCCCCACTCACTCTCTCCCCCTCTCCCTGTTCCCCCTCACTGTCACCTCTCCTTGTCGCCCTCTCTCTGCCCCCTCTCTGTCAACATCGCTCTGTCTCCCCTCCCTCTGCCCCCTCCTTCTCTTCCCCCGCTCTCTATCCCCCCTCTCTCTGTCCCCCACTCTCTGCTGCCAGCTCTCTGTCCCTCTCCCCCGTCCCCCTCTCTCGGTCCTCCTCTCTCTGTACCCCCTCGCTGTTGCTCTCTCCCTGCCCGTTCTCTGTCACCGTCTCCCTGTCCCCCTCCCTCTGTCACCCTCTCTCTGCCCCCTCTCTCTCTCCCACCTCTCTCTGTCCTCCTCTCTCTGACCTTCTCTCTCTTTTCCCTCCCCCTCCCACCCGCCTCTCTCTTTCACCCTCTCTCTGTCCCCTCACTCTCTGTCCCCCTCTCTCTGTCCCCACACTCTGCCCCCTCTTTCTGCACCCCTCTGTTTTCCCCCGCTCGGTCTATCTCTCTCTCTCTCTCTGACCCCCTCACTGTCTGCCCCATCTCTGCCTCTCTCCCCTCTCTCTCTGTCATCCTCTATCTCCCCCTCTTTCTGTCGCCCTCTCTCTGACCCCGTCTATCTCCCCCACTCTCTGTGGCCCTCTCTTATTCCCCGTCTCTCTGACCCCCGCTACCTCCCCCTCTTTCTATCCCGCTCACTCTGACCCCCTCAATCTCCCCCACTCTCTGAGCCTCTCTCTCTGTCCCTCCTCTCTCAGTAGCCTCTCTCTCTTACCCCCCTGTCTCTGTCCCTCATCTCTCTGACCCCTCTCTCTGTCCCTTCTCTCTCTGACCCCCTCACTCTGTCCACCTCTCTCTGCCCCATCTCTCTCTGCCCCTCTCTCTCTGACCCCCTCTATCGCCCCCACTCTCTGTGCCCCTCTCTCTGTCACCCTCTCTCTGACCCCCACTACCTCCCCTTCTTTTTATCCCCCTCACTCTGACCCCCTCTATCTCCCCTACTCTCTGTGCTCCTCTCTCTGTCCCCCTCACTCTGACCCCCTCAACCTCCTACTCTTGCTGTCCCTCTCTCTCTGACCTCCACTATCTACCCCACTCTCAGTGCCCCTCTCTCTGTCCACCTCTCTTTGTCGCCCTCTATCTGTTGCCCTCTCCCAGCCCGCTCTCTTTCACAGTCTCTCTGTCCCCCCTCCCTCTGTCACCCTCTCTCTTTCGCCACTCTCTCTCTCCCACCTCTCTTTGTCCCCCTCTCTCTGCCCCCTCTCCGTCACCATCTCTCTGTCGCCCCACCTCTGTCCCCCTCTCCCTCTCCCCCCTCTCTCTGCCCACTCTCTCTGTCACCCCTCTCTCTGACCCCTCTCTCTCCCCCACTCTCTCTGTCCCCTCTCTCTGTCCCCCTCTCTCTGCCCCCTCTCTGTCACAGTCTCTATGCCCCCCTCTGTCACCCTCTCTCTGTTCCCCGCCTGCCTGCACTCCCTTTGTCACCCACTCTCTGCCCCTCTCTATCTCCCACTCTGTACCCCTCTCTCTGTCCCCCAGTCTTTGTCCCTCATCTCTCCGACTTCCTCTATCTCCCTCTCTCTGTCCCGCTCTCTTTGACCCCCTCGCCCTCCCTCAATTTCTGTCACCCACTCTCTGACCCCCTCTATCTCCCTCACTCTGTGCCCCTCTCTCTCTCGCCCTCTCTCTGCCCCCTCTCCCTCCCACCCGCCGCTCTCTGTCCCCTCTCTTTCTGCACCCTCTTCTTTGTCCCCCTCTCTCTGTCCCCATCTCTCTCGATCCCTCTTTCTCTGTCCCGCCGCTTTTTTGTCACACCCCCTCTGTCCCCACTCTCTGTCCCCGTCCCTCTCTGACCCTCTCTGTGTCCCATCTCTCTCTGCCCTCCTCTATCTCCCCCACTCTCTGTCCCTCCTCTCTTTGCCCACCTCCCTCTCTGTCCCCCCTCTCTCTGTCCCCCTCTCTCTGTTCCCCCCTTGCTGTTGCTCTCTCCCTGCCCGTTCTCTGTCACCGTCTCACTGTCCCCCTCCCTCTGACCCATCTCTCTGTCCCCCCTCTCTCTGTCCCTCTCTCTCTGTCCCCATCTCTCTGTTTCCTCTCTCTCTGTCCAACACAGCTGGCCCCGTCTTTCTGCCCCGCCTCTCTCTATCCCCCGCTCTCTGACCCCTCTCTCTGTCCTCCCCTCTCTCTCCCCCACTCACTCTCTCCCCCTCTCTCTGTCCCCCCTCACTGTCACCTCTCCTTGTCGCCCTCTCTCTGCCCCCTCTCTGTCAACGTCGCTCTGTCTCCCCTCCCTCTGCCCCCTCCTTCTCTTCCCCCGCTCTCTATCCCCCCTCTCTCTGTCCCCCACTCTCTGCCGCCAGCTCTCTGTCCCTCTCCCCTTGTCCCCCTCTCTCTGTCCCCCTCTCTCTGTTCCCCCCTCGCTGTTGCTCTCTCCCTGCCCGCTCTCTGTCACTGTCTCTCTGTCCCCCTTCCTCTGTCACCCTCTCTCTGCCCCCTCTCTCTCTCCCACCTCTCACTGTCCCCCTCTGCCTGACCCTCCCTCTCTGCCCCCTCTCCCTCCCGACCGCCTCTCTCTTTCACCCTCTCTCTGTGCCCCCACTCTCTGTCCCCCTCTCTCTGTCCCCCCACTCTGCACCCTCTTTCTGCACCCCCCTGTCTTCCCCCGCTCTGTCTATCTCTCTCTCTGACCCCCTCACTGTCTGCCCCATCTCTGCCTCTCTCCCCTCTCTCTCTGTCATCCTCTATCTCCCCCTCTTTCTGTCCCCCTCTCCCTGACCCCGTCTATCTCCCCCACTCTCTGTGGCCCTCTCTCTGCCCCCCTTACTCTGACCCCAGCTATCTCCTCCTCTTTCTGTCCCCTCTCTCTGACTCCGTCTATCTGGCCCAATCTCTGTGCATCTCTCTCTGTCCCCGTCTCTCTGACCACCGCTACCTCCCCCTCTTTCTGTCCCGCTCATTCTGACACCCTCTATCTCCCCCACTCTCTGAGCCTCTCTCTCTGTCCCTCCGCTCTCAGTAGCCTCTCTCTCTTTCCCTCCTGTCTCTGTCCCTCCTCTCTCTGACCCCTCTCTCTGTCCCCTCTCTCTCTGTCCCCCCACTCTCTGTCCTCCTCTCTCTGCCCCATATCTCTCTGCCCCTCTCTCCCTGTCCCCCTCTCTCTCTGTCCCCTCTCTCTCTGTGCCCCTCTCTCTCTCTGACCCAATCTATTTCCCCCACTCTCTGTGCCTCTCTCTCTGTCACCCTCTCTCTCACCCCCAATACCTCCCGCTCTTCCTATCTCCCTAACTCTGACCCCCTCTATCTCCCCTACTCTCTGTGCCCTCTCTGTGTCCCCCTCACTCTGATCCCCTCTACCAACTCCTCTTTCTGTCCCTCTCTCTCTGACCTCCACTATCTACCCCACTCTCTGTGCCTCTCTCTCTGTCCACCTCTCTTTGTCGCCCTCTCTCTGCCCCCTCTCTGTAACCGTCGCTCTGTCCCCCCTCCCTCTGCTCCCCTCCTTCTCTACGCCCGCTCTCTATACCCACTCCCTCTCTCCCCCACTCTCTGCCCCAGTTCTCTGTTCCCCTCCCCCTGTCCCTCTCTCTCCCTGTTCCCCCTCTCTCTGTTCCCCCTCTCTCTGTCCCCCTCTCTCTGTCCCCCTCTCGTTGTCCCCCCTCTCTGTTGCCCTCTCCCTGCCTGCTCTCTGTCACCGTCTCTCTGTCCCCCCTCCCTCTGTAACCCTCTCTCTTTCCCCCTCTCTCTCTCCCACCTCTCTTTGTCCCCCTCTCTCTCTCTGAACCCCTCTATCTCCCCCACTTTCTGTGCCCCTCTCTCTGTCACCCTCACTATGACCCCCTCTACCTCCTCCTCTTTCTGTCCCCCTCTCTCTGATCCCCTCTATCTACCACACTATCTGTGCTCCTCTCTCTGTCCACCTCTCTCTGACCCCCTTTACCTCCCCCTCTTTCTATCCCCCTCACTCTGACCCCCTCAATCTCCCCGACTCTCTGTGCCCCTCTCTCTGTCCCTCTCTCTCTGACCCGCTCTACCTCTACCTCCTCCTCTTTCTGGCCCCCTCTCTCTGACCCCCTCTATCTCCCCCACTCTCTGTGCCAATCTCTCTGTCCACTCTCTCTGACCCCCTCTAACTCCCCCACTCTCTGTGCCCCTCTCTCTGTCACACTCTCTCTGACCCCCACTACTTCCCCCTCTTTCTATCCCCCTCACTCTGACCCCCTCTATCTCCCCTACTCTCTGTGAACCTTTCTCTGTCCCCCTCACTCAGACGCCCTCTACCTCCTCCTCTTTCTGTCCCACTCTCTCTGACCTCCACTATCTACCCCACTCTCTGTGCCCCTCTCTCTGTCCACCTCTCTTTGTCGCCCTATCTCTGCCCCCTCTCTGTCACCGTCGCTCTGTCTCCCCTCCCTCTGCCCCCTCCTTCTCTTCCCCCGCTCTCTATCCCCCCTCCCTCTGTTCCTCACTCTCTGCCCGAGTTCTCTGTTCCCCTCCCCCTGTCCCCCTCTCTCTGTTCCCCCTCTCTCTGTTCCCGCTCTCTCTGTTCCCCCTCTCGCTGTCCCCCCTCTCTGTTGCCCTCTCCCTGCCCGCTCTCTGTCACCGTCTCTCTGTCCCCCCTCCCTCTGTCACCCTCTCTCTTTCCCCCTCTCTCTCTCCCACCTCTCTTTGTCCCCCTCTCTCTGACCCCTCTCTCTCCCCCGCTCTCTGTCTCCCCTCTCTCTGTCGCCCTCTCTCTGCCCCCTCTCTGTCACAGTCTGTATGCCACCCCCTCTATCACCCTCTCTCTGTTCCCCCCCTGCCTGCACTCCCTCTGTCACCCACTCTCTGCCCGCTTTCTGCCCTCCACTCTCTGTCCCCTCTCTCTGTTACCCTATCTCTGTTGCCCTCTCTCTGCCCCTCTCTATCTCCCACTCTGTACCCCTCTCTCTGTCCCCCAGTCTTTATCCCGCATCTTTCCGACCTCCTCTATCTCCCTCTCTCTCTGTCCCGCTCTCTTTGACCCCCTCTCCCTCCCTCACTTTCCGTCCGCCACGCTCTGATCCCCTCTACCTCCCTCACTCTGTGCCCCCCTCTCTCTCGCCCTCTCTCTGCCCCCTCTCCCTCCCACCCGCCGCACTCTGTCCCCTCTCTTAATGCCCCCTCTCTTTGTCCCCCTCTCTCTGTCCCCATCTCTCTCTATCCCCGTCTCTCTGTCCCCCACACTCTGTCACCCCCCTCTCTCTGTCCCCACTCTCTGTCCCCGTCCCTCTCTGTCCCCTCTCTCTGTCCCAGCTCTCTCTGCCCTCCTGTATCTTCCCCACTCTCTGTCCCTCCTCTCTCTGCCCACCTCACTCTCTGTCCCCCTGTATCCCTGTCCCCCTCCCTCTGTGCACTCTCTCTGACCCCTCTATCACAGTCTCTCTGCCTCACTCCCTCTGTCACCCTCTCTCTGTCCCCGCTGTCTCTCTCCCCCTCTCTCTGTCCCCTCTCTCTGACCACCTCTCTCTGCCCCTCTCACTCCCACCCGCCTCTCTCTTTCACCCTCTCTCTGTCCCCCACTCTCTGTCCCCCTCTCTCTGTCTCCCCTCTCTTCCCCCTCTCTCTGCACCCCTCTGTCTGCCTCCTCCCTGTCGCTCTCTCTCTATGACCCCCTCACTCTCTGCCCCATCTCTCTCTCTGTCCCCTCTCTCTCTGTCATTCTCTATCTCCCCCTCTTTCTGTCCCCCTCTCTCTGACCCCCCCATCTCCCCCACTCTCTGTCCCCCTCTCTCTGACCCCAGCTACCTCCCCCTCTTTCTGTCCCGCTTACACTGACACCCTCTATCTCCCCCACTCTCAGTGCCCCTCTCTCTGTCCCTCCTCTCTCAGTCCCCTCTCTCTGTCCCCCCTCTCTCTGTCCTCCTCTCTCTGCCCCATCTCTCTCTGCCCCTCTCTCCCTGTCCCCCCTCTCTCTGCCCCCCTCTCTCTCTATCCCCCTCTCTCTCTCTGACCCCCTCTATCTCCCCCACTCTCTGTGCCCCTCTCTCTGTCCCCCTCTCTCTGACCCCCTCTATCTACCACACTCTCTGTGCTCCTCTCTCTGTCCACCTCTCTCTGACCCCCTTTACCTCCCCCTCTTTCTATCCCCCTAACTCTGACCCCCTCAATCTCCCCGACTCTCTGTGCCTCTCTCTCTGTCCCCCTCTCTGAGACCCGCTCTACATCTACCTCCTCCTCTTTCTGTCCCCCTCTCTCTGACCCCCTCTATCTTCCCCACTCTCTGTGCCATTCTCTCTGTCCACCTCTCTCTGACCCCCTCTATCTTCCCCACTCTCTGTGCCCTTCTCTCTGTCACTCTCTCTCTGACCACCACTACATCCCCCTCTGTCTATCCCCCTCACTCTGACCCCCTCTATCTCCCCTACTCTCTGTGAATCTTTCTCTGTCCCCCTCACTCAGACCCCCTCTACCTCCTCCTCTTTCTGTCCCACTCTCTCTGACCTCCACTATCTACCCCACTCTCTGTGCCTCTCTCTCTGTCCACCTCTCTTTGTCGACCTCTCTCTGCCCCCTCTCTGTCACCGTCGCTCTGTCTCCCCTCCCCCTGCCCCCTCCTTCTCTTCCCCCGCTCTCTATCCCCCCTTCCTCTGTCCCCCACTCTGTGCCCCAGTTCTCTGTTCCCCTCCCCCTGTCCCCCTCTCTCTGTCCCCCTCTCTCTGTTCCCCCTCTCTCTGTTCCCCCTCTCGCTGTCCCCCCTCTCTGTTGCCCTCTCCCTGCCGCTCTCTGTCACCGTCTCTCTGTCCCCCTCCCTCTGTCAGCCTCTGCCTTTCCCCCTCTCTCTCTCCCACCTCTCTTCGTCCCCCTCTCTCTGACCCCTCTCTCTCCCCTCCGCTCTCTGTCTCCCCTCTCTCTGTCGCCCTCTCTCTGCCTCCTCTCTGTCACAGTCTCTATCCCTCTCCTGTCCCCCTCTCTCTGTTCCCCCCCCGCCTGCACTCCCTCTGTCACCCACTATCTGCCCCAGTTCTCTGTTCCCCTCCCCCTGTCCCCCTCTCTCTGTCCCCCTCTCTCTGTTCCCCCTCTCTCTGTTCCCCCTCTCGCTGTCCCCCCTGTCTGTTGCCCTCTCCCTGCCCGCTCTCTGTCACCATCTCTCTGTCCCCCCTACCTCTGTCACCCTCTCTCTTTCCCCCTCTCTCTCTCCCACCTCTCTTTGTCCCCCTCTCTCTGACCCCTCTCTGCCCCCCGCTCTCTGTCTTCTCTCTCTGTCCCCCTCACTCTGTGCACCTCTCTCTGACCACTCTGTCACAGTCTCTCTGCCTCACTCCCTCTGTCACCCTCTCTGTCCCCGCTCTCTCTCTCCCCCCTCTCTCTGTCCCCGCTCTCTCTCTCCCCCCTCTCTCTGTCCCCCTCTCTCTGACCCACTCTGTCTGTCCCTCTCACTCCCACCCGCCTCTCTCTTTCACCCTCTCTCTGACCCCCTAACTCTCTGCCCCATCTCTCTCCCTGTCCCCTCTCTCTCTGTCATCCTCTATATCCCCCTCTTTCTGTCCATCTCTCTCTGACCCCCCTATCTCCCCAATCTCTGTCCCCCCTCTCTGACCCCAGCTACCTCCCCCTCTTTCTGTCCCGCTCACTCTGACACCCTCTATCTCCCCCATTCTCTGTGCCCCTCTCTCTGTCCCTCCTCTCTCAGTCCCCTCTCTCTGTCCCCCCTCTCTCTGTCCTCCTCTCTCTGCCCCATCTTTCTCTGCCCCTCTCTCTCTGTCCCCCTCTCTCTCTGTTCCCCTCTCTTTCTGTCCCCCCTCTCTCTCTGACCCCCTTTACCTCCCCCTCTTTCTATCCCTCTCACTCTGAACCCCTCTATCTCCCCTACTGTCTGTGCCCCTCTCTCTGTCACCCTCACTCTGACCCCCTCTACCTCTTCCTCTTTCTGTCCCCCTCTCTCTGACCCCCTCTATCTACCACACTCTCTGTGCTCCTCTCTCTGTCCACCTCTCTCTGACCCCCTTTACCTCCCCCTCTTTCTATCCCCCTCACTCTGACCCCCTCTATCTCCCCTACTGTCTGTGCCCCTCTCTCTGTCCCTCTCTCTCTTACCCGCTCTACCTCTACCTCCTCCTCTTTCTGTCCCCCTCTCTCTGACCCCCTCTATCTCCCCCACTCTCTGTGCCACTCTCTCTGTCCCCCTCTCTCTGACCCCCTCTATCTCCACCACTCTCTGTGCCTCTCTCTCTGTCACCATCTCTCTGACCCCCACTACCTCCCCCTCTTTCTATCCTTCTCACTCTGACCCCCTCTATCTCTCCTACTCTCTGTGACCCTTTCTCTGTCCCCCTCACTCAGACCCCCTCTACCTCCTCCTCTTTCAGTCCCCCTCTCTCTGACCTCCACTATCTATCCCACTCTCTGTGCCACTCTCTCTGTCCACCTCTCTTTGTCGTCCTCTCTCTGCCCCCTCCCTGTCACCGTCGCTCTGTCCCCCCTCCCTCTGCCCCCCTCCTTCTCTTCCCCCGCTCTCTATCCCCCTCTCTCTGTCCCCCACTCTCTGCCCCCAGCTTTCTGTCCCCCTCCCCCTGTCCCCCTCCCCTGTCCCACTCTCTCTGTCCCCCTCCCCCTTTCCCCCTCTCTGTTGCCCTCTCCCTGCCGGCTCTCTGTCACAGTCTCTCTGTCACCCCTCCCTCTCTCACCCTCTCTCTTTCCCCCTCTCTCTCTCCCACCTCTCTTTGTCCCCCTCTCTCTCCCCCGCTCTCTTTCTCCCCTCTCTCTGTCGCCCTCTCTCTGCCCCCTCTTTGTCACCGTCTCTATGCCCGCCCTCCGTCTCCCTCTCTCTGTTCCCCCCCTGCCTCCACACCCTCTGTCACCCACTCTCTGCCCCCTCTCTGCCCTCCACTCTCTGTCCCCCTTTCTCTGTTACCCTCTCTCTCTCGCCCTCTCTCTGCCCCCTCTCCCTCCCACCCGCCGCTCTCTGTCCCCTCTCTTTGTCCCCCTCTCTCTGTCCCCATCTCTCTCTATCCCCGTCTCTCTGTCCCCCCGCTCTCTGTCACCACCCTCTCTCTGTCCCCACTCTCTGTCCCCGTCCCTCTCTGTGCCCTCTCTCTGTCCCATCCCTCTCTACCCTCCTCTATCTTCCCCACTCTCTGTCCCTCCTCTCTCTGCCCACCTCACTCTCTGTCCCCCTCTCTCTGTGCACCTCTCTCTGACCCCTCTGTCACAGTCTCTCTGCCTCACTCCCTCTGTCCCCATCTCTCTGTCCCTGCTTTCTCTCTCCCCCTCTCTCTCCCCCTCTCTCTGTCCCCCTCTCACTGACCCACCACTCTCTGCCCCTCTCACTCCCACCCGCCTCTCTCTTTCACCCTCTCTCTGTCCCCCAATCTCTGTCCCCCTCTCTCCCTGTCCCCCTCCCTCTGTGCACTCTCTCTGACCACTCTATCATAGTCTCTCTGCCTCACTCCCTCTGTCACCCTCTCTCTGTCCCCGCTGTCTCTCTCCCTCTCTCTCTGTCCCCTCTCTCTGACCACCTCTCTCTGCCCCTCTCACTCCCACCCGCCTCTCTCTTTCACCCTCTCTCTGTCCCCCCACTCTCTGTCCCCCTCTCTCTGTTCCCCCCTCTCTGCCCCCTCTCTCTGCACCCCTCTGTCTGCCTCCTCTCCGTCGCTCTCTCTCTCTGACCCCCTCACTCTCTGCCCCATCTCTCTCTCTGTCCCCTCTCTCTCTGTCATCCTCTATCTCCCCCTCTTTCTGTCCTCCTCTCTCTGACCCCCCTTACCTCCCCCACTCTCTGTCCCCCTCTCTCTGACCCTAGCTACCTCCCCCTCTTTCTGTCCCGCTCACTCTGACACCCTCTATTTCCCCCACTCTCTGTGCCCCTCTCTCTGTCCCTCCTCTCTCAGTCCCCTCTCTTTGTCCCCCCTCTCTCTGACCCTCTCTCTCTGCCCCATCTCTCTCTGCCCCTCTCTCTCTTTCCCCCTGTCTCTCTGTCCCCCTCTCTCTTTCTGACCCCCTCTATCTCCCCCACTCTCTGTGCCCTCTCTCTGTCACCCTCAATCTGACCCCCTCTACCTCCTCCTCTTTCTATCCCCCTCACTCTGACCCCCTCTATCTGCCCTACTCTCTGTGCCACTCTCTCTGTCCCTCCTCTCTCTGTCCCCTCTCTCACTGTTCCCCCGTCTCTGTCCCTCCTCTCTCTGTCCCCTCTCTCTGTCCCACCTCTATCTGTCAACCCACACTGTCTCCATCTTTTTGTCGCCCTCTCTCTGTCCCCCTCTCTCTGTCCCCCCTCTCTCTGTCCCCCTCCCTCTATCCCCCTATCTCTGTCACGGCCTCTCTCTGCCCCCCCCCTCTCTCTGTCCCCCCTCTCTCTGTCCGCCATCTCTGTATTCCCCCTTTCTCTGCCCCCTCTCCCTCTGTCCCCCTGGCTCTTTCGCCCTCTCTCTGCCCCCTCTCTCTCTCCCCCCTCTCTGTCCGACCTCTCTCTCTCTCTCTCCGCCCTCTCTCTGTGCCTCTCTCTCTGTCCCCCTCTCTCTGTCCCGCCCTATTTGTTGCCCTCTCCCTGCCCGCTCTCTGTCACCGTCTCTCTGTCCCCCCTTCCTCTGTCACCCTCTCTCTTTCCTCATCTCTCTCTCCCAACTCTCTTTGTCCCTCTCTCTCTGCCCCCTCTCTGTCACCGTCTCTCTGCCCCCCACCTCTGTCCCCCTCTCTCTCTCTCCCCCCTCTCTCTGCCCACTCTCTCTGTCACCCCTCTCTCTACCCCGCTCTCTCTCCCCCCTCTCTCTGTCCCCCTCTCTCTGCCCCCTCTCTGTCATAGTCTCTATGCCCCCCCTCTGTCACCCTCTCTCTGTTCCCCCCCTGCCTGCACTCCCTTTGTCACCCACTCTCTGCCCCTCTCTATCTCCCACTCTGTACCCCTCTCTCTGTCCCCCAGTCTTTGTCCCTCATCTCTCCGACCTCCTCTATCTCCCTCTCTCTCTGTCCCGCTCTCTTTGACCCCCTCTCCCTCCCTCACTTTCCGTCCCCCTCTCTCTGACCCCCTCTATCTCTCTCACTCTGTGCCCCTCTCTCTCTCTCCCTCTGTCTGCCACCTCTCCCTCCCACCCGCCGCTCTCTGTCCCCTCTCTTTTTGCCCCCTCCCTTTGTCCCCCTCTCTCTGTCCCCTCTCTCTCTGTTCCCCCTCTCTCTGTTCCCCCTCTCTCTGTTCCCCCTCTCGCTGTCCCCCCTCTCTGTTGCCCTCTCCCTGCCGCTCTCTGTCACCGTCTCTCTGTCCCCCTCCCTCTGTCAGCCTCTGCCTTTCCCCCTCTCTCTCTCCCACTTCTCTTCGTCCCCCTCTCTCTGACCCCTCTCTCTCCCCTCCGCTCTCTGTCTCCCCTCTCTCTGTCGCCCTCTCTCTGCCTCCTCTCTGTCACAGTCTCTATCCCTCTCCTGTCCCCCTCTCTCTGTTCCCCCCCCGCCTGCACTCCCTCTGTCACCCACTATCTGCCCCAGTTCTCTGTTCCCCTCCCCCTGTCCCCCTCTCTCTGTCCCCCTCTCTCTGTTCCCCCTCTCTCTGTTCCCCCTCTCGCTGTCCCCCCTGTCTGTTGCCCTCTCCCTGCCCGCTCTCTGTCACCATCTCTCTGTCCCCCCTACCTCTGTCACCCTCTCTCTTTCCCCCTCTCTCTCTCCCACCTCTCTTTGTCCCCCTCTCTCTGACCCCTCTCTGCCCCCCGCTCTCTGTCTTCTCTCTCTGTCCCCCTCACTCTGTGCACCTCTCTCTGACCACTCTGTCACAGTCTCTCTGCCTCACTCCCTCTGTCACCCTCTCTGTCCCCGCTCTCTCTCTCCCCCCTCTCTCTGTCCCCGCTCTCTCTCTCCCCCCTCTCTCTGTCCCCCTCTCTCTGACCCACTCTGTCTGTCCCTCTCACTCCCACCCGCCTCTCTCTTTCACCCTCTCTCTGACCCCCTAACTCTCTGCCCCATCTCTCTCCCTGTCCCCTCTCTCTCTGTCATCCTCTATATCCCCCTCTTTCTGTCCATCTCTCTCTGACCCCCCTATCTCCCCAATCTCTGTCCCCCCTCTCTGACCCCAGCTACCTCCCCCTCTTTCTGTCCCGCTCACTCTGACACCCTCTATCTCCCCCATTCTCTGTGCCCCTCTCTCTGTCCCTCCTCTCTCAGTCCCCTCTCTCTGTCCCCCCTCTCTCTGTCCTCCTCTCTCTGCCCCATCTTTCTCTGCCCCTCTCTCTCTGTCCCCCTCTCTCTCTGTTCCCCTCTCTTTCTGTCCCCCCTCTCTCTCTGACCCCCTTTACCTCCCCCTCTTTCTATCCCTCTCACTCTGAACCCCTCTATCTCCCCTACTGTCTGTGCCCCTCTCTCTGTCACCCTCACTCTGACCCCCTCTACCTCTTCCTCTTTCTGTCCCCCTCTCTCTGACCCCCTCTATCTACCACACTCTCTGTGCTCCTCTCTCTGTCCACCTCTCTCTGACCCCCTTTACCTCCCCCTCTTTCTATCCCCCTCACTCTGACCCCCTCTATCTCCCCTACTGTCTGTGCCCCTCTCTCTGTCCCTCTCTCTCTGACCCGCTCTACCTCTACCTCCTCCTCTTTCTGTCCCCCTCTCTCTGACCCCCTCTATCTCCCCCACTCTCTGTGCCACTCTCTCTGTCCCCCTCTCTCTGACCCCCTCTATCTCCACCACTCTCTGTGCCTCTCTCTCTGTCACCATCTCTCTGACCCCCACTACCTCCCCCTCTTTCTATCCTTCTCACTCTGACCCCCTCTATCTCTCCTACTCTCTGTGACCCTTTCTCTGTCCCCCTCACTCAGACCCCCTCTACCTCCTCCTCTTTCAGTCCCCCTCTCTCTGACCTCCACTATCTATCCCACTCTCTGTGCCACTCTCTCTGTCCACCTCTCTTTGTCGTCCTCTCTCTGCCCCCTCCCTGTCACCGTCGCTCTGTCCCCCCTCCCTCTGCCCCCCTCCTTCTCTTCCCCCGCTCTCTATCCCCCTCTCTCTGTCCCCCACTCTCTGCCCCCAGCTTTCTGTCCCCCTCCCCCTGTCCCCCTCCCCTGTCCCACTCTCTCTGTCCCCCTCCCCCTTTCCCCCTCTCTGTTGCCCTCTCCCTGCCGGCTCTCTGTCACAGTCTCTCTGTCACCCCTCCCTCTCTCACCCTCTCTCTTTCCCCCTCTCTCTCTCCCACCTCTCTTTGTCCCCCTCTCTCTCCCCCGCTCTCTTTCTCCCCTCTCTCTGTCGCCCTCTCTCTGCCCCCTCTTTGTCACCGTCTCTATGCCCGCCCTCCGTCTCCCTCTCTCTGTTCCCCCCCTGCCTCCACACCCTCTGTCACCCACTCTCTGCCCCCTCTCTGCCCTCCACTCTCTGTCCCCCTTTCTCTGTTACCCTCTCTCTCTCGCCCTCTCTCTGCCCCCTCTCCCTCCCACCCGCCGCTCTCTGTCCCCTCTCTTTGTCCCCCTCTCTCTGTCCCCATCTCTCTCTATCCCCGTCTCTCTGTCCCCCCGCTCTGTGTCACCACCCTCTCTCTGTCCCCACTCTCTGTCCCCGTCCCTCTCTGTGCCCTCTCTCTGTCCCATCCCTCTCTACCCTCCTCTATCTTCCCCACTCTCTGTCCCTCCTCTCTCTGCCCACCTCACTCTCTGTCCCCCTCTCTCTGTGCACCTCTCTCTGACCCCTCTGTCACAGTCTCTCTGCCTCACTCCCTCTGTCCCCATCTCTCTGTCCCTGCTTTCTCTCTCCCCCTCTCTCTCCCCCTCTCTCTGTCCCCCTCTCACTGACCCACCACTCTCTGCCCCTCTCACTCCCACCCGCCTCTCTCTTTCACCCTCTCTCTGTCCCCCAATCTCTGTCCCCCTCTCTCCCTGTCCCCCTCCCTCTGTGCACTCTCTCTGACCACTCTATCATAGTCTCTCTGCCTCACTCCCTCTGTCACCCTCTCTCTGTCCCCGCTGTCTCTCTCCCTCTCTCTCTGTCCCCTCTCTCTGACCACCTCTCTCTGCCCCTCTCACTCCCACCCGCCTCTCTCTTTCACCCTCTCTCTGTCCCCCCACTCTCTGTCCCCCTCTCTCTGTCCCCCCTCTCTGCCCCCTCTCTCTGCACCCCTCTGTCTGCCTCCTCTCCGTCGCTCTCTCTCTCTGACCCCCTCACTCTCTGCCCCATCTCTCTCTCTGTCCCCTCTCTCTCTGTCATCCTCTATCTCCCCCTCTTTCTGTCCTCCTCTCTCTGACCCCCCTTACCTCCCCCTCTCTCTGTCACCCTCAATCTGACCCCCTCTACCTCCTCCTCTTTCTATCCCCCTCACTCTGACCCCCTCTATCTGCCCTACTCTCTGTGCCACTCTCTCTGTCCCTCCTCTCTCTGTCCCCTCTCTCACTGTTCCCCCGTCTCTGTCCCTCCTCTCTCTGTCCCCTCTCTCTGTCCCACCTCTATCTGTCAACCCACACTGTCTCCATCTTTTTGTCGCCCTCTCTCTGTCCCCCTCTCTCTGTCCCCCCTCTCTCTGTCCCCCTCCCTCTATCCCCCTATCTCTGTCACGGCCTCTCTCTGCCCCCCCCCTCTCTCTGTCCCCCCTCTCTCTGTCCGCCATCTCTGTATTCCCCCTTTCTCTGCCCCCTCTCCCTCTGTCCCCCTGGCTCTTTCGCCCTCTCTCTGCCCCCTCTCTCTCTCCCCCCTCTCTGTCCGACCTCTCTCTCTCTCTCTCCGCCCTCTCTCTGTGCCTCTCTCTCTGTCTCTCTCTCTCTGTCCCGCCCTATTTGTTGCCCTCTCCCTGCCCGCTCTCTGTCACCGTCTCTCTGTCCCCCCTTCCTCTGTCACCCTCTCTCTTTCCTCATCTCTCTCTCCCAACTCTCTTTGTCCCTCTCTCTCTGCCCCCTCTCTGTCACCGTCTCTCTGCCCCCCACCTCTGTCCCCCTCTCTCTCTCTCCCCCCTCTCTCTGCCCACTCTCTCTGTCACCCCTCTCTCTACCCCGCTCTCTCTCCCCCCTCTCTCTGTCCCCCTCTCTCTGCCCCCTCTCTGTCATAGTCTCTATGCCCCCCCTCTGTCACCCTCTCTCTGTTCCCCCCCTGCCTGCACTCCCTTTGTCACCCACTCTCTGCCCCTCTCTATCTCCCACTCTGTACCCCTCTCTCTGTCCCCCAGTCTTTGTCCCTCATCTCTCCGACCTCCTCTATCTCCCTCTCTCTCTGTCCCGCTCTCTTTGACCCCCTCTCCCTCCCTCACTTTCCGTCCCCCTCTCTCTGACCCCCTCTATCTCTCTCACTCTGTGCCCCTCTCTCTCTCTCCCTCTGTCTGCCACCTCTCCCTCCCACCCGCCGCTCTCTGTCCCCTCTCTTTTTGCCCCCTCCCTTTGTCCCCCTCTCTCTGTCCCCTCTCTCTCTGTTCCCCCTCTCTCTGTCCCACCTCTATCTGTCCACCCACACTGTCTCCCTCTCTTTGTTGCCCTCTCTCTTGTCCCTCTCTCTCTGTCCCCCCTCTCTCTATCCCCCTCCCTCTATCCCTCTCTCTCTGTCACGGCCTCTCTCTGCCCCCCCCTCCCTCTGTCCCCCCTCTCTCTGTCCCCCATCTCAGTATTCCCACTTTCTCTGCCCCCTCTCCCTCTGTCCCCCTGGTACTTTCGCCCTCTCTCTGCCCCCTCTCTCTCTCCCCCCCCGTCCCACCTCTCTCTCTCTCTACGCCCTCTCTCTGTGCCCCTGTCTCTTTCCCCCTCTCTCTGTCCCCTCCTCTCTGTTGCCCTCTCCCTGCCCGCTCTCTGTCACCGTCTCTCTGTCCCCCCTTCCTCTGTCACCCACTCTCTTTCCCCATCTCTCTCTCCCACCTCTCTTTGTCCCTATCTCTCTGCCCCCTCTCTGTCACCGTCTCTCTGTCCCCCCACCTCTGTCCCCCTCTCTCTCTCCACCCTCTCTCTGCCCACTCTCTCTGTCACCCCTCTCTCTGACCCCTCTCTCTCTCCCGCTCTCTCTCTCCCCTCTCTCTGTCCCCCTCTCTCTGCCCCCTCTCTGTCACAGTCTCTATGCCACCCCTCTGTCATCCTCTCTCTGTTCCCCCCCTGCCTGCAAACCCTTTGTCACGCACTCTCTGCCCCTCTCTATCTCCCACTCTGTACCCCTCTCTCTGTCCCCCAGTCTTTGTCCCTCATCTCTCCGACTTCCTCTATCTCCCTCTCTCTGTCCCGCTCTCTTTGACCCCCTCGCCCTCCCTCAATTTCTGTCACCCACTCTCTGTTCTTTCTATCTCCCTCACTCTGTGCCCCTCTCTCTCTCGCCCTCTCTCTGCCCCCTCTCCCTCCCACCCGCCGCTCTCTGTCCCCTCTCTTTCTGCCCCCTCCCTTTGTCCCCCTCTCTCTATCACCCCCTCTCTCTGTCCCGCTCTCTCTGTCCCCCCTCACTCTGTCCCGCTCCCTCTATCCCTCTCTCTCTGTCACGGCCTCTCTCTGCCCTCCCTTCTCTCTCTGTCCCCCCTCTCTCTGTCTCCCATCTCTGTATTCCCCCTTTCTCTGCCCCCTCTCCCTCTGTCCCCCTGGCTCTTTCGCCCTCTCTCTGCCCCCTCTCTCTCTGCCCCCCTCTCTTTCCCACCTCTCTCTCTCTCTCCGCCCTCTCTCTGTCCCTCTCTCTCTGTCCCTCTCTCTATTTCCCCCTCTCTCTCTGTCCCCCACGCTCTCTTTCCCCCTCTATCTTCCCTAATCTCTGTGCCCCTCTCTCTGACTCCCTCTACTTCCCCTCTTTCTGTCCCCCTCTCTCTGACCCCCTCTATCTCCTCCACTCTCTGTTTGTCTCTCTCTATCCCCGTCTATCTGACCCCCTCGACCTCCCCCACTTCCTGTCTCGCTCTCTCTGACCCCCTCTATCTCCCGCACTCTCAGTGCTCCTCTCTCTGTCCCCCCTCTCTTTGTCCCCCTCTGTCGCCCTCTCTCTGACCCTCTCTCTCTCGCCCCTCTATCTGTCCCTCTCTCTCTGTCCTTCTCTCTCTATCCCTCCTCTCTCTGACCCCTCTATCTACCCCACTCTCTGTACCGCTCTCTCTGTCGCTCTCTCTCTGTCCCATCTCTTTCTGTCCCCCCTTTCTGCCCCCTCTCGATGCACCCCTCTCTCTGCCCCCTCTCTCTTTTCCTCTCTCTCTCTGCCCCTCTCTTTCTGTCCCCCTCTCTCTCTGTCCCCTCTCTCTCTCTGTCCTCCCCCCACTCTCTGTCCCCTCTCGCTCTGTCCCCCTCTATTTCCCCCACTCTTTGTGCCCCCTCTCTGTCCCTCTCTCTCTGACCCCATCTCTCTGCCCCCTCTCCCTCCCACCAACCTCTCTCTTTTACCCTCTCTCTGTCTCCCCCTTTCTGCCCCCTCTCTCTCTTCACCGCTCTGTCTGCCCCCTCTCTGTCCCTCTCTCTCTCTGACCCACTCACTCTGGCCCACTCTCTCTGCCCCATCTCTCTCTCTCTGTCCCCTCTCTCTTTGTCCCCCTCTATCTCCCCCTCTTTCTGTCGCCCTCTCTCTGACATCCTCTCACCCCGACTCTGTGCCCCTCTCTCTCTGTCCCCCTCTCTCTGACCCCCACTACCTCCTCCACTTTCTGTCCCACTCTCTCTGGCCTCTACTTTCTCCCCCAATCTTTGTGCCCCTCTCTCTGTCCCCCTCTCTCTGACCCACTCAATCTCCCGCATTCTCTGTCTCCCTCTCTCTGTCGCCCTTTCTCTGATCCCCACTCTTTGACCCCGTCTCTCTGTCACCCCCTGCCCCCTCTCGCTGCACATCTCTCTCTGCCCCTCTCTCTTTCCCTCCCTCTCTCTGACCCTCTCACTCTGTCCCACTCTCTCTGCCCCATCTCTCTCTGCCCCTCTCTCTCTGTCCCCCTCTCTCTCTGTCCCCTCTCTCTCTGACCCCCTCTATCTCCGCCACTCTCTGTCCCGCTATCTCTGTCGCCCTCTCTCTGAACCCCACTCTCTGTCCCCCTCCCCTCTGTCGCCCTCTCTCTGACATCCTCTCTCTCCCACCTGCCACCCTCTCTCCCCCGCTTTCTCCCCCCACTCTCTGTCCCCCTCTCTCTGACCCCTTCTCTCAGCCCGACTCTGTGCCCCTCTCTCTATCTCCCTCTCTCTGACCCCCACTACCTCCCCTGCTTTCTGTCCCACTCTCTCTGCCCCCCTCTATCTCCCCCAATCTCTGTGCCCCTCTCTCTGTCACCCTCTCTCTGACCCCCTCTACTTCCCCTCTCTCTGTCCCCCTCTCTCTGACCCCATCTATCACCTCCACTCTCTGTTACCCTCTCTCTGTCCCCGTCTCTCTGACCTCCTCTACCCCCCCTTCCTGTCTCGCTCTCTCTGAACCCCTCTATCTCCCCCACTCTCAGTGCCCCTCACTCTGTCCCCCCTCTCTTTGTCCCCCTCTGTCGCCCTCTCTCTGACCCTCTCTATCTCTCCCCCTCTCTCTCCCTCTCTCTCTGTCGCTCTCTCTCTGACCTTCTCTCTCTGTCCCCTTCTCTCTGACCCACTCGATCTTCCCCACTCTCTGTCTCCCTCTCTTTTTCGCCCTTTCTCTGACCCCCTCTCTCTGTCCCTCTCTCTCTGTCCCCCTCTCTCTGTCGCCCTCTCTCTGACACCCTCTCTCTCCGATCCGCCTCTCGCTCTCCCCCGCTCTCTGCCCCCTCTCTCTCTGTTGCCCTCTCTCTGTCCCCCTCTCTGTCCGCCTCTCTCTCACACTCGCTTCTTTCTATCCCCCCTCTTAGTCTCCCTCTCTCTGAGCCCCTCTCTCACCCCGACCCTGTACCCCTCTCTCTGTCCCCCTCTCTCTGTCCCCCTCTCTCTCCCACCCGCCGGTCTCTCACCCCAGCTCTCTGCTCCCTCTGCCTGTCACACTCTCTCTGTCACCCTCTGTCTGCCCTCCTCTCTCTCCCACCCGCCTCCCTCTATCCCCCTCTCTCTGTCCCCCTCTCTCCGTCGCCCTCTCTCTCACCCCCTCTCTCTCCCACCCGCCGGTCTCTCACCCCAGCTCTCTGCTCCCTCTGCCTGTCACACTCTCTCTGTCACCCTCTGTCTGCCCTCCTCTCTCTCCCACCCGCCTCCCTCTATCCCCCCTCTTTGTCCCCCTCTCTCTCTGTCCCGCTCTCTCTCCCACCCGCCTCTTTCTGTCCCCCCTCTCTCTGTCCCGCTCCATCGATCCCTCTCTCTCTGTCACGGCCTCTCTCTGCCCTCCCTTCTCTCTCTGTCCCCCCTCTCTCTGTCCCCCATCTCTGTATTCCCCCTTTCTCTGCCCCCTCTCCCTCTGTCCCCCTGGCTCTTTCGCCCTCTCTCTGCCCCCTCTCTCTCTGCACCCCTCTCTGTCCCACCTCTCTCTCTCTCTCCGTCCTCTCTCTGTCCTTCTCTCTCTGTCCCTCTCTCTATTTCCCACTCTATCTCCCCTCTCTCTGTGCCCCTCTCTCTGACTCCCTCTACTTCCCCTCTTTCTGTCCCCCTCTCTCTGACCCCCTCTATCTCCTCCACTCTCTGTTTGTATCTCTCTATCCCCGTCGATCTGACCCCCTCGACCTCCCCCACTTCCTGTCTCGCTCTCTCTGACCCCCTCTATCTCCCGCAATCTCAGTGCTCCTCTCTCTGTCCCCCCCCTCTCTTTGTCCCTCTCTGTCGCCCTCTCTCTGACCCTCTCTCTCTCGCCCCCTCTCTCCGTCCCTCTCTCTCTGTCCTTCTCTCTCTGTCCCTCCTCTCTCTGACCCCTCTATCTGCCATTCTCTCTGTACCCCTCTCTCTGTCGCCCTCTCTCTGTCCCATCTCTTTCTGTCCCCCCTCTCTGCCCCCTCTCGCTGCACCCCTCTCTCTGCCCCATCTCTCTTTTCCTCTCTCTCTCTGCCCCACTCACTCTGTCCCACTCTCTGCCCCATCTCTCTCTGCCCCTCTCTCTCTGTCCCCCTCTCTCTCTCTGTCCCCTCTCTCTCTGTCCCCCCCACTCTCTGTCCCCTCTCGCTCTGTCCCCCTCTATTTCCCCCACTCTTTGTGCCCCTCTCTCTTTCCCCCTCTCTCTGACCCCATCTCTCTGCCCCCTCTCCCTCCCACCAACCTCTATCTTTCACCCTCTCTCTGTCTCCCCCTTTCTGCCCCACTCTCTCTCTGCACCGCTCTGTCTGCCCCCTCTCTGTCCCTCTCTCTCTCTGACCCACTCACTCTGTCCTACTCTCTCTGCCCCATCTCTCTCTCTGTCCCCTCTCTCTTTGTCCCCCTCTATCTCCCCCTCTTTCTGTCAGCCTCTCTCTGAGCCCCTCTATCTCCCCCTCTCTGTGTGCCCCTCTCTCTGTCCCCGTCTCTCTGACCCCAGCTACCTCCTCCTCTTTCTGTCCCCTCTCTCTGTCACCCTCTCTCTCCCCCTCTCTCTGTGGCCCTCTCTCTGTCCCCCTCTCTCTGACCCCAGCTACCTACTCCTCTTTCTGTCCCCTCTCTTTGACCCCCTCTATCTCCCCCACTCTCTTGGCCCTCTCTCTGTCCCCTTCTCTCTGACCCCCTCTACCTCCCCCTCTTTCTGTCCCACTCTCTCTGACACCCTCTATCTCCCCCACTCTCTGTGCCCCTCTCTCTATACCTCCTCTCTCTGTCTCTCCTCTCTCAGTCCCTCCTCTCTCTGTCCCCTCTCTTTCTGTCCCACCTCTATCTGTCCACCCACTCTGTTTCCCTCTCCTTGTCGCCCTCCCCATGTCGCCCTCTCTCTGTCCCTCCTCTCTCTGTCCCCCTCCCTCTGTCCCCTTCTCTCTGTCACGGCCTCTCTCTGCCCACCCCTCTCTCTCTCCGTCCCCCCTCTCCCTCTCTGTCCCCCCTCGCTCTGTCCCCCTCTCTCTGTCCCCCATCTCTGTATTCCCCTTTTCTCTGCCCCCTCTCCCTCTGTCCCCCTGGCTCATTCGCCCTCTCTCTGACCCCCTCTATCTCCCCCACTCTCTGTGCCCCTGTCTCTGTCCCCCCTCTTTGTCCCCCTCTATCGCTCTCTCTCTGACCTTCTCTCTCTGTCGTTCTCTCTCTGTCCCCGTCTTCTCTGTCCCCCTCTCTCTGACCCCTCTATCTGCCCCACTCTCTGTCCCCCTCTCTCAGTCCCCATTCTCTCTGTCCCCCTCTCTCTGACACCCTCTATCTCCCCCACTCTCTGTCCCCCTCCCCTCTGTCGCCCTCTCTCTGACAAGATCTCTCTCCCACCCGCCTCTCTCTCTCACCCGCTTTCTGCCCCCACTCTCTGTCCTCCTCTCTCTGACCCCGTCTCTCACCCCGACTCTGTGCCCCTCTCTCTCTGTCCCCCTCTCTCTGACCCACTCGATCTCCCCCACTCTCTATCTCCCTCTCTCTGTCGCCCTTTCTCTGATCCCCACTCTTTGACCCCGTCTCTCTGTCACCCCCTGCCCCCTCTCGCTGCACCCCTCTCTCTGCCCCTCTCACTTTCCCTCCCTCTCTCTGACTCACTCACTCTGTCCCACTCTCTCTGCCCCATCTCTCTCTGCCCCTCTCTCTCTGTCCCCCTCCCCTCTGTCGCCCTCTCTCTGACATCCTCTCTCTCCCACCTGCCACCCTCTCTCCCCCGCTTTCTGCCCCCACTCTCTGTCCCCCTCTCTCTGACCCTTTCTCTCAGCCCGACTCTGTGCTCCTCTCTCTATCCCCCTCTCTCTGACCCCCACTACCTCCCCTGCTTTCTGTCCCACTCTCTCTGGCCCCCTCTATCTCCTCCACTCTCTGTTGCCCTCTCTCTGTCCCCGTCTCTCTGACCTCCTCTACCCCCCTTCCTGTCTCGCTCTCTCTGAACCCCTCTATCTCCCCCACTCTCAGTGCCCCTCACTCTGTCCCCCCCCTCTCTTTGTCCCCCTCTGTCGCCCTCTCTCTGACCCTCTCTATCTCTCCCCCTCTCTCTCTCCCTCTCTCTCTGTCGCCCTCTCACTGCCCTCCTCTCTCTGTCCCCTTCTCTCTGACCCACTCGATCTCCCCCACTCTCTGTCTCCCTCTCTGTTTCGCCCTTTCTCTGACCCCCTCTCTCTGTCCCCCTCTCTCTGTCCCCCTCTCTCTGTCGCCCTCTCTCTGACACCCTCTCTCTCCGATCCGCCTCTCGCTCTTCCCCGCTCTCTGCCCCCTCTCTCTCTGTTGCCCTCTCTCTGTCCCCCTCTCTGTCCGCCTCTCTCTCACACTCGCTTCTTTCTATCCCCTCTCTTAGTCTCCCTCTCTCTGAGCCCCTCTCTCACCCGACCCTCTACCCCTCTCTCTGTCCCCCTCTCACTGTCGCCCTCTCTCTGATCCCTCTCTCTCTGTCCCTTTCTATCTGTCCGCCTCTCTCTGTCCCCCCTCTCTGTCGCCCTCTCTCTCACCCCCTCTCTCTCCCACCCGCCGGTCTCTCACCCCAGCTCTCTGCTCCCTCTGCCTGTCACACTCTCTCTGTCACCCTCTGTCTGCCCTCCTCTCTCTCCCACCCGGCTCCCTCTATCCCCCCTCTTTGTCCCCCTCTCTCTCTGTCCCGCTCTCTCTCCCACCCGCCTCTCTCTGACCCCCTCTCTCTCCCACCCGCCTCTCTCTCTGTCCAACTCTCTCTGCCCCCCTCTCTCTCTCTGTCCCCTCACTCTGTCCCCTGTCTCTGACCAAACTCTATCTGACACACTCTCTGTCCCGCTCTCTCTGTTGCCCTCTCTCTGTCGCCCTCTCTCTGTCCACGTCTCTCTGTTACCCTCTGTCTACCCCCCTCTCTCTCCCACCCGCCTCCCTCTATCCCCGCTCTTTGTCCCCCTCTCTCTCTGTCCCCCTCTCTCTCCGTCCCGCTCTCTCTCCCACACGCCTCTCTCTTTCCAACTCTCTCTGTCCCCTCACTCTGTCCCCCTCTCTCTGACCCCCTCTATCTAACCCACTCTATGCCCCCCTCTCTCTGTCGCCCTCTCTCTGACCCTCTCTTTCCGCCTGTCTCTGTCCCACTGTCTCTGACCCCCTCTCTCTCTGTCCCCCTCTCTCTGTCGCCCTCTATCTGACCCCCTCTCTCTCTGTCCCCCTCTCTCTGTCGCCCTCTCTCTGACCCCCTCTCTCTCCCACCCGCCTATCTCTATCCCCCCTCTTTGTCTCCCTCTCTCTCTGTCCCCCTCTCTCTTTGTCACGCTCTCTCTCCCACCCGCCTCTCTCTGTCCCCCACTCTCTCTGTCCCCGTCTCTCTGACCTCGTCTAGCTCCCCCTCTTTCTGTCCCGCGCTCTCTGACACCCTCGATCTCCCCCACTCTCTGTGCTTCTCTCTCTGCCCCCCCTTTGTCCCCTCTATCGTCCTCACTATGACCCCCTCTCGCTCTGTCACCCTCTCTCTCCCCCTCTCCCTGTCCCCCTCTCTGTCCCCCTCTCTCAGAACCCTCTCTCTGCCACCCGTCTCTCTGTCCTCCTCTCTCTGAACCCCTCCATCTCCCCCACTCTCTGTCCCCCAATCTCTGTCGCTCTCTCTCTGTCCCCCTCCCTCTGACCCCCTCTGTCTCCCCCTCTCTCTGACTGCCTCTCCCAGACCCACTCGACCTCCCCGTCTTTCTGTGCCCTCTCTCTGACCCCTCTCTATCTCACCCTCTCTCTGTCGCCCTCTCTCTGACCCCCCTCTCTCTGTCCCCTTCTCTCTGTCCCCCTCTCTCTGTCCTCCTCTCTCTGTCCACCTCTCTCTGACACCCTCTCTCTCCCATCCGCCTCTCTCTCTCTGTTGCCCTCTCTCTGTCCCCCTCTCTGGCCCCCCACTCTCTGTCGCCCTCTCTCTGACCCCCTCTCTTTCTGTCCCTCTCTCTCTGTCCCCCTCTCTCTGTCGCCCTCTCTCTGACACCCTCTGTCTCCCACCCGCCTCTCTCTCACCCCAGCTCCCTGGCCCCTCTGTCTGTCGCATTCTCTCTGTCACCCTCTGCCTGTCCCTGTCTCTCTCCCACCCACCTCCCTCTATCCCCCCTCTTTGTCCCCCTCTCTCTCTGTCCCCCTCTCTCTCTGTCACGCTCTCTCTCCCACCCGCCTCTCTCTGACCCCTCTCTCTCTCCCACCCGCCTTTCTCTCTGTCCAACTCTCTCTCTGTCCCCCTCTCTCTCTCTCTGTCCCCTCACTCTGTCACCCTCTCTCTGACCCTCTGTATCTGACCCACTCTCTGTCCCGCTCTCTCTGAACCCCACTCTCTGTCCCTCTCTCTCTGTCGGCCTCACTCTGCCCCCTCTCTGTCCCACCCGCTCCCTCTATCTCCCCTTTTTGCCCCCTCTCTCTCAGTCCCCTCTCTCTCTCTGTCCCGCTCTCTCCCACCCGCCTATCTCTTACACCCTCTCTCTCTCACCCGCCTCTCTCTCTGCCCAACTTTCTCTGTCCCCCTCTCTCTCTCTGCCCCCTCACTCTGTCCCCATCTGTCTGACTCCCTCTATCTCACCGTCTCTCTGTCCCCCTCTCTCAGACCCCCTCTCTCTGTCGCCGTCTCCCTGTCGCCCTCTCTCTGTCGCCCACTTTCTCTGACCCCTCTCTCGGACCCCCTGTATCTGATATTCTCTCTCTGCCCCCCACTCTCTCCCACGCGCGTCCCTCTATCCACTCTTTTTGTTCCCCTCTCTCTTGCCCCCTCTCTGTCTGTGCCGCTCGCTGTCCCAACCGCCTCCCTCTGACCCCCTCTCTCTCCCACTCGCCTCTCTCTCTCTGCCCCCTCTCCCTGTACCCCCATCTCTCTCTGCCCCTTAGTCTGTCCTCCTCTCTCTGCCCCCTCCCTCTGCCCCCTCTCTCTCTGTCCCCACTCTCTCCATTCCCTCACTCTCTGTCCCCCTCTTTCTGACCCCCTCACTCAATCCGACTCTGTACGCCTCTCTCTGTTCCCCCACTCTCTGTCCCCCCTCTCTGAACCCCTCTATCTTCCCCACTCTCTGTGCCCTTCTCTCTGTCGCCCTCTCGCTGCCCCCCCTGTCCATCCCACCCGCCTCTCTCTTTCACCCTCTCTCTGTCCCCCTCTCTGCCTCCTTTGTCTGCACTCCTCTCTCTGCACCCCTCTCTCTGCCCCTCTCTTTCCCCCCTCTCTCTGTCCCCTCTCTCTCTGATCCCCTCTATCTCCCCAACTCTCTGTGCCCCTCTCTCTGTCCCCCTCTCTCTGACCCTCACTACCTCCCCCTATTTCTGTCCCCCTCTCTCTACCCCCTCTATCTCTCCCACTCTCTGTCCCCTCTCCCTGTCCCCCTCGCTCTTTCGCCCTCTCTCTGACCCCCTCTACCTCCCCCTCTTTCTGTCTCGCTCGCTCTGACCCCCTCTATCTCCCCCTCTCTCTGACTGCCTCTCCCAATCCCACTCTAACTCCCCATCTTTCTGTCCCCCTCTCTCTGACCCCTCTCTCTCTCACCCACTCTCTGTGCCGCACTCTCTGTCCCCCCTCTCTTTGTCCCCCTCTCTCTGTCCCTCTCTGTCGCCCTATCTCTGAACCCCTCTCTCTCTGTCCCCCTCTCTCTCTGTCCCCTATCTCTCTCTGTCGCCCTCTCCTGATCCCCTCCACTCCCACACTCTCTGTCCCCTCTCTCTGTTGCCCTCCCTCTGACACCCTCTGTCTATTCCCTCTCTCTGCCAACTCCCTCTCTGTCCCACTTTCTCTGTCCCTCTCTCTCTGTCCCCGTCTTTCTGTCCCCCTCTCTCTGTCGCACTCTCTCTGCCCCCCTCTCTCTGTCCCCCTCTCTCTCTCATGTCCCCCTCTCTCTGACCCCCTCTATCTCACCCACTTTCTGTCCCCCTCTCTCTGTCGCCCTCTGTCTGTCCCCCTCTCTCTCTCTGTCCGCCTCTCTCTAACCCCCTCTATCTCACCCACTCTCTGTCCCCCTCTCTCTCTGCCCCCCACTCTCTATCCCCCTCTCTCTGTCCCCCTCTCTCTCTGTCCCCCTCTCTCTAACCCCCTCTATCTCACCCACTCTCTGTCCCCCTCTCTCTGTCGCCCTCTATCTGTCCTCGTCTTTCTGTCCACTTTTCTCTGTCGCCTTCTCTCCGTCCCCCTCTCTCTCCCACCCGCCCCATTATGAGCCCCTCTCTATACCCCCGCCTCTCTCTCTGACCCGCTCTCTCTGTCCCCCTCTCTCTTTCGCTCTCTCTCTGACCTCCACTCTCTGTCCCCTTCTCTCTGTCGCCCTCTCACTGAACCCCTCTCTCGCCCACCCGCCACTCTCTCTCCCCGCTCTCTGCTCCCTCTCTCTGTCGCCTTCTCACTGTCCCCCTCTTTCTCCCACCCGCCTCATTCTGACCCCCTCTCTCTCCCCCCGCTTCTCTCTATGACCCCCTCTCTCTGTCCCCCCTCTCTCCCGTTCTCTGCCCCTCTCTCTGTCACCCTCTATCTTGCCCACTGTCTGTGCCCCTCTCTCTGTCGCCCTCTCACTGCCCCCTCTCCCTCACACCCGCCTCTCTCTTACCCCATCTCTCTTTCCCCCTCTGTCTGACCCCCTCTCTCCTCCACTCTGACCCCTCTCTTTGACCCCCAATCTCTGTCCCCCTCTATCTCCCCAACTCTCTGTGCCCCGCTCTCTGTCGCTCTCTCTCTGCCGCCTCTCCCTCTCACTCGCCTGCCTCTTTCCCCCACTCTCTGTACCTCTCTCTCTGTCCTCCTCTCTCTGCCCCCCTCTTTCTGCCCCCCTCTCTCTCTGACCCCCTCACTCTTTCCCCCTCTCTCTGCCCCCATTTTTCTCTGCCCTTCTCTCTCTCTGAACCCTTGTATCTCCCCCACTCTCTGTGCCCCTCTCGGTCCCCCTTTCTCTGACCCACTCTACATCCCATTCTTTCTGTCCCCCTCCCTCTGACCCCCTCTATCTCCCCAATCTCTGTGCCTCTCCCTCTGTCGCCCTCCCTCTGACCCCCTCTCTTTCCTCCTCTCTCTGTCCCCTATCTCTCCTACCCGCCACTCTCTATCCCCACTCTTTGTCCCCTCTCTCTGTCCCCCCTCTCTCTGTCCCGCTCTTTCTGTTCCCCATCTCTCTGTCTCTCTCCCTCTCCCACCCGCCTCTGCCTGTCCACCTCTCTCTCTGCCCCTCTCTCTTTCCCCTCTGTCTCTCCCCCGCTCTCTGACCCCTCTCGTTCTGCCCCATTTCTGTCCCCCCACTCTCTGTCCCTCTATCTCTGTCCGCCTCTATCTCCCCCTCTCTCTATCCCCTCTCTTTGACCCCCTCTATTTCCCCCACTCTCTGTGCCCCTCTCTCTGTCGACCTCTCTCTCTGCCCCCTCTCCCTCCCACCCACCTCTATCTTTCCCCCCTCTTTGTCCCCATCTCTGTGTCCCCCTCTCTCACTCCCAACCGCCTCTCTCTGACCACCTCTCTCTGTCCCCTTCTCTCTCTGCCCCCTCGCTCTGTCCCCCTCTTTCTGTCCACCTCTCTCTGTCCCCCTCTCACTGTCCCCTCTCTCTCTCCCCGCTCTCTGCCCCCCTCTCTGTCGCCCTATTTCTGTTCCTTCTCTCTTCCCCACTCTGTACCTCTCTCTCTGACCCCCACTCTCTGTCCCCCACGCTCTGTCCACCTTTATCTCCCCCTATCTCTGTCCCCTCTCTCTGAACACCTCTCTCTCCCCCTCTCTCTGTACCCCTCTCTGTGTTACCCTCTTTCTCCCACACGCGTCTCTCTGACCCCCTCTCTCTCCAACCCGCCTCTCTATCTCTCCCCTCCCTCTGCCCCCTCTCTCTGTCGCCCTCTCTCTGTCCAACTCTCTCTCCCACCCGCCTCATTCTGACCCAATCTCTCTCTCCCCCCCGCCTCTCTCTCTGACCACCTCTCTCGGACCCTCTCTCTCTCCCCTCTCTCCCTGTCCCCTCTCTCTGACCCCCTCTATCTCACCCACTCTCTCTCCCCTATCCCAGTCGCCCTCTGTCTGTCCTCCTCTCTCTGTCCACATCTCTGTCGCCCTCTCTCTGACCACCTCTCTCTCCCACCCGCCACTCTCTCACCCCCACTCTCTGCTCCCTCTCTTTGTCCCCCTCTCTTATTTGCCATCTCTATGTGCCCAACTCTCTCTGTCCCCCTCTCTCTGTCCCCGCTCTCTACCCCTCTCTCTCTGTCCCTCTCTCTCTGACGCCCTCTCTCTGTCGCTCTCTCTCTCTGACCTCCACTCTCTGTCCCCTTCTCTCTGTCACCCTCTCACTGACACCCTCGCTCTCCCACCAGCCTCTGTCTCTCTCCCCGCTCTCTGCCCCCTCTCTCTGTCGCCCTCTCTCTGTCCAACTCTCTCTCCCACCCGCCTCATTCTGAGCCCCTCTCTCTCCCCCACCTCTCTCTCTGACCCCCACTCTCTGACCCCCTCTCTCTGTCCCCCCGCTCTCTGTCCCCCTCTCTCTCTGCCCCCCACTCTCTCTCTCCCCTCTCTCTGTCCCCCTCTCTCTGTCCCCCTCTATCTCCCGAACTCTCTGTGCCCCGCTCTCTGTCTCACTCTCTCTGCCCCTCTTCCTCCCACTCGCCTCTCTCTTTCCCCCTCTTTCTGTCCCTCTCTCTCTCTGCCCCCTCTCTCTGTCCCCTCTCTCTCTGTACCCCTCTCTCTCTGACCATCTCACTCTGTCCCCCTCTTTTTGCCCCCATCTCTCTCTCTCCCAGCCGCCTCTGTCTGTCCACCTCTCTCTCTCTGCCCCCTCTCTCTTTCCCCTCTGTCTCTCCCCCGCTCTCTGACCCCTCTCTGTAGCCCTCTCTCTGCACCCTCTCTCTCTGCCCCATTTCTGTCCCCACACTCTCTGTCCCCCTCTCTCTGAGGCCTTCTATCTCCCCCACTCTCTGTGCCACTCTCTCTGTCGTCCTCTCTCTGCCCCCCTCTCTGTGACCCCTCTCTCTCCCACCCGCCTCTCTCTGACACCCTCTCTCTCCAACCCGCCTCTCTCTCTGTCCCCCTCTCTCTCTGCCCCCTCGCTCTGTCCCCCTCTCTCTGTCCCCCTCTCTCTGTACACCTCTCACTGTCCCCTCTCTGTCTCCCCCGCTCTCTGTCCCCCTCTCTGTCGACCTCTCTCTGCCCCTCTCTCTCCCCCACTCTGTACCCCTCTCTCTGAACCCCACTCTCTGTCCCCCTCTCTCTATCCCCCTCTATCTTCCCCTCTCCCTTTCCCCCACTATCTCCCTCTATCTCTGACCACCTCTATCTCCCCCTCTCTCTGTCCCCCTCTCTGTGTCACCCTCTCTCTCCCACCCGCCTCTCTCTGTCCCCCTGTCTCTCCAACCCGCCTCTCTCTCTGATCCTCTCTCTCTGTCCACCTCTCTCTCTCTGCCCCCTAGCTCTGTCCTCCTGTCTCTGACCCCCTCTATCTGTCCATCTCTCACTGTCCCCTCTCTCTCTCCCCCTCTCTCTGCCCCCCTCTCTGTCGCTCTCTCTCTGTCCCTTTTATCTCCCACTATCTCTGTCCCCCTCCCTCTGACCACCTCTATCTTCCCCAATCTCTGTCCCCCTCTCTCTGTCCCCCTCTCTCTCCCATCCGCCTCTCTCTGAACCCCTCTTTCTCCAACCCGCCTCTCTCTGTCCCCACCCTTTCCCCCTCTATGTGCCCCTCTCTCTGTCCCTCTCCCTCTGACCCCTCTATCTCCCCCTCTCTCTGTCCCCCTCTCTCTCCCACCCACCTCTCTCTGTTCCCCCTCTTTGTCCCCCTCTCTCTCTGCACCCCCATCTCTGTCTCGCTCTCAAGTTCCCCCACTCTCTGTCCCCCTCTCTCTTCCACCCACCTCTCTCTGACACCCTGTCTCTCCCACCCGCCTCTCTCTCTGTCCACCTCTCTTTGTAACCCTCGTCCCCCTCTCTCTGTCCCCCTCTCTCTGTCCCCTCTCTCTCTCACCCGCTCTTTGCCCCCCTCTCTGTCCCTCTCTCTCTGCCCCCTGTCCCTCTGTCTCTCTGTCCCCCACTCTCTCAATCCCCCCACTCTCGGCCCCCCTCTCTCTGACCCCCTCTATCTTCCCCACTGTCAGTGCCCCTCTCTCTTTGCCCCTCTCTCTGCCCCCAACTCTCTGACCCTCTCTTTCTGACATCCTCTACCTCCCAGTCTTTCTGCCCCCCTCTCTCTGACACCCTCCGTCACCCCCACTCCCTGTGCCCCACCATCTGCCCCCCTCCCTCTGACCCCCTCGATCTCCCCCTCTCTCTGTCCCTCTCTCTCTGTCCCACTCTATCTCCCCGTCTTTCTTGCCCCCTCTCTCTGACTCTCTCGATCTCCCCCGCTCTCTGTGCCCCTCTCTCTGTCCCTCTCCCTCTGTCCCCCTCCCTCTGACCCCCTCCCATCGCCTACCTCTTTGCCCCTCTCTCTGTTCCCCCCTCTCTCTGACCCCCTCTCTATGCCCCACTCTCTATGCCCCACTGATTCTGCCCCCCTCTCTCTGTCCATTCTCTCTGACCCCTCTCTCTCCCCCGTTCTCTCTGCCTCCCTCTCTGTCGCCCTCTCTCTGCCCCCTCTCCCTCCCACACGCCTCTCTCTTTGCCCGTCTCTCTCTGTTCCCCCCTCTATGCCCCCCTCTCTATGCCCCACTCTTTCTGCCCTCCTCTCTATGCCCCCGCTCTCTGCCCCTCTATCTTTTTCCCATCTATCTGTCCCCCTCTCTCTGACCCCCTCACTCTGCCCCACTCCCTCTTCCCCCATCTCTCTCTACTCCTGTCTCTCTGCCCCCTCTCTCTCTGTTCCCCTCTACCTCCCCCACTCTCTGTGCCTCTCTCTCTGTGCGCCTATCTCTGACCCCCTCTACCTCCCACTTTTTCTGTCCCCTTCTCTCTGACCCCCTCTATCTCCCCCACTCTCTGCGCCCTCTCTCTGTCCTCCTCTCTCTGGCCCCCACTACTTGCCCCTCTTTCTGTCGCCCTCTCTCTGCCCCTTCTCTCTGCCCCCCTTCTTTTTCCCCCTCTCTCTATGTTCCCCTCTCTCCCTGTCCCCCACTCACTGTCCCCCTCTCTCTGACTCCCCCTATCTCCCCCACTCTCTGCGCTTCTCTCTCTGTCCCCCTCTCTCTAACGCCTACTACCTGCCCCCCTTTCTCTCGCCCTCTCTCTGCCCCCTCCCACTCCCACCCGCCTCTCTCTTTGCCCCTCTCTCTCTTCTCCCCTCTCTATGCCCCCCTCTCTATGCACCCCCTTTTTCTGCTCCCCGCTCTATGCCCCCCTCTCTCTGCCCCCTCTCGCTTTTTCCCCTCTCTCTGTCCCCCCTCTCTGACCCCCTAACTCTGTACCACTCTCTCTGCCCCCATCTCTCTCTACCCCTCTCTCTCTGCCCCCCCTCTCTCTGTTCCCCTCTGTCTCCCAACTCTCTGTGCCCCTCTCTCTGTCCACCTATCTCTGATCCCCTCTACCCCCATTTCTTTCTGTCCCTCTCCCTCTGACCCCATCTATCTCCCCCTCTCTCTGTCCCCCTCTCTATCCCTCCCGCCTCTCTCTATCCCCCCTCTTTGTCCCCCCCTCTCTCTCTTTTCCCCTCTATCTCCCCAATCTTTGTGCCCCTCTCTCTGTCCCTCTCCCTCTGACCTCATCTATCTACCCCTCTCTCTGTCCTCCTCTCTCCGACCCGCCTGTCTATCCCCCCTCTTTGTCCCCCCCTCTCTCTGTCCTGCTTTCTCTGTTCCCCCTCTCTCTGTCCCCCTCTCTCTCCCATCCGCCTCTCTCTGACCCCTTCTCTCTCCCACACGTGTCTCTCTGTCCCCCCGTCCGCCTCTCTCTGTCCCCCTCTCTCTCAGACCCCCTCTATCGTCCCCACTCTCTGTGACGCTCTCTCTGTCCCTCTCCCTCTGACCCCCTCTATCTTACCCTCTCTCTGTCCCCCTCTCACTGTCCCCCTCTCTCTGTCACGCCGTCCATCTCTCTCTGTCCTTCTCTCTCTGTCCCCTCCCTCTCTCCCCCGCTCTCTCTGCCGCTCTCTCTGTCCCCCTCTCTCTGACCCCTACTACCTCCTCCGCTTTCTGTCCCACTCTCTCTGGCCGCCTCTATCTCCCCCAATCTCTGTGCCTCTCTCTCTGTCCGCCTCTCTCTGACCCCTCTATCTGTCCCACTCTCTGTACTACTCTCTCTGTCGCCCTCTCTCTGACCTCCTCTCTCTGTCCCCCTCTCTCTGACCCACTCGATCTCCCCCACTCGCTCTACTCCTGTCTCCCTGCCCCCTTCTCTCTATTCCCCTCTATCTCCCCCACTCTCTGTGCCTCTCTCTGTGTGCTCCTGTCTATGACCCCCTCTACCTCCCACTTTTTCTCTCCCCTTCTCTCTGACCCCCTCTGTCTCCCCCACTGTCTGCGCCCCTCTCTCTGTCCTCTCTCTGACCCCCACGACCTGCCCCTCTTTCTGCCCCTGCCCTCTCTCTGCCCCCTCTCCCATCCCACCCGCCCCTCTATTTCCCCCTCTCTCTGTTCCCCCTATCTCTGCTCCCCTCTCTATGCCCCCGTCTCTCTGCCCCCTCTCTCTGTTCCCCTCTCTCTCTGACATCCTCACTCTGTCCCGCTCTCCCTGCCCGCATCTCTCTCTCCCCCCTCTCTCTGTCCCCTCTCTCTCTGTCCCACTCAATCTCCCCCACTTTCTGTGCCCCTCTCTCTGTCCCCCTCTCTCTGACCCCCTACATCTCCCCCTCTCTCTGTCCCCCTCGCTCTGTCCCCCTCTATCTCCTCCTCTTTCTGTCCCCCTCTCTCTGACCCCCTCTATCTCCCCCACTCTCTGAGCCTCCCTCTCTGTCCCCCTCCCTCTGACCCCCTCTATCTCCTCCGCCCTCTGTACCCGTGTCTCTCTGACCCCTCTACCTCCACCTCTTTCTGTCCTCCTCTCTCTGACCCTCTTTCTCTCCCCCACTCTGTGCTCATTTCTCTCTGTCCCCCTCTCTCTGTCCCCCCTCTCTACTGACCTTCTCTCTCTGTCCACCTCTCTCTGCGCCCTCTCTCTCTGTCCTCCTTTCTCTCTGTCCCCCTCTATCTCTCCGTCTCTCTGTCGATCTCTCTCTGACCGCCTTTCTCTCTCCCCCTCTCTCTGCCCCCTCTCTCTCTGTCCCCCTCTATCTTCCTCACTCTCTGTCTCCCTCTCTCTGTCGCCCTCTCTGTACAACTCTCTCTGTCGCCCTCTCTCTGCCCCCTCTCTCTCAGGCCCCCCTCTCTGTCCCCCTCTCTCTCTGCCCACTCTCTCTCTGTCCCCCTCTCTATCTGTACCCCTCTCTCTCTGTCCCCCTCTATCTCCCCCTCCCTCTGTCGCCCTCTCTCTGACCCTCTCTGTCTGCCCCCTCTCTCTCTGTCCCTCTCTCTCTGACTCCTCCATCTCCTCCACTCTCTGTCCTCCTCTCTCTGTCGCCCTCTCTCTGACCCCCACTCTCTCTGTCCCCACCTCTGTCCCGCACTCTCTGTTCCCCCTCTCTGTCCCACTCTCTCTCCCACCCGCCATCTCTCTGTCCCCCTCTCTCCGTCCCTCTCTCTCTGCCCCCCTCTCTGTCGCCCTCTCTTCGCCCCTTCTCTCTGTCCCCCCCTCTCTCTGTCCCCCTCTCTCTGGACCCCTCTCTCTCCCCCACTCTCTACCCCTCTCTCTGACCCTCAATCTCTGTCCCTCTCTCTCTGCCCCTCCTCTCTCTGTCCCCCTCTCTCTGTTCCCACCTTTCTGCCCCCCTCTATGTGCCCCACTCTCTGCCCCCCCTCTCTGTCCCCCCTTCTGCTCCCCCTCTGCCCCCCTCCCTCTGTCCCCCTCTCTGCCCCCCTCTCTGTCGCCCTCTCTCTGCCCCCTGTGTCCCTGCCCCCCCGTCACCCTCTCTCTGTCACCATCTCTCTGCCCCCTCTCTCTCTATCCCCCTCTCTCTCTGATTCCCCCATCTCCCCCACTCTCTGTCCCCCTCTCTCAGAGCCCCTCTCCCTCCCACCCGCCTCTTTCTGTACCTCTTCACTGTCCCCCTCTCTCTCTGTCACCCCTCTCTCTGTCGTCCTCTCTCTGCCGCCCCTCTCTGTCACCCCTCTCTCTGTCCCCCCTCACTAACCCCCACTACCTCCCCAACTCTCTGTCCCCTCTCTCTCTGTCCCCGTCTCTCTGTCACCCCTCTCTCTGCCCCCCCCACTCTGTCCCCCTCTCTCTCTGTCACCCTCTCTCACTGTCCCCCTCTCTATTTGTCTCCCTCTCTCTGTCCCCTATCTCTCTCTCTGTGCCTCTCTCTCCGACCCCCTCTCTCTGACGCCCTCAGTCTCCCCCACTATCTGTCCTCCTCTCTCAGGCCCCCTCTCTCTGACCCCCTCTCTCTCTCCAATTCTTTCTGTCCCCCTCTCTCTGACCCACTCTATCTCCCCCACTAACTGTGCCCCTCTCTCTGTCCCTCTCCCTCTGACCCCCTCTATCTCCCCCTCTCTCTGTCCCCCTCTCTCTCCCACCCGCCTCTCTCTGTCCTCTCTCTTTGTCCCCCTCTCACTCTGTCCCCCTCTCTCTCTGTCCCACTCTCTCTGTTCCCCCTCTCTCTGTCCCCCTCTCTCTCCCACCGCCTCTCTCTCTGTCTCTCTCTCTGTCCCCCCGTCCCTCTCTCTCTGTCCCCCTTTCTGTCTGACCCCCTCTATCTCCCCGACTCTCTGTGCCCCTCTCTCTGTCCCTCTCCCTCTGACCCCCTCTATCTACCCCACTCTCTGTTCCCCTCTCTCTGTCCCCCTCTCTCTCCCACCCGCCTCTCTCTCTGTCAGCCTCTCTCTGTCCCACCCTCTGTCCCCCTCTCTCTGTCCCCCTCTCTCTGTCTCCCTCCCTCTCCTCCGCTCTCTGCCCACCTCTCTGTCGCTCTCTCTCTGCCCCCTCTCTCTCTGCCCCTTCTCTCTCTCTGCCACCCTGTTTCTGTTGCCATCGATCTTCCCCCTCTCTCTCTGCTCCCCCTCTGTCCCCCTCTCTCTCTGACCCACTCTATCCCCCCACTCTATGTGCCTCTCTCTCTGTCCCTCTCCCTCTGACCCCCTCTATCTCCCCTTTCTCTCTCCCCCTCTCTCTCCCACCCGCCTCTCTCTATCCGCCCTTTTCCCCCCTCTCTGTCTTTCCACCTCTATCTCCCCCACTCTCTGTGCCCCTCTTTCTGTTCCCCTCTCTGTCCCACCCGCCTCTCTCTATCCCTCTGTTTGTCCCCCTCTCTCTCTCTCTGTCCCCTCTCTCTCTGTCCCGCTCTCCCTGTTCCCCCTCTCTCTGTCCCCCTCTCTCTCCCACCTGCCTCTCTCTGACCCCCTCTCTCTCCCACCCGCCACTCTCCCTGTCCCCTCTCTCTGTACCCCCGTCCCCCTCTCTCTGTCCCGCTCTCTCTCTGACCACCTCTATCTCCCCCACTCTCTCTGCCCCTCTTTCTGTCCCTCTCCCTCTTACCCCCTCTATGTCCCCCTCTCTCTGTCCCTCTCTCTCTGTCCCCCTCTCTCTCTCCCACCTGCCTCTCTCTAACTCCTCTCTCTCCCACCCGCCTCTCTCTCTGTCCCCATTCTCTCTGTGCCCCCCTCTGTCGCCCTCTCTCTGTCCCCCTCTCTCTGTCTCCCTCTCTCTCTGTCACCCACTTTCTGTTGCCATCTCTCTGCCCCCTCTGTCCCCCTCTCCCTCTGACCCACTCTATCTCACCCTTTCTCTGTCCCCCTCTCTCTCCCACCCGCCTCTCTCTATCCCCTCTCATTGGCCCCGTCTCGCTCTCTCTGTCCCCGTCTCTCTCTTTCCCGCTCTCTCTGTTCCCCCTCTCTCTCTCAACTGCCTCTCTCTGACCCCCGTTCTCTCCCATCCGCCACTCTCTCTGTCCCCCCGTCCCCCCTGTCTGTCCCGCTATCTCTCTGACCCCCTCTGTCTCACCCTCTCTCTGTCCCCATCTCTCTGTCCCCTTCTCTCTCCCACCCGCCTCTCTCTATCCCCCCCTCTTTGTCCCCCTCTCACTCTGTCCCCCCTGTCCTGCTCTCTCTGTTCTCCCTCTCTCTGTCCCCTTCTCTCGCCCACCCGCCTCTCTCTGACCCTCTCTCTCTCTCCCCCTCTCTCTCTCCTCTCTCTCTCTGTCCCCCATCTCTCTGACCCCCTCTGTCACTGCCCCTCTCTCTCTGCCCCCCTCTCTCTCTGTCCCCCTCTCTCTCTCTCTGCCCCCTATCTCTGTCGCCCGCTCTCTGACCCCCCTCTCTCTCTGCCCCTCTCTCTCTGTCCCTCTCTCTCTCTGTCTCCCTCTCACTCTGTCCCCCTCTCTCCCTGTCGCCTCTCTCTGTGCCGCCCTCTCTCTGACCGCCTCTCTCTCTGCCCCTCTCTCTCTGTCCCTCTCTCTCTCTGTCTCCCTCTCACTCTGTCCCCCTCTCTCCCTGTCGCCTCTCTGTCGCCGTCTCTGTTCCCCCTCCCTCTGTCCGCCTCTCTCTTTTCTCCTTCTCTGTCACCCCTGTCTCTCTGCCCCCCTCCCTCCCCCCTCCCTCTGTCCTCCCTTTCTCTGTCCCCCTTTCTCTGTTGCCCTCTCTCTTTCTGCCCCTCTCTTTCAGCCCCCTCTCTCTGTCCCCCTCTCTCTTCTCCCCCTCTCTCTCTGTCCCCCCTCTCTCTGTCCCCACTCTCTCTCTGTAGCCTTCGCTCTGCCCCCCTCTCTATCCCCCTCTCACTCGGCCCCCCCTCTCTCTCTCCCCTCTCTTTCCCCCTCTCTATCTGTCCCCCTTTCTCTCTGTCCCCTTCTCTCTCTGTTCCCCACTCTCTCTGTCCCCCTTCTCTCTGTCCCCCTCTCTCTCTGTCCCCCTCTCTGTCTCCCTCTCTCTGACCCCCTCTCTTTCTGCCCCCTCTCTCTGTCCCCCTCTCTGTCTCCCTCTCTCTGACCCCCTCTCTTTCTGCCCCCTCTCTCTGCCCCCCCTCTCTCTGTCCCCCCTCTCTCTGTCCGCCTCTCTCTGTCGCCCTCTCTCTGCACCCCCCTCACTCTATTCCCCTCTCTCTCTGTCATTCTCTCTCTGTCCCCCTCTCTCTGTCGCCCTCTCTCTGACCTACCTCTCTCTGTCCCCCTTTCTCTCTTTCCCCCGTCTCTTTGTCACCCTTTCTCTCTGTCCTCTCTCTCTCTGACCCCTCTATCTACCCCCTCTCTCTGTCACCCTCTCTCTGTCCCCCCTCTCTCTGACCGCTCTCTCATTATGTCCTCCCCTATTTCTCTCTCTCCCTCCCACACCTTATCTCTCCCTTCCCTCTCTCTCTCTGTCTCTCCCTGCTCCTTCACTCTCTTTCCATCTTCTCGCACTCTCGATCCCCCTACCTTAGTCTCTCTCTCCCCATCTCCCTCCGTTTCTCTCTGACTCAATCTCTTTCCTTCCTGTCCACTCCTCCCTCTCTCTCTGACACACTCTATCTCCCTGGTCTTCCCCTCTCCCTCTGACCCTGAGACTGGGGTTTGGTCGTGAGGCTGCTTGTTGGGGGATGGGTGTGGGGGTGAGATGATCGAGAGATGTGGGAAGTGGGAGGTGGTGAAAATGGAGTAGAGACGTAATTGCGGGAGGGAGACAGAGACGGCCGGAGAGAGAGAGAGTGAGGGTGAGGAGGAGAGAGAAGAATGGAGGCAGGTGGAGAAACTCATGTTGGGGGTGTGTGAGAGAGAGAGGGGGAGAGTGAGGCAGAAAGAATAGTGGAGGCAGGTGGAGAAACCGGGGTTGGTGGGGGTGTTTCTGAGAGGGGAGTAGAGAGAGTGAAAGGGAGAGGTGGTGAGAAAGAGAGAGTGTGCAGAAAGAGAGAGAGAGGGAGAGAATTGAGGAGGAAAAGTGGGGGTGAGGAAATGGGGAGGCCACGTTGGAGTGGGGTGTCAGATGGAGTTAAACCCAGCTCCTGAGCTCAGAGCGCGGTGTCCTCCCCTTCCCTGAGGACCAGGACTTGGGGCTGAGTCTGTCTCTTCCAGCTCAGCTTCTCCAACACAAAGACACACAACAACATCAGTCACTCTGCTGCTCGGCACGCTTTAATCAACATTTTTATTGTTTACAAATGGAAGTGATGGATACAGTCAGTGGGATGGTGCCTTTTCTCACCGGCCCCTGAGTTGTGAGAAACATTGAAATGTTTCCCTGTTACCCCCTGGGAGATAAGGATGGACAAACTAGCGCTACCCTCAGTCTGTTACCATAGCGACAGGCTGTTCTATCGCTGAAACACTGAACTGAAATGAGAAAATCCCGGATGGATTGATTAATGAGTGAATTTGTTGGATGGATGGATTTGGGTGAAGGGATATTTCAGCACATTCTTCAGCTGCTGCCTGAATTTAGTCTGGGTCACGGCATAAATCGCGGTGTTTGTGCAGCAACTGAGGAGCTGCAGCATGAAGCCCAATTCCAGCACAAAGGGATCGAGATTCACAGGGGTAGACACAATCCAATAAATCCGTCTCCATATAGAATACAGCATTAACGTTGACCATAACAGGATGAAATTGGCCGAGATCACAAAGAGTAAAATGATGGATTTTTTTCGGTTTCTCATTTCAGTGTCAGACTGAGCGTCCCCATTGGTGTGAGCGCGGAGTCTCCTGCGGGCTCTGCTGGTCACTAAAATGTGTCTGACGGTGAGAACATTGAGAAGCAGAATCAGGAGAAATGGGACACACGGGGTTAGAATGTGGTGGAGGAACTCGATTGTGACCCAGACACTGGAGGATAGAACAGCGACTGTTACATCACAAAACCAGGGGGTGTTCATCAGCCAATACCGAGCCGTGAGCATAAAATACCAGGAAATGTTCTTTAAACAGCTCAGCACAGTCACTGCTCCCAGAACCACAGCCGCCGTTTTCTCACTGCAATATTTACTTTTCAGCTTCTGGCAACAAATGGCCACAAACCGATCAAAGGTGAAAGTGACGGTGAACCAGACAGAGCAGTCAGTTGCTGCATAAAGCAGGACGGCGTGGATATTACACACGGGGACGGAGTCCATCAGGAAATACAACTGTTGCCGGTAAACAATGGGAATGTGTCTCAGGATCAGGTCGAGGATAATGACCAGGAGATCCGCCGCTGCCATGGCCCCCAGGTAACGTCTGACACATGGAGACAATCCACAGTCTTTATAAAGCAGGACGTAGATGGTCACTACGTTAACTGTGAGGAAGGAAAACAAACCCATTATCTATCAGCCTGGAGGCAAAGGGACCCGTTTGATCGGGGACTCAGTGAGATTTTCAAATGTGTCTCTGTATTCAGGCATTTATTAAAATAATTGGAGCTGGAATAACAAATGGAAAGGTCGGAATTACTGACAAAAATGTGACATAAACCACAAGAAACCCTCCCTCCCCAAACACGCAGAGACACATCCATAAGGACAGATGCTTTCCAGAACATTCCCACACACTCGATCACTCGAGAGCAGACATCGGTCACACCTTCCCAGTTCCTTTTACGGAGAGTGGGAACGTTGCTGTCCTGAAGGATTCTCTCCCAGTTTCCTGAAGACTAACGAAGTTTGGGAATTTCTGTATTTTGGTCTAAATTGTGGTCGATCCTGTGTCGTGAAGAAATGTAAACGCAGGGAAAACGTATTCAACCCTTTAACTGCCTGAGGGGTCTTCAGAACAGTGTCTCCTTCTCCCTGGAACGGAATCCCTTCCCTCGGGGTCTTATTGCTTGTTCAATTCACTGAGGTCCGGCCGTTCACAAACAATGTCAGGGACAGAACTTTCCGGGGAATGTCAGTTATAGAATGTCAGGGACAGAACATTCTGGGGAATGTCAGTTATAGAATGTCGGGGATGGAACGTTCTGGGGAATGTCAGTTATAGAATGTTGGGGACAGAACGTTCCTGGGAATGTCAGTTATAGAATGTCGGGGACAGAACATTCCGGGGAGTGTCAGTTATAGAATGACAGAGACAGAACGTTCCGGGGAATGTCAGTTAGAGAATGTTGGGGACAGAACGTTCCGGGGAATGTCAGTTCTCGAATGTTGGGGACAGAACGTTCCGAGGAGTGTCAGTTATAGAATGTCGGGGACAGAACGTTCCGGTGAACCCCTTGACCTGTCCATCACCTTTCCCCACTACTCACCCCACCAACATGATGTACTGTGCCTGGACACACTGTAACATTAATGGGGTGAGAGACGGACGGTCCAATCACAGGAATGGGAACTAAAGGCATTGCCAGATCAGCTGAAATGGTTAGATATACCACATTCTTAATCCACCTCACAGAACCAGCCCAGACACCATACACCCAGAGGAGATATCTGTTCACCGTAGAACACTGTGTGGACCAGGCCAGTGTACTGCTCAGTACAACCCAGCAATCTGTCCAGATTCATCCATTACACTGGTCAGAAGAATCCAGTAATCTGTCCAGAGTGGAACACTGCACAGATCAGATCAGGGCATTGATCTATAATCCCAGACCACATATCTGTCTAACACGGGGGAAGTGCAGGCCACAGCAGGGAATTGATCTATAACCCCGGATTCGATATCTGTCCAACACCGGGGGAAGTGCAGGCCACAGCAGAGAATTGATGTTTAACCCCGGATTCGATATCTGTCCAGCACCGGGAGAAGTGCAGACCACAGCAGGGAATTAATCTATAACCAGCAGATTAGATATCGGTCCAGCACCGGGAGAAGTGCAGTCCACAGCATGGAATTGATCCATAACCCCAGATTAGATATCTGTCCAGCACGAAGAGCTGTGCAGACCACAGCAGGGCATTATCTATAAACCTCAACTTGATAGTTTGACCAGCACAGTGACCTGTGCAGTGGTCACCCATGAATTAGTCTGTAACCCAGAAGCAGTTGCCCTCCTAGCATGTAGGGCAGTGTAAACCACCCCAGTGCATTGATCTGTAACCTAGGGGCATTTACACTCCCAGCATGTAGAACTGTGTACCCCACCCCAGTGCATTGATCTGTAACACTGTGTTAGATCCCTTCCCAGTGTGGGGAAACTTGCCACCCATGCTGGAAGTGACAGGATGTACAGCCCTCACCCATTTACATCTCCACATCTCCATTGTGCCATGACAAGGGGGTGCTGTGAGTGTGAACATCACTGCCACAGTGATACAGAGATGGAGGAGGAATCAGTTTAAACAATAACAAATAGGAGGGGTATGGGAAATAGACAGACAGGGGGAGACTGAGAGACAGTGTTATGGACGGATGTGTTGTCAGGTTTCACAATGCTGAAATGAAAACATTATAACAGCATCCTTTAACATAAGTGTTTCCAGGAATGGTAAGTAAACATGATATTGGTGGGAGTTCAGATGATGCAGAGTATTGGATAAGTATTTGTTCGGCAGCTTTGCATCTGGGCGTAGGGTCAGCAGAGTCTTTGACTCATTGAGCTAAATCTTACAATAATTTGTCTCAGTACCATTTCCATTGATTGTGACAGAGGGATCATCTACACGAGGCCTAGCTAGTTTCCTGGTGCTATCTTATTGAAATCACCTCATTAATTACCCTCTCTACCCCATGGGGTCCCTCTCATTCAATACCAGCCCTATTCTCCCACCCAATATAGCTGTAGGTACTCACCATCGCCTGGGTGACCCTGGATATTCCATGATCCATGACACTGGTGCCATCGTTAAAAGGCCAAGGGGCACACGGTTGAGCTTTCTCTGTTAGGAGCTGCCCTGCACAGTTTACCCCGAGTATGGCAGATAAGGGGCAATTACACCACGGTTTGTCGACAGGGGCATGGAGGTCCTGGTGGATGGGCTAGTACAGAGGGGGACCATTCTCTTCCCAGAGTGGGCCACACCACCAGACCCACCGAGCATGCTCTGAGCTCACCACCCAGCTCAGTGCAGTATCTACGGTCTGAAGAAATGCCCAGCAATACAGGACAAGCATCAATAACCTTCCCCGCTCTGTCAGGATAAGGGTCACTGTATTCTCTCTGCTCCCTCACACTCACTGTATATCTGTTATAGACCGACCCCCGAACAAGGCTCATGCTCCACCAATCTCACTGCTGCATGCAGCACCTTCTCTCGCTCTCTGTCTCTGTCTCAGTCTGTCTCTGTCTGTCTCTCTTTCTGTCTCTCTCCATCCCTCCACTTAACCGCCCCCCCCCAACATTAATAACACTGCATGGATACAACACTGGGGACTAACTCCCTCCGGACACCTCACCATGACCATGTCCCCCACCTACACCAGCACGAACAGCAGGGCCACCCACTCCCACCCTCCCTCTTTCCCTCCCATTTCAACAAATGTGGGGAGGGCCCTGGTATGAGCCGGAGAGGACCGGGACACCTCGTGTGGAGATTCTGAAACATCCACGTCCCACCGACCAAGTAAGGAGCAATGTTCACTGAAGGGCAATTCTCACTTTAAACCCACTGGCAGCTCTTTTTCCCCCGGCACAACTTAGAAGCTGTGGCCCTGATGCCATCTCCCTTTTGCGTCGAGCTGGTACAAATGGAATCCCCACGATCTCGGTGGGCAGGAGGGTGGGCTCACAACACATCGTCACCACCACCTTCTGGGAAGGGAGCACGATGACTCCCTCCTACACCTCCCTCTGTAAACAGCTCAGATACTGAAACTAATCTGTGATAGTTACTGCTCTCCCCACTTATCCTGACATCTTCAACAATCTGTGCTCATATACACCCAGCTCTCTCTGCTCCTTCACTCCCTTTATAATGGCACAGTCTGTTTTAAACTGTCTTTCATTGTCTTTCCTACCAAAGTATATCACCTCAAACTGCTCTGCACTGATCCCCATCTGCCATAAACCTGAATACTACATCAACGTATGATTGTCCTGTTAGAGTTCCACACTCTCCTCCATAGACTTCAGAGGTCTTCCAGGTTCGGTGCCATCTACAAACATTGAGATTGGTATAGCGTCACAGTCCCCATGAAACAACTGAAATCCTGCCGAACATACACGAGTGTGAGCAAGTGAAATACTGATATATTCCTATGGACCAAGTCGAATAATGACATGCTGTCAATGGAGCAACAAAATTCCTGACACACACCAGACGGAGCAAATGAAATATTGACAAACCACAGAGCAAGAGAAATCCGCATAGGTCCCACTTATCGATATTCATCAGGGTATAATGGGATGGAGTTGAAAGTGTGTACTGTACCTTTAAGAGAGAGAGGGAATGCTGTTCTGACCTGAGAGCATACAAGCACCTGTGGTATGAGAGGGTGGCAGACCCAGACACAGTATATTGCTGTAGAGCTGGAGTCGGGTAATAAGCAGTTAAGAGAAAAAGGGTCCCAGAGTTGTGAATAGTTGATGTAAAACATTCACTTTCAGAGTGAAAAAAATAAATTGATGTTTTATATTTAAACAGTGGAATTTGGCAGATCTGTCCCTCATATTTTAACAGTCTACGAGGCGAATTGAGCATTTCTTTATGTTTCATTTAAATTACCAGATGAGCTTCACGTCGTGTCCTAACCTTTCCCGTGCGTGTATCTGTGTGTCTCTGTGAGGGGCAGGTCTGGCAGTCTCTGTGGTGCTTAAAGTGATGCAATGCTACCCTCTGCTGGCCTCCAGAAGCCACTGCACAGGCATTGGCAGAGGGTGAAAACCAACAGGGATTCATTCAGAGATGGGGAGGGAGAGGGTAGCTGCTCACAGCACCATCCAAACTGATGTCTTATCCATGGACTGATCTAAATGTCCTTTAAACGTCGTAACTGTCCCTGCTTTCACCACTTCCTCTGGAAGTTCATTCCACACACAAGCCAGCTTCTGTCTAACATAATTACCTCTCAGGACTCTTGCAAACCTTTTTTCCTCACACTTTTAAAATCCCTCAGTTTTGAATCCACAAATCCAGAGAAAAGATATCAGCCCTTTAGCTTCTCTGTAACCCTCATTATTTTATAAACCTCTGTAAAGTTACCCCTTAATCTCATACTCTTCAGTAAAAAAATGTCCCAGCCGATCCAGCCTACCCTCATAGCTAACTCCCTCCTTTCCCAGTAACATCCTGGTTAATCTCCTCTCAATCCTCTCCAGCTTAATAATATCAACGTTAGTAATATCAAAGTGAATAGTCAAGATATTTTCTAAGGGTATGGGGAGTCCAAAACTAGAGGACATAGGCTTAAGGTGAGAGGGGAAGCTTTTTCACCCAGAGGGTGGTGTGCCTATGGAATGAGCGGGAAGGGTGACCAGATTGGACACAGTATTCCAGAAGAGGTCTCACCAATGTCCTGTACAACCATAACATGACGTCCCAATTGCGATACTCAAAGGTCTGTCCTATGAAGACACGTGTGTTAAACACGTTCTTAACCACACTCTCTATATGAGATGCAAATTTTAAAGAATTAAACCTGATGGCCTAGGTTTCTGTACTACAGCACTGCCAAAGGCCCTGCTTTTAATTGTATAAGTCCTGCTGTTGCTTGATTTACCAAATCCAACACCTTGCATTAATCCAAACTAAACTCCATCAGCCACCCCTTAGCCCAGTGAGTGATATTACTGTCACCTCCCCCTCCCCCTTCAATTTTAAAATGCCCATCTCTCTCCAGGAAGCCTGCACATTCCGGCCCTGATGTTCACAAAGACCCTGAGCTTGGGTTGCCTTGTGTGGTTAGGGGGAGGAGGGACAGATTGCAGACACAGTTAGTGGGGAGGAGAGGCTGGACAGTAATCAGCGGCCTGGTGTCATTTCATGGTTTTAGGAAAAGGGGAGTTGCACGTAAGAGGTGGGTAAGTGTGATCGGTGTTTTGGGGTCAGAAATTAAGCTCTTCCTTCGTCTCTGGTGTTCAGTAATAAATATCTATTTGAGACTCTTCATGGGGCAGAGTGTGTCTGCAGGATTTCTTTCCTTAATATTGCAGACTACAGATAATAACAATTAAAGATGTTTATAGTTAATTTCGATGGCACAGCACGTACACTCAATATCCTGCAGTTGAGACAAATATCTTGCATTTGTTTAACAATACAAAGTGTTTTGTGTAATTCAGTAACGGTAACCTGATTATAATAAATCCACACTGAGCTGAAAGTGGGCACTAAAATATGACCCAAAATCTGGGTATGGTAGTGTGGTGTGTAGTGTCTCTGTCTCTGAGCCAGAGCTCTGAATTTGATTCCAATTCCTGAACTTGTGTGGTAATGTTCCTAGCTCTGGGCTAGAAGGCCTGGATTCAAGTCCTGCCTGTTGCAGAGGTATGTCCCAGCATGTCAGAACAGGCTGCTGAACAAACACACTGGAGAAAACTGTTACAGCTTTATGGGTATTGCTGAGTGATACTAGTGTCCCGACCTCCGTGCACAAAGGTCTAGGTGTAAATCCCACAGAACTGTCTCAGGATACATCTGAACAAACTGATGAAAATGGATTTAGAATTACGACTGGCTGGAGAAGGGAGAGGTGTCTGTATTGCATTTCAGAATTTAGGCCCAGGATGAGTGAAAGTACAGCCACTCGTATTGACTGGGGTCACATTTTGCAGCAAAGGTTTATAAAATCAAAATGGCCATAGATAGGGAGAGTAGTCAGGGGTTTTTTCCCAGGTTAGGGGCGTCCAAAACTAGAGGGCATTGGTGGAAAGTGAGAGGGGAAAGGTTTTAAGGATGCCTAAACGGCACCATTTCACTAATATTGGTGGTGTGCGTATGGAATGGGCTGCTAGAGGAAGTGGTGGAGGATGGGACAACTACAGCATCTGGGTGCTGAGAGACCTGGCGAGCTTTTCCAGCAATTTCTGTATTTCTTTTAAAAATGCCTTCAGTTTAACGCAGGTATTCTGAATAACTTAAACATTTTATTTTTTAATGACGCAGGAACATGTAAACATATTTCAAATTGACCGAGACCATTTCCTGCGAAGGGTATGGCTCTGTGTATGACAGCAGCAATGATGCACCTACATGGAACAGGGAATGTGATGGAGACATAGTTTGGGCAATGTACAAGGAGACCTCACATGGTCCAGTTTGGGAGAGGATGACATTACTGTGTGATTCAACTCAGAGAGGGAGACAATGTAATCTGCCTGAGAAGGAATGGCCTATTGCACTCACTCTCCTTCATTGTTCCTCATCACAGCAATGTGTGTGAGCTAAATAAACCTCTCCAGTCATTGTTACCTTTCTTATTTTGATGGAATCCCTGCAATGTTGAAACAGGTCCCTTGACCCAACAAGTCCATACCAACCTTCCAAACCTATATTTACCACTGACTATTGCACATAACCTAGAAATCCCTGAACACTACGGACAATTTAGCATGACCAATCCACCGAACCTACACAGTTTGTGGTAGGAAACTGGATCACCCATTAGGAGCTTACACAGACAAGGGGAGAATGTGCAAGCTCCACACAGACATTCACCCAAGGCAGGAATCGACCCCAAGTCCCTGGTGCTGTAAGGCAGCAGTGCTAACCAGCATGCTACCCTTTGGATGATCCATAACCAGAATTGACTGGAATCTACTCACTGCATAAAGCAAAGGGAATTCAGCCAATCCAAACTCTCCCAGGATGAAATCCCATTGCTAGCAGCTTGTGTGAGTACAATATCTTCAGAAGCAGAATAATATTCTGGACAATGTCACGATTTTTCCTTTGTCATGAGTTCCAATAATATCTGGACAAAGTTCTTTCAAGTTTACATTGCAGAGATGGTGTGTTTGTGTGTGTGTGTGTGTGTGTGTGTGTGTGTGTGTGTGTGTGTGTGTGTGTGTGTGTGTGTGTGTGTGTGTGTGTGTGTGTGTGTGTGTGTGTGTGTGTGTGTGTGTGTGTGTGTGTGTGTGTGTGTGTGTGTGTGTGTGTGTGTGTGTGTGTGTGTCAGTGTTTTTAGAAAGGGAAATATTGATTATATAATTGCAATACCCAAACAGTTTGCCATTCATCTTTCCACCATGGTTTGAGTAACATTGCTCTGGATCATGAACGTGTTGTTTTAGCAAATTAAAGAAACTAGCCTGACTTGTTTCTAAAACTGACCATGACCCTGTCTGAGACCGATATCATCGGCCATATCACCAACCTGGTTACATTTAACATTTGTTGTGAGAAGTGGAGGAGTGAGACTAGAAAATGAAACAGTGACCCCAAAAAGCCGGGGACCGATAGAGCGGTGAACCTGATGTCAGTGGTGGGTAAGTTATTGGGGGAGATTCTGAGGAATACCATTTACATATATTTGGGAAGGCAAGGGCTGATCGGGGTAGACAACGTAGTTTTCTGCATAGGAAATCATGTCTCATTAATTTGGTTGAGTTTTTTGAAGAGGTGGCAAAGAAGATTGATGAAGGCAGTTTGGTAGACATTGTCTATATGGACTTCAGCAAGGTGTTCTTTTAAAGAACAAAGACCAAAGAAAATTTACAGCCCAGGAACAGGCCCTTTTCCCTCCAAGCATGAGCCGATCAAAGTGTACTGTCTAAACCTGTCGGTCAATTCCTAAGCATCTATCTTCCTCTGCTCCCCACCTACTCATGCATCTGTCCAGACGCATCTTAAATGAATTGACCGTGCCTGCCTCTACCACCTCTGCTAGCAATGCGTTCCAAATGCCCACCACCCTCTGTGTGAAGTACTTACCGCAGGTTTCCCCCTTAAACTTTCCACCTCTCACTTTGAAAGCACGCCCTCTCGTTATTGAATCCTTCAACGTGGGAAAATGCTTGTCTCTATTCACCCTGGCTATACCCTTCATGATTGTGCAAATCTTAATCAGGTCCGCCTTCAATCTCCTTTTATCTAGTGAAAATAAACCTAACCTACTCAGCCTGTCTTCATGGCTAGTATTTCATTCTGATTGGTAGACAGATTAGTAAGTTGCAGTCACATAAGATACAGAAGGAGCTTGTCCAAAATGGCTTGAATGAAGGGGGATATTTTTCAGACTGGAGGCTTGTGAGCAGCAGTGTGCTGTAAAAATCAGTACTGAGTTCACTGCATTTCATCATTTATGTAAAGGATTTAGATGTGAATATTGGGACCATAGTTAGTAAGGTTACAGATGACATCAGAAAGGTGGTGTAGTAGATTATCTCAGAGTACAACAAGACCACAATTAGATGGGAAAAAGAGGCAAGGAGTAACAGATGAAGTTTAATTTAGATAAATATAAAGTTTTGCATTTTGGGAAGGCAAATCAGGGCAGACACTATGTACTTCATGGTCAGGTCCTGGGGAGTGTTGGGAAACTAAGGGGCATAGGGCTACAGTTGCATTGTTCGTTGAAAGTGGAGTCGCAGGTAGTCAGAGTGGTGCTGAACACATTTGGCAGATTTGCCTTAATCAGTCAGAGCATTTAGTATAGGAGTTGTGGTGATATGTTGTATCTGTACAGGATGTTGGTGAGGCCACTTTAAGAATAATGCGTACAACTCGGTTTTCTGCAAAAAATGACTTACACGGATGTCCCAGGACTGGAGGTTTGGGCTTCAGGGAGAGGTTGATTAGGTTGATGTGTTTCCCCCTGGAGTGTCAGAGGCTGAAGGGTGACATTATAGAGGTTTATAAAACCATCAGGGGCATATTCTGAACAGCCACGTTCTGCTCCCCAGGGTAGGGGAGTCCAGAACAAGAGGGCATAGGTTGAAGGCAAGGGGGGAAATGAATTCGAACGGAACTGAAGGTAAATGTTACACAGAGAGAGTGGTGTGTGTACAGAAAATGTTGTCAGAGGAAGTGGTGAAGGCGGTTACAAACGCACATTTAAAAAGTATGTGAAAGAGGAGGGATATTTACCAAATGCTGACAAATGGGAATGGATCAGATTTGATATCTGATCGCAGTGAACAGATTGGACTAACGGGTCTGCTTTCGTTCTGCATGACTCTCTGAGTCTATAAGAGGGATGACGAAAGATTCTGTAAGGTCCTTTCAAGTCGTACTTGTCTTCTCTGGAAGTTTCTCATGTTTACATTGATTGAAAGCTGCATTAGCTAATATTTGAAAAAGTATTGAGTCACGGATAATGGGATACAAACAGGAAAGTGGGGCTGAGACCCCAACCTGATCAGCCACAATCTTACTGCCATATTCCTGTGTTCCATTCAGCCCCTCATACCTGCTAGACAGGGGCGGTTGGAGGCCACTTACTCCTATAACCTGGTGCACAGAAACAGAGGAGACCATTCAGTCTCTCAAGACTGTCACACACGCTTTGAGGTGATTTGGGAAATGTAATTGGGAAAGCCAGGCTGGGTATGAAAGAGGCCCCCCCATCTCTCATTAGAAAGCTTCCCCTATCTGCAGCTTGTGCTCCATTTGTTGGTCATGTTGCTTCACTGTGAATACAGCCCCCATACCTCACCCAGAGATGGCTCACAAAATCATCTGTTCTCCCTGACTGCAATATGTAATACCAAATCATTCATAAAAAAACACCCACTAACTTTTCAATAAAAGAATGTGACACCATCAAAAACAGGGGCATGTCGTTCACTCCCCAAACCTGCCTTGCCCTTCACTGAGATCATGGCTGATCTGCTCCTGGCCTCAAATCCTCTTTCATACCCAATTCTTCATCGCCCTCAACTCTCTGACAGGTCAATGTCCATACACCTTACCTTCAAATACGTTCAGTCATCTAGCTCCCCGAACACTCTTGAGAAGAGAAATCCTGACATTCAATCCCACCTGTTTGAAGAAAACACTTGCTGCTCCTATATCATGGCTTATTGATATGAACAAAAGAGGTTGACTCAAGGGTTCAGGTAAAAATGACTGGCCCCGATATCAAGGCAGTGGTTGCCTTCTGTTGACATCAAGGAGCTGAACAAACCTGGACTTAATGGGAATCAGAGTAAACTCTCCAGTGTTTGGGGTCAAACATGGCACAAAGGAAGATGTTCACCATCTCAGTCCTGGGTCACTTCTGTGGGACTTCCTTAGGGTAGCTTCCTCTTCACAAACATCTTCAGCTGCTTCATCAATGTCTCCCCGTCCCCACCCTCCCCACCATAAGATCAGAAATGGGGATGGTCACTGAAGATTCCACAATGTTCAGAACGTTTTGTCCCCCGTCAGCTCCTGAACTGGTCTGTGTCCATGTGCAGTAAGTCCCAGACTCAATTGAGGCTTGTGCTGTTAAAGTGTCTGTGAATTCATGTAACAGCACTGGTGGGCACTGCTGTTACATGAATTCCCCAGTAAAATAAGAGTTCATTCAGCACCTCATGCTGGTTTCACAGGAATATGAGGAAGTCATTCACCCCATTGACACTATTGGAGAAGAACAGGGACAGCCCATTCAGTGCCTTCAGCCTATTACTCAGGAAGAGAAGGAGTCTAGTGTGATGGACCACACAAGAGCCCCTCGAAAATATTTGAGGGCGGTAGCGTAGATTCTAATGTTTTCTTATTTTAAAGGAAATGTAAAGTATCTGTTCCAGATGCCATGTGTCTGGTCAAACTACTCGGTGTGAAGCAAAACACCATCTACTTAAACAGGAAAGAGAAAATGAAGCCAAAGAAAGAGGAATTTATTCTATTGGACAAGTTAGCAGAATCATAGATCTAGGAACTATTACTAATGAACTGTCCCAATATAGGAAAATCCCATAAACACAGCCCTTGGCAAAAAGGAATATTTAGACGCAGATTGTCACGAACATTTCTCCAATCCAGGAATTAAAAACAGCAGCAAGAGAAATTTCAGAGAGGGTTGCAACCAGGAAACATTCACTGAAGCTTCCAACTCTGTGGAGACCCCAACAGTTTCTAAAGTTACTGAGAAACCAAAACCCAGAGATCCTAATCTGTGAGAGCTGACCACACCCATTCAGGTTGCATTAAAATAAACACAAGGCCTCCCTCGCTGTTTACTCAAGTGGTTTTAACTAACCAGCTTGGTCACGATCGTTCATTCTCTCTCTCTTAAAAGAAACCCGGTCAAAATAACCTCTTAAAGATGCAGCATTGTCACACTAGTCAGTACAATGAGCTGTCAAACAGGAACCAGGGGTAACCAATCAGGCCCTTGGCCCTGTCCAATTGGAGGAGGAAGAAGCCAGTCACTCCCTTTAGTCACTTATACAGGAACAGCAGGAGGACATTCCCACCTCAGTGCACTTACACGGGGGCAGAATGAGGTATTTTTTGCTGATTCCTGATGAATGTCTCATGCCCAAAACATTGATTCTCCTGGTCCTCGGATGCTGCCTGACCCACTGTGCTTTTCCAGCAATTGATGCTCTACCCTGATCTCCAGCATCTGCAGTCTTAAGTGTCTCCTAACTGATGCTCGAACACGATGAACAAGTGGGGCAGAGGCTGCACAGACAGACTGCTCCACGTTGTTCTTCCTGGCTCCGTTGCTCATGATACACACGTGGGACTTTAACGTGGTTTTCTAGTGGTGAGCAAGGAAGCCATATGTCTTGTGTGAAGTCTCAAGAAGGCATCTTCCATCCCCGAGAATCCAGCATGGTGTTCACTGTGTAGGGAGGAAGCTGATGGGAATGGCTACCAGTTTCAGATGGAAGGTATTGTGGCTGCTGTTGGGGATTGTGAGCAACCTGACGTTCAGTACAGGGTTCACTCGCCGACTGCACAATAAATTGGGGAGAGTTAATTTAGGCATATAAACTATTAGGATAGTCACGTTAGACTGATGAATTGACTCTTTAAGTTCAAATAATGCTGGTCTTGTTCATGTTGATCTTGTCTAGTGCATGTCCTGTGCAGTGTAACCTGTATGCCTTACTCTGTCCGAGTCTATTTCCACCCTGTGATCTGTCTGGCCATGCTGACTATGATCTGCCTCCACTGCTCATAAACAAAGTTTTTCCCTGTGCTGAGGTACACGTGACAATAAATCAAACCAATCAATCCTGGGTAAATTATGGAATTTCTCTCCCTGTCAATGTCTCTTTTGGAAATAAGAGATCGCTGCTACTCCTCTTGTTTCAGCATCACCATTTCTTCGTCTCTCACAGCTCTACAGATTAAACACTCAGCTTATTCATTATACTCATGTTACCATCACCGGTGTCTGTGGTAAGGGAATCATTCCTTTCAAAGGACATCAAATCTGTACAGAGTGCCCCGAATGCTCTCTCAGCAAGGCTCTACAACAGCCGGAAGATGCCTTTACTTATGTACTCGAATCATCTTACAATGAAGGACAGCATACCATTGACTGCACCCATTACTTCCACAGGGTTTGATTCAGAGCAGTCAGCATAGACTTGTGAGTGGGAGATCATGCTTCCCAAATTTCTTAGAGTCCTTTGATGAAGTTACCAGGACCTTTGATGAGGGCAGAGTGATAGACGTAGTCTATGGATTTCATTAAGGCCTTTGATAAGGTTCCACTTGGCAGGCTGCTCGGGAAGGTTACATCTCGTCGAATGCGGGGGGAACGGGCCAACTGGATACACAGTTGGCTTGATGGTAGGAAGCAGAGGGTTGAGTGGAAGGATGTTTGTCAGACCGGAGGCTTGGTCCCTTGTTGTTTGTTATCTACGATTTGGTTGAGAATGTACAAGGCATGATTAGTAAGTTTGCAGATGGCACTAAAGTAATTGGGAGCATGATCAGTGAGGAAGTTTATCAGAAATTGCAGCAGGACCTTTATCAGGTGGGAAATGGGCCGAGAAATGGCAAATGGAATTTAATATAGAAGCGTGAGGTCTTGCATTTTGGAAACTCAAAACAGGGTAGGAGTTTCACGGTGAATGGGAGGGTCTTAAGGGGTGCAGTGGGCAGAGGGACCTTGGTGTTCAGGTGCACGGTTCTCTAAGAGTGGAGTCACAGGTAGACAGGGCAGTGAAGAAGGCTTTTGGCACATTGGCCTTCATCAGGCAGGATATTGAGTATAGAAGTTGCGACCTTATGTTGCAGTTACACAGGACTTTGGTAAGGCCGCACTTGGAGTATTGTGTTCAGTTTTGTCATCTTGTTATAGGGAGGATCAAATGAAATTAGAAAGAGTGCAGAAGAAATTTACAAGGACATTGCCAGGACCCAATGGTCTGAGTTACAGGGAGAGGTTGGACAAGCTAGGTCCTTTTCTTTAGCGTGTAAGAGACTGAGGGAGTCCTTATAGAGCTGTATAAAATCACAATGGGTATGGATAGGGTTAATGCTCTCAGTCTTTTCCCAAGGTGTAGAGAATGGAGGATTAGAGGGGATCAGTTTAAGGTTAAAGGGGATGGAATAAAAGGGAACCTGAGGGGCCACTTCTTTATACAGAGGGCTGGTTCGTGGATGATTTGCCAGCAGATGTAGCTGAGGGTGGTACATTAACAACATTTCAAAAACATTTGGATAAATATGTGGATAGGAAAGGACACGAAGCATATGGGCCAACTACAGGGAAATGGAGTTAGTGTGGATGGATATTTACAAGGTGGAGTCGACCCCCTCTGTTAATTAAACCCAAACACCCAGAAAAGCTCGTCTCACATCGTAATCTGTTAAAATATGAGTGACACAGATCTCCTACATTCCACTATTTAAACAAAAATTATCAAGTTAGCTTCTTAACTTTAATAGTGAACACTAAACAACAACTATTCTCAAATACAAGCCCCTCTTTTCTTAGCTACTTACTATCTGACTCCAACTCTGTAAAAATATGCTGTTCCAACAACCCACATGTGAAACATTACAATCTCAAGACCACACAGTCTCTATCTTCCCCGCTGTGTTCACTCTTCCAGCAGCTGATCTCCCTGGGTCGTTTTTTTTATTGCAAATAGGTTTGCATGAACATGTGTCTTTGATAGAGAGTGTTTGAGATAGCCAGTTAGCCCTCCTGCTCTACAGCAGTAGCTCTGCTGTTGGATGGCAACAGCTCTCCCTCCAATGTTCAAAATGCTGGGTTTGTATACTCCCAATGATATAATAATTCCCATAATTTGATTGCTGTCCAGCTGTCCAAAAAATAATATTCAAATTCTGTTGGCATACGGTGTCCTGAGCGTTATTTAAACTCTTTGGTTAAATTTGAATGGCTGTCAAAACAGCAACCAAAACTCAGGAATCCATTCCTCAGCTAATGGTGACATGTGGAACAGTGTGACGTTTAGCTGGCATCTGTGGCTTTAATTTCTATTCAACAAAACCCGATCTGTCTTAAAGTGCCCATACATGCTTTTGGCTTCATAATATCTTCCTGCTTCAGAAAATAAAATGAACCAGCAGAATGAACAGATGGCTACAATTCTTTTCCTCTAATTCTTAATCCCAATTACATGAATTGCAAAAGTATTAATCTCAGTTATATCATTCATATTAATCCTGCACACCAATACAACACTGGAATAAGTCAAATCTTATCTCCACTGCTTTCCTTTAAATCCGCGAAAACCCATCTGCTATCACATTGTAGGAGCCGCAACATGTACATTCTGTGAGTTTAAAGTCGGTAAGGTAAGACTCCAATTATATAGTCTCATATTCTGGTCTTTAAATATTCCAAAAAATGCGAGAGATTTGTCGTTGTCCACAAACATCTCTGACAATTTGTTTGTCATATAAACAATAAAATATTGTCAGGCCAGTGTGGACCATAATCCTTCTTGTTCAAAAATGGATATTTTGTATTTTTTTGTCTGGTGGATATTGAGTTTTTTCGAAAAGTCGCCAATTTGCCATTCAATTCCATCATTCTCTTTCTGTATCAATACATCTCCGACCCCTAGATCCCGAGCATCAAACACAATTTTCAAAGGGTTTCAGAATATTTTTTGTAGCTAAAGCTGGTGTGGTGATTAATCCTGCTTTAAAATTCTCAAATGCCTCTAGGCATTGTTCTGTCCACCACAATTCTGTGTTCTTCTTCAGTAAATCCATCAGTGGTGCCAAGACGCTGCTGAAGTTTTGAACAAACATTCAATAGAATCCACTCAGTTCCATAAACCAAAGCACCTCTTTCTTCGAGCATGGTCGTGGAAATTCCTCAAAGCCCTTCGTCTTTGTGTTCCATGGAGTCAACCTTCCATGTCCAATGTAATGTCCCAAGAACGTCACCTCTGCCTTCGCGAATTCTGTTTTCTTTAAGTTTATTACCAAGTTTGCTTCTTGTAATCGTTCAACATGCTTTGGCAACTGTAACATGTGAGCTTTCAATCACTTGCTAAAGATCACTACATCATACAGATAAGCTGCACAATTCGTTCATATGGCCACACCTCTGTTCTTGAGACTTTAATGTGGCTGGTGCATTATTCATCCATATGAAATACTCGATAAAGGTTTTTGTCATCTCCAGTATCTTTACCAGGTAGTTTAACTGACTCCACCCTTTTTTTTAATTTGAAAGGGGCCACTAAACCTGGCTTTGAAGGGATTTCCTACCACTGGTGGCGATACTGATACGTCATCCCCACGGGAAATCGTCAAAGTTTCACAGATTTTTATCTGCCACCTGCATCAATCTATACTGTGCCCTCTTCAGGTGCTGTTTAGCTAACTCACCTACTCCATCCTATCTCTCCCTCAATTCACATACAAATCCAAGTGTGAGATATCCGACTTTGGTCCTGTAAGTTTATACTTAATTAATTTCAAAGGACCTCTCACTTCATGTACTAATATTAAATCAAAGTAAGTAAAGTGAGTAGATTTATTTGGGGCATCACTCATGGCAAACAGTTTAATGTGACACCTTTATCCCAACCATTCGGGTAATCCTGACAGTACGCTGTTAACATGGTCCTCAGTGTCTGATGCTAACTTTCCAAGGCTCCCTGGGATTCAGGATGGGATGCCCTTGATTTGAAGTGCTGTATGCCTAAGCCATCCATGACTTCCTAAAACAGCTGAGCGGTAAAATGAGACACTTGGTCTGACTGAATCTCTCTGGGCAGTCCACAGCAAGTAAAGAAAGCTACCAACTCCTCCACCTCCCTTTTTGCCTTAACACTCCAATAACGGAATTGCCTTTGGAAATCTGGTGGACACATCCATTATGGTCAGCAAATATTGGTTTCCAATTTTACTTTAGAAAGGGAAGCTACACAATTAATCATAACCCACGTGGAAGGTTCTTCGAATGCAGGAATTGGCACAAAAGGTGCTGGTTTTATTACTGACTGTTACTTACCTACCATTTGGTATGTATGTCATGTACAGCAAAAATTAACAGCGTCCTTGTGCATTCCAGGCCAGTGGAAATGCTTCTCTACCTTAGCCTGAGTCTTCTATACACCTAGGTGACCGCCTGCAGTTAGTCTATGAGCTACCCGTAACACTGTACGTTACTGCTTACACAATCCGGAGCACTTCGGCCCATTTCCCTTCTGCAGTAACCTATCGGGGTCTCCATTTTAATTTTATGATTCTATCTTTTAGTTAATAACGTTCGACAATATATTCTGATTCCTTTCTGTGTGTGTGCATGTGTATGTGTGTGTGAATGTGTGTTTATATATCTGTTGTAAGTCCATTAGCCTTTCCGGACTAAACACCTCTGCCTGATCCTCTGCCTGTTCAGTGTTTTCCTGCACCGTTACATCAAACAGGGGGTCAGTTCACTGAGCATCAATTCATTTGTCTTTTTCGTTCGTTTTTCCTTCCTGCTGTAATTTATGACAGTGGGATCTTGTTACTACACAGTTTGGAACAATCCTGTGTAATTTTCTTTTAACTCACCAATTCCCGAGTCTTCCTTTGGCTTCTCCACCACAAGGGGTGCCTATCCCACCTCGCCTCCTGCTAAATCGTTCCCAAGAACAAACTGTATTTCTGGAACTGACACTCTGTTACTCACTGTCACTGTTACTTCCACAACATTGATTTGGCATTCCATCCTGATGCTACACAAGGGAATGCTTAATTTCTGTCCCCATTCCACAAATTAACACGCTCTTGATGAACATGCCAGAAAGTGTGAAAAAATCTTTCATCTCTTCCTATTTGAGGATGAGAGAAAGTGAGGGCTGCAGATGCTGGAGATGAGAGTTGAAAATTGTGGGGCTGGAAAAGCACAGCACTTCGGCAGCATCCGAGGGGCAGGAGCGTTGACGTTTCAGGCATAAATCCTTCATCAGGAAAGTGGGAGGGAAGGGAGGGGGAAGGAGGTTGAGAAATAAATGGGAGAGTGGGGGTGGAGCTGGGTGGAAGGGAGCTTGGAAGGCGATAGGTAGATGCAAGTGGGGTGTGATGGTGGTAGATTGGAGAGGAGGGTGATAGAACTCCTATCGGTGATAGGACAGCTGGAACCCTCAAACTGTACAGCATCAACGTTGACTTCACCAAATTCCAAATCTCCCCTCCACCAACCTCTCGCAGACCCAAACGTTCAACCTAGCACTGCTCTCTTGGACTGCCCTAACTCGCCATCTTCCTTCCCACCTATCGACTCCACCCTACCCTCCAACATATCACTATCACTCCCAATTACATCTTCTTATTGCCTTCCCAGTGACCCTCCCACCAGCCCAGCTACGACCCTCGTATTTATCGTTGAGCCCCATTGTCCCCCCACCATGTTCCTGACGATGGGTTTCTGCCTGATATTCGATTGTCCTGCTGTTTGGATGCTGCCTGATCTGTTGTGCTTTTCCGGCGCCTCACTTCTCAACTATTATAGACTGAGCAGATCCCGTATCTCACAAAATTATAAATTCTTGCCCTTCTCCCCCTGTTCTTTCTGAGTAAACTTTATCTACAGAGGTAAATTCTTTAGAGAGATCAGGCACTGCCTCCATACCCAGCCCTTGCCTAGTCTGTGCAATTTCCTGCAGCTCCTCGGCTCCACTTGGGGTCTCCTTTACCAGTTTCACTAGTGCCACTGGACCTAGCCTCTTCTACTGCATCTTTCCCCAAAGTGTCTTCCTTTAACGACCAGCACAGCGTGTCCCAGCTTACTGCAGTGATTTTTTTTTCCCTGTGCCCTTCTTAAACTACCAGCACTGTAATTTTATGTTTTCCACTCCCTTGTAGTGAGAGCACCTGAGGCCTTTCACCACCTTTCAACCCCCTTGCGCTTCTTTCTTCACCTGTGGTAAACTATTGTGAACTACTGTTCGCTTTGTAATATGTGATCGTCCCTTCTCCCAATTTCTATTCCTCACAGGATGAAATTCCTGCCAGAAGCTAAATTTCATCACATGCCACAATGCATATTTATCTGCCATTTCTGCCGCGCTTCTCACTTCTTGAACTTTCTATTCATCCACATGAATTCTCACTATCTCTGGAAGTAAGACTTTTAACTTCTCCAGCAGATTAATCTCCCTTCAAGCCTCACAGGTCTTATCCATTTTTAAAGCCAGCACACACCTGTCAAAATGACTGTGGTTACTTCTTTCAAACTCAATATAAGTCTGACCTGGTTCCGTCTCTATTTTTCTGAACATCTGTCTATATGCTTCAAGTAATAATTCATAACCAATCAAAATAACCAATTTAACATCTTGATAATCTCTTGATCCCTCATCTGACAGCGCTGCACATACCTCACCAGCTGTGCCCACGAGCTTAGTCTGAACTAGCATTACCAACAAGTTCACTGGACACGTCATCAGACTAGCCATTTTTTCAAATGAAATAAAAACGTGTTTGACAATTTTCTCACCGAAATATGGCAAGTTACTAACCTAGTTGTATACATCCCTACATTCCCCCTTCATCTCCATCCTGTTAATTTAAAATTCTTGTCTAACTCCCAACTTCTGAATTTCAAATCCCCTCTCTTTCTTTTTCCTGTCTTTCTCTTTCGTCTCTCTCTGTTTCCGTCCTTTTATTTATCTTCTAACTCCAGTTGCCACATTTGCAATTTATGTTTTTATAACTCTACTGCAGTTGCCTATTTCTCTGATACATCAAAGTGCTTAACCAACTCCATTACAATTTCAGCTTCCCTTTTCTCCCTGATTAAACCCAATTCCAACCTATTTGCTAATTCTAAAAAATGTGTTCCTTCTGTCTTTCTAAACTTCCTTGGAAAATTTGGGAACCTCTTTCGTAATGTTAAATGCTATTTCCCTCACTTTTCATTTAACCAACCACAAGTAACAAAATTAAACGAATTTTCTCACTGGTTTTATTTGAAGATCAAAGTCACTAATTCCAATGAGTTGGAATTTGCTAGGACCTGTTGTAATCCAAATCTGTTCAAGTCGGTCCAAGTGTCACACGGCAAGGCCCCAAACTGTTATGACACCAATATCGAACTCCTCTGTTAATTAAAACCACACACCCAGAAGAGCTCACCTCACATCATAATCTGTCAAAACGTGAGCGACAGAGAACTCCTAAATTCCACTAATAAACAAAAAAATAACAATTTATATGTGTGCAAGTTAGCTCGCTGAGCTTGAAGGTCTGTTCTCAGAAGTTTCGTAACCATGACTAGGTGACATCATCAGTGAGAGTATCACTGAAGCGCTGGTGGTATGCTCCGCCTCTCTATTTATAGATCTTGCTTTCTTAAAGTGTGTGATGTCATTTCTGGTTATTTTAACAAGAGAATGTAGACAGGATCTAAATTGATGCGTTTATTGATGGACTTCTGGTTAGAATACCATTCCTCTAAGAAGGTCCTTGCGTGTCTTAGTATGTGTGTGTGCTTTGTCCCAGTCAAAGTGGTGCCTTTCTTTGTCTGTATGTATGGAGAATAGTGATAGTGCGTCATGTCTTTTGGTGGCTACTTGGTGTTCATGTATCCTCGGAACACGACAACAGGACAGATTCAATGGTGAAAAATGATTTCATATACACTGTTTAATCAATGTGTGTGTGCAGCTAAGTCGCATTTTTCATCTGTGCACAACACATTGTAAGTGAACAACAGAGACACAGTTAACGAAAAATGATGCATATGATGTATAAAATTGATAAAACATTAAAACATGATTTGATTCTCTCAACGTTCCCTCCTTTTCTGGAATTCCCTACTCTACTCTCTCATTCTTACCAGGATGTGTGCTCCAAATTCTTGATTCTGGTGTCGCAACTTATTTCAGTTAATCCCCTTTCTACCGGGACATCAATATTTTGGCCTGGTGGGTTCTTTCCAAAGCTAGTGTCTGTCATATTATTGGACATAAATATTCTGGCATCAGACTCAGCATTTGAGCATATTACTCTGTTGTACATGCACTGTACAAAGGACCACAGCACACAGGCATTGCCAAAACATTGGGGGATGTTCATCTACTTTTTTCGATAATGTAGTTTTCTCATTTTCCACATCTCCAGATCTCTATCCTCTCTCGTTCTCCCTTTGGATCTAGTTAAGAAATCCACCAATTATTCTTCGTGTCCCGTCTCCCAAAACTCCTTCTTTCGGTTTATATTTAATGCTGTCTTCAAGATGTAATGTGGTTATAATTAAGCAATGTAACTACAAAGACATGAGGGCGTAGCTGGCCAGAGTTAATTGGAAGGGGAGCTGAACAGGAAAGACCATGGAGAAGCAATGGGAGGAGGTCCTGGGGATAAATTCGGAAGATAATACCAGAAATGCAACCCAAAGAACTTGAAACATACTCATGTGAGAACAAGGCAGCCATGAGTGACAAGGCATCAAACCAAAAGAGAAAGTATACAATGTCGTGAAGGTGAATGGGAATCCAGAGAATTCATTGGCTCTGAAACTACATAACGCTGGCATCACTGACACTACAGAGCTCTTAATTCATGGTCAAGTAAAGAAACAGAGGAAACACATTCACTTTAAACACAGAAGATTGGTATTTCTCAATGAAAAAGATTTAGGTGAATTAAACATTTGATTTAAGATCAGTGAAATGCTTTTGCTGAATGTGTCAGATTGCAAGCAAGACCCGCGGAGACAGATCCTCAGCAGAATGAGAGTATGAAAATGAAAGTATTTCCACATCAGAAACCAGGTTAAGTCACTGACTGCAGGGCTGATGGGTGAATGGGTCTCAGTGAGAATTGGGGAACAGACAGCAAAATTGCATTGCAGATATTGCAGTTCGAAACTGCGTATTCATGTAGTGCTGTAGACCACAGAAGCAGGAGAAGCAGATCTGCATTCAACCACAACCTGTAGCTTTTTGCCAAGGTAACAACTCAGTCTGTCATTGCCATCAACACCATCTGTGGCTCAGTGACGAGTGTGGGTGAAGATGTCAGGGTCAGAATCACGTGAACTTTACCTGATGCTAACTCATTAAAGCTTGATGAACAGATATGTTCGAAGCAAACTACTCCGAGGTCTGAAAGGATGAAACCGGACAGAACACCCGGCCCCAGCATCAATATCGGAAAAGGGAATGGGAACACAGTCCTGTCGAACCTGTAGAAACCTCCATCCAAACATCTGAGAGCTTGTGACAGCATTTACAGAGCTTTCCCACAGACTGCACAGAAACATCGGGAATGGAAAACACATTGAGCCTCCCCATTCTAGTTCATGGAAAGGATCTCCCCATATCACTTACCCCACACGATATACATATCCGTTAATGTGAGTAACCTTGGGAAGCTCTAAGATCGGTAGTGCAGTAGTACGTTTGGTCCATCGAGTTTGCTACCAATTCAATATAATGATGGTGGGCCCTTCATTTCCACACCGTACTCCTGCTCTCCCACCATTCCTTTACTGTCTCTAAATCCTTATTTATAATCAGTGTCTCGGTTTCGAGGTGTGAGCGAATTCCCCAGGTTCCCCAGTGCGCGAGAGCAGACATTTATTATCATCTTAATGCAGAGTGACTGCCTGTACCAAATACTGTGGTCCCTTGTTTGAGAAGTCCCAGCCAGGGGAATTATCATCCCTGCTTCCAATCTGTCTTACCCTGTCAGACTTTTGTATATTTCACTGAGATCTCCACTCATTTTCCTAAACCCCATGGAATACTGGCCCAGTCTCCCCAAACTCTGCTCCCTCAACAAGCCCGTCGTCCCAGAGATCAGTCTGGTCATCCTTCACTGCTCCCCATCAATGTCAGGTTTGTCCTTTATTAGGTACGGAGATCAAAACTGCACACAATACTGCACAATGTTCAAGATGATATCTCACCAAGGCCCTGTACAGCTGCAGTAAGACACCCTTTCTGCTGGACTCACATCCCCCTGAAGTGAAGGTCAAATCACCATTTATCTTCCTCACTGCTTTCTGTTTCTGCAATATTCCTTTCAGAGACTGGTGTACAAGGAGATGCAGATCCTTTTCAGTGTTGCAGCTCCCCACTTGGTGGGTTTGTGTACACTGTTCGGCGTGCCAATGCCATGCCCAGTGTTGGCTTCTGGTTACAGAACTCACTGCGCTGCAGGGGTCTCAGAGGTTTATGCAGAAGGAAACAAGAAAAAGGATCATACGTCCCTTTGTAGATCAACATGTTTCAACCAATCCTTTTCAAATGGTAGGCTGTCAATTTATCGTTTCCACCAAAGGGCACACCGTCACCTCTGTCCACATTGTTCTCCATCTGTCACGTATTTACCCATTCAATCCACTTTTCATCTCGGTGCTTTTTTACATCCTCCTCACCCACTCACAATCCCACATCCGTTCGTGCTGTCAGCAGGCTGGGATATATTGCATCTGATTCCAGCAAACAAATGTTTAAAGGGCATTGTGAACAGCTGGGTCCCAAGCACTGATCCCTGCGACACCTCAGCAACCTTCCTCTGTTAATTTCTATTAATTTATTTCGTGAATCTTGGAGTCACTGGCTGGGTCAGCATTTATTGCTTGCCCCGAATTGCCCTTGAGAAGGTGGTGGTGAGCTGCCTTGTTGAACGCTGCAGTCCACCTGCTGTGGTTGACCTCCAATGCCATTAGGGAGGGAATCCCAGGATTCTGACCCAGTGATTGTGAAGGAGCCGTGATATGTTTCCAAGTCAGGATAGTGAAAGGCTTGGAGGGAACCTGAAGATGATGGTATTCCCATACATCTGTAGCCCTTGTACTTCTAGATAGACATGGGAGTTGTGAAGATGGTCTCTGAGGATCTTCGGTAATTCAATGCATTGCAGCATGTAGATAGGAAAACACTGCTGCTGCTGCTGCTGCTGCTGCTGCTGAGCGTTGATGGTGGAGCATTGTGGATGAAGGGACAGTCAGACTGGCTGCTTTGTCCTAGATGGTATAAAGATTCTTGAGTGTTGTTGGGGCTGCACTCATCCAGACAAATTGGGAGTCTTCTATCACACTTCTGATTTATGCAATATAGATGATGCACAGACTTTTGGAGGTCAGGATGTGAGTTACTCGCCGCAGCATTCCTAGCTTCTGACCTGCTCTTATAGTTACTGTGTTTATGTGGCGAAACCAGTGTGTTTCTGAGCAATGATTACCCACCAGGAATTTGACACTGGGAGATTCAGTGATAGTAACACCATTGAATGCCAAGGGGCAGGTTAGATTATATTTTATTGGTGATGGTCATGGTCTGGCATTCGTGTGGCCTGAATATTACTTGCCACTTGTCAGCCTGGATACTGTCCAGATCTTGTCGCATTTGAATATGGACTGGTTCAGTACCTGAGTAGCCACGAATGTTGCAGAAAATTGTACAATCATTGGCGAACATCTCCAGTGCTGACCTTAAAATGGAGGGAAGGTCATTGATGAACTGGACCTGAAGAAGTTTTCGGTCACTGCCCGAGGGACTCCTACAGACTTGGAGCTGAGTTGACTGACATTTATCAACCATGACCATCTTCCTACGTGTCAGGTATGATTCTAACCAGCGGGGAGTTTGCCCCTGATACCCATTGATTCCAGTGTTGCTAAGGCCCCTTGATACCACACATAGTTGAATGCAGCCTTGATTTAAAGGGCAATCGTTCTCACTCTACCTCTGGAATTCAGCTCTTTTGTCCATGTTTGAACAGTGGTAATGGGTTCAGGAGCTGAGTGGCCCTGGTGGAGCCGAAACTGGCCGTCATTGACCAGGGTATTGCTGAGCAGGTGCTGCTTCAAAGCACTGAGATCTTCCACCACTTTACTGATGATCGAGAGTAGACTGATGGGGTGGCAATTGGCCGGATTGGATTTTTTCTGCTTTTCACATACAGGAGATATTTGGGTAATTTTCCACATAATCGGGGAAAGCCATTGTTGTAACTGCATTGAAATAGTTTGGCTGGGGAGTGGCAAGGTATGGAGCACAAGTTTTCAGTACTAGTGACATAATGGTGTCAGATTATGCACCGTTTGGAGCATCCAGTATCTGCAATTGTTTCTGGATATCGCGTGGACTGAATCGAATTGGCTGATGACTGGTAACTGAATTGCTTAGGACCACTGTAGGAAGCTGAAATGGATCATCCACTCAGCACTTCTGACTAAAGTTTGTTGCGAATGCATCAGCCTTATCTTATACACTGAAATGCTGGGCTCTCCCATCATGGAGGAAGGGGTTATTTGTGGAATCTCTTCCTTCAGTGAATTGTTTAATTGTCCCCAACGTTTCTCGGCTAGATGTGGAAGGACTGAAGAGCTTAGATCTGTTCCTTTGCTTGTGGGATCACTCAGCTCTGTCTATCACTTACTGCTTATGCTGTTTGGCACACAAGTAGTCCTGATTGGTGGCTTCACCAGGCTGACACCTCATTATCAGGTATGCCTGGTGCTGCTCCTGACATCCTGCACACTCCACTGAACCAATGTTGATCCTCTAGATTGATGGCAATTGTTGTGAGGGGATATGCCAGGCCATGAGGTTATGCGGAGTACAACTTGGCTGCTATCAATGACCCACAACACCTTATGGACATCCAGATTTGAGCTGCGAGATCTTTTCGACGTCTGCCCTGTTTAGCAACGTGGTAGTACCACCCAAAATGGTGGAGGTTATTCTCAATGTGCAGGTGAGATTTTGTCTCCACAATGACTATGCGGTGGACTCTCTTACTGATAATGTCATGGACAGATACTTCTGCAACTGGCAGATTAGTAAGGCTCTGTTCAAATATGTATTTTCCTCTTGTTGGTTCTTTCCCCACTTGCTGCAGAACCAGTCGAGCAGTTATATCCTTTGGGGCCTGGCCAGCTCGATCAGTAATGCTGTCGCTGAGATACTCTTGGTGGTGAACATTGAAATCCCCCACCCAGAATAGATCTTGCGTCCGTGCTACCCTCAGTGCTTCTCCCAAGTGTTGGTCAGCATGGAGGAGTATTGATTCATCAGTTGAGAGAGGCTGGTACATGGTGATCAGTAGGAGGTTTCCTTTCCCATGTGCAAACTAATGCCATGAGACTTCATGGGATACGGAGTCACTGTTGAGGACTCCAAGAGCAATTCCCTTCCAACTGTATCCCACTGTGCCACCACTTCTGCTGTGTCCGTCCTGCTGATGAGACAGGAGATATTCGGGGTAGGTAATGGGGTGTCTGCGATATAGTCATCCTCACAGAATCATACCTTACAGACAATGTCAGGCTGTTGCTTGACGAGTCTGTTTATTTCTATTCACTGTTTCCTGCCAACTGTCCCATTCTGGAAACATATCCATATATTAGCCCCCAATCCACTCAGATTTGATTTTGCAAATTGGGCTTGGAGCTTTACCAAAATCTTTCTAAAAATCAACATGTTTTACATCCATTGCTTCTCTTTCATTAATCTCCCAGTCTGTTTCTCAAACATAATTCCCATTTCATAAATCTATGTTAGTGTTGCATATGACCATTATTTCAGCCACAATAATTTCTCCTAAACCATTTACTTACTATGTTCTATATTCAATGTACTCTATCATTTTCCCACACCAGACTTGGTTTTCCTTGTATTGTTTGAAAGTTTTGTGAAGACAGAACTGAAGTCGTGGCTTCATAGTTCTGCCATTGCCCTGTTTCCCATTCTCTATTCTCTGGTTTCAAACTGTAAGGAAACTGCACTTGTTTTCTCATATTTCTCACATCGACATAATTTAACAAGCTATTACAGTTCACTCTTTTAACCCTTGTGAATATACTCTTCAGAAAGCCATCAATTCCTGCCTTAAACTGCTCAATAATTGACCTTCCACACCATACTCTCACAGGAGCATAGACTCTGTGCCAACAGAAATACAGCACGATCTATAATAGTCCCACTTTCCTACACCAGGCCCATAGCCTGGAATGTTTTGACACTTCCAAGTGCTCGTCCAAGTACATTTTAATGATTGTGAGGTTACCCGTGATAAATCTCCTCTCAGGAAGTAATCCCAGAACCCCACATCCTCGAGGTGAAAAAATATTTAAATCCTTTCAGAACCTCAAAGTTTTCACTTTAAAAGTGTGCTCATTTATTCTTGACCCTCTGACGGAAACGAACAGCTGCTGTCTATCCACCCTGTCCATGTCCCTCATAATCTTATCCTCCTGAATCACATCCCCCTCAGCCTTCTCTGCTCCAAAGTAAACAACCCGAGCTTATCCAGCCTCTCTCCATAGCTGATATGCTCCATCCCAGGGAACATCCTGGTGAATCACCTCTGCACGTTCTCCAGTACAATCACATCCCTCCTGGAATGTGGCTCCCAGAGCTACATACAATACTCCATTTTGGCCTAACCAAAGCCCTGTATTGCTCTTATATTCTACATACTGATTAGGAAATGCTACACCCAAGGTCCAATTCTTAACTAGCCCATTAACCTGTCCAGTCACATTCAGGGATGTGTGGAGAAGCACAATCTGAGCTTCCCAGTGTGATGCCTTTCAATGAGTCCTCCCCTGCCTGGTTCCTTCTCCCAAAGTGCATAATCTCATTTTTATCAGGGTTACATTCCATCTGCCATTGATCTGCCCATCTGACCATTCCATCTGCATCTTCCTGTAACTTAAGGCCTTCCTCCTCACTGCGAACCAACCAGTCAATCTTTATGTCAAACATACACTTACTTATCACACCTCCCCCACTCTCCACCTAGCTCCCTCCACATTCACATGTTTTTTTATGAATAACATAAACAATAAGGGACACAGCACTGATCCCTGTGGAACTCCAGGGGACACTGGTCTCCAGTCACACAAACAGCCTTCTCGCACCACCCTCTGCCTGCTGCCACTAAGACAATTCTCCTTGTAACCTGTCCAGGTATCCTTCATATTGTGAGATTTTACATTATTTCTCAGTATCTCAGCTGGAAATTTGTCAAAGGCCTTCCTACAAAACGAAACAATCGACCTCCTCAAACTAATTCAATCAAATCCATTCGATACCACTCCCTTCTGATAAAGTCATGATAATTATCCCTGATCAAACCTTGTGACACTGATTGGAGTTCAATTTTCTCCTTCCCTATTTTCTCCATTAGTTTCTTGAACAGTGGTCTAATACTCGGTCGTCTATAGTTCCCTGATCTATCTCTCCCACCCTTACTGTGAAGTGTAATCGTATCAGCGGTTCTCCAGTTCTCTGGCACCTCCCCTATGGTCAGATTCTAATAAAAATATTCAATCAGGGTCATTCCTCCATTGACCCCAACAGCCGCCTGTGATACAACTCTTTCAGACATGGAGATTGGTCCAAATTTATACAGAACAAAGCCTCAAATCCCTGCTCGTATTTTACATCAATCTGTTCAAGAGTTGTCCAGTCCATCTTCTTGAATTCTGTACCTGCATCCTCCTTCTCTCAAGTAAAATAGATGGGAAGGTCTCATGTAACAATCCATCAATTTTCTCCAGCTTGACACACAGATTGCCACTTTGGTTTCTGATGGACACTAACTGTTTGCAGATTATTCTGTTCAACTTCTCCGTGTAGAATATCGTGGCATTCTCCTTGATCTCGCCTACTTGTACTTCACCATGTCCCTCTGTTATTCTGTCCCCGCTATGTTTCTAAGATTCACTGCAATCACCTCTCATGTTTTGAAACTCGAGATCACAGGCTGAGTTTCCACATCAGACAATCTTGCCATCATAGGGATTAATCTGGATCATACCTTTTGCAGTTCCTCTGGAGTCAGTACATTCTTTCTTAGATTGGGACTCCGAACGATACACAATACTCTAAGTGTAGCCTCATGAACACTCAATTCAACTGGTGCACAACATCCTCTCTATTCCAATTACATTCACATGACTGTAAACCTAACTTTTACTTTCCAGTTTGCATATGTTCTTCCCAATACCTCTTGCTTTAACTTTTCTTATGAGCTTACTGTGTGAGTTCTTTAAGAAAAGCTCATGAATATCAAACTATACGTTATCCATTGGTTCTTCATTGCCTATGCCTCCAAGAATAATCTTGAAACCATTTTAAAACGATGTTTTCCACTTCTGGTCTTTCTTTCATCGATACATTACCACACTCCCCAGTTATGTTATTACCGTCTATATATCTAGTAGCATGTTCTTTGTAATCGAGTCCAATAGAGACCCAACTGCGGATGACAAGTTACTGGTCTGTAGTTCACCATTCTCTATCTTTATCCTTTCTTAAACTGTTGGATAATATTTATAACCTTTTCCTTATCCAGATCGGCGAAATGCCTTTCGGGAATGTGTCAGAAAATAAAGTGAAAATCCGCGATGCACTCAACATGTCTATTGCTGCTTCCTCTGAAATTCTTGTATGAAGTACATCTAGTCTGTCAGATTTATAAATACTCAATCCAGCTTTCTTTTCAAAGATGACCCCAACACTGATAAGAATGACCTTAGACTTTACTTACACAAGTCCCATGGTCACTTGGTATTTCTGGGAGAATTTCTGGACATTCTTCCATGAAGATAGACACAAAGAAACTGTTTATTTTCCCTGCGATTTCTCTGTTCTCAGCAATATATTGCCCTGAACGCACACCAACTGTTCCACATTTAGCCTTGTTTTTATTATTTTTCCAATACATTGATAGACGCTTTTTAGCAGTCTTCATGTTTTTCTTTCGTTTGCATGCTTTTTCTCTTTGATTTTCTTCTCAGTTTCTTGGTCATCCTTTGCTGGGTCCTACATCTCTCTGAATCCACTGGCTTACTGCAACACTTGGCATTTTTCTAAGCTGCCTCCTTTCATCTAATAGGGAGATGAAGGTGGGGTTGAAAGTGATAGTCGGAGAGGAGGGTGGACCAGATTGATAGGAAGGAAGGTGGACACATAGGAACATTCAAAAGGGCGGTGCTGACTTGGACGTTTGGAGTGGGATAAGGTGGGATTAGGGGAAATGGGCAAATCCACTATGATCCCCTGTGGTTGGAGGGTCCCAACGCAGAAAAGGAGGCTTTGTTCCTCCAGGATTCTGCTGGCTTGGGTTTGGCGGTGGAGCAATTCTAGGACCCTCATGTCGTTGGCAGAGTGTGAAGGGGAGTTAAAGTGCTCAGTCAAAAGGCGATGGAGTTGTTCAATGTGGCTGTCCCAGAGATGTTCTCTGAAATGATCCACAAGTTGACCTCCTGCGTCGCCAATGTAAAGACGACTACATTGGGTTTACTGAATGCAGCAGATGAGGCGTTCTGTCTCCCTTCATCACCGAACTCTTTCAACCCCACCTTCATTTACCTATCACAATCCGAGCTACCTCTCTCCTGCCTCACCCGCTGCTCATTTATCCCTCAGCCTCCTTGACCCATAAGCTTCATTCCTGATGAAGGGCTTATGCCTGAAATATCGATTTATTGGCTCTTAGTATGCTGCCTGACTGTGCTTTTCCAGCACCACACTCTTCGACTCTCATCTCCAGCATCTGTAGTCCCCACTTTCTCCTCACACCTTCATGGCTTGCATGACTCAGATTTATAACGGTTACTGCAACTAAAACAAAAACTATCGTGTACTTAAACAGCATAAAAGAAAACCAATACATTGTGGTCACTGTTCCCTAAAGGTCCTTGACAGCAAAAGTTTCAATTTGCTCTTCTGATCACTCAACCCCAATTCCTAAATAACCCGATCTCCAGCTCAGTGCTCGACATAATGTTCATGTAAACCATCTCACACGTGGTCATGAGATCCATTTTCCCAGCATTAGCATTCGCTTGGGTTAACACAGTTTAGATATCATGTAAACAGTACATTATTACTGCAGTACCCACAAATGTGTATATCTCATTTCCTGTTTTATAACATGTCCAGCATTTGTACTGCGTTTTCACTTTGATATATAACTCCCATCAGTGTTTGCTCCTCCTTGCTGTTTTTCATTCTGTGGAATCTGACCGACGCTGCCTCTGGGGAGATTAATGGTAGAGATCATCTCGCCACATCATTTATGATCTTCTCAAACTTTAATTTCTCCAGACCTCCCATTATGCTGATAGAGTAGAGAAGGACAATGATCTTCCATCAATGCTCTGTATTCCCCCAGAGAGCTGAGACAGCTCTAACCTGGGTGGGAACCTTACAGCAGGCTGGTAATGTGTTGCTGCTGCTGTACAGGGTCTTAGTGAGATCACATCTGGAGTTGTGTGTATAGATTTAATCTCTTCAATGAAGAAAAGATTTTGTTATATTGGAAACAGCTCAGAGATGGTTCCCTCAACTGATTCCTGCAATGAAGGTGCTAGCTTATAACGAAAGGATTATCAGGTTGACTCAGTCGCCATTGGAGTTTACAAAAAATAATGATGTTCTGACTTGAACAAAAATGACAGAAGGAGTCAACAAGTGAAGGGAATTACACAGATGGTGGAGGAATCCATTCCGTTCTCCAGCCTGTTACACAGGAACAACAGGAGAATATTTACACCTTCGAACCTGTTACTTCAAAACAGTATGAGGCTATTCAGCCCCTGGAGCCTGATATACATTTACAGAAGGATGCCAATCAGCCACTCGAGGCTATAACAATAGGCCATGCTGCACCAGTATCCTGTTAAACAGCAACAGGATCATTCCATTCAGCCTCCTCAAGTCTGTAACATAGGAACTGGAAGAGATCACACAGTGACTGGAGATTTGTTTCACTGGGATAACAGGAGGCCATTCAGACTCACCGAGCCTATTGCAAGGGAATTGAATAGGGATAAAAACTATCTGAGACTTCTTTCATGAGAAAGGAAAAGGTAATTTCGACACGTGTCTGTTGTACGGGAACATGAGAAGACCAATCATTCCCACACTCCCATCTCCGGGATACATGAGGAGACAGTTCAGTATTTCCACCTGTTATGGAGAAATGTGAGAACTATCAGTTCCTCAATATGTTACACAGCAACAGCAAGATTCCATAATCTCCCAATCCTCTAAAGCATCAACAGGAGCAGGTCATTCTGGCCTTGGAGATGACAACATGGGAACACCAGAAAGACGTCAGCCCATCGATATTGTACACCAGCAGGATGATGAGCACATTCAGCCACACATGGCTCTTACACAGCAACTGGAGCAGATCTCTTAAAAGCGTGTGCCCATTAAATAAGAAGTCAAAGAAAACGTGAAGGTTTTCGAGAGGGTAGAACTAATAATAATGTTACACATTAGGGAGTAAAGTGTAACAATAACCTATTGTAATTGAATGCAAATTATTCGAGTCCATTGTTCAGGACATTTGCAAAGTTAAACCACAATCCATCAGAGTCAACATGGTTTTACGAAGGCTAAATCGTGTTTGAATTGTTTGCATGAGTTATTTGAAGATGCCATAAACAAAGTGGAGCGTGGGAATGCTGGAGATTGAACATAACTGGTCTTCCTGAAGGCATCGGATATGTCACTTCTCCAAAGAGTAAATGGTAAGATCAGACAACATGGGTTTAGGAGTAATTTATTAGCTTGGATGGAGGATTGGTTAACCAACAAAATATAGTCAGGTGGAATAAATGTGTCATTTTCATTTGGCAAATGCAGTTTGTGCTATTGATTTCAGTACTCATGCCTCAACCATTTGCGATTGATGGTATTACTGTACTCGGTTGATGGGATAGAAAATATGATGCCACATTTTCAGATGACACTAACATCGATGGAAAATTACTTCGGAATGATAATGCAAGAGATTTTAAAACTATATGGATAGGTTGGGTGAATAGGCCAACATTTGGCAAGGAAAATTAAAGTGAATCAATATGGGGCTATTCAAGTTGGCCAGCATAATAGAAAGACAAATTATTATCTAAATGGAGAGAAAGTTCAAAGTGTTTAGGTGCAGAGGGATCTGGGTGTCTGCTTGCATATCACAGAAAACCTGCCTGCAGGTGTTGCAAGTAATGAGAAATGCAAGCATCATTTCAGTGTTTATTTGTAAAAGGGTAGAGTAGAAAGATAGGGAGTGTTGGTGTAGCTATGCAAGGCATTAGTGAGGCTGCAACTGGAGTACAGTTTTGGTGTCCTGCAGAATGAAGTATTTCCATTGGAGGCAATTCAGAAGAGCTTCATCAGATTGATTCCTTATTTGAAGTGTTTGTCTTATGAAGAGAAATTGAGCAGTTTAGGCCTCTCCAGTTTATAAGAATGAAAACAGATCTCATTGTGGTCTGTGAAATGCTAAAAATAATTGAATGTGTAGATATGGAGTGGATTTTTTTTTCATGTGGCGCAATTTACAACAAGAGACTAGAGTTTTAGGGTGGAGAGATGGCAGGGAAGTGGAACAGAGGCCGCGGTGACATCAGCCTCATCGAGCGGTTGGATCCCTCACAGATGCTCCTTGTTCTTTTTCAACCCTTCTACTGTGTTGCATAGGAATGGGGGAGGACTGGGTATCATACAAGAAGCAGGCACTCAGGATAAACCAGTCTCAATCAGTTAGACAGAACAAAACCAGTAGGGTCACAGAGTAACCAGTACTTAGTTCTCAACTGTTTACAGTCTGCATTAATGATCAGGAGCATGGAACAGATATACAGATGCTGGGTTTGGTGATGTCGCTGTGGTAAGCAAGAGATTAAATTATCAAGAGATGGTGGAGAGTCTGCAGATAGATTCAGACAGGTAAAGGCAATAGATAATAGTTTGGTAGGTGGAATTTAACATGATATAACCTGTAATTTCATTTACAGGAATAACGGAAAGCAATATGTTACTGAAATGGAGAGGAATTTTAGGACTTATTGATACTGTGCACTGGGGGTTTCACTCAAACTTGTTCAGACATGGGAGGTTTTGCTCCATCCCTGATCGTCTGCTCCCAGACACTGCAAGTGACCCAATTGCTCTCCGTACACATGGAATACTTTAATGTGATTGATTGTTGGTGGGGATTTTTTTTTAAACGTGCATCAAGAGGACAGCCTTTATCCAAGATATATTCATTTCTTTCTACGTGGAGACCCACTGACGATGGGAATGGCTGACTGCTTCTGAATGAAGAGACCATGACTGCAGCCAGGACAGTGGGCATTCACCAACATGATGCACTGTGCATGGGCATACTGTAACATTAATAGAGAGAGAGAGAGCTCCTTCAGTTCCTCCACCTCTCCCCATTGACATGGGTATTCTGCAGATGCCATGCACACCATCAGGAATACCACTGTACTGAATACACCCGGCAGCTCCCTGCTGTTGGAGAAACAATGTATTTACCTCATCCACCACATATATCCTCCATCACCGAATGGTGACGTCAATGTTGAGATACTGGGAAATGATGGATATGTCACCTAGTTCTTCCTAGAAAGTTCTGGATCATAGAAGCTGAATGGAACAGTGACCCTAACAGCCACTGGCAGCAACATCCTCCACCTGGTGTGAAGCTGCAGGTCGTGTTGAAGGAGGTGACACCGCTCTGTGACAGCTCCTTGTTCAATCAGGGTCCCCTCACACTCTGCTCCTGGGTTAAGTGTAGCTTGGGAAGCTGTTCATGGAATATTTGGGGTGGATACAGCAGATCCTTTTCCCCCCACACTCTCACTCCGTGGTTTCAGAGTTTCCCTTCTCTGCAGCCTCTACTCCATTTGTTGTTCATGTTGCAGGCTCAGATGCTGTAACTACAGTCCCCATGCTCCATCCAGAGTTGAGTCACCAAATCCTCAGGTCTCCCTGAATGTCTGAGGAAGCTCACAGCACAACTTCCAGCAAACCATCCCCACCTGCTGCACTAACTTTTCAATTACAGGAGTCAGTCAGAAACCCCTCGGCTACAAGTGTTGTGGACCAGACCAAATCCCCGCAAAATATTTTAAGAAGGCCGCTTAGACCCAAGCCTATTCTTTTTTTAAACATAGATGTGAAGTGTGCGTTCCAGATATGTTGTGACTGGTCAAACCTCTCGACATTAAGCAAAATATAATCTATTCAAATGTTTTGTTTAAAATCCAATCAAAGAAAAGAACATTTTGGGATAGTTTATATGTTGGAACACTTACACAAACAATAGATACTGTCCTTTCTTTGTATACACTGCTTGGCACAAAGATATATTCAAATACAGATTCTTGCATGCAATTTTCTGATCCAGGAGGAAACAACATGAACAGAGATCTCAGAGAGAAAAGCAGCTGGGGATCATGTATTGACACTTCCAACCCTTCGAGGATCCCCAACAGCTTCTGAAAAACTGCAGATAAAAACAAAACGAGAAAACCTGGTCTGGGAGAGCAGGCAACTGCCCTTCGATTGTTGCCACCATTTAATAAAACCTAAAGGCCTGCTCAGTTATTTACTTAAACTGTGTTCAGATAGCAGTTCTGCACCTCTGCCTTTAGAACCTCCCTTCAAAAACAACCTAAGAGAACATAACCTCTTTACAGTGATATTAAACTCACAACTCACCTTTAATAAAATGATCCATCAATATACAAAAATGGATTAATTTTAGACCTGCTAATCATCCTCTATTAGCAGACTGAAATGCATATATATTACATTGACTCTGAGCATAAAAATGTTCACAACTAGATTCGATTTCAGTCATTTTACTCCTGCTACAGAATGCCTTTGTCTTTCTTCATCCAAGTCTCCACAACGTGTCAAACCTTAGGTTTCTCGTCCGATCAACGGTATAACTTCAAATTGAATAGCAGAAATAATAAGCTCAATCGAAACAGACTGGTATTCGTCGCCCTAAACTTCTTCAATAACTTTAAGGGGTCATGATCAGTGAAAAAGATTTGTCTCAGGTATGTTATTGGCAATTGAAATGCTGAAATGTTGTAACGCCAACACCAAGCTCAAGGCCCCCTTCCCCATTGTGGAATAAATCTGTTGATGTTTCCACTGGATGCTCCAACCACACATTACGTAATGGAGCACTTCTCATCTCTCCAATAATCCTTCTGAATGACATAGCTCCTCATGTCTCAGCATAAAAGCATTACATGCTTCTGTGCCTCTTAATGCTGTAACCCCTTTACCTGCTACTCTGGCCTATGCCAATAAATCTTACTCTCACAGGTATATGTTTTAAGAAGATCTCGCACATTCTTCTCAATCCCTCACAGAAACCAGCCTTTGATTTCTGAACCAAATCATTATCATCAGCCATTTCAGCTTCTAATCTTGCCATTTTAACTCTCTGCTCTTCCACACGAGTTGTCACGACTGCAGGAAGTGAATTGTTGAACTTCTCCAAAACAAGAATCTCTCTAAGAGTGTTATAGTTTTGCTCTGTTTTTAAAACCCTTCCCCACTTTTCAAAATTACTTTGTTTGATTCTTCCAAACTCAATGTGCGTTTAACCAGGGACACTATTTTAGATTCCTGAAACACTGTCTGTCGGCTTCTGGCACAAGCTCCTATGCACTTCAGACGGCTTTCTTCACCTTCTCCTCCTCCTCAGATACCGCCTCCGATAGGGATGGCAAATACCTCTCAGCTTTGTTTGAATCAAATAAATCCACATGGTCACTGGGCACTGCATTTGTTTAGCCATTTTCTCAAATGAAATTAAAAAGGCTCCCCCATTCTTCTCATCAAATTTAGATAATGCCTGGGTTTATTTAAACAGATCCCCATAAGTCCTTTGGCTACTATGGGGTTGCTTATCCTCACTATCCTCCTTATCCAGCCTACCGTCTACCTTCATCTCGACCCTATATGTCAACTTTCCTCTCTAATTACTAACTTTTGAAGTTGAAACTCTCTGCTTTTCTTCTCTCTTTTTCTTTCTTTCTTCTTCATTTCCTTCTCTTTTATTTCTACTTTTCATCATAATTCAAACAGTTTCAATTCCTTCTCATGTTCAAGGCACATCATTTGAAATTGAATTCTGGCCATTTCCAAAGACTCTGACGGCGTTTCCACCAAATGTAATTGACGAGCTCTAGCTGTAATTATCTCTCATTTTCTCACAGACAAACACAACCCCAACTCCAGCTTGTCTGCCAATTCCTACAGCTTTGACTTCATTACCTTTTGTAAAACCCCCAACTTCATTTCTTCCACACCCAGAGAACTCTTATTGACTGAACGAATCTTTATACATAAATCTCTGTTTAAACCATCCGAATGCAACATCCGGAACCAAAGAAACGAACAACTATCATACACTACATTTGAACCCAATAGCATCCCGGCGCATACTCTCCAGTGTCTGCATGAGCTTATTCTGGATGCTCTGGTTTCCTCCCACAACCCATAATGTGCATGTCAGGTAAATTGGTCATGGTTAGTTGTTCAAGGTTTTCAGGGATGTGTGGGTTAGGTGCCTTAGTTGAGGTAAATATGTAATAATAGGCTAGCGGAATGGGTCTGGGTAGGTTACTTTGCGGAGGGTCGGTGTGGATTTGTTGGGTCACGTGGCTTGTTTGCACACTGTAGGGATTGTAATTCTAAATCAGTTGGTATTATCGATTTAGACCAAGACAAGAGTCTCCAGTTTGCCATAGACCAATCAGACTGCCTCAAACTATTTTAAGAAGGTAGCTTGGATGCCAACCTTTCCTTATTTTAAAGGTAGATGTGAAGTGGGAGTTCCAGATGTGATGCTACTAGTCAAACCACTCACCATTAAGCAAAACACAACATACTTATAGACTCTAATGAAAATCCATACAAAAGGAAGAGGAATTTAGAATAATTTAACTATTGGAAACCATAACCGAATAATGGATACAGTACGTTCTACAAATGAACTGTTCCAATATACCAACATCCCATAAACACATCTCTTGGAAAAATGGAACATTCAGACATACATTCTTGCATACAGTTCTGCAATTCAGGAGGAAACAGCATCAAGTCAGGTTTCAGGGAGAGTAGCAGCTGGGGATAAGTTACTAGGCCGTTGTTACTGTCATTTATTACAAATCCTAAAAGTGTCATAAGTTATTTACTTGAGCTGTTTTCAGTCGGCAGTTTGGCCTTTAAGATCGCTTATTTAAAGAAAGGAGAAAATAACCTTTTGAAAAAAGTGACAGCATTGTCACACACTTTAGATCCCTGGGCCTTTATTTGAGGGGCTTCCTCGATCGGAAGATCACCTGAGAGGGACAAATACAGGTACAGACCAAGTTACAAGGATGTGTCTCATAACGTCTGTCCGTGGACCATCACATGGGACATACCAGGAAGTGAAAAACAGCCTGACACACACCATTTCACTGTTTCTGAGCTTCACAATGCCAGCACTCGATACACTAGGCAGCCATAAACAATGACCAGGGAAAGAAAGAGAGGGACAGAAAGATTCACATGAAAGACAGAACGAGACAGTTAATTAACTGAAAATATGCTGTGGAAATATGGGGGGAAAGACAGGGCAGTGGGACTAACTGGAGAAGTGAGAATCTTCGAGAGTAAACTTAAAAGAATGAGAACATTGAATAAAGGCATTTTCAGAACAGCTGGAATGGTTTCTTACATCAAATTCTGAATCTGCTTCACAGAACACCACAAACAACATAGACTGGGACAAGATGACAGCCCAGCATGAAGAGCTGTGCAGAGCATGCTAGTGTGTTGCTCAGTAAACTGCACTATCTGCCCAGCATAGAGAGTATTGCAAACTTTACTATCATATGCTAACTATACTCGCATCAAATTACTGCAATGTCGACAATGAGAAGGTTTGCTGTGTGTGTGTTCATCCGTGACTGAGAGAGAGTGTGTGTGTGTGCGATTGGCGTGGTTGAATGCTAAACTCATTGTTTGAGAAGGAACGCACATGGAGGAAACTATTTTAAATACGAACAACTGGCAGGCTTTTTGTTAATCAACAGAGAGAGAATGAGAGAAGTTTCATGAACAGATACGGTAAAGTGTTTGAGAATGTCAAAATAAAGGTATTGCCAGAAAAAACAGCAATACACATCGGCGTGCACATGAATGACAGATGGATGGGACTTTGGTGTGAGGTCGAATCAGATTTGCTTTTGCAGGTTTCAAGCCGGGAGTGTCAGCAGCAGATTATTGGCTTCATTAAGACTGTATTTCATAGCTCAACGTTCAACAGCAGATGGACTAAACCAGTGAGATATATTCTGGGGTGGTGAGCATTTCAAGTTAGAAATGGTCAGGATATGGTGTCATGAATCAGCTCATGGTCAAAGGGATCTCACACAGTTGTGACTTGTCTGCTTCAGTCGCAGAACAGTGGCAGGAAGTGGAGTTTGTAATCAGAACAGTAGAGAGTGACCTCCCTGCTTTTAATATTTAAATAACAAAGGCAATGATACAGTAAATTATAGTTCTCCGCTGGAACTGAGTAGGTCAACATAGAGAGTAACGAGGGAGACCGTCATTGAACACATGCATTGATGTAGTTAGTAGTGGTCTGTAGAGTAAATATCTGGAATGAGAGTTTCAATAGTAAAATAATAGTGACAAGAAGTGTAGACGATATAAAAGAACTAATACAGTCATAATCGGTTTTTTGAACAAAAAAATCTGGACGTTGACACTTACCAGGAACACCAACGATAGCCAGGAAAGGATAATAAAAACATTGAATAATGAGAAGAGTATAATAGATCCTCCATGATAATGACAACCAATTAAATGCAGAAAGACGCCAAACATAAATGTAGAAACTCCTGTCTGTTGTTGGAACTTGCCAGTCTAATGTTTCCAGATTCTGATACATTTTTGGAACATTCCAGTTTCATGTACTCAGATACTGATCTCTCCTCCCCCTCTCTCTGGGTCTGCTGTTCCCTGTCAGTGCTGTCGGTGATGCTCCCGCTCATGTTATGGGATACCACATTGAACGGCGCCCATTTATCATTAAAAGATGGAAACCCTCCACTGGGATAATTAGAATCCATGGAGATTGGCATTAAGTACAGTCACTGAACAAACACTGGGAAAATTAGCAAAGGCTATGACAACGGATGAATGGGCACTGCAAAACAATCAACAGACAGGAGTATTCCCTCCCAGTTGGGGAACACTTCAGTGGTCCAGGATATTCAACCTCGGACTTTCTGGTGACCATCCTTCAAGCCGGATTTCAGGACAGGCAGCAGCGAATAGTGGCCGAGCAGAAGCTGATTACAAATTTCGGTTCCCATAGGGAGGGTCACAACTGGGGCCTTGGGTTCATATCACATTGCAGGTGACCACCATTGCACTACGCACACGCACACACACACACACACACACAGGCACTCCTATACACACACATACGTACGGACACATATGTACACTGACACGAAGACAGACACACACACACCCTTACAGGCACACACACTCTCACAGGCAACCGCTCAGAGACTTAGACCACTCTACACTCATATATACACATATACACTCTCTCACTGATACTCAAGCCCTCCACCCCAGAAACACACACATACTCCCACACTCACAGGTACAGTTACACCATTTAAAAGGCAGTTGGATGGATACATGCATGGGAAGTGTTTAGAGGGAGATGGACCAAGTGCTGGCAAGGGGGACGAGATTTATTTAGGATGTTTGGTCGGTATGGACAATCAGACTGAAAGATCTTTTTCCGTGCTGTACATCTCTGAAACTCTATTTCCTCTTGAGTGTTTGACACAGGAAAAGGAAGAGGCAATTCTGCTTCTGAATTCTGTCAGTCAGCTTGTTTGTTCAATTACTGAGAGTAAAATACAAAAATACATCATTCAGATTTTGATGGGGTTTTACAGAAACAGGGGAATGGCTTTTAGTCAAGACAAGCTGTAAAGAATGTGAAGAGGCCATTCAGGCCCTCGACTCCATTCCACAGGAGCAGCAGGTGAGCACAGAGCTATTGGAGCCTTTTAGTCAGTAGCAGGAGGGGGACATCTACTTTCGCAAACCTTGGATCAGGAGGCAGTCACACAGCTGCCCAAGATTGGGACACGGAACAGGACGCAGTCATTCAACTGCTTGAGACTGTGACACAGGGCCAGGAGGGAGTCACTCAGAGCTCGAAACTGGGGCACAGGGAAATCTGGAGGTTAGTGAGGCCCCAGCATCCTGTTATGCAAGGACAGCAGGAGGTGACTCACTCCCCACCAGTATGGGACACTGGGAGAGAAGGGGAGTTTGCTTGGAACAAACAGAAATATATGAATAGGATGCATTAGTCGTCCATTCAATCCTGTCCCAACATTCACTAAGACCACGTCTGATCTGATTGTGATTCCCTCATTCCATTTTACAGAGACTCCGCTCTCTGCAGCCTCTGCTCCATTTGTTGGTCATGTTGCAGACTCAGATGCTGTAACAACACTCACCATGACTCATCCAGAAGGATAGGTCTAACAGGATAACTTCAGATTTGATGGGTCCAATCACAAGAATGAAAACACAAAATAAAGGTATTGTCAGACGTTTAGTATTCTCATATTCGCAATCCAACTTGCATAACCAGCCCATCCATTACATATTCAGGATGGAGCACTGTGTACATCCGGCTCGTGTACAGCTGTATGCAATCCAGCAATGTCCAGAGTGAAACTCTATGCAGCCCACACCAATGCTTGATCTATAATCCTGGTCTAAATGTCCAGCATGCGGAGCTGTGCAGTCCGCACTGGGTCATTCATATATAAACCCAGGCTGTTGCATTGTTCGGTAACACTGTATTAGATCGCAGCCCAGTGTGGGGAAAAATGAAACCAATGCTGGAATTGACAGAATGTGCAGTTCCCATCCATCTTCAGCTCCATATCTGTACTGTACCTTGACAAGGGGTGCTGCGAATATGAAAATCAATGTGAGGAAGAGATATAAATGGAAACAATTAAATACCAATAGTTCTGATTAAGGCGCATATCACTCTAGTATTTAAAGTTGAAATAACTGAGATAATATCCAATGAGGTTTTGTGAACGGTACAAAGAATTAAGAGGGGGATGGTGATGGTTGCACTATAAGCCTCCAAATAATCAATGAGAATTATAGGAACAAAATTTCAGGGAAACTGGCGAGACTTGCAGGAGCAATAGGGTTGTCATAATAGGTGACTTTAATTTTCCGAACATAGACTGGGACTTCCAGATGGGTTAAGAACTTAGATGGAACGTAATTTATTAAGTGTGTTCAGGAAAGCTTCCACAAGCAATATTGAGAGGTTCCTATTGGGGAAGGGACAAACTCGACCGACTGTTGGGAAATAAGTTCGGATAGGTGACGGAGGGAAAGTGGGCGAGCATTTTGGGAATAGAGACTAGAGCTGTACTAGTTTTAAAATAGTAATGGTAGGGACAAAATTGGTCCACAGATTCAAGTTCTAAATTGGGGCAAGGCGTATGTTGTTGGAATCAGACAGAGGACTGCATGGGATGATTGGAGTAGTTTGTTTCGAGGTAAAATGATCCTGGGAAAGTAGGAGGGCTTCAAAAGTGAGATAGCTCGAGTTCAAGGTCTATATATTCCTGTGAGGATGAAGGGGAAGTGAGGCTGGAAGAGAGAACCCTGGATTACAAGAAATATTGAGGCTCTGACCAGAACAAAAATGAGGCGTGGCTCAGGTACAGGCAGTTCGTATCAAGGGAATCCCTGGACGTACACAGGGGATAGATGAGTTTACTGAAGAAGGAAATCAGCAGGGCTAAAGTGGGGTATGAGATAGCCTTGGCTGAGCAGAAAAGTGCGAATCCAAATTCAGTATAGAAAAGAAAATGGGAATAGGACGCCTTAAAATCCAAAATGGGCATGCATGTGTAAAACCTCAAGAAATGGGTGAGGTCCTCAATTTCCCCTATGTGTTTATCATGAAGAAAAACATGAAGTCCTGTGACCTTTGGGAGGTTAGTTGTGATATCTTGGTACAGTCCGTTTCACAGTAGCGGTGCTGATGGACATATTAGAATTCATAAAGTCAGATAAATCTCTTGGTCCTGACCAGATATATCCAAGAGCACTGCAGGTGGTGAGAGAAGACAGTTCAGGGGCCAAGGACGCGGAAGACAGGGCGGTAACAAATGGAGTGCCCTTCTTCAAGGGGGGTTGCAAAGAAAAGCCTGGAAAATATAGACCAGTAAGCTTCACATCTGTTTTCGGTAAACCGCTTGAGAAGGTTCTGAGATATAAAATATGCATGCATTTGGAAAGACAGAGTTTGACTTGGAGCAGTCAGCATAGCTTTGTGCGTGGCAGATCATGCCTTAGAATTTATGTTCGAGTTTTTGAGGAAGTGACCATAAAGGTTGACAAGGGCAGGGTGGTGGACATCGTCTATATGGATTTCAGTAAGGCCTGTGATAAGGTTCCACATGGTAGGCCGCTCTGGAAGATTAGAGCGCATGGACTACAAAGTCAACTAGCAAATTGGTGACACAATTGTCTTGACGTTATGAAGCAAATGACTATGGTGGAAGTATGCTTGTCGGACTGGAGGCCTGCGACTATTGGAGTGCCTCAGTGTTCGGTCCTGGGACCATTGCTGTTCGTTATCTTATATCAATGATTTGGACTAGAGTGCACAACGCAAGGTTAGTAAGTTTGCACGTGACTCGATATTAGGAGGCATCATTTACAATGAGGAACATTATCAGAAATTGCAGCAGTACCTTCGTCAGCTGAGGAAGTGGGCTCAGAAATAGCAATTTGAGTTTATTACAGATAAGTGTGACGTCTTACATTTTGGAAAGTCAAATCGAGGTAGAAGTTTAATGATGAATGAGAGGGCCTTAAGGAGTGTAGTGGAACAAAAGGACGTTGGATATCAGGTGCACGGTTGTCTGAAATTTGAGTCACAGATACACAGGTCAGTGAAGAAGGCTGTTGGCATACTGGCATTCATCAGCGCATTGAGTATAGAAGTTGGGACGTTATGTTACAGTTGTACAGGATGTTGGTAAGGCTGCAGTTGGGGTATTGGGCTCAGTTTTGTTCATCTTGCTCTAGAAAGGATATAATTGAACGAGAAAGAGCGTAAAACAAATTTCCAAAGATGTTTCCTGGGCTAAAGACTCTAAGTTATTGGCAGAGGGTGGACAGGTTAGAACTTATTTCTTCTCCACGTAGGATACCGAGGGGGTTCTTATTGAAGTGTAACTCATAAAATTATGAGAGGCGGGTGAATTATGGGGTGAATACTTCAATTTTTTTTCCCAAGTTTGGGGAATCGAGGACTAGAGGACATCCATTAATGTTTGGAAAGGAAAAAAAGTACTTAAAAAGGAACCTGAGGGGCAACGTTTTTACATAGAGTGTGGGATGCATACAGACTGAGCTGCCAGTGGAAGTGATTGAGGTGGGTACAATAACAACATTGAAAAGGCATTTGGACAAATACACAGATAGGTAAGGATTAGAGGGATACAGAACAAGGGCAGGGGAATGGGGTGAATCTGGATGCACATTCTGGTTGCCATGGTCCAGTCATACTGGGAGTCTCGTGCAATATGACTGTAAATGATTGTGTTTTTGAGTGGAAACAGAGTGGGAGAGACTGAGAAAAAATGTCATTGAACGATATGTTCACAGGTTTCAGAATGCTGAAATGAAGACATTTCGATAGTATCATGCAACACGGGTCAGTACTTTGAAGAATGATGAGTGAAAGGGATATTGCTGTGAGTTCAGGCAATGGAGACTTTTGGATGAGCATTTGTTCTGCAGCTTTGTAACTAGGAGTGAGGACAGCAGAGTCTTCGCCTCACTGGGCTGAATCTAACAAAAAACTGTCTCAGTGACATTTTCATTAAGTGTGACAGAGGGATTGTCTGCACAAGGCCGAGCTAGTTTCCTGGTGCTATCTTACCAAACTCATCTCATTAACTACCCACCCCACTCTATTGTGTCCCTCTCAAACAATGACAGCCACATTCTCCCACCCATCATGACTGGAGGTACTCAAAATCGCCCGGATGACCCTGGATATTCCATGACCCCTGACACTGGGGCCACCTTTAAAAGGCCAAGGGGCACACGGTTGAGCTTTCTCAGTTTGGAGCTGCCCTGCACAGTTTACCCCGAGCATGGCAGATAAGGGGAAATTACATCACGGTTTGTCGACAGGGACACGGAGGTCCTGGTGGATGCGGTAGTACAGCGGGGGACCATTCTCTCCCCAGAGGGATCACACCACCAGACCCACCGAGCCTGGTCTGAGCTCACCACCCAGCTCAGTGCAGTATCTGCGGTCTGAGTAAATGTCCAGCAAAACAGGACAAGCTTCAATAACCTTCCCCACTCTGTTAGGATAAGGGTCACCATATTCTCTCTGCTCCCTCACACTCACTGTATGTCTGTTATAGCCCCGGTTCCCGAACAAGGCCCATGCTCTCCCACTCTCACTACTGCATACAGCACCATCCCTCTCTTTCTCTCTGCATCTCTAATGCCCCCCACAGAGTTATAGAATATTCTGGAGAATGCCAATTATGGAATTTTCCAGATCATGTTCCAACTTATTCCCAGTTTCAGTAAAGCGGCTGTGCCCCAGTGTGTGCCATGTAAGAGGATGGAGTAGAGATGCACGTTTTTCAAATCACAGACAATTGAAATCCATCATGAGGCCATTCAGTACTTCAAACATGCTCCAACATTCAATACGTTTGGAGGTGAAATGATGGTTTTCTCAGCTCCACCTTACAGGAACTTTCAGTCATTGAACCCCCAGCTTCCTGTTACCAAGCAGACGATTCTCAGAAACCTTTTACCCAGTGTTTCTTCTTGCATGTGTTCCGAAGGCATTTCCCATGGGGACAGACTCCTCTAACAATATATTTCATCTGCTTTCTAAATTAATACAATCGTCAGCATGCTTTCCACAGACCAATCAAAAACATGCATTTATTTTACAGTTATCGATATCCAATCACACTTAGTCATTCTGGTTATTTCACTTGTCTCACCTTATTGTATTCAGTAAAAGAAAGCTTCCAAACACTTGTCTCAATATAAAATACAATTTCTAGCAGAGAACGTTTTTATCCTCAGCCGTTACCATGACGATTATCTCAAATACACCTTTTTCCTTGTCATGAAAGTTTCTCTTGCCCTTTGTCTGTGACTGATTCTGTGTGTAACAGTTACACAGTCTCCCACTCAGTTGGCTGGATGGTTGGTTTGTGATACAGAGGGAGGCCACCAGCGCAGGTTCAATTCCCCACACTGACTGAGGTTACCATGAAGGGGATGCTCTCTCAACCTCACCCCATCACCCAGTGTGTGGTGACATTCAGCGTTAACCACCACGAGTGGTCTATCTAATGAGAGCTCTTTGGAACTCTATTCTATCAATGTTAGCATTTTAATTTTTAAAAAGTATTTGAATGAAAAATAGATTTTTATTATTATATTAAAACAATAACAAAACAACTCAAATAATTGAACAATATTTCACCCATGTGCATGTACATACAAAGTAAGTTAAAGTCTATAAACGGACAGAAGAAAAACAAAAATAAACAATAAATAATAAATAAATAATACAGCTCAGAATAAGAAAACGATAGCTCTTGTTCTTCGAGAGCATTAACTGATAAACATTCATATGTTCACAATTCTTCATATTAGATTCATTAGATAATGTCGTCATTGCTACATAAAAACCATTTTTAGAGTGGCAGATAAGCCTAATCGTGATAATCCAAAAAAGATTGCTATATCTTATATAAATCTCTGCTTTCTGGGGCACCATGCATGCTTACGACGAGCCAACAGACACGGGGGGGGTGGGGGGGGGGTGTCGGGGGCAGGTGGGGGTGTTTCAGATATCAGACACAACACAATACTTTTCCTGGCACAGGAAGTGTGTGGGAGATACTAAACGAGAATTTTGCATCAGTATTTTCTGTGGAAAAGGATACGGAAGATATCACATGCAGGGAAATACATGGTGACACCTTGCAAAATGTCCATTCGCAGAGGAGGAAGTGCTGGGTGTCTTAAAACGGTTAAAGGTGGATAACTCCCCAGGACCTGATTAGGTGTAACCTCGAACGCTGTGGGAAGCCAGAAAAGTGTTTGCTGGGCCTCTTGCTGAGATTGTTGTAATATGGATAGTCACTGCTGAGGTGCCAGAAGACTGGAGGAGGCTAACGTGGTGCCACTGTTTAAGAAGGGTGGTAAGGACAAGCCAGGGAACTATAGACCAATGAGCCTGACGTTGGTGGTGGTCAAGTTGTTGGAGGGAATCCTGAGGGACAGGATGTACATGTATTTGGAAAGGCAAGGACTGATTTGGGATAGTCAACATGGCTTTGTGCATGGGCAATCATGTCTCACAAACTTGATTGAGTTTTTTGAGGAAGTATCAAAGATGATTGATGAGGGCAGAGGGATAGATGTGATCCATATGGACTTCAGTAAGGGTTTCGACAAGGTTCCCCATGGGAGTTTGATTAGCCAGGTTAGGTCTCATGGAATACAGGAAGAACTAGCCATTTGGATACAGAACTGGGTCAAAGGTAGAAGACAGAGGGTGGTGGTGGACAGTTGTTTTACAGACTGGAGGCCTGTGACCAGTGGAATGCCACAAGGATCGGCGCTGGATTCACTACTTTTTCTCATTGACATAAATGATTTGGATGCGAGCATATGAGATACAGTTAGTATGTTTGCAAATGACACCAAGATTGGAGGTACAGTGAACAGCGAAGAGGTCACCTCAGATTACAACAGGATCTTGACAAGATGGGCCAATGGGCTGAGAAATGGCAGATGAGTTTAATTCAGATAAATGTGAGGTGCTGCATTTTGGGAAAGCAAATCATAGCAGGACATATTCACTTAATGGTAAGGTCCCAGGGAGTTTTGCTGAACAAAGAGACCTTGGTGTGCAGGTTCATAGCTCCTTGAAAGTGGAGTCGCAAGTAGATACAATAGTGAAGAAGGCGTTTGGTATGCTTTCCTTTATTGGTCAGAGTATTGAGTACAGGAGTTGAGAGGTCATGTTGCAGCTGTTGTAGGATATTGGATAGGCCACTGTTGGATTATTGCGTGCAATTCTGCTCTCCATCCTATCGGAAAAACGTTCAGAAACTTGAAAAGGTTCAGAAAAGATTTATAAGGATTGGAGGATTTGACCTATAGAGATAGGCTGAATAGGCTGAGGCCGTTTTCGCTGGAGCTTAGGATCTGAGGGATGCCATTATAGAGGTTTTCAAAAGTATAAGGGGCATGGATAGGGTATATAGCGAAAGTCATTTCCCTGGGGTCGGAGAGTTCAGAAGTGGAGGGCATAATTTAAAGGTGAGAGGAGTAAGATATAAAAGAGACCTCCAGGGTAACTATTTCATACAGAGGGTGGTACATGTATGTAATGAACTGCCAGGTGAAGTGGGGGAGGCTGGCACAAGTGCAACATTTAAGAGGCATTTGGATGAGTATATTGAATAGGAAGGGTTTGGAGGGTTATGGGGCGGGTGCTGGCAGTTGGGACTAGATTGTATTCGGATATGTGGTCGGCATGGACGGGTGGGACCGAAGGGTATGTTTCCATGCTGTACATCTCTATGACTCTATGTCCAAAGGGATATTCTCCATGATGAGCTTACAAAGACCCAATACATCCTGGGAGTTTCAGACATCCAACACAACAGAATATTATTTCCTAGCAGAGAAAGTAAGGATATATTTTTCCCATGTGCATCTGCGTAAGGTGCAGGAAAAGAGAATTCGGTCCCCTAAGACCCACTCTTCCGCATCGAACACAGTGATCCAATATATACAAAACCTGCAGCAGGACCACATGCTATCAGTAAGAGTGCCTGTAGTCATTCTGCATTTAGGACATGCTGAAGATAATCCCACATTGAATTTCGAGAGAAAATCTGGTGTTAGATAGACCCTATGAAGAATTTGCAACTGTATGGAATTGGTCCTTTTACAGATCAAAATCCTTCGAGCATTTTCACAAATATCCTCCCATGTCTCCAAAGAGATCTAACCCCCCCCCCCCCAACTCTCTCGCACAGACATCACGAAGCTGCACAGTCTTGTCTGAGGGGACACTCTCCAACAAATAATAAAGGGTACTGACAGAGAGTGTATTCTTAGCAGTAAGCACCCGCTTCTCTGTATCGGATCTATAAGAGTCTGTTAAAAGTGTGTTTTTAAAATCAAACCTCTAATCTGGAAAAAAAAACAGAAGAAATCTCTACTAGTTAGTTCATACTTACGAGTTATTTGATCAAATTATATCATTGTTTCTCCCTCAAGTAACACGTGGTGGCTCAGTGGTTTGCACTGCTGATTCACCGCACCAGGGTCACTGGCTTGGTTCCAGCCTTGGGTGACTGGCTGTGTGGAGTTAGTATGTTCTCAACTGTGACTGTATAGGTTTCCTCCAAGAGTCACAAAGATGTGCAGGTTAGATGAATTGGCCAATGCTAAATCACTCAAAGTGTTCAAGGATCTGTAAGTTCAGACATTAGTCAGGATAAATATAGAATGGTAGGGGAATGGGTCTGGGTGGGTTACTCTTCAGAGGTTCGAAGTTGATTTGCTGGGCCCAAGGGCTTGTATCCACACTTTAGGGATTCTACTAATTCTAAATCACTCAAGCAAGGTACCGCCCTTGCTGCCCACATTTTAAACCTGGTATCCATTCTCCCCAGTTGACAACCTGGTATAGCAATTAAAGCGGTAAGAAACATGGTTTTGGCTGTATTGCTCTCGATCTGACGCATTGTTCTTCAAGTTTTAACAGTATTGATAATCATTAGTTTTTGACAATACTCCATAAATCCCAGGCACGAATATAGGATGATAAAAAAAAGCTTAATTGATAGCTTTTAATCTGGGAGATCTACCCCCCACAATCAATGGGGCAGTTGCAATTTTGTTAGCTTGATAAGGAACCGCTTATGGTGCCAAATAAAAGAGCTAAACCAGCCATTCTATTTCCGAAATATCTGTCTGGGAAACATCAAAGAAAACATTCACACGCGGTGTAGGAAATGAGGAAGGACATTCATTTTAATAACAGCTATCCGATCTAGCCAGGATATTTGAAATGCTTCCCATCTTTAAAGGTCTTGTTTAATTTTTGTCAAACAAATGGACACAGTTCACGTTAAATAAACGATCAAAGACAGATGTAATGACTATACTGAAATAGGGAAACCACCCCCGTTACCATTTAAAAGGAAACCAGGATTTGCCCTCAGTATCAGGTATTTCCCTAAGATCTCCCATAGGCATGGCCTCCAACTTTGTAAAATTAATCTTATCGCCCGGAAAGGCAACAAGTGAATTAATGCATTGCATCACATGACCTACCGAAATTACGGGATTTGACAAAAAACATAAGACCCTCATCTGCATACAATGTAATCTTACGTGACTTCTATCCCACTTCTGGGGCAGATATGTTGACATCCCTACGGATGGCCTCCGCCAGTGGCTCAATCCCCAACATAAACATTAATGGTGAAAGGTGTCAACCTTGTCGGCTGCCTGGAGAAATATTAATATTACTGGTTGGCCACACCATTAGTGAGAACCACCGCCAGAGGATCGCGGTAATGACCCTCACCCACTTGATAAAAACTTTGCATAGACCAAACCGTTCTAATGTATAGAAGGGATCCGGCCACTCAACCCAATCAAATGCTTTCCCTCATCAGAAGAGATCAATAATCCCTGGACAAATTGTTATTGACCCTCTTGGATCATATTGGTAAACTCTTCACATTGTAGGAAGATCTGCGGCCCTTTATAAAACCTGTTTGGTCCTCTTTGGCAACGTAAGGCAGCAAAGTTTCCAGCCTTAATGCACGAGTCTCAGGCAGGATTTTGAAACCAACGTTTAAATGTGAAATTGGCGTGTAAGAAGCACAATCCTCCAGGGTCTTCCTTTCTTCAGCATCAGAGAGATATGAGCCTCTCTTTAGGAGGGAGGGATGGGTTCGTGACTGTATGAGTGAGAGAATTTGTTACACATCAGCCCTGACAATAGGTTTATAAATTATCTATAAGATTCACGAGGAAATCTATCAGGAACGTGCACCTTTGAATTCTGAAGCTGCTTCACACCCTCCTGCGCAGACAATGGTGCATTAAGGCACAACACTTATTCAGGGGTTACTCCTGAAAAATGAAAAATGACTCCATTTTAATACATCTATCCACATAATGCTCAGTCTGAAATAATACGGAGAAAAATCTCGGACAGGAGACATTAATCTTTTTGGAATTGAAGGTAAGGATCCCAATATCTTCCCTAATTGAGGTAATGGCTTAGAGGGGCGCTCGTTTTCCTGGCAAGATAGAATAAATACCTGCCTGACTTATCACCATGTTCAAACAGCCTTTGTTTAGCAAAAGTAAGTTCCTTCTTGGCTGTCTGTGTGAGCGTGAAATTCACTGTAGACCGAAGCGTTGTGATCCTGTGCAGCTTAGCGACTGAGGGTCTATCACAGTATGCCCTCTCGCTTGCCCTCAGCTGTGCCTCAACTCAACTTTCCTGCTCCCCCTTCTGCTGCATCCTAAGGGATAATTATTCCCTTGGCATAAGCCTTAACAATTTCCCATAGAATGGATGGCTTACTGGTTTAATCTGAATTAATGGCTAAGAAAGATCTGAATTCATTACAGAAATACTCAATGAACTAACTAGTCTTAACAATAAAGAGATACATTCGCCAGTGTCTCGAATCTGTTATATTTCCCTCAATCTTTATCAATAAGTATGGTCAGAAATGGTAATATTCCCAATTGTGCAGGATGCCACCGAATCTAAGATTGTTGCAGGGATAGGACCTGGTCTGGCATTTCTGCGGGTTAAAGAAGATATTAAAAGCCCTACTTCTGAGGTAGATGTGCCTCCAGACATCCACCAGCTCTAGTTCTGCACACAAATCCACCAATTGCTTATATTATAAAGAGGGTATTGAGGGGCCTTCGGACATTCTGTCCACCGTGGGTTCCACAAGACAGTTGAAATCTCCTTCTACGATAGTATGCCATGATGCAAGAAAATGCATCTACCAGGATTTTAAGAGTGTACGCCGGGGTGGGGGTGGGGGTCGCAATGACTATTCAAAATATTGGATTATTTACCATAGTTCAAGGCTTGGGGGATTGTGATCCTTCCGTGAGTATCAAATACAATCTAGTAATTTAAATGGAAGATTCTTCTTATCCAGTATGGCTTCTCCCCTACTCCTAGTATTAAATGACGAAAATAAAAACCCATTCAAACCCGCCCTGCTGTGACGTCAAATATTCCTTGTCATCGAGGTGCATCTGCAGCAATAGGACAAGATCAACCCTCTCATTGTTAAGGCTAGAAAGTACGTTTTTCCTCTTAACCGCCTCCCCTTAATGCTCCAGATACACCATTTATGCATGTCATTAGCCATAACACACTGGAACAACATTTGAAATCCAAAGAGGAAGAACTTGAATGAGAAATCGATGAGCATCAATGAAAAAAGACTCATCGAGCCTAAAAAAACATACTAACTAAAACTACAACAACTAGCACGCTTTCAAAATGTTGTACAACTAAATACATATAAAAACAAACGAAAAACAGGCTAAAAAATGGCAATGACACTCAGGAGGGGAATTTAACCATCCCCCCCCACCCTCCACTGGGGGCAGTTGCACGTCACAAATCTTTATCTAATGCCCCATTATCAATACTGCATCCCGGGCAATTAATCACAAACATCGGGATTGAACTGCCCTAACGTAGGCATTCAGTCTTCATGATCAGCTTCATAACTCCCTTCAGCTTGAGCCGAACCCGACACACAAACTAAGCAGGAGAAAAACGAATAGTAATATTAATCAAGTTAAAATTGTGTACTCTACCCATCCCTGACTGTAATTTAACATTACTTAATACCAAGAAAGATTCAACAAACGTTCTTTAAAACGAGAGAAAAATGATTATAGATATCTATTAAAGCATCCAGCCTGCTTTATAGTGTCCACAAAGTTTTCGCGTCCTCTGGAGCGTCAATGGATTTATTGAAAGATCCACCAGTGCGTAGAACTATTGAAAGCATATGGAGCACCGCTGCGTTCATGAAGGATTACTGAATCTCAAGTTCCCTTAATCTTCTCTTGATATCATCAAAAGATTTTCTTTTCTGAATCACTGCCGCTGAAAAGACCTGGAAGAACATAATCCTGGAGCCCTCGTCGGATCTTTTTCCTGCATTCTGCAAGCTTCCATAAGTCTTCTATTGTCTCTGCAACTACGTAATCGCACAAGAACAGGGTTAGGGCGTTGGTCTGAGTCTGACCTGCGCTCCATAACCCGATGAACTGTCTCACTCTTCACCCGTCCCTCTTCAGCTTCGAAGTGAAGTAACACGGTAGCCAGTTCTCGAAAAAAACTCACTGGCTGAACACCTTATAGAACATAGAACATAGAACATAGAACAATACAGCGCAGTACAGGCCCTTCGGCCCTCGATGTTGCGCCGATCAAAGCCCACCTAACCTACACTAACCCACTATCCTCCATATACCTATCCAATGCCCGCTTAAATACCCATAAAGAGGGAGAGTCCACTACTGCTACTGGCAGGGCATTCCATGATCTTACGACTCGCTGAGTGAAGAACCTACCCCTAACATCAGTCCTATATCTACCCCCCCTTAATTTAAAGCTATGCCCCCTTGTAATAGCTGACTCCATACGCGGAAAAAGGTTCTCACTGTCAACCCTATCTAACCCCCTAATCATCTTGTACACCTCTATCAAATCACCCCTAAACCTTCTTTTCTCCAAAGAAAACAACCCCAAGTGCCTCAGCCTTTCCTCATAGGATCTTCCTACCATACCAGGCAACATCCTGGTAAACCTCCTCTGCACCCGTTCCAGTGCCTCCACATCCTTCCTATAGTATGGCGACCAAAACTGCACACAATATTCCAGAAGCGGCCGCACCAGAGTCTTATACAACTGCAGCATGACCTCAGGACTCCGGAACTCAATTCCTCTACCAATAAAAGCCAGTACGCCATATGCCTTCTTCACTGCACTATTTACCTGGGTGGCAACTTTCAGAGATCTGTGTACATGGACACCAAGATCCCTCTGCTCTTCCACACTACCAAGTAGTCTACCATTAGCCCAGTAATCCATCTTTTTATTACTCTTACCAAAGTGAATCACTTCACACTTAGCTACATTGAACTCCATTTGCCACCTTTCTGCCCAGCTCTGCAGCTTCTCTATATCCCGCTGTAACCTGCCATATCCTACCTCACTGTCTACAACTCCTCCGACTTTCGTATCATCCGCAAACTTGCTCACCCAACCTTCTAACCCTTCCTCCAGGTCATTTATAAAAATGACAAACAGCAATGGTCCCAAAACAGATCCTTGCGGAACACCACTAGTGACGGCACTCCAAGATGAATCTTTGCCATCAACTACTACCCTCTGTCTTCTTCCAGAGAGCCAATTCCTAATCCAAACCTCCAACTCACCCTCAATGCCTTATGTCTCCAGCAGATCGATGATATGAACATTCTTCATTCTGCCTCTGTTTCGAGGTTGTCAAATTGTTCAGTTAAGGTACAGATCTGTTTTCCAAGGGCGAGGGTGCGCTCCTAAGAGGAATCAATCACAGACTCTGCCCCTGTAGTTTGACGCTCGACCTAATCCATTCTGTTTCCAAGGCTTTCAATTTGCTGCTCATATTTTTTGGAGCATGGCTGAGAGTGGTTCTAGCCTCCTACTGAACTTTTCTTCAATCATGCCTTCAATCATTTCATGTAACTTGGTGAATTTGGTGACCAAGACCTGGTGAGTAACTGGGTCCATCGAACGAGCAGAGGGGGTTGCAGGTGCGGCCACAGGCATGCTGACAGCTTCTGACGGGAGCCCTGTGTGTTGGGAATTAGTCAATCCTTTCCCTTATTTTGTCATTTCCACTTGACAAATTGGCATTATTAACGATTCTGTAGCTCTTTTAGTGTTGACCTTTAAGTAAATGACTGTGGTGGGGTGGGATAGAGCATTACTGTGATGCAGAGCTCAGCAAAGCAGACCTTTCAGATCGCTGCAAACTTGTTTCCCCTTTAAAACTTTATCGATCTTATCCATTTTGTTTAATTCCTGGATTATCTGGAGCCGTGTCATTCGGAACCACTGTCTACAATTTCCCCAACACTGCACATTGCTGCTCGATAATCCTTGACTCCTTTGTGATTCATGAACCTTGCCTGAAATGTATCCAATATCTCTGCCTCCCATGTTCTGCGGGGAAGAGTGTTCATATGACTCACTGCACTCTGAGAAAATAAAAATAAACCGATTCATCGGTGTGTAAGATTAGCTTTATTTTTGCATTCGTATCTGAGCAAGGATATAGTAACACTGAAAGCAGTTCATAGATGTTTCACTTCATTTATTCCATGCATGAAGGGCTGACATTATGGCGACTTTAACAGGCTCCCCTTGGAATGAGAGCTGATCTTATTGAAATATACAAAGCCTTGTGGCGAGTGGATCAGGTATATACCAACTGGGAGTTTGTATAGCCCAATCTTAACGCCGTTGTCATTGAAACCCTACAGGGTGGCAAGAGGACATTCGACCCATCGAGTCCACACCAACCCACCGAACATTATCCTATCCAGACCTGTCCCCCTACCCTATCCATGTAACCCGGCATTTCCCATGACTAACCCATTTAACCTACACATTCCTGGTCACTCTGGGTAATTTAGCATGGTCAATCAAACTAAGCTGTATATCTTTGAACTGTGGGAGGAAACTGGAGAACTGGAAAGAAACCCACACACACATGGGAAGAATGCTCAAACACCACATCGAGGCTCGGACGAGGTTGGAATTGAGTTCAGCTCCTTGTTGATATGAGGCAGCAGTACTAACCAAAAATCTAACATGCTGCTCCATTAGCCCTGTTTGTTATCTGCGGCTGATGAAAGAAATCTGCCTGACTTCTTCCTATCGCTAAACTTGACCCAATCTGAGACCTTTATCATCGGTCATATCACCAACCCGGTTACATTTAAAATTTGTTGTGAGCAGTGGAGGAGTGGGACTATAAAAGTAAACAGTGACACCCTCCAACCACAGTCAGAACCGGAGTGAGGAAAAATTCACAAAGTGGTATTTCATTCAAGTGGGAATTCTCTTTCCCAGAAGTTTGGGATGGCTGAACCTTTATATTAATATTATATAATATTATATTATCTTTTTATGGCTTTGTCTGATTTTCCGTAGACAGATGAATCAGGGATAATGCTGCATGGAGAGAAAAGTGCAGCTGGGAGCACAATGAGAGGAGCCATGACCTTCTTTACTGGTGGTGTAGTGTCAAAGGGACGATTGGCCCACTCGTGTCCCTCAGCCCTGTATTCTGATGTCCGATTCAGCCCTTCAGACCTGCTGCACAAAGGCAGATCGAGGCCATGCCGATGGTTACGTGTAGCTTCGGAAATACCCTTGGAAATTCCAGGCTTGATCAGGAAGTGGCCCACAGCCGTAATCCCTTTTTCCAGGCTTCCCCACTTGTAACTTCTGCTCTGGAATTGCTCAGAATACTGCCTCCATATCCCATCCAGGGTTAACTCAGGCAATTTTTCTCCTCTCACGAATGCAACATTGTACAACACGACTTCCAGAAAAATAACTAATTAATTTCCAAAATCATAACATAAAAACATAGGAAGTAGGAACATGAGTCGGCTATTCGGCCCCTCAGGCCTGAACTCTCATTCAATAAGAACATGGCTGATCTACTTCCGGGTTCAACTCCAATTTCCTACCAAATTCCCTGTATCCCTCCACAACTCTCTAGGTTAGGGAATTCCAGACGTTCACTTTCTTATGAGAGAGTACATCATTTTTCACCTCAGATTGAAATCGATGTTCCTTATTCGTTATCTAACGCCTCGAGTTCGAGACTCAGGTGAAACACCTTCTCAGCATCTACCTAGTCAAGCTCCCTCTGTATCTTGTACATTTCAGTAATATCACCCTCATTCATTTCAACCACAATGAATAATCGCCTCACCATTTTAGATGTATTCAATAATTCAACCCTTCCATCCCAGGAAGCTGCCTCATGAACCAACCTAGTTACTTGCTGCATCAGCATGCTGACATTATGATTCATACACAGGAAACTCCAATCCTTTGATACTTCTCCTTTTTTGGGAGTCCTCTTCATTAAAAAAAAACAGCCAGCATTTTGGTTCTCAGTGTCATCCACAAACACGGATGCATATTGCACTCAGCTTTCACCTTCAGGCTATCAGTATAGATTGTAAATAACTGATGCCGTCGGACTTATATTTGTGGTAATCCAGTAGATACGTCTTTATAATAAAGATTCATTAATCCTGACTCTCTGATTTCTATGCGTTAAGCAACTGTCATCCCATGCTAATATATTATTCATCAGACCACGAGTCTCTGTCTTGTGACAGAACGTTTATTTTGTGATACCTTGTGAAAAATCTCTGGAAAGCCTCATGTTGACCAGTTCCCTTTATCAAATCTGCCTGTCACATTCTCAGGTGCTCCTGATGAAGGGCTCCTGCCCGAAACATTTATTTTCCTGCTCCTTGGATGCTGCCTGCTATGCTTTTCCAGCATGACTCTAATCTTGATATTCTCGATTTTACAGGACAAAAATAGTTTCCCCTTGATAAAACCATGCCAAATCTGCATTAAGCTTTTTCTAAGTGCCCTGCAATTCCTTCCTAAATAACAGGCTCTAGCAGATTTCCAGCAATAATGGTTAGGCTAAATTGTTCCTGCCTTCTGTCTCATTACTTTCTTGAAGACAGGCGCTACATTAGAAGTTTCACTGGAGCATTCCTGTAATCCAAAGAGTTATGGAATATTTCACACAATGCCGCTAGTCACTCTGTGACCACTTCTTTTAAAATTAACTATGAATTACTGCTGACCTGCCTACCCTTATTCTTATCTGTTAGTTAAAAACCTTGTTCATTTTGTGAGAGACAGTTCAAGAACTGCCCTCCTATTACCATACTGTTTATACCATTGAAATGCTTACAGTACTTTCCCCACGAACAGTGACTTAAAATACTAGTGTAAATTATCTGCCTGTTCCCTGTGGCCGGTTCTCCAGTCACACCCTCCTAATGGCCTCAATGTACTTTCCTCACTTCAGTTCTGCTGCAGCTCACACACACATCTACAAGCTTTTTTTATGTAGATGCGAAAGCTCTTGATGCATGTTCTATATTTCTGTCCGATTTATTACATCATATCTTTTCGTACATTTTCCTCACTTTCTAGATTCGTACAGTCATATCGTGCACAAACAGACCATTTGGTCCAACTTGTCCATGCTGACCAGGTTTTCTTAACTAAACTAATCTCATCTGCTTGCACTTGGCCCATATGCCTTAAAACGTTTCCCATTCATATGTTGGTCCAAATGCCTTTGAAATATTGTAGCTGTACAAGCATCTACCACTGTTTCTCTGGCAGCTCATTCCATAGATACATCACCCTCTGTGTAAAAAATGTTGTCACTTTGTCCCTTTCACGTTTCTCCCTTCCACCTTAAAGGTATGCATTTTTGTTTGAACTCCCCAAACCTGCAGAAAAGACCTTCGCGATTCATTCTATCCATGCCTCCCATGATATTATAAACTTCTAGAATGCCACCCCTCAAACTCGTACACTCCATCTGATACTAACTTCAAGATCAAACGTTTAATGATAAGCTCTGCAAATTGGAAAGAATATTAAAAATGACAGGTAAAGAAAACAGCCAAAATGTCATACTGTTAGTTTTGTTCTATGTTACAAAACTAAGGCAGCATGAAACTCTTACTCGTGCTAATAAGCGGTCAAGCACCTGACTTCCATAGTGTGAAGGCAGTGATGATGTATACTGTCAAAACGTATAGATCTAGATCTATTTAATACCACATGGTCAACATTCGCCCTCCTGTTCTCCCTATGACCTTGTGTGGTTGTGTCTTCTTCATCTTACGCTCAGTTCGAGAGAACTCCTTTCCCCCATTCACACCTGAATTGAAATCCATTTTGCATTATCTTCCCGTTTACCACTGCTAATAGCCCACTTATCTTTTGCCATGCCTTCTTTTCCAAGTCACCCATCCCCCATCTACGGCAAGGGATTACAAAGCCCAGTTTCCAACCTTTTTCAGTTCTGAACAAGTCACACTGGGCATGTAACGCCAACTCTGTGTCTCTGTCTCTGCAGATTCTGTCAGGCCTGCTGAGTTTCTCCAAAAACGAATGGGCACAGCAAAAAAAACAATTAAATATATAACTATGGATACTGGAAATAAACACAAAAATTGCTGGAGAAACTGCGAGCTTTGTAGAGGGTCACTGGATCCGAAAGATTAACTCTACATTCACTACAGAAGATGCCGCCGGACATGCTTTATTTCTTCAGCAATTTCTGTCTTTGAACAAGTTCCAATGACATGTGTGAAAGCTGCTCAAACTCCCTATCCAACACGGAGTGCCCTACACTGGGTACTGAACAATAACGCAAAGTGCACACATTAATTGGCTCAGAGACTGCATAAGGCTGGCATCACTGACACCAGAGAGCTCTTAATCATGGTCAGGGAGAAAACCAGAGGGAAACACATTCAATTCAAACGCAGAAGATGGCATTATGAGAAAGGAAACGATTCAGATGAATATGTTAAAGGGTTTGAGTAATGTAACAAATTTGAAGCATGACACTAAGGAGAACTCTCAGCAGAATGAGAATATGAAAGTGTTACTGCATCAGAAACAAGGTGCGTTCACTGAATACAAGGCTGATGGGTGAATGGGTTTCGATGTGAACTGGGGAACAATCAGTAGAATTGAATTGCAGAGATTGCAGCTCAAACTGGGCTATCGCGTGATGCTGTAGACAACAGCAGCAACAGAAGCAGGATTGTATTCAAACATAATCTGCAACATTTTCTCCAGGATATTCCATCAGTCTACCATTATCATCAAGCCGAGCGATGGTTCAGTGACGAGTGTGGGTGAACTTGCCAAGGTCAGAACCATGTGTACCTAAAGCTGATCGCAACCCATTACAGCTACCGCACTTGAATGGGTTCATTCCAAACAGCATAACTAACATCTGATAGAGAGGACGAAATGATCGCAAGACCAACAGATCAGATCTAAGCTCTGCAGTCCTGCCACAACCAGACATAAGTGTCGGTGTACTATTAAACAAGTTACTGGAGGAGAGGACACCAGAAATATCCCCATTCTAAATAATGGAACAGCCGTGCACTTTAGTGAAAAAGTCAAGGATGTAGTATCTGCACCATCCTCAGCCAGAGGTGTTGAATGGATGATCCAACTCACCCTCGCCATGATGCCCACAGAATCACAGTTGGTAGTGTTCAACAAATTCGATTCGCTGCGTGTGACATGAACAAACAGCTGAACACAGTAGATACGACAAAGGTAATGGGCCCTGACCCCATTCCTGCAATAGGGCTGAAGACTTGTGCTGCACAACAAGGTGTGACCCTGGGGAAACTGTTTCATTCCACCTCCAACTCTGACATCTCCCTGGCAACGAGGAAAATTACTCAGCTGTGTCCAGTCCCGTAATAGGTGAATAATTACATTCTGACCATTTCACACCCCCTCAGTCTCTTCACGATAAACAAATTGGTGGGGGTTCATCTTGACAGAGTTGTGAAGCAGTACAGAAATAACCCGCTCAGTGTGGTTTCCGATAGATTCCAATGTGGACATGGTGCTGTTGTAGAAACGTCACTAGATTACTAATTCAATACAGGATAATGCTCTGGCAGCTGAAGGAAGTTTAAAAAAATAAAATATCAAGATCTAGAATCTGGTGATGGTCACAGTGACCTTGCATCCAATGTTGATTGTAAACACCAATTTCCTTCCACAATGTACTTTCAGGAAGTGAATCTCCCGTGCTTTCCTGGTCTGGTCTAAAAGTGACTCCAGACACACAGACATGTGATAAAGTCTTCAATGGTCCCTGAAACAGCCAAGCAAGACTCTCAATTGAATAACACTGCTCCAAGATCTTAAAGGATAAAACCAGATAGAATAACCGGCACCAGCCTCCATATCAGAAAAGGGAACGGGAATCAGAGTCCTGTTGACCCTGCAGCGACCACCTTCCTAACATCTGAGAGCTTGTGACAACATTTACAGAGCTTTCCCACAGACTGCACAGAAACATCGGGAAAGGAATAGGTCATACAACACATTGTGCCTTCCTCATTCTAGTTCATGGAGAAAATCTCCACAATGCAGTTTTCCCGACACAGTGTTCATATCCATTAGTATGTTTAAACATTGTGAAATATAAAATAAGAACTGTTGTAGTCCCTGCAGTCCATCAATCTTGCTCGTCGATTCAATATACAGACAGTTTTCTGATAACGCGGGTTTATTAAACGTGATTTGACTGCAATGCGGTTCGTGAACTGTGCACCTTTTCTCTATAAAGTGAGCTCCCGCTCACTGTGGCGCGATTCCTTGCCAGGCACCAGCTGAACAACAAAACCCAGCTTCAGGATCCTCTGTCTGCAAAATGCACCCTCTGAGTGTTCAGCTAAAACAGGAATGCAATCCGCTCTGCAAGGCCTTGAACCTGAGCCTGAAACGGGGAAGTGTTCTCTCCAATTAGAAGGAACTTTATTTCAAACCAGGGTAGAATCTTGAGGAGAAATGGAATTCCATGTTGGCATCACGTGGTCAGTCAGCCCTGCATTCTTTCTGGTGAAGAGTTTGGTGAAAGGTACGGGGATGTAGCCAGTGACTGTATTGTGAAAGTGTTGCATTTACAGCACTATTTCATTACAATATATGATTTAAGGGTTTAATTAGACTGTGATAGTGTGTGTTAGACGAACTTTAATTTTAGTTTTTTACTGATTTTTTGCGGTTCGTGCATTATTCTCTTTTCCCCATAGATCACATTATTAATATTGCATGATTTTCTGCAACACAGTGATGCACAGAAACACAGCTACCACGTTATTAGAGAGCAACCTGTAATGATATCTGATCCCCTATCTTCATAACATACCCTGCTCTCTCCCTATCCCTTTAGTTTCCAGGAATCCATTTTTATATTCAGTGCCTTGGTTTCCACAGTCTGATCTTGGAGATAATTCCCCAGGTTCACCAGTCTCTGAGTGCAGACATTTATTCTCATCTCAATGCAGAGTGGCCTGTCTGTACCTAATACTGTGGCCCCTTGTTTTGATTTCCCAGCCAGGGGAATTGTCACCCCTGCTTCCAATCTGTCTTGTCCCGACAGAGTTTTATATATTTCACTGATATATCCACTCATTTTCCTAAAACCCATGGAATTCAGGCCCAGCCGCCCCTGATTCTGCTCCCACAACAGCGATCAGTCTGGTCATCTTCGCTGCTCTCCCTCAATGCCGATTTGTCCTTTATTAGGTAAGGAGACCAAAACTGTACACAATACTGCACAATGTTCGAAATGAGGTCTCACCAGCGCCCTGTACAGCTGCAGTAAAACACCCTCACACTTGTATTCAAATCCCCATGAAATGAAAGTGAATACACGATTTATCTGCCTATCAGCTTTCTGCTCCTCCAATATTGCTTTCAGTGACTGGTGTACAGGGAGATCCAGATCCTTTTTCAATGTTGCAGCTCCCCACTTGTTGGGTCTGTGTACACTGGTCAGCGTGCCAATGCCATTACCACTATTGACTTCATGATTCTTATCTCACTGCCCGACATTGACCTCGGAGGGCTGCACAGAAGAAACAAAAATGCAGCTTAAGTTCCTTTAGAGATCAACATTTTTCAACCAATCCCTTTTCAAATGATAGGCTCCAGTTTTGTTTTTCCCATCAAAGGTCACAATATCACATATCCCACGCCTCCCCTCCCCATTGCTCCTCATGCACCACGTATTTGCCCGGACACTCCACGTGTCTCAATCACCTTGGAGCATTTTAACATCCTGCTCACTAACTCGCAATCTGATATTGTTTAGTGCCATCAGCAAACTTGAAAATATTGAATTTGATCCCCTCAACCAAATACATGATGTGTATTGGGAATAGCTGGGGCCCACACCCCGATCCTTGCTATATCGTCCAAGCCTTCTATTCAAAATAACACAGTGTTTTATTCCTACTCACTGCTTCCTGCCAGCTCTCCCATTCTAAAACCATATTAGTCCCAGTCCCATAGGATTTGAATTTGCATAATAGGCTTGAGGCTTTATCAAAAATCTTTCTGGAAATGCAATCGTATTGCATTTATTGCTTCTCCATAATTCTGCTAAACGTCACTTTCTCAAATATGATTCCCATTTAATCAATGTCTGTTGACTTTGTCTGTGCTCATTACTTTCAGTTCCACTACTTCCTCTAAAGTTGCTAATTTCATTCTATTCTCTTTTTCTCAACAGAATAATGTTCACTAGGTTTGGTGGGAAATTTTCTTTTTTGTTTTGTTTTCTTCTGTGAAGACATAACTGAAGTATTTGCTCCATAGTTCTGCCTTTTCCATGTCCTCAATTCTCTGGTATCAGACTGTAAGAAAGCCGCACCTTTTTACACTTAATTTTTGCCATTGACATATTTTCAGAAGATATTACAAGTTCAATCTTTAAACCCTAGTTAATATACACTTCAGAAACCCATCAATTCCGATCTTAAACTACTCAGTGATTGACCTTCCACAGCCATACAAACACAGAAGCACAGACATTGTACCATCAACAATACAGCACTGTCTACATTAGCCCCAAATTCCGAGACAAAACCGTAGCTGTGAATCTTATGCCATTTCAAGTGCACAGCCATGTATGTTCCAATGGTTGTGAAGTTATCATGACACCCCCTCTCCCAGGAAAGGCATTCCTGACCCCAACACCCTCTGGGTGAAAAACAAACCTCAATTCCAACGAAATCTCAAACCCTTCACTTTGAAATGCGCTCCATTGTTCTTGGCCTTTTGACTAAAAGGAACAGCTGTTGTACATCCACCCGGTCCATGTCCCTCAGAATCCTATCCTTCTGAACCATATACCCCTCAGCCTTCTCTGCTCCAAAGTAAACAACCCGAGCTTATCTAGCCTCTCTCCATAGCTGATATGCTCCAATCCTGGGAACATCCTGGTGAATCTCCTCTAAGCCCCTCAACTACAATCAGATCCTTCCCGTAATATGGTTCCAAGAACTACACACAGCATTCCATCTTGGCCAAACCAAAGTTCAACATAGCTTTTATAATCTATGCCTTGATGTTTACATACCCGATGCTTTCTCAAATTATGTATTAACCTGTTTAGTCACATTCAGAGAAGTGTGGAGAAGCACCCTCTGAGCTCCCGAGTGTGCTGCCATTCATTGAGTACTCCTTGTCCCTTCTTCCAAAGTGTATCAACTCATATTTATCAGGGTTACATTCCATCTGCACTTGATCTTCCGGGCTGACCATTCCATCTGTATCCTCCTGTAATATAAAGTCTTCCTCCTCACTGCGAACCACCCGGCCAATCTTTGTATCAAACGTAAACGGAGTTGTCACAGTCCCGCCATCCCCGTCTGTATTTCAAGCTGCATCATTTATGAGTACCACAAATAATAAGGCCATAGTTCACACAACACCAGGTTATAGTCCAACAGCTTCGGAGATACTAGCTTCTCAGCACTGCTTCTTCATCAGGTGTTGTGCGCTTTGAAATCTCGTGCCTCTGAATAAACCTGCTGGACCATAACCTGGTGTTATGTGACTTTTACGTTTGTCCACCCCAGTCCAACACCAGCACTTCTGAATCAGAAATAATTAGGGACACAGCACTGAACCCTGTGATACACCATTGGACACCGGTCTCCAGTCACACGAGCAGCCTTCAACCACGACCCTCTGCCTCCTAACACGAAGTTAATTTGGATGCAACTTGGCAAGTCATGAATGACTCCGACCTGTTCCTTTGTTATTCTTTTCCGCTTGACACATTTGCAGAATATCTGGGGATTCTCCCTAATTTTACCCTGCTAGCCGGTTTTTATGCCCCTGTTTTAGGCAGTTCTCACCGAGTGATGAGTTTCCTCATTATTACAGTCTGAAGTGGCCAATCCCTTATCTTGCCATTATTTGCCCTGAATGTGGAATAGATAGCCAGGGAAGCGTTCTGTTCATTTCCAAATTGTCATATGTTTTGTGAATTTGCTAAATTTCATTGTGACACATCTCTCATTCTTTGAAATTCGAGAGAACATAGGCCGCGTTTCCTCATCAGTCAACCTCGCCATCTGTGGGACTAATCTGCAAAATGTCCATTGCACTTTTTTGTGGTCAGTATATTCTTTTTCAGATTGGGTCACCAAAACTGTACACAATGGACGCAGATTTGCTCGCTGAGCTGGAAGGTTCATTTCCAGACATCTCATTACCTTACTAGGTAACATCTTCAGAGAACCTCATGTGAAGCAATGCTGAAAATTCCTGCTTTCTATTTGTATGTTTGGTTTTCTTTGGGTTGTTGATGTCATTTCCTGTAGTGAAGTCATTTCCTGTTCCTTTTCTGAGGGGGTGATAGATGGGGTCTAACAACTCATAGCACGTCCAGTTAGACATCTGTCAGAAATACGTACAGGTTCCTCTCCATTGTTGCTGTTAATTTCTAAATATCTGAAATCACTCACTGTATAATAGATTCCAACAGTTTCCCTGCAGATGTCAAGTTAATTGGTCGGCAGGTCCAATTATGTCTTCTTCCCTTGGTAGATGCTTGGATCCCTTCCATTATCGTGCTTGGACCACGTTCACTAACTTCCATTTACCTGCAATGGCTTCTGGCCTCTGCAGAATGCACAGGAAAATAAAGCCGTCAACGACAGTGCAATTAATGCTTGTATTACTGATGTATGTCTGACATTTTAAGATGAAGTACATCACGATTGTCAGACTTAGAAATGCTCAATCCAGTCACTTTTTCAAATACTACCTTTTTATTGATATAAATTGGCTTTATGTCTTTAGTTGCACAAGCCCTACATGATCATTGGTATTACTGGATGATTTTGTGGATCTTCCTCGATGAAGACAAATGCATAGCAACTGATTATTTTCTAGACCATTTCCCTATTCTTCACAATAAACACTCCTCTCCCGATTATAAATTTCCATATTTGACCTTGCTTTTATTTTGCTTCCTTTGAAATACAGATTGTAGATTCATGCAGTGTTTTTGTTCCTGTTTGTTAGCTGTCATGTTCTCTTTTTGATTTCCTTATCAGTTTCATGGCCCTCGTTTCTCCATCGTGAATTTCTGAAAATTCACAAGTTTCCGTAATGGCTGAAATTCTTCTGAAGCCACTTCCTATGATTAACACATTTTTGAATTTGTTATGTTAAAAATCATTTTGTCACATTCCCTTTCTATGGTGTTTGTACCTGAAATAAGTAGACGTATTTTTCAGACTTTGTATTTCTACAAGTCTCCTGGTAGTGACCAGATATATTCAGGAACACGGGAGGAGGACATAGAAGGAATTGCAGGAACTCTGGCTGATATTTTTGTATCTTTGCTGGCCAACGGGTGTAGTCCTGGAGGACTGGGGGGGAGTGAATGATGTGCCTTTAATCAATAAGGGCTACAAATAAAAACGTGGGAACTATAGACCAGTAAACCAAAAATCTTTAGTAGGGAACTTACGGGAAAAGGTTCTGAGAGATAATATACATGCATTTGTAAAGACAGGGTCTGATTAGGAGCAAGATTAGAATAGTGCTGGAAAATGAATGAATATTTGTTGAATTGTAATTTTTCTTTTAATAAATGTATTCATCAAATGCAACTTTCCAGAACGAAACAGTCAGCTCCACATGCAATGATTTTCTGCTGATTAATTCCTTGTTCAGTGTGCAGAGGGGGCAGTTCTAAGTAACAGAGAAAGTGTGAACTGCAGGTACTGGCGATCAGAATCGAAACGTGTGGCGCTCGTAAAGCACAGCCAGCCGGGCACCATCTGAGGAACAAGAGAGTCAAAGCTTTGGGCATCAGCCCTTCATAAGGAAGGCATTGATGCCTTCCCATGTTTTCCAATTCATGATTGACAGGATATTGGGAACCATATATGTTCTAGAAGACAGCACTGTATATAGACCTGAAATGGAAAGCAGTCAATCATTCGTTTAGACAGGGAGTAGACATTTTGAGATGAAGTACAGATTGATTCAAATACAAACACAAAAATAGATAAATCCCTTGCGCCAGACGGACAAAACCCGAGGTTACTACAGGAAGACAGGGAAGGGATTCCTGCGCCTTTGGCGATGATCTTTACATCCTCACTGTCGAGTGGAATAGTGCCAGATGATTGGAGGGCGGTAAATGTTACTCCTTGTTCAAGGAAGTTACTATTGATTATCCTGAGAATTACAGACCAGTCAGTCTTCCATCAGTATTGGGCAAAGTATTGGAGGAGTTTCTGAGAGACAGAATTTATGATTGCTTGGAAAATCATAGGTTGATTAGAAATAGTCAGCATGGTTTTGTGAGGGGCAGGTCATACCTCACATAACTTCTTAAAATCTATGAGGATGGGATCAAACACATTGAAGAAGGTGGAGCAGTGGATGTGGAGTGCATGGATTTTAACAAGGCGTTTGATAATATTCCCCAAGTCAGGTTCATTCGGAAAGGAAGGAGTGATGGGTACAAGGAAACCTGTCTGACTGGATACAGAATTGACTGGCACATGGAAGACACAAAGTGGTGGTAAATGGGAAGTATCAGTGGTGTTCCATTGGGATCAGTTCTGGGACCTCTGCTGTTTGTGATTTTTATAACTGACTTGGATGAGGAAGTGGAAGAGTAGGTTAGTAAGTCTGTCGATAGAACAAAGACTGTTGATGCTGTAGATTGGGTGGAGGGTTTTGTAATTTGCAATGGGATATTGACAGGATGCAGAACGGAGCTGATCAGGGCAGAAGAAGGTCAACTGGAAATGTGTGAAGCAATTCATTTTGGATGGTCGAATTTGATTGCAAGAAAAATAGGCAGGATTCTTGCATTGTGGAGGAACAGGGTGATCTCATGGTCCATGTCATAGCTCCTTCAGAGTTGCCATCAGTTTGATAAGGTTGTTATTGAAGGCGTATGATGTTTTCATTCGCAGGGGGATCGGGTTTCAGAGCTGTAAGGTTATGCTGCAGCTCTATGGAACCCTGGTGAGATCACACATAGAATATTGTGATCAGTCTGGTCGGCTCATTGTGGGAAGGATGTGGAAACTTTAGTGAGGGTGCTGAGGAGATTTATCAGGATGCTAACAAAGAAGAGGTCAGGGCTTTTCTCAGAGGAGCAAAGAAGGATGTGGGAGGACTTGGTAGAGGTGGACAAAATGATGAGAGGCAAAGATAGAGTGGATAGCCAGATACTATTTCCGATGGTGGAAATATCTATCACGAGGGAGAAAAACTTTAATGTAATTGGGGGACGATTTAGTGGAGATGTCAGAGGTAGGCTCCTCACAAAGCGAATGGTGGAAGGGTGGAATGTACTGTTGGCAACTGTAATTGAGTGAGCTGCATTGGGGATATATTAAGCGACTATTGGTTAGGCAACTGAATGATACAATAATGAAGCATATGTCGGGTTAGTCTGATATTAGGGTAGGATAAAAGGTTGGCTGGACGTCAAGGGTCGAAAGATCTGCAATGTGCTGCACTGTTCTCTGTTTCAAGTTTCACCAAGCTTGTGGATTTTAATCAATTGTTGAATGTGTGAGGGAGTGATGTGTGTGAATTCAGGAATCTTTGTAAGGGCGTTAGACCAAGACGTCCACTTATGGCGTGCATTCTTACTGTCACAAGAGTACCAGTACAATTTGTGTGTGACGAACTACACTGGACAGATTCCGTCAAGTTCAGTTGTTAACGGCTGTTTTCTTCAGATAGATTCTGTTGGGTGACCCATGTATTATTTTTTATCCATCAACAGAGATGTACATTTTATTTTGATACTGTTGAATGTGAAGGTGACATTTATTGGATACGGTTTTAGAAGTTTCTTTGCGAGACACAATGTGCTGCAGAATACTGTCAACTTGTTAACGTCTTCGCCCAGTGCCTGGTCCAGGTAGCAGATGCTTGGAGTCTGGGAGGTAGGCCATATGCCATCACCATAATTAACTTGTGTGATGCGATTCTGATACTCCATGTTCATTCATCTGCCCCCGGCAAGGCTCAGACTAAAGATGGAGTCTAAATAATTTGTTGTGAAATAATGAATGAATGACTGCCCTGACTCAGGTGGAAGTTCTCTGGAATCATTTCAGAGAAGAATAATGCATTACCCAGTATCACAGGCAGCTGTGACTAACTTCAAATCTTTCAAATTCTTCTTTCAATGTAGGTTATGATTGCAAGCTGATCTGAAAAAAAATCAGATATTTGCTATGTTTGTGAATTGTGATTCACAAAAATGCGAAATATCATTTTTCAACCAAAGAATAATTGCAGCATCTCTGAAAACAATTGGATTGATATTATATTTATGGAACTAAAATATACTTTCCTGCCAACATTTTATGATACAAAAATAAAGAACGTATATTTTATTTAATATCGAACAAAGAACATGTTATCTGACTATAGTGCTGATTACAACTGCATACTTTTGGATACATGAACACCAACTAACCAGAAAAGGACATCATCCTCTCTCACTGGTACCCTCACATACGGATGAGGCAGGACACCACTTCGATTGGGGCACCACATCCATCCTCAGACAAACCAAATAGAGGCACGCACGAGAATTCCGAGAAGCATGGCATTCCAACCAGAACTCTATCAACAAACTCATCGAGTTAGACCTCAACTTCCACTCCTGAGAAAAGGAACAGGACGTGACTTCACCACAGGAAATAACATAAGCACTGGAAATGACATCACCAATCCAAAGAAAGACAAACATATAAATAGAAAGCAGGAATTTTCAGCATTGGTTCTCTGAGACCCACTGGAGATGAAGATTGTTAAAAGTCTACATCCAAAACCTCCCAGCTCAACGAAAAAGCCTACATCCAAAACCTCAACCTGAGCTACAAATATTCTCAAAACTCGCGACAATTACATACGCATTGTCAGTATTCAAAAGAATACATCGTCGCTCCAACATTTGAAAAGTCGTTGGCTTCTGAATGATTGCATTTTTAGAGTGAGAAAACGATGGAACAATCATATAGAAATAGCATTCTTACAAATTTATATATAATCAATCAGTTTAATTTCTCACAAAATATGAAAGCTTTAGCTCTTTAACAACAATTGAAAAATTTAACATGAACGGAGAATATTAGTTTGAATAAATGATTTGTGTGATTAAATTGAAGTGAACAAGAATTTGAAAGCTTGCATTTTTTAGAATGAATGGTAGTTAATGTGAAATGTGAAAGAGAACGATGAACATACATCTGTGTGAGTGAACAGTCAGACAATTTCAAAGAGTTTTGTGGCAAAGCAAAGGAAATGTTTGTTTTATTTGTAGGGATACATGATTTAAAATATTCGTGTGCTGAGTACTAATTAGACTTCATCATCAAGCTGACCTTGCAATATTTGCATTTTAAATGGTTATGCTGCAGCAAAATGATCAGATATTTGCCAAGATTTACAACTGAAAATAATCCAATACTGGCTTTGACTTGCATTTGTACATGATGGAGTACAGAACTTTAATGCACAAAAGGAGGCTATTGGACCACTATGTATGTATCAGCTTGTGAAATGTCTCCTAAATCCTCCCATTTGCCATCTCTATCAATGTTGCCCTTGAAATCCAGAACTTTCAAATATATCCCTCTTGGATCTTCATTCACAAATCTCCCAGGCAGGGCATTCCAAATCCTAACAGCTCTTTCAATAAAGAACTTTTGCCTTATCTCACTACGAGGTTTTGTGCTGACGATCTTGAAACGGAATGCTGTAATTCCAGCAAAGAGAAACGGTGTATTCTTATTTTACCCTGAATTTTTTCATAATTTTGATCACTGCAATAAGTACACATCTTCGTCTGTTCTGATCAATGAAGAGTAATTTCATTACTCTAATTTCAGGCATCCTACCTTTAACTAATTCATTCATTCCACTTATCATTCTGATTATTTATAACGTTACTGGTATTATTCTGCAAAGTAATGAAGGGTGTGTGTGTGTGTGTGTGTGTGTGTGTGTGTGTGTGAACAATTCTCTGTAATATCTGAATTACACCCAGTGCCTCGTGTAAAAGAGGTAAGGATTAGGAAGGCAGTATAGATTAACATATGGTTACAGAGCTAGTTCAGGGGTGAGGATTTCATATTTCCGGGTCATTGGACCCTCTTCCAGGACAGTTGGGAGCTTTAAGAAATGGGCAGATTGCATCTTAACTAGAGGAGCACCAACATCCTGGTGGGGAGGTTTTCTAGTGCAAATTGGGTGGATTTAAATTAATAAACCAGGAGGCTAGGAAACAAAGCAGCAGGTCAGGAACTGAGCAGAAGGTAGAGGTGAGTTGGATATCAGGCATGGCCAGTCTCATGACAATGCTGCGAGATGGATTCAAATCAGTCCAAAATGTGAGTTGGAGCTTGGAATAAATGATAGAGATGTTTATCAGAGATTAACAAATGAAGATAGAATGTGTGGAGGACGTGAAGGAGTGAGGTGTGTGAGATCAGGAAGCTCGTAGTCAAGAAAGTATTAAAGGGGAAAAACAAATTAAAAGAACTTACTTAAAAACCTTTGTCCTTAAAGCACACAGCATTTGGAATAAAATTGACGAGCTGGCAATAGATACAGAGATAAATGGGTATGATCTGGTAAGGATGATTGAAACATGGTTACAGAAACATCAGGACAGGACAGTGAACTGTCCATTGCTACTCGGTATTCAGAAAGGATAGACATGAAGGTAAAGCATGTGGAATTGGTGTGTTGGTTAAGGAGGATACCAAGGCTATATTAAGAAATGATATTGGCACGAGGGAAAAAAATGAAAATCAGTCCAGGTACAAATAAAAAGCAGGAAAGAAACCTCTTTGGGAAAGTAATTTTCAGCCACCGTCTCCACAAATTATTTCTGAGTTCGGAAATAATGAGGGTTCGTGAGAAGGTAACAACGGTGGGATAAACGGGTATATTGAATCAATTGGGTAAAAAAGGTAAAAATCACCCCAGCTCATGCCTCCAAGCCCATTCCCCCCACCATCACACCCACTCCAGGTACTGGCTCCGACCCCACTCCCAGCTCCACACCCGCACCAGGTTCCAGCTCCCGGCCCTGCCGAGTTTTCACCATCCCTCCAGACCTCCCACTCACTGAGGACGAACGATCAGTCCTCAGCAAAGGACTCACCTTCATCCCCCTCCGTCCACGCATCAATGAATTTAATACACGACGTGACATCGAACAATTGTTCCGTCGCCTCCGCCTCCGAGCGTACTTTCACAATCAGGACTCCCGCCCACCTACCGAGGACCACTTCGGCCACTTCCAACACACTGCATGCACCTGGACACCACGCGCTGGCCTATTACCTGCCCTCGACCTCTTCATTTCCAACTGCCGCCGGGACATTAACCGCGTCAACCTGTCGTCCCCCCTCCCACACTCCAACCTCTCACCCTCACAACGCGCAGCCCTCCAATCCCTCTGCTCCAATCCCAACCTCACCATCAAGCCAGCGGATAAAGGGGGCGCAGTGGTAGTCTAGCGCACTGACCTCGACACCGCTGAAGCCAAACACCAACTCGAGGACACCTCTTCCTCCTGATCCCTCGACCATGACCCCACCCCCCATCGCCAAACCATCATCTCCCAGACCATACAGAACCTCATCACCTCAGGAGATCTCCCACCCACAGCTTCCAACCTCATAGTCCGGGAACCCCGCACTGCCCGATTCTACCTCCTTCCCAAGATCCACAAGCCTGACCACCCTGGCCGACCCATTGTCTCAGCATGCTCCTGCCCCACTGAACTCATCTCTACCTACCTTGACACTGTCCTATCCCTCCTAGTCCAGGAACTCCCCACATACGTTCGAGACACCACCCACGCCCTCCACCTCCTCCAAGACTTCCGTTTCCCCGGCCCCAACGCCTTTTCTTCACCATGGATATCCAATCCCTCTACACCTCCATTCGCCATGACCAGGGCCTCCAAGCCCTCCGTTTTCTCCTCTCCAGACGTCCCCAACAGTACCCTTCCATTGACACTCTCATTCGTTTGGCCGAACTGGTCCTCACCCTTAACAATTTCTCCTTTGAATCCTCCCACTTCCAACAGACCAAAGGCGTAGCCATGGGCACACGTATGGGCCCCAGCTATGCCTGTCTCTTTGTTGGCTATGTAGAACAGTTGATCTTCCGGAATTACACCGGCACCACTCCCCACCTCTTCCTCCGCTACATTGATGACTGCATTGGCGCCACCTCGTACTCCCGCGAGGAGGTTGAGCAATTCATCAACTTCACCAACACATTCCACCCTGACCCTAAATTTACCTGGACTATCTCTGACACCTCCCTCCCCTTCCTGGACCTCTCCATCTCCATTAGTGACGACCGACTTGACACTGACATTTTTTCAAACCCACTGATTCCCATAGCTACCTGGATTACACCTCTTCCCACCCTATCTCTTGCAAAAATGCCATCCCGTATTCCCAATTTCTCCGCCTCTGCCGGATCTGCTCCTAGGAGGACCAGTTCCACCATAGGACACACCAGATGGCCTCCTTCTTCAGAGACCGCAATTTCCCTTCCCACGTGTTTAAAGATGCCCTCCAACGCATCTCATCCACATCCCGCACCTCCGCCCTCAGACCCCAACCCTCCAACCGTAACAAGGACAGAACGCCCCTGGTGCTCACCTTCCACCCTACAAACCTTTGCATCAACCAAATCATCCACCGACATTTCCGCCACCTCCAAAAATACCCCACCACAAGGGATATATTTCCCTCCCCACGCCTTTCCGTCTTCCGCAAAGACCGTTCCCTCCATGACTACCTGGTCAGGTCCACACCCCCCTACGACCCACTCTCCCATTCTGGCACTTTCCCCTGCCACCGCAGGAACTGTAAAACCTGTTCCCACACCTCCTCCCTTACCTGTATCCAAGGCCCGAAAGGAGACTTCCACATCCATCAAAGTTTCACCTGCACATCCACCAATATCATTTATTGTATCCGTTGCTCCCGATGTGGTCTCCTCTACATTGGGGAGACTGGGCGCCTCCTAGCAGAGCGCTTTAGGGAACATCTCCGAGACACCCGCACCAATCAACCAAACCGCCCCGTGGCCCAAGATTTCAACTCCCCCTCCCACTCTTCCGAGGACATGGAGGTCCTGGGCCTCCTTCACCGCCGCTCCCTCACCACCAGACGCCTGGTGGAAGAACGCCTCATCTTCCGCCTCGGAACACTTCAACCCCAGGGCATCAATGTGGACTTCAACAGCTTCCTCATTTCCCCTTCCCCCACCTCATCCTAGTTTCAAACTTCCAGCTCAGTTAATGTCTCCTTGAAATGTCCGACCTGCCTATCTTCTTTTCCACGTATCCACTCCACCCTCTCCTCCTTGACCTATCACTTTCATCTCCTCCCCCACTCACGCATTGTATTCTATGCTACTCTCTCCCCACCCCCACCCTCCTCTAGCTTATCTCTCCATGCTTCAGGTTCACTGCCTTTATTCCTGATGAAGGGCTTTTGCCCGAAACGTCGATTTCGCTGCTCGTTGGATGCTGCCTGAACTGCTGTGCTCTTCCAGCACCACTAATCCAATATTGAATCAATTGATCAACTTGGCAATGGGTAGGCTCCAAGTACAATTCATAGAGTATATGAAGGATTGTTTCTAAGAACACATGTCATGGAACCACCCAGAGAGCAGGCTACTTTAGATTTGATGCAAGAAAGCAATGAAAAACGATCTTGCAGTTAAGGATCCTCTTGGAAAGAATGACCACATCTTACTGCAGTTTCAAATTTAGATTGAAAGAGTGAGAACAGAGTCACATACCCTTTCCGTACCCTTTCCATTCCAGAGTCACATACCCTTTCCTTCGTGTTGGGTAATAATACTTACAGTGGCCTAAGGACGGTGTTGTTTGGGCGGGGCAGGACAGTCAAAGGTAGGACAGCTGAAGACATTTGGCAAATACTTAAGGGGATACTAAATACCTCTCAACTAAAGTATATTCGTGAGAGAAAAAGAATTGCATAACAGAGAAAAATTACCCATGTCTAGACAAGTAAGTCAATGACAGCATGAGGGCAAAACCTAGGGCAAATCATACTGCACAAGTTAATCACGCTCCGGGGGATTTGGTAAATAAGTGCATTAAAGCTGAACTGTTCATCGAGAGACCCTGGTAATGTTCTGGGGAGCTGGGTTGAAATCCTGCCATGGCAGATGGTGGAATTTGAATTCACATTTGGGAAGAACAAACTGATATTGAACATGAATAGATTGTCAGGAGAAGCTCATCTGTTTCACTAATGTCCTATGGGGAAGGAAACTGCCATCCTTAGGTGGTCTGACCGATATGTTACTCCAGACGCACATCAATGTACGATCATACTGCAGGTGCACAAAACTCCAGTGTGGCCGCATTTGGAGTACTGCATAAATTTCTGCTTGCTGCATTACAGGAAGGAGGTGGAGGGTTTGGAAAGGGTTTAAAAGAGATTTACGAGGATGTTGCCTGATTTGGAGGGAAGCTTAAAATATGTGGCTGGAAAATCGCAGCAGGTCAGGCAGCATCCAAGGAGCCAGAGAATCGACGTTTCGGGCATAAGCCCTTATTCAGCAATTGGATTTGGAGGGAAGGTCTTATAAGGAAAGTCTGAGGTAGTTGACGCTGCTTTCGTTCGAGAGATGAAGGTTGATAGGTGTCTGAATTCTCTATATAAGATAATCTATATATGATAATCAGAGGGTTAGACAGAGTGGACAGTGTTATAAATTTTTAAGTGTACTATACCTTCAAGAGAGTTGAAAGGCTGGACAAGGGTTTAACAAGCGCACAGAGCACTGGAAAAATTAAAAATGCAATATTTGGTCAAACAGCTAGCAGTATCTGGGTTGTTGTGGTTCTGTTCGCCGAGCTGGAAATTTATGTTTCAGAAGTTTCATTCCCTGTCTAGGCGACATCCTCAGTGTTTGGGAGCGTCCTGTGAAGCGCTTCTGTGTTGTTTCCTCCGGAATTTATAGTGATTTGTCTCTGCCGCTTCCGGTTGTCAGTTCCAGCTGTCCGCTGTAGTAGCCGGTATTTTGGGTCCAGGTCCATGTGTTTGTTGTTAGAATCTGTTGATGAGTGCCATGCCTCCAGGAATTCCCTGGCTGTTCTCTGTTTGGTTTGTCCTAGAACAGTAGTGTTGTCCCAGAAAACAGCCAGGGAATTTTGGGCAATACCATGATGACCTTTGAAAAGGTCAGGTGTTATTCGGTGATTGAACAGAAGAACGAATGTCTGTGGGTAAGCAGTTTGCAGGTGCCCAAATTGAAAGAATGGATCAAACCCGTTCAGTTATCAAGCCCAAGCAGCATTTGTTATTCAGGCAAAAGTTCAAATGTTGCCAATTAACTTAAAACGGCACTTGGAGATTAAGGATCCATTTTAGTGTTAACAATATAAAACCAATCATATAAGAATAATTTCTTGTGTCAAGGAGGTTTATATAACAGAGAGGCAATTGGACAGATGGGGACAGTCAACTGCTATCTGAAAAAAATGATGACCGGGAAGTTTCATCCGTGAAAGAAATATTGGAGTCTCACATGCTCTGCCCAAAACGCTCTATCCCTCAATAAAAGCGCAAACACGCTGAGCAAATATTCTTGAAGACAGAAAACAACTGAGAAGGCATTTCAGAGAGAGATAGACGAGGGAATAAGATGCAGAAATTTCAAGAGAGTCCATTCTGTTTTAATTTTGTTCTGACTAATAATTGATTTATAAGTGGAATCCGCATCAGTGAAACCGCATATCAGGAAAATCTTGTTTTATTCCATAATAAGTAATTCGTTCCAGAGTGATTGTTCAGTTTCTTCGTGATGTCTTCACTGTTAACGTTAGAATCACAGGATACCTAGAGTAGGGAAACAGGCCCTTCAGACGAACAAGGACCACACTGACCCTCCAAAGAGTAAACCACTCAGATGCATTCCACTCCCATATTAACTATGTTTACTCCTGACTAACCTATACATCCGTGAACACTATGGGCAATTTAGCATGCCCAATTCAAGTAACCTGCACATCTCTGGATTGTGAGAGAAAACAGGAGTACGCGTTTGAAACCCACGCTAGCACAAGTAGAACGTGATAACTCTACATAGACAGTTGCCCGAGGCTGAAATTGAACCTGGGTTTTTGGCGCTGTGAGGCAGCAGTGCTTGCCCCTGAGCCATGGTGTCACCCCTAGACAGGCAAATACTATTTGTTAATTACAGAGTGCGTGAAAAGATTCCATTTCATTGGACCACTCCTTTATAACAACTGGGTATCAAAAAGGAGGTGGGTTCCATCACATGTCACACTCCCTTACCATATTAAAAGGCAAGGAAATCTTCACTGGGTAGCATTGCTTTTAATTATCAGATGGATGTTGACCTCAACTTCATAATATTATAGAGAGTTCGTTTGGTCAAATGAATGATATATTGGTATATGGGGCATAGTAGGAAAAATGTGTCTGTGTTTGAATAGATTGGTGGTTTGAATGAAAAAACAGTGCATTGTTCAATGGAGATTTTGCAAAGCTGAGGCACAGAGGAATCAGGCACCTGGATCACAAAGAAACACGTTGCGAGCACATCATTGGGAGGCAATATAAATTTTCAAACCTTTTGAAAGAGAATACATTCAGGAGTAGGGAAGGTTTCCGACAGTTTTGCAGGGTACGGTGAGACCACTTCAGGAGAGCTGAGGGCCCAATGACATGAAAAGCTGTCCAGAGAAGATTCACTCAACTGATTCCTGAGAGGAGCATTTATCTTTGGAGAAAACTTTGTCAGACTGGACTTGGATCAGTTGGAGTTTCGGCAAATGACGCATGATCCCGTTTAAACCCATATAATTCTGAGTAGTCTATTCAAATCGAATGCTGAAACAATATTTCAATTTGTGCGAGAGATTTCCAGAAATGGATGGACTCCTGGAAACTGGAGAATATCCCAGTGAAGGAGTTGGTGATTGTTTGAACCATCTCAAAGGGTTTTGCGTCTGTGGTAACTTCCCTTCCAGAAGTTGATGGAAGGTAAGACATTGAATATTCTTAAGACTCAGGCAGACAGTTTATCGGCTATGAATTATGAATTAAGGTTACAGTGCATAGCAGGGATGTGTGTTTCTGTCCATAATCAGATCATCCATGATCTTATCACATGGCAGACATGGTTCAAGTTGTCCAGTCACTTACTCCTGATCTTAGTTTCTTCGTTGCTATTGCCTTTAGATGCTGACAAATAACGAAATCATTCTCAAGCGCACAAATGCTCTCCCTTTTAGAATGATGAGCACAACTTACAAATGTGATTTTTAAACAGCACTGCGAAAACACTTGTGGATGTTTCATGGAGTTACAGAAAGATCAGATGCTTAGGTCAAAGTAAAAGCCTCATTAAAACTGCGTTAGAAATCAGATAGGTTAGAATGGATGCCTTTAATAGAGCAGATTCCTGTCAGTTGTTCTTGCAAGGTGAATTCCGTTAGCAAGACAAGCATTTATCGCCTATGTCTAATTTCCGTTCAGAATATGGTGGTGAACCCCCATGATCCTCGTGGTACAGGGACACGAACTGATGTGTTTCAACGAGAGCCACAGGATTATGAAGAAGTGACAGTGAAGGGACAATGATGTTGATTCAAGCCAGGATGCTGTGTAACCTTGGAGATTGTATTCCTCACCACATGATACTCACAGCGATGGAAATAGTGGAACAGTCTCATGCTGTTCTTATTTTGGGCAATTTACTGAGAGATGTAGTTAAGGTCTTTTATGAGGGAGCCAGGAATAGTATCTTAAACACAGAGCTGAACTCGCCTTTTACGTACGCTCTGCCACCTCTGCATGTTTTATTTACAAAGCTTATTTTTAGAAATATACAGCGCAGTACAGGCTCTTCAGCCCTCGATTTTGCGCCAACCGAAGCCTACCTAACCTACACTAGCCCAATAACCTCCATATGCTTGTCCAATGCCCGCTTAAATGACCCTAAAGAGGGAGAGTCCACCACTGCTACTGGCAGGGCATTCCATGAACTCACAATCCGCTGAGTAAAAAATCTACCCCTAACATCTGTCCTATACGTACCACCCCTTAATTTAAAGCTGTTTACCCTAGTAACAGCTGACTCCATACGCAGAAAAAGGTTCTCACTGTCAACCCTATCTAAACCCCTAATCATGTTGTACACCTCTATCAAATCTCCCCTAAACCTTCTTTTCTCCAATGAGAAAAGTCCCAAGTGCCTCAGCCTTTCCTCATACGATCTTCCTACCATGCCAGGCAACATCCTGGTAAACCTCTTCTGCACCCATTCCAATGCCTCCACATCCTTCCTATAGTATGGCGACCAAACCTGCACACAATACTCCAGATGAGGCCGCACCAGAGTCTAATACAACTGCATCATGACCTCAGGACTCCGGAACTCAATTCCCCTACCAATAAAGCCCAGTGCACCATATGCCTTCTTCACAGCACTATTTACCTGGATGGCAACTTTCAAAGATCTGTGTACATGGACACCAAGATCCCTCTGCTCATCCACACTACCAAGTACTCTACCATTAGCCCAGTAATCCATCTTCTTTTTACTCCTACCAAAGTGAATGACTTCACACTTAGCTACATTGAATTCCATTTGCCACCTTACTGCCCAGCTCTTCAACTTACCTATATCGCGCTGTAACCTGCCACATCCTTCTTCGCTGTCCACAACTCCACCGACTTTCGTGTCATCCGCAAACTTGCTCACCCAGCCTTCAAGCCCCTCCTCCAGGTCATTTATAAAAATGACAAACAGCAATGGTCCCAATACAGATCTATGTTAAACACCGCTAGTAACTGCACTCCAATATGAACCTACACCATCAACTACTACCTTCTGTCTCCTTCCAGCCAGCCAATTCCTAATCCAAACCTCTAATGCACCCTCAATGCCATACCTCCGTAGTTTTTGTATTAGCCTGCCATGGGGTACCTTATCGAACGCCTTGCTAAAATCCATATGCACCACATCTACAGCTTTACCCTCGTCCACTTCCTTTGTCACCTTCTCAAAGAATTCAATAAGGTTTGTGAGGCACGACCTGCCCTTCACAAAACCATGCTGACTATCCTTGATCACATTATTCCTATCCAGGTGTTCATAAATCCTATCCCTTACAATTCTCTCTAAGACTTTGCCCACAACAGAAGTGAGACTGACTGGCCTATAGTTACTCGGGCTATCCCTGCTCCCCTTCTTGAACAAGGGGAACACATTCGCTATCCTCCAGTCTTCTGGCACTGTCCCCGAAGACAACGACGACCTAAAAATCAAGGCCAATGGCTCTGCCCTCTCCTCCCTAGCTTCCCACAGGATCCTAGGATAAATGCCATCAGGCCCAGGGACTTATCTATTTTCATCCTTTCCAGTATTCCCCAGACCTCTTCCCTACGTACCTCAAGGCCATCCATTCTAATCACTTGTGACTTAATATTCACATCAGCAACAGTGTCCTGTTCCTCAGTGAATACTGACGAAATGTGTTGATTTAGTGTCTCACCAATCTCCTCGGCCTCCACACACAACTTCCCACTACTATCCTTGACTGAACCGATACCTACCCTAGTCATCCTTTTATGCCTGACATACCTATAGAAGGCCTTTTGGTTTTCCCTAATCCTACCTACTAAGGACTTTTCATATCCCCTTCTCGCTGCTCTTAGCTCTCTCTTTAGATCCGTCTTGGCTACCTTATAACTCTCAATCGCCCCAACTGAACCTTCACGCCTCATCTTTACATAGGCCGCCTTCATCCCTTCAACAATGGATTCCAATTCCTTATTAAACCACGGCTCCCTCACAAGACCCTTTACTCCCTGCCTGACTGGTACATACGTATCAAGGACACCCATTCGCTGTTCCTTGAACAATCTCCACATATCATTTGTGTTCTTCCCTTGAAGCCTATTTTTTCCAATCCACGCATCCTAAGTCATGCCTCACCGCATCATAGTTTCCCTGCCCCCCGCTATAACTGTTGCCCTGCAGTGCACACTTATCCCTCTCCATCACTAGAGTAAAAGTCACCGAGTTGTGTTCACTGCCCCCGAAGTGCTCACCTACCTCCAAGTCTAACACCTGGCCTGGTTCATTACCTAGAACCAAATCCAGTATAGCCTCACCTCTTGTTGGCCTGTCTACATATTGTGTCAGGAAACCCACCTGCAAACATTGGACAAACACAGACCCATCTAACAAACTCGAGCTATAGCTTTCCCAGTCAACATCTGGGAAGTTAAAGTCCCCCATAACAACCACCCTGCTACTTTCACTCTTCTCCTGAATCATCCTCGCAATGCTTGCCTCTACTTCTCTCGGACTATTAGGAGGCCTGTAGAAAACTCCTGACAGGGTGACCTCACCTTTCCTATTTCTAACCTCTGCCCACACTACCTCAGACGGCAAGTCTTCCTCCATCACCCTTTCTGCTGCTGTAATACTATCCTTGACAAGCAATGCCACACCTCCCCCTCTTTTACCCCCATCTCTGACCCTACTAAAACATTTAAACCCTGGAACCTGCAACAGCCATTCCTGCCCCTGTTCTACCC